>NC_052048.2:146057166-146657166 GCF_903992535.2 Arvicola amphibius
TGGGAAACCTGTTGAGGCATAGCACAACTCCAAGGTCGGGGCTCAGACAGCTGTCTTTAAAGTAAGTAGGGGACAGGAACTGAGCCTTGGGGTGGCCAGGACTCTTATTCACCCCAGGCTGAACAGAGGACTAGGTTGTCCCCCTAAAGAAGAAGGTGCTCTGTGCTGGGCACTCAGGAGGCAGAGGCACAGATCTCTTCAAGTTGGAGGCCAGCCTGGTCTACATAGTGAGTTCTAGGACAGACAGGGCTACATCCCTTCATATGAAAATTCCCAAAAAACTGAAATAGAAAGAACATATTTCAATCAACATAATAAAGGGTGTGTATGACAAACATAGCCAGCATTATATTAAATGGGGAAATCCAAAGTATTTCCACTAAAGTCAGGAATAAGACAAGGTGTTTACCCTCCCCACTCATTTTCAGTAAGTCCTGGAGTCTGAGCTACAGTAAAAGACAAGAGAAGCAGACAAATGGAGGCAGGCAGGAGAGGAAGAAGTCAGAATATCTGTTATCTTACCCAGAAGAGAGGTCCTAAAGACCCCCACCGGGAAACACTTTTAGCAAAGTGACAGAATACAGAATTAGCATACAAAAGCCAGCAGTCTGTATGGCAGCAAACAATCTAAGGAAGAAACCAGGAAATATACACCTTGCGGGTAGAGAGCTGCTAAAGGCGAGGCTCACACCCTCCCCCAATACTGTAGAATAACTTAACAAAGATATTAAAGAACACAATAAAAACTCAGACACTGACACAATTGAGGAAGACACTAGAAGATGGAAAGACCTCCCGTGCTTATGAATCGCAAGGCTCAATACTATGAGAATGACTCCCCTAACAAAAGGCAGGGCTCCCGCCCTCAGACAGCTTCAGGGTTCTGTAGGAAAAGATGAGCTGCCTGAGCCAGCCATCTACTGTGCCTCATGATTATAACCTGGAGGACTAAGAGGACATCCCACAGAGGATGGGGTGGGGGACGTCCTCTAGGTGAGGAGCAGAGGCTGCGGGGAAACAGCAGTGACTTGGCTGGGGTTTCATGTTCAGCTGCTTGAAACACTTGAAGAGTGCTCTTGATCTTCCTTCCCAAACATCCAAACCAACCAGCCAAACTGGCTGTTTGGAGCTGATGGTTAATCTTGACCACCCACTTGATAGAAATGGAGTCACCAATGGAACCAGGCATGCCTCGTCTACAGAGTGAGAGAGACTGTCTCAGCATGCATGCCCGTGCGCGCGTGCGCACACACACACACACACACACACACACACACACACACACAGAATTACCATCACCAAGTGCTCTGTGCACATCTGTGAAGAAGTTTCTAGATGAAATAAACTGAGATGGGACTTAGCCCCTAACTAACGATGGGCAGCACCATCCTTTGGGACAGAGCCTTGACTGACCGCAAAGGAGAGAGCAGGCTAAACATTAGCATCCATCTCTCTGCTTCCTGACTGTGGATTGATCACCGTCTATTCCTGCTGCCAGTCTTCCCACCATAGCAGACTGTGTCCTTAAACTCTGAGCCAAATTAAGCACGTTTTCTCTGAAGTTGCTTGGTTAGGTGTTTTGTCACAGTGCTGAGGACAGTACCTAGTGCAGGGACGTGTTCTTCCCGTGCTGACCCTTGACCTGTTGTGGCACCCACTCTTATCTCATGTCGCTGCCTCTGCTCCTCCTCATGCTCTGCTTGGCACGGAGTAGCCAAGTCAGATGTAGCTACACCCTAAACTCCCTCCCACCTAGATTATCTCCTGGGCCTGGAGTGGCACCTTTGCCTGCAGCTGGGTCAATCCTCTCTAGAACCTACCTTTCCCATGTTCATTTTTCTGTCACCTGATTCTGGCTCAGATGTCATCTCCCCAGAGCCCCACTACTCATTCTACATTGTTCTACCATATTTTTAAACAGCCAACAATTGTCCCACGCGATTTAATGTTTAGCCCAATTTCATAATGTCATGCTTGCTCTGTGAGAGCCAGGACTTTGGCCAAGTCCATCTAGATGTAGTGTGCCTGGGTCAGGGGTGGCATATTAAACCTCTGCATTGGTGGAGTGGGGATGTGTCCTGCTGCTGTGACCAGTCTCTGCTACCTGCCACTTGCAAAAGAGAAGGAACAGAGACAGGATTGAATCTTTAAACTCTTCTTTATTCAGAGAACAGCAATCTGGTAAGACAGTAGTGTAGCATCTTAGAGATTTGCCTTCTCAAAAACAATCAGTCGAGGGTCTGGAGAGATGGCTCAGTGGGTAAGAGCATTCACCAGCTGCTCTTGCAGGGCCAGAGTCTGGATCCCAGCACCTGCATGGTTGCTCACGACTGTCTGTAACTCTGGTTTTAGGCACTATGAGGCCCTCTTCTGGCTTTGTCAGGCATTACACTCACATGCACAACTCCCTGTCCTACGTACACATCATTAAATAAAAATTTAAAATTCTGTTAAAAAACACATGCAGTTTTTTAGGTTTGTTTTTCAGTTGTGAGTATGTGTGTCTGCATTGTGTATGTGGTACCTGTGGCAGCCAGAAGAGGGCGTTGGATCCCCAGAGCTGGGGTGAGAGGCAGTTGTGAACTGCCTGACGAGGGGTGCTGTGAACCAAACTCGGGTTCTCTGCAAGAGCACTGACGCACTTTGGACCACAGAGTGCACACTTCATAAAGAGTCTCTCCAGCTCCACACAGACCGTCTTTTAGTTAGTAAAACAAATACCAGGAAGAGAGATTTGAGGTGGGCTGCCCCAAAATGGTAAGGAGTGGGGAAGGACAGCCTAGTGGTTCTGTGTTGTGGATTTTAAAGACAGTATTATGAACATTTATGAGGTGGTAGCATTTTCATAGGGTAACATGACCCTTTTTGATGGGCCAGATCTCCTCTTTGGGATACCTCTTCCCTAGCAGATCCCACCAAAGGGAAGGGAGGGGTCAGAAGCACGGCGTAAGCGGCGATGCTGTGATGAGGCCAGATCTTCCGTAGGGAGTGGGCCGGGAGAGAGTGTCCCGGGGCCTGAGTTTCTGCTGTAGTGGAGACAGTCTATCTGCAGCTTCAAGGATGTCTTACCACGAAGGGCCATCAGCTCTCAGGAGGCACAGCCACGGAGCTGCAGCTGCAGGCTTCCTCCGTCTTGACATGAAGACACCAGGAGTCAGGAGCCCTGCTGCTTATTCCGGAACACACTAAGTGCTCATTAAATGCTTGTTACATACAAGAATGAGCCTCACTCAGCACTGCCCCCTCTTCCTCTCTTCACAGAATGCCTTCTAAACAGCGCTGGCTCCCCCAGGCCCTCAGGTTAGCCTTTCTGTCCCGGCTCCACCTTCGCTTTAGGAATTAATGTGCTTTCTTAAAGCTCATTACCAAGATTGGCTTTTAAGTTTAAAGAACGCTTTAGATCCCTGAAGCCTCATAAATGTCTTTTAAGTCACATGAAAAAAATCCACACTTCTGAAGGAACACGAGGTGGAGCCAAAGACAGTACAAGACTCAGGACCAGGGCAGAGATGGGGAGGGAGGGCTGAGATGGGACTACAGGCTCAGGCTAGGTTCCAGCAACGCAGAGACCCTCTGTTGGGGTCTGGGTGGACAAGGAGTAAGTGCAGAGAGGAAAAGGCCAGTTCTGAAACTTTATTTTGATTGTGGTAAAATGCACATAGCATGAAATGTGCCATTCTTCCATTTGTAAGTGTGCTGATATGCACTCCAGAGGGTTACAAAGCAGACCAGAGCTTCCTCATCTGGAAACTGAACTTTGTGTCCTTCAACACTGTCCTTTGCTCTTTCTCCCTGCCCTTCTTGGCAGTGTATGTTCTTCTCTAAGTTTGGAAGAGTGTCACCCACTTATCCTCAGAGGATAAGCTCTAAGAAACCCCAGTGCTGGCTGAAATCCGGAGTACCCCAGGCCCTGTGTATATATGTTTCTTCTTATACATACAAGCCTACAACAGATCTTCACTGGCCACCTGTGGGGGCTTCTCTTGCATACCTGAGTGGTCTGCATCCCAGCTCCTGTACTTTGGGGCTGTGAGTCAGTCAGAAACGGGAGCCCGCTATGACCCTGATATGGTTTATCTGATAACAGTCAGCTACCAGGTTAGTAGACAGAGGGTAATGCGTACCCTCTGATATGCTGGGTGCCAGAAAGTCAATCATTAGGTTACTGTTCAAGAAGGGCAAGGACATCTCTGCCTATTCCCCTTTTGGCACACTTCCTGAATACACATGGGCTGACCCTATTTTCATGTCATGTCCTGAACTTGGATATAGCCTCAATTTGTGGCCTGGGAAGCTGAGGTATTGAATCTTTGGTCTAGATAGCCATGTGGAGAACAAATTTTAAAAAGCCATTTTCCCCCTGAGGAAGGCAGGAAGTCTGCCTACTAGAGGCTGTTGGCTGTGCTTGTGAAGAATGGAGGCTGGGGCTGCAGGATGAGAAACGCTGTAAATATACTGCTGCTTCAGAGTGTGCACATGCGTGTGTGCGATGTGTGTGTGTGCGTGTGTGTTGTGTGTGCATGCATGTGTGCACTGTGTGTTCATGTGTGTGTATGCATGTTGTGTGCATGTGTGTGTGTGCATGCGTGTGTGCATGCAATGTGAGCACTGTGTGTGCATACGTGTGTGAACTCCTGTGTTATGCCCATATATTTGCAGGTGCCTGTTTCCGTATGTATGTCATTTGGAGATCGGAGGCCATTGTTAAGTGTTCTCCTTAGTCATTCTCCACCTTATTTCTTAAGACGGGCTCTTCCACCGAATCTGGAACTTGGCGGTTTGGCTAGGCTGGCTTACCAGCAAGCCCCCAGTATCCTCCTCACTCTGGCTTTCCAGTACTGGGATTGTGTGTGTGCCACTAAGCCCAGCTCATTTGCATGGGTTTTGGAAAGAATCAAACACAGGTCCTCATGCTTGAGCAGCAAGCACTTTACTGACTGAGCCTTTTCCCCAGCCCCTCAAATTATTTTTGGAAGCAGATAGGGCAACAATAAGAGGGAGGGTGATGAACTTTGGCCCTGAAGAGGGTTAGCCTGTTGAAGCCAACCCATGCACTTGAAAAGAATCCCAGGCACAGGAAAGAGGGTTGAGCCTGCTCTCCAGTCTGAATTGTAGAGCACAGGGGCTCTGCACACTCCTGGGCTGCTTTAGGATTGGTGAGAGTCAAGGTCATCGTGGAGCAACCAGTGCCACCCTCCCACGATCCTCTGAAGAATGTCACCCTGTGTGTGGCTTGCTAGGCAGGACTCGACTTTCAGACAAAGCATCTGCCTTGTGGTTGGCTGTTGTCCCAGCTTAATCAGTAGCATGCTTTTTGGTTTTTAGAGTGTTCTGTCCTAGCTTGATAGTTTGTTTCCAACAATCCATGTTAGAAATTCCTAGATGCTTGCTAAAAATATCCAGGTTGTATCTCAGCAACTGTAGCCTAAATGCCTATCTGGGTATGGTGGAACACACCCGACAGCCTAGCTCTAAGGAGGCTGAGGTGGGAGGACCATGAATTTCAGGCCAGCCTGAACTGCACAGTGATATCTTGTCTTCAAAGATCCAAATCAACCAAATCAGAAAATACACCTTGAGACACAAGGCTGGGATGTCTGTCAACTTAGAAAGAGTCAAGTAGTGAACTCGAGAGCCCGTGTCTCGCCACACGCATGCATGATGGCAGGTCTGGCATGTTACAGAAAGGGGCCAATGAGGAGCTGGCAGGGATCCCCTTTAGTAGCCTTATAACCCTCTAGCTCCAAGAGTAAGCTTTTAACCTTTTTCCTTGCTATTCAGAGCTCTCTGGTGGAGGAAACATGCCCATTCTAGGCCATACCGTGGGACACTGTAAAATCAAATGGATGGCAGCTATGGAAGCACCTGAAAGGTGGGGAGACTGTCCATGTGGTCCCCCCTCTAGAGAAACGGAGACAGCTGAAAGTGGGGCTACACCAGTTGCCCCTGTTTAGCCAGTGCTGGATAGATGTACCAATCAGAACATCACACTGTTCCTCATAAATCCATTCAATCAGGTGGGGTCTCCTGAAAATGTAAAATAAAGGTTGTTGGGTGACTACGTGTTTGCTGTGGTCATCAAATGAGTGTTTGTGAGTAGAACCATTTTTCTGGCTCAGCATATGCCTGTCCCATGAGCAAGAAGATGGGCACCTTCAAGAAAGACTGTGCTTCTGGGCCAAGCTAATGATGGGCTATGAGGAGGTCACGAAGGTCAGGGACACCAGTCTGCCAGGCTCCAGTCTTTCCTAGCCTCTTTGTGAGTGAAGCATGCCCTCTAATTAGGCACAGTGTGATACCACCCAGACTCCATGGTGACACACAATTGCATATCCAGAGGCCTCAGCAGAAAGGATGTTTTGTGAACTCAGTTTTAATTCCCAGGGCCAGAAACCTGCTCTGCCAGCCCGCCAAGCCTGGTCCCTGGAACATCCAGGGTTTTCTTGTTCGTAGAAAGTGCACAAACATCCGGTACATCTCGGGAATAGCTTTGGCGGAGGGTCTGGAAGCCTCTTTTCTTTTGACGAGATTTCAAGGAGGTGCTGGCCATGTCAACAGCAAATACTTCAAGTTGGAGCCAGCAAAGTCGTGGCTGGCGCTGCGGAGACTGCCTGGGGTCCCACACCTGGATTTGTTTACCCCCCCCCCCCAGGTGACTGTGTTCTCACGATCTCTCCTCGCAATATCAGCACAATGGAGGGATGATCATCTCAAGTGACCTCTGCACTTTCAACAAGATATGATCTACCAAGCAAGGATCTAAGCGGACACACATGTGTTTCTGTCCTTTAAACCCATTTGTACCCATAAGAGCTGAAAGTGTTCCCAAGTAGAGGCATCAGAGGCTTTTCTGTGGCCCATCAAGGTCCAAAACCCTTGGGCAGGTCTCAGTCAGTGTTGACTACTAGCTCCTGCCTTCCTGAGGAAGAGCAGTTAATTCAAGGCAGCTGCTCACTTCATAAGGTGCGTCCCTGAATGTTTCAACCCCATGAGCCTGGCACTGGCTGGCCATAACACTGCCAAGAAAAGGGGTTTCAGCAAAAATTAAATTACCCACTCTGGTGGTGTGGTGAGGCCCATACCAACACCTAGGAAGTGGAGGCAGGAGGATTAGGAGTTGAAGGTCATCCTTAGCTACTAGTGAACTCAAGGCTAACCTGGACTGACCCTGTCTCAAAAAACAAACAGTAAAAATAGCATTCTGGCTAGAGATATGGCTCAGTGGTTAAGAATGTGTAGTTTTGATTTGGGGCAACATAACTACCTATGACTCCAATTCTAAAGAATCTGATATAACCTCTTCTGGCCTCAGACATATACATACACATACACATATATATATACATACATACATATACACATCATTTTTCTGATGACATTTATATCCATCCATAGAACAAATAGGAACTGGCCAGGAAGACCACAGGGCAGATTCTAAGGCAAAGCAGGCCAGTCTTATAGCCAGCCTGAGAAAGGACAGTCCCTCCCTGCCTCTGCTGGTGGCCCCCTCTGTTCTCATGCAGACACCACTCTGACAGGCTTGTCTTCTCAGTTCTGTGACTCATCTGCTTGCTCTTTCCACTTTTAGAGACTGGCTGACGAGATCTGTCCTCTGCCCCTGCACACACCCTCCAGGTGATCAGGTGTCCTCTCCTGTCTCAAGGTCAGCTAGTTACAGCCTTGGTTGGTTCTGTGTGCTCCACCCTGAGACGCGGAACCCAACATACTATCTGGTTTTGGGAGCAGGAAATAGACATGTTTGTGTCTGTGTTTCCCTCTCTGTTCTGCTAACCACAGCAAATAGCTCTTGGGAGGCCACTGGGCAAAGTGGACCTGTTTTGTCTGCTTTCTTCAAAAGGGTGCAGGAGACTGGGGTTTGGCTCAGTTGTTAAGAGTACTTACCTACCATACATGGAATGCTGGATTCATTCAAATCACCATATATACCAGGTGTGGTGGTGCACACCTGTAATCCCAAAAATAACAGGTAGAGCCAGGAGGAGTAGAAATTCAAGGTCATTCTCAACTATGTGGAGGCCCTGAGCTGCAGAACATGACACTACGCCTCAGAACAAGACAAAACCAACAAAACAGCCACAAAAAGGAGATTTTGACCTACTCCCGAAGTGCGGTGCATGAGACATCCCTGACACCTAGACCACCATGTGGTGGAGGTAAACAAGCAGTGTCTGCTGTAATGATGTGTGTGGTGGTTGTGAGGCAGGTGAGGATGGAGTTGGCTGTTCTTCAGTGGTTAAGGGATGCCTTCTGTTTTAATTGGGCTTCTCTAGGGGGACAAAGCCAATGGAATGTATGTAGTGATGCCACAAAAGGGGATTCATTGAGCTGACCACAGGGCTGGGTATCTAAGAAGTGATGTTCAAGTGGCTGCTTGGGGCAAGGAGCTGGACTGGTGGCAGTAGTGCTTCAGGGGCAGAGACTATAGGCTCAACCCGGGAGCACACACACACAGAAGAAAAGTCAGGCTTAGGAGGCTGACAAGCCCATAACCTCAGCAGTCCCAGATCTGCCTGGAACGTCTGGAAGCTTCTAGGTGTCCCTAGTATTGCAAGGATAAAAGATGGAGTCTGATAGCTGGCAGGGTTAGCCACACACCTTCAGAAAGAAGGGTTTGCCAGTGTGCACGCTGCCTTCTTCCAGCATCTTCGCACCAGCTACCAGCTTGTTGGATGCTACTGCCCCTAGTCATGGAAAATCTTCACATAATCATAGCCTCACGTGTCAGCCCTCTAGGGAAACACCCCCAGACCTGCACAGAAGTGCATTCGCTCATTCAGTCCTGGGCATCTTGAAACCCAGTCAAGATGATAGCTAAGGACAGCCACTATATCTCCTTCTAATGAACTTCCTTACCAAATAAACATTTCTTATGTATATCAACAGATTAATAGATGAGGACAATGTGTTACATACACAGGATAGAGTATTATTTAGCTATAAAGATGGGTAGACTTACAAAGTAGAATATAGCCAGGCAGTGATGGTGCACACCTTTAATCTTCACACTTGGGAGGCAGAGGCAGGTGGATCTCTGTGAGTTCAAGGCCAGCCTGGTCCCAGGACAGCGAAGGCTACACAGAGAAACCTTGTCTTGAACACCCCCACCCCCCAAAAACAAAAAAAGAATATTTAGAATATTTGATGAGGTAACCCAAACTCGAAAGAAAAACAAAACACGTCCTCTGTCATATGTGCCTCCTAACCTATAATGTATGCATGTAAACAAGTTGTGTGGAAGTATAGTGTCTAACTTAGAAATGAGACCTAGAGAGTAATATGAGTTGAGGAAGTGTTGGGGCAGCTGGCCCAATCCCTGCATTCAGGGGCGTGGCTGCCCCAGGGGAGTAGGGTACCCTTAAAAACGACCGGGGCCGGAAGCAGCCCGGTTCTTGTCCCCCGTGTTACCTTCTACTTTGCTGGACCCTTAGTTCTGTAAGTTCCCTTATTTTCTCCTTTTATTAAAACTGATTTATTATAAAAAAAAGGGGGGGGGGAGGGATTAACTGGTGATCTGAAGGAATAATTGATTTTTGTGAGTTATTGTTTTTTGAAAACTATATGAGTGTTGATTCTTGTATATTGATATATTGAACATTGTATGATGAGAGTATGATACTACCTCTGTTTAAAACAATTGTTATATTGACATTGTATACCATATTGCAATGTACATCTCTACCTCTGATATGATTTATGTAATGACATTGTTTACTATATTGCAATGTACATTTCTACCTCAGATATTATTTATGTAATGACCCTGTTTACATTTGGAAATCACTGTCTTCATTTATTGCACAGTTGTCTATTCTATTAGTCATACAGTTAGATAAGTGTTGAGAATTATATGTTTGTCATATTTATATTTAGGATAATCAGGTTTTTTAGACACATAGAGGTTGTATTTCGTATAGATAGCATAATCTTCGACCTCTTTGAAGAGCTGTAGAACATGGCCTTTAATCTAACCTAGAGTTTTGTACTTATGAGACACAATCACTCCTGGCAACAATGCTCTACTCCCGAGAGAACGTTGAGCACCAAAGACACTCCACTGGGAGTTTGTCTTCTACTTGGCAGAACTGGCCTTTGGGCAAAGAAAAGCCCATACCTCCATTACTGACTAAACTACGAAATATCCATAAGTGGATAAAACAGAATTGTCTTATCTTGCCAAGACAGGATAGGATAGTTCTACTAAAGGTTCCTTGCCATTGTATAATGGTATGTCAGGTTTTATCAGGCCTCAGCCAAAGTTGGTTGCCTCAACATTGCTATCAAGATTTCGTGTGGTTGCCCAGGTAGTCAATTGTCTCTTGCATATTTTGGAAGTTTCTCGTTTGTGCTTCCTGGTTGCTTTAGTAATATTACTTTCCTTCTCAGATCTTTGATGGGGTTGAAGATTAGATAATTGTAACTACCTTCTACATTATTTAGACTTCCCAAAGTAGAGTGATTAGTAAAATTTTTTGTTATATGTTCCTTGCCTAATATTGTTTACTTCTTGTAATTTTATATGATCTGTTCCCGTTGTATATAGTTGTATTTGGTTTCTGAATCTGCCTTATTTAGACAAAAGGGGGAGATGTTGGGGCAGCTGGCCCAATCCCTGCGTTCAGGGGCGTGGCTGCCCCAGGGGAGTAGGGTACCCTTAAAAAGGACCGGGCCCGGAAGGAGCCTGGTTCTTGTCCCCCGCGTTACCTTCTACTTCGCTGGACCCTTGGTTCTGTAAGTTCCCTTATTTTCTCCTTTTATTAAAACTGATTTATTATAAAAGGACTATTTTGGTTATTTCCAAACTCCTCCGACCGCCGGTACACTCCGACCTCCGGTACACTCCGACCGCCGGTACAAGGAAGGACAGAATGTACACGAGTCATGCATGAAAGAGGATAGAAAACTAACTTCTAGTTTCAACTCTGTCATACTTTTTAATTTTTTTTCATAGTTTAATTGAATTCATTTTTTAAAAAAAAAAAACAAAAACCATAATTTAAAAAACTCAATGATCTAATGGAGGGTAAGGATGCACAACCCGAAGAGAAGCTCCATGACTTCAGCATGCTCGTTCTGATAGTTTACAAGTTCACTGAGGTGCACAGAGTTTGGGCTGGGCAGGTGTTTGAGTGTCGTCCGTAAACAATCCATGTGATACTTTTGTTTGAGTGAATGTTGTTTCCATGGGTCGAGAATAAGCCCACTACCACTGTTTAAAGTCAAGATTGAAGCAAGCTTTAGTTAAATATTGACCAGGTTGATGGACGGACTGGCCAGAACCATCTCTGAATTTCCAGAAAATGACCCCAAGTCAGGTTTTGCAGGGGCTTCAAAAGAAAGAACCCATAATTCACCACCACATTTTCCATGTGGCCGAGCAATCAGGGTTGAACATACATTCTGATTTATTTCCTGCCCATGTACCTCCCACCCACGTGTGCTCAAACACATCCCGTGCAGATGGGTCAAACAAACTTGCTTAGGGGAGTGACAACATGTGGCTTGTTATCTCCCATAAACCATAGCCTTCAACATTTCAGGAACTATCTGTCCTTGGGCAAGGGGCTTGCAGAACAGAAACATTTCTGTTTCATGGATCTCTTAAGCATAGTAATTAAAACTTAAAATATAACTCTGGCTCTCACGTTGACTAGAGTAGAATTATTTTTAAAAATAAAATATTTTAAATGCAGGCATTGATTTCCTTGGGCTAGGTTAATATTATGTTCACATACAGCCGTAGGGTCTAGCACAAGCAGTCAGTACATGTATAATTAGATATTGTAATAATGCATTTCAATCACAATAGGAAATCTAAAACAAAACAAAGGATGCCAGCACACTTGTTTACTGGTGGGAGGAGCGTGGGTTGGCATAAGTTGGCCAGAGGTTCTCTGGCCTCTTAAGCAAAGAAGTGAAGAGAAAGCTCACACAGACTGGCAAGAGAAGTGAGTTCCAGCCTTAATCAGAGATGCTTCTTTGGATGCTGAGGAGCAGTGCAGACTCGTAGCTGGTCAAAATGCCGAGAATAAGTGACTTTGAGTGATCGGCCTCAGATGAGATATTATATCAAACCCACTCCCAAGGCGAGAACGTCATGGAAGGTGAGAGCCGAAGGGGGGGGGGCAGTGCCACCTCTGAACATGACAGGGCCATTGTACTCATGACCTCATAGCGGCTGTGGTGACCTGCACAGACCCACACAATCTCAAGCCACTAAAATTACAGCAGGGATAGCAGAAGAGGGATATGTTTAGCCTAAAAAAAATGGCATTACAGGAGAGATTTTCACCTGTAAGAGTGCCCCCCTTCTGTTGCTTAGCTCATTAGATGAGAAAAAATGTTATCTTATGTCTACATAGCAAGTGCCCTGTTCTGAGCTTTTGGTCTTCCTGGGCATCAACTTTAAGTACACAATTAAAGAGACAGGCAACAGTGAAAAAAGTCCATGTTTCTTTCTTTTCTTTCATAGATAGGATTTTTTTCTAATTATTTCACATACGGGTCATTTCCCTTTCCTCTGTCTGCCTGGTGTGTGCTAGAGCTCCCACGACCTCCACAGTGTGAGAAAGCTGGCACCGAGGCCTAGGAGGAGGGTGTAAATTAACATCTGCCCCAAATGTTCCCACACCAACAGCCCAAAGAATGACTATTCAAGTTAATTCCAATGAGTCAAAGGAGTTTATTAGGAATTACCATGGAGTGGTGAAGAACCACAGACAGCTGCGTTTTCCTGAAGTTGCCAAACAGCCCCCCCCCAACTCCCACAGATAGACACTCATCCACTCTCACCCCACATCAAGCACTTGGTTGAATTACGGGAAACTTTGGTATCTACTTAATAGAGGTGATCAGGGGACCAGACAGCATGAGGCACAAGCAAGACTAGATTCTGGGAAAGCTATGTCTGTGTGTCCCTTTCTTCAGTGGACACTCTGCTTACCAATCACTGACCCACAGGGGAGGAAGGCTTGCTTTGATGCAGCCTGACATGGAGACCAGCTGACAGGATGGATTTACAGATCCTAAGGAGGCTTCAGGAGTCCTGTCCTGTCCCTGTGTCAAATCTGTCCTCCCCTGCCAGCCACTCCCAGCTGGGCTCAGCCTGGTTGCCCCTCCTTGACTACCTGAGGGCCTTCCTCAACCACAGGTAGAGCTCTGACCCTAATTTTCTGTCCCTTGTTTTGTAATCACCACCCTACCTCACCCCACCCCACACCCCACCCCTTAAGCTCCTAATCGGAGCAGGATCAATGGAAATATCAAATTTACCTGGTTTGTTCTGTGGCTTAAAAATGCTGATGGTTCTTAGGTTTCAGAAACTTGAAAGAAGGGAGGAGAGGAAGGAAGGGCTGCTTAATACTTTCCCATTAAAATAGCCCTGGAGACTGAGGGGAGTAGATATGACCAAAACACGCTCTACAGTGTGAGATTCTCAAAACCAAAAATAGAAATCATAAGACCATTGCAAAATAAATAGACCAAAAAAAAACCCACCCTAAAATAGAGCCAGTGAGCTAGCTCAGCAAGTAAAGGTGCTTGCTTCTAAAGCCCGACAACCTGAGTTCAATCCCTGAGACCCATATGCTGAAAGGTAAGAACACACACAAATAAAATCATTAAAAAAATACTAAAATAGGCATGGTGGTCCATGCTTAGAATCCCAGTACTCAAGAAGTAAAGGTAATGGAGGGGGCACAAAAGTTCGAGGCCAACCTGGGTAGATTAACCTGTCTCAATCAATCAATCAAGGCCAAGGCCACAACCTAAGACAGTAAGGCTTTAGGCTTGCTAGGGCCTATGGTTAAGGGCTAGAGAATCAAGATAAGAGAAAGAGGTGTTTGGTGAGGCCTGGGTAAATTTGTTTTTCCAGTATCTTAACATTCTCCTGCAGAATGGGAAAGGTGACCTCGAGGGCAGAAGGAGAGCTGTCCACTCCTGTTCATTCCTCTGTAGATAGTGCTCAGCCCCTCTGTGAGCTTGCTCTGGAGGCAGAGCAGGATCCTCCCAACACCCTCCTGTGGTGTTCATTCACAGCACACAGTGCTCACACGGCTCATCCCTGCAAGCCTTTCCCAGCTGGTTAAAGAACATCTAAGGCTGAGGCCAGCTCGGATCCTCATGCTTAATTGCCTTCACTAATCACACCGAGATCAAGAGGATAAAGATAGCCTCCAGGGTCAGGGTGAGCAGCCCCCTTGATGCAGGCAGCAGAGTGCGGGGCTCTAACAGGCTTCTTGATGTGGTCTCAAATCATTGCTCTAATTAAATAAACCAACCATTGCGGCCACGCTGCGCTGACACCTTCACACCTCTGCAAGTTACTGGGAGGTGGAGGTGGACGGCCCTTCCTGAGAGAGTTCACTGCTCCCTGAGTGCCGGCAGGGTTGGAGCAGAGTCATTCCTTACTCTTCTCTTGTCCTCTTCCCCTCTCTCCTTCTCCTCTCTCTGGCTCTCTCCCTGCTCTTTCCCTCGGTGGCTCTCTGCTGCCTCCCACACTGAGTTTCTGATGGACAAGTTTGTGTTACTGGTCTCTATGTTTGTGTTTGCTGGTCCTTTTTCATTTTGAAGCTTTCTCCCCGTAGCTTATCTATATCCTCAAGCCCCACCTCTAGAAGTCTGTGAGAATTCTTGAGGCTAGGGAGGGTGACCTTGAACTCCTGACCCGAGCCTTCCGCCTCCTGTTGCGGTCCCCGCAGTCACACTTGCTTTGCTGTGGTTCACTCCCTTTGTGTCATTCTCACTTTCCAAATGGGTTGCCAGGTCTGAAATTCTGTCTCTAGTCCTCTCTATTTCCCCTGTCTGAGGTTGATATGCCATCTGACAGGTTACCCAGGAACCCTGGGATCCAAGAATGTGAGCCATTAACACGAGCCTCCTAAACTCTAAGCCCCCAAGTGGCCCTGCTAAAACATATTCTTTCTTGCTGATATCCAGCCAGGTACCAAATTCTGAAATTCAGGGGTCATCCTTCAACGCTGCCTTCCCACTTCACCAGACATGTTCCCCTGCCTCATCCAATATGACATTTGCCCTGAAAACCCTCACTGGTATGAGCTGATGTCTACAAGGGTAGGTATCTACAATACCTTGGGTCTCTCTTCTTAGCCCACCATGGTCTTGCAAGACTCCTAGCCCCTCTATTCACAGCCTTGTCCAGAGCCATGGTTCAGAAGAACACTCAGAAGCCTTGCTGCCCTTCCTGTGAGTATTCAAGGCTGACAGACCCAGCATGGCTTCTCCATATCTCAGTGGAACCAGGAATGTGTAAAAAGAGATAGCCAAATCCACTTGGAGGAGGCCTGGGGAAGTTGGATGCAGGACGTCAGACACACTGCAGGTGCCCAGTCACTGGTCCGTTCTTATTTTGGATTACTTAAAAATGAGTTCTTGTAGCTTGCAAAGTTCTATCAGGCTAGAGGTGTTTATTTTGATGTTTTGAATAAATTTCACCAAAATTCTTCTAAGATCCTTTCGTTATGAGGGTTGGATTTAATAGACCCAGTCTTAACACCTGTGACAGGTCAATTCGAGGAAGCAAAGATGAGAGAGATGATGGTTAGCCCCAGCATGCACTGGCTCGTCACAAGTGGCAGGCCCACTGCTCCCTGAGAGCCGACTGGTAGCGGTATTTGCCAGAGTCTGTTGGCAATGAGAACTGACGGGTACTGTGAAAAACATGACTGTATCACACCAAAACAAAACCCAAAACCCACAACCCACAAACCAACACCACTAAAATAAAACAAACACTAGGGACTGTGTCCACAGAGCCTCCCCGCGGTCGTAACCGACAGACAAGGGCGACTCGGACAGATCCTGAGCACAACTACAGGGTTTACTCTCTCCACAGCTCATCACGGGCAGCAGTCCTGAAGCTGCCATCCCTGTATTCCCAGGAGCAGATAAGGAAGGTTTCAGAACTGCTGGGTGCTGTGGAATATTCCTTCACACTCTGTGAAGATGTGTCGCTGTGATTGGTCTAAGAAAAAGCTAAACAGCCAATAGCTAGGCAGGAGATAAAGACAGGACTCTTGGACAGAAAGAGCTCTAGGAAGAAGAAAGGCTGAGTTGCGAGCCAGGCATAGAGGAAGCAGATGTTCAGTAGAGAGTAAAGGTAACTGAGCCATGTAAAAGAGCATAGATTAAAAGATAAGGGTTAACTTAAGTTATAAGAGCGAATGGGACAAGCCTAAACTATAGACTGAGCTTTCATAATAATAAGTCTGTCATTTTTTATGAACTGGCAGCTCAAAGAAAAATGTGTTTACTACATATGGCATCCAGTGTATGGGCTCGAAAATCCGAATATAGGGCCTGAAAGTTAAGGAAAGTTCTGGACAGGGAGCCAGACGTAACTTTAGTCCTGTAGTCTCTCAGGTGGGCTGGTGCTCAGCAGCATACAGCGGCAGGACAACCAGCTACAGCCTGTGGGCTGGAGCCAGTTGCCAACGCCATGCGCTAAGCTGCACCATGCCAGTGGCTGGCATAGCAATGTAAGATATGTCTCACACCATCAGAGAATGCTGTAGGTGCTCAGTAAAGACAGATTCAGATGAGAAACCCTTCAAACAGGTTCCAGTAGATTTAAAATATGCATGCAAGTACAAAAAAAGGAAAATGGGTGTAAATAGTCATAGAAAAAAATAAGTGGTTTATAAATAATAAAATCTTTAAAAGGAGAATAAAATGATATTTTTTAAAAAGCCACATAAAAATGGGGAATATGCATGGCATCTGGATTCTGTATGGTGCTGTTTTGATTTTATAAATGTTTTGAATGCTAGTGAACAGAGAATAAAAACTGCTAAGAGACATGGGATTGAAGAGGGACTGCTGAATTAAACCACCCTAGATACTCTAGGCATGCCTTAACTTTCAAGTGGAAGTCAGAAAATGTATCGCTTTTGTGGGGAGGTTATGCTTTTGTTTCCATAGGAAATGAAAGGCTCTGAAATCCTTCAAGGTTAATAAAGATCAGGTTTGATCTGGGAAGAGCCCCTGAAAATCCTAGCTACAGACATAAAGAAGTAAACCTAGGGCTGGAGAGATGGCTCTGAGGTTAAGATCACAGACTGCTCTTCCAGAGGTCCTGAGTGCAATTCTCAGCAACCACATGGTGGCTCGCAACCATCTGTAATGAGATCTGGTACCATCTTCTGTCCTGCAGGCATACATGCAGGCAGAATACTGTATACATAATAAATAAATAAATAAATAAATAAATAAATAAATCTTTTTTTTTTTAAAAAAAGAAGTAAACCTAGAAAACCACAAAATAGGTCACATATATTTTATCTGCTCAAACATAAAACAAAAACTCATTTTGCCGGGTTTGTGTACAAGGCCCAGTCCATACTTGTGCTAATGTCAGTATGTATGTTACCTTTGAAAGTTTGTGTGTTTCAGAGCAAAAGGACCAGATACCAATGAAAATGGCTGACCCAGGTAATCCAGCCTCTCAAGTACCTTTATTGCAGTTTCCTCAGAGTTCCACGTCCAGAAAAGCTTCAAGGCTGCTGACTGAGATGGTCCAGCCTCAGAGACTATTGCCGCCAAGACTTCAGATAAGCCTTGCATTTTTCCCTTGCACAGAGACTGGACAACAAATGTTAGGGCTAGTTTTTCCAGGAGTTGACCATTATCTCAGTTTTCTCAGGATCCCCCTAACGATGTCATAAGCAATCTAGAGAACATGATGCCCACATTCCCAAGAGGTGGGGTGGGTGATTTTGGTGGTTTGGTAGGTTATGGATGTTTGTCATCATTCATGGGGATTGATTACAGATTGTTACTGGTCAGGGTCAAGGAGAAGGCTAAACAAAAGAGATTAGATTCAGGTATCTCTTTCTGAAGGAAAAAGGGAGGATATAGTATAGAATGATAGGATAAAGGGTAGATTGTTGAGTCTACTTTTGAACAACCACTAGTCTCAAATATTTTACGTTGGGCAGGGCAGTGGTGGCGCACGCCTTTAATCCCAGCACTCGGGAGGCAGAGGCAGGCAGATCTCTGAGTTCGAGGCCAGCCTGGTCTACAAGAGCTAGTTCCAGGACAGGCTCTAGAAACTACAGGGAAACCCTGTCTCGAAAAAACCAAAAAAAATATTTTACGTTGGTATGGATTTTTGTATATTGATACAAATGTAAGGTTACTTTTGTTATACTGTATATATGTTTCTATTCTGTTAAGGTGTTTTACTCATACCGCTTATTTAAAAATTTAATGTAAAATTTGGTCCTTGAAAGCTATTTAGGATAATAAATAAATACAGGTTAATAGTCATCTATAACAATCAAAGTTATAGTCATGTTAGGTATATTTTCAAGGTCAATCAGAAACATTTTAAATAGATAGATGGTCTTCAAACACTTCAGAGACCAACAGAATCTGTCATTTTAATGTTTTAATAACATAGGGCTTTTCATGACAGTGAGACATGTCTACCCCTGGCTGTACCAATTTACTTCAGAAAAGGATGGTGGGCTTTGAAGAAACTCCATGTGGAGTTTGCTTTGTTATTGGCAAAAGCTAGCCATTTGGGCAAGGGGCTGCTCTTGCCTTGACTGCTGACAGTATGCTGTTCAAACTGAACAAGAACACAAAAGAAAGTGATTGGTAGGACAATCCTTCAAAATTCCTGCTTTATAGAAAAGCCTATCAGATATTCTAGACCTGTAGGCTGAAGATGGGTACCCCAGCATAGCAGAGAAACTTTGGATGACTGTCCAGGCATCCAAATGTCTCTATCATTTCTTAGTTTTGGAAGTTATTTTCTCTGCACTTCCTGTTTCTTCAAGTAATATTTTATCCTTCTTGGGTCTCTGATGGAGATTGATACTAGATAGTTGTAGTTTTATAATTTTCCTTGTTACCAAATTCATAAAAGAAATTTAGTAAGAGATATAAAGTTTATAAGGTTGAGAAACACAAAAGCATATATTGATTATTTAAAAAGATGTTTTAAGGTCTAAAAAGATATTTTTTTCAGATGATAATACAAGTTATGACAAAAATGTTTTGGCTATAAAACTTTGGACTAAGATAGGATAGATAATGGAGTATTTTCCCTAAATTTGCCAAATGAAAATGGACTGGACATTGTAAATATAATTCTTACCTGGTAATTGTTCTTATTGTATATAGTTTTACTGTGTTAGAGTTAAAGCCTTTCTTTTTATTTAGAGAAAAAGGGGAAAATGCTGTGAAATATTCCTGTACACTGTGTGAAGATGTGTCACTGTGATTGGTTTAATAGAAAGCTAAATGGCCCATAGCTAGGCAGGAGGTATAGGTGGTACTTCTACGCAGAGAGAGCTCTGGGAAGAAGAAAGGCGGAGTTGTGAGTCAGGCACAGAGGAGGCAGGATGGGCAGGACAGTGTAAAGGTCACCAAGCCATGTAAAAGAATGTGGATTAAACGATATGGGTTAATTTAAGTTCTAAGTGCTAATGGGACAAACCTAAGCTATCGGCTGACCTTTCATAATTAATAAGTCTCTGTGTCGTTTTGTAAGAGCTGGCGGCCCAAAGAAAAACTTGTTTATGACGGTTGGGAGTGTGGCTTTCCTCCTAGAACATTTGTGTCACCCACCTGTCACTGCCTTGTCCACCTTCCCTGGGAACTCGCTGTCTGCTTGTTCAGGATGTGTGGGGCAGTTTAGGGCAAGTCATGGGCAGAACTGAGTGTCAAGACTAGAAATATTGGACTTTCAGACCGGTGGAGGATGAGATGTCCTTGGATGCTATGGCCAGGACTCAATGACCCAGAATCTAAACTGGTCACAGGAGAGGACACAAAAGGCCTGAGCAGCTTTGGTTGGAGTGTGGCTATGCCCAATCTTTTGAGTCCTGGAACCAAAGGCCTATGCTACCCTACCAAGCTCCCTATTGAATTTTTTTTTAGAGATTTATTTAATTCTTATGTACATTAGGGTTTTTTACCTGCATGTATGTCTTTGTGAGGATGCCAGATTCCCTGGAATTGGAGTTACAGACAGTTGTGAACTGCCATGTGGGTGCTGGGAATTGAGCCCAGGTCCTTTGGAAGAGCTATCGGTGCTCCTAACCACTGAGTCATCTCTCCAGCCCCCTCCCTATTGACATTTTAAAAAAATTATTTTACTTTATGTGCTGTGCCTGGGTCTTTTGCCTGCCTGTCTGTCTGTTCCTATGGAGACCAGAGGAAGCCATCAGATCCCATGAAATCGGGGTTACAGACATATGAGTGTTGGGAATTGAACTCAAGGGCCTCTGGAAGAGTAGTCAGTGTTCTTAACCTCTGAGCCATCTTCCTAGCTCCTTCCCCACTGGCCTTTTGAGGCACATCCTAAGACCTGCTGGATTCTAGACAGGAAGCCCAGATGCCATCAGAGAAGCTGGTGAATCTGGGATGTGAATTAGGGCAGAGTTTGCAGGGGGAGGCTGCTCGGGTACCCCAGGGTAGAGACCTCATGGGCCCAGGCAGTGTGATGTAGGACCACGGCTCGGCTAAAGACAGCACCTCTTCTCTCCCCAAGGCATTGTTCTTCAGCCTCACTCAGGCCTTCAGGGGTGAGACTGGCTTCAAGAATTGGTCTGGAGGCCAGACATGGTGGCTTGTGCCTTTAATCCCAGCACTCAGGAGGCAGAGACAGGTGGACCTCTATGAGTTCAAGGCCAGCCTTGGTCTACATAGTGAGATCCAGGGCAGGCAGCCAGAGCTATGTAATAGAGAGATCCCAACTCAAAAATAACAAAACAAGGGGGCTGGAGAGATGGCTCAAAGGTTAAGAGCGCTGCCTGCTCTTCCCAAGGTCCTGAGTTCAATTCCCAGCAACCACATGGTGGCTCACAACCATCTGTAATGGGGTCTGGTGCCCTCTTCTGGCCTGCAGGCATACACACAGACAGAATATTGTATACATAATAAATAAATAAATATTTAAAAAACAACAAAACAAAACAAGAAAAAACAAAGAATCCCCAAACCCACCAACAAACAAGAGAAAGGAACTGGCCTGGCAGTCTCACAAGCAGGCAGGACACCCGTGTGGTGTGATTCTTCTTAAGCCTGCTGGGAAAGTCTCACTCCTCTCCTCCCCAAATGGTTCTTTCTTAATAGTGGAGGATACTGGCACCGTACGTGTTAACCAGCTCGCTCAAATAATGGGTCCTAGAAACCCAGTGACTGACTGGCTGTAAAGGGCATAAGGCCCCCTCAGAGTAAGAAGGTGTGGGCAGACACAGGGCCTGTGACATACAAAATCTGCTGGATGTGGTACAGGACAGCCTCATCTGTGAGCTTGGTGAGGTGACATCATGTGACCTCACATACCAAAGTCAGCCTTTCCTAGGAGACTCAGCTTGGCTGTGTTGAGATCCTGTGGGGCTGTGAAGGAGCTGGTGTGAACCAGAGCTAAAGACAGCCAGCAGCTACTCCTTTCCCCTGTCGTGCCACTGAGAGGACCGTGTGAGCGGAGGGTAGCAGCGCAGTCAGAACAATCCTTAGGCTTCCTCCCCCTGCTTGCATGCATCTAGGTCAACACATGGTGCCTTCCTCCTGGCCCCTTAGGACACAACTTCTGTAACTGTGGTCTCTCCTGTGCCCTTGGCAGCACCAATGGGCTTGGTTCAGAGAGGGTCTGTGCAGCCCAAATATGTCCAGGACAAAGCCACCCATTCTTCCCCACAGCTGGAGTAAGAAGAACCCAGGTAAGTGACCTTAGCTGGGTGACGCCAGAAAGCCAGCCGAAACAACCATCTGCTTATCAACGCAAACCTGCACTTGGTATAGACAACTGGGAGGATGTAGGAAACAATGAAGAAGGAAATAAAACCACCATTTCATTTAGAGGCAGCTACTACAAACAACCTGGTGTGTTCCCTCCTACTCCTCTTCCTTACTCATTAAGAAATTGGGTTTTGCATGGGTCCAGCTTGCTTCGCAAACCTGTATTGCAAGCATTGCTCAATTTTCAGTGGCTGCATTATATTTCAGCACACATGGGGGTACGCTAGCGTTTATTTAACCTTTATCTGTGGACTCTGCCATCTTCATTCTTTTCATAACTGAGTGTGAGACTGTAGATGGCTAGGGACACATCTTGGGGTGGGTGACATTTGGTGTTTAGATGCTAAGTGGCAAATGCTTTGAGCTATTTTTGCATGCCAGTTGGTGGTGGGGTAAGATGCCACTTCATTAATGCTTAATAACCTAAAGGATACCCTCAAATGGAATAGTTAGGGATGGGATAGGTCAAAGTTGTGAAATTAAAGGCCACTTGATTACCTTAATTATTGTAAAACTATTAATGGAGACTTCCTGGTGATTGGTTGGTTGGTTGGTTGGTTGGTTGGTTGGTTGGTTGAGGACTGAGTATGGTGGTACATGCCTGAGATCCTGAGACTTGGGAAACTGAGGCAGGAACATGATGAGTTCAAAACCAGCCTAGCCTACAGAGCAAGTCTCAAGCCATGGGTGTACGGTGCTTCAGTTTATTCAGCTGTTAAATGGGTTGATAGACATTGCCTCCCACTAATCACTGTAATGGATGCTGGCAGGAAAACAGGAAAGACTTGGTCATTAACCCAATCTGAATGTTGCAAGCTCCAGGCGAGTGTTGTACCATCATGTGTAATAAACAATTAGCACATCGTAGTAAACACACTGGCCCTCACGCATGCAGTGCCTGGGCCCACAGGCTGGTCCTGGGCCCTCAGACTCTCTCTCTCTTTGGAAGAACATGGGTGTTTACAAGTTGTCTTTAGTGACTTCATTCTTTCCCTGTGACCTTTGGCTCTGGCCTTTTCCAGGAGCTGAGGTCAGAGTCAACCCTACATTGAGTTAATAGAGGAGGGAAGGTCTGGAGACAGTGTGAAACAAGCCCAGGGTCACTAAATGCCGCTTGCCTGTGTCTTCCCTAGGCCACTGCCTCCCATGAAGCCTTAGGTCTCCTAAGAATTTTCCACAGGGCCTTCCCCTGGTACACCCAGCTCCATGTTCACTGAAAAGCATCCTACAGAGAAACAGAAGGCCCCACGACAGAATGCAACCTTGTTTGAAAGCAGGGGCTTTGCCAAGGTAATTAAGGTGGAATGAGGTCACTGGGAAGAGTCCTAATGCAGTCTGACTGGTGTCTTTGTAAGATGAAGACCAGGTGGCCCAAGGCACCAAAGTGAGAGGTGGACAGGTCCTCCCCGAACCCCATAAGCCTTCCTGCTGCACCCGCGTGCCATTCCCACCCAGCAACTGTGGCTGGGCTTGGCCTCTGGCTTAACTTGTTCTGATTGTGTGTTGCTGTGGCAGACGGTGTTGGTCAGCTTATAGATGGGTGGTCCATCATTAAAGCAAATACAACAATCTCAAACTACTCAGGGGAGGTGGCAGGACATGTCCCTGGTTTGGAGGGAACTATATACATTTTCTCTTCTCCATGTTTGAGAGCTTGGCATAGCCCTGTCCTTGTGCATAGTATGAAAACGTGGGCCTTCATGGCTCCTGATTCACAGGACAGGAGACAAGGAAGAGGAAGTAAGCAAGAACTGTGGAAGGACTGGCCCAGAGGACTGTCCAGAAAAAGTTAGAACCCCCACCCCCATGGAGCAAGACAACATGCTATGTCATGGGGCCCCAGAAGACCCTAACTGTCTACCAGAATTGCCAGGAAGTCTTTGTGACCACTAGAAGGTTGGAGTCTGAGAGCTTGCTATATCCTCAAGCTCCGAGATGCATCCAAAATTGTGTGGTCTGCTGTGGGCAGGTCTTAGATAGCACTGACAAGCCAACCCGTCCTCTTTCTGCCACTCTGTGAGCCCCAGGGAACCCCAGTTCTCAGAAGAAACTGCATGTCCCCTAATGACCCTTCAGATGGCCTGATCTTGGCAGAGTAGAACATTGTGATTGTGGAGCGCTGGAGTGTATAGGTCAAAAGCCAAAATGATCTTGGGCTATCTTTAGTTCCATTAAAAGATAGACATATACTTTCAACCTCTGAGTGTTAGTCAATACCCCATGACTTCCTTAAACCTTTGGAATGTATGCTTAAACCTGACACACCCACCCTCTGCCAAGGCAATGGCTAAGAATGCGGCAGACATGTTCTGAATCCTGTGGCACCCCTCCGTGCCTTGCCACGACAGTCTTCCCTGTGACCCTGCCTGTGTATTGTATAAACACATTGATTCATGGTGTTCGATTTTTGTGACCATGAAAGTTCAGAAAACCTTCACTGTGTTGAGACGTGTCATGAGTTCCTGGGCCATAGCTATTGGTGTTTAGAAAAGGATAAACTATTTCCTTATTTCCTCAAAGCAAAGTTTATATTTTTTATGTCAACAATGCAGTACTTGGAGTTCGGTGCCTCTGTTTCCTCTGCTGCCATATGTCTCCCTGAACAAAGCTCATGGCATTACAAGGATGCAGGGGAAGATGCTGAGTTAGCTCAGTGGTCTCTCTGTCTGGGTCCTACCTTTCCTGTGATGTCAGCATTCATGCCTTCTCTGGGACCTTGAGCTCAGATGCAATTGTCCAAGTCCTGGGGAAAGTGGTCATCCCCCAACTTCGTGTGGAACTGAGGCTCAGGCTTGGTGCCAGAAAAAAGGATGGAAAAGCCCAGAAAGTCCCAAATGAATAAGAGGGGCCGCTATCCTGATGAGAAGGATGAGCAGTCGTGAGGAAGCTCACTGGCCTGACATGAAAGCCGCAAGTGGTCTGAGCAGGTCTTGTCATTGATGACTTTAGTGGAATTCTCCAACTGCCCTCTAGGTAAGCTCATGTTTTTAAATGTCAGTTTGTACCTACAGTTCCACAGTGGGACTGGGGTTCACTGAATTAGCCACATGGTTTATTTGACTTACATGTCCCAATCACATTCCATCACTGAGGGAAGTCAGGACAGGAACTTAAGCCAGAAGTAGAGACAGGAACCAGGAGGGTGCTGCTTACTGACTTGTTCTCCATGGCTTACTCAGCCTGTTGGCTTTTTGTTGTTGTTTTGTTTTGTTTTCTTTTGTTTTAATAAACTTAGGACCACAGAGGGCTGGGCCCTCCCACATCAATCATCAATCAAGAAGGAACCCCTAGTCTGCCTGCGGGGGCATCTGGTGGAGGTAGTTCTTCAAATGAGCATCCCTCTTAGCAAGTGTCAAGTTGACAACCAGGATTGGACCCACGCCAGTGTCTGACCTAGCATCCTCTTATCTGTCAGGAAAAACTTTTAGAGTATATTAACTCTACCGACCACTCAGTTGTTCCCACCAGCCTAGAAGCTAAGATTGTCATTGGATAGCACCCAAAGTTTAAAGCAGAGATTTCCATGCTTAGCCAGCCTGGTTACCTGATGTCCCTACCAGTATACTTAGTAAACTCATTGGTTTATAACCGTCTTCTGTTCTGTGGCTATAAATTCATGTAATGGCTCCAGCAGTGGACATACCATTTAGGGTAGCCTGTATCTGTGTTCCCAAGCTCTTATTCTTTGAATGTGAAATATCTTACATAGGCTCATGTCTTTGGACACAGTCCCTGGCTTGTAGTACTTTTTGGGAAGGTGGTGGAACCATTAGTTGGTGGATGCAGGGAGCCCATTTGCTGGCCGCCATTACAAGATGGCACCCAGCCCCTGCACCACCGAGTAAACAACTCCATATTAGGCAAGGCTGTAGACGGAACCTCTCGCATGTGCAGTAGTGCGCAGTAATCTGGGCCAATCCCGTGGCCGGGGGCATCGAAAGACGAGCGAGTAGCCAATCCAGGCACGACCTGTGTCCGCTCTCCCTATATAAGCGGCTCCCGTTTAGTGCTCTGGGCCCTTTGCTTCCTGCTCTCCCTTCAACCAAGAGGCTCCAATAAAGCGTGATTTGAGAAGAATCCTTGACTCGGTGGTCGTTCTTCCCTGCTGGCCAGGGGGGTTCGCCGCAACTGGTGCCGAAACCCGGGATGCCGGGACACCCTTCGGTTACCGGGCGAGGGGCCAAGGAGGATTCAGAACTCGACTCGCGGAGCAGCGATGTCGGTAAGCAAGTCTCACAGGTAAAATGATTGCTGGAATTGGGCCTGGAGTGTTCTGCCTCGCTTTTGTGGTGCTGGTGATCTGTGTGCTCCTGCGTTGCTTTTGGTTGCGTTGCCATAAGCCTGGTCAAGAGTGCCTTTGCTGTTGCAACCACGCCTAGTCAGAATCGAAAGTAAGTCCGTTGTAGATAAAACGGCTTTTCTCTGAGGGGGAAGTAAGCCCGTTGTAGCTTAAGCAGCTCTCTGGTAGGGTGCCCGTGCATAAGACCGCATTATGGACAACACTCATGGCGCTGGTCCTGGTACCATCGACCTGGTTAGTCCCCTGCAGGCGCTGCTTAAACAGCGTGGCCTGAAGGTTTCTCGGAGCACGATCTATACGGTCGTGAAGGACATTGACCAGAACGCCGTGGTTTGCGGTCTCTGGGGATTTCACCTTGCCCTCATGGGAAAAATTAGGACGGGACTTGGAAAAGGCTAAACATGAAGACCAAATAGGCCGTGGCACTATGCCGCTATGGCATCTAGTGAGGAACTGCTTACGAGGGGGTGATAATACAGATATTGTTAGGAAAGGTAGAGAGGCATTAATAGCACACCAGGACAGCTTATCAGAATCGGAATCAAAAGGAGGAGACTTGGATAGGCCTAAAAGAAAAAAGGAAAAGGAAAAAGAAAAGGATCCAAAAGTTAAGCCCAGGGAAAAGGGCCAAAGAGAGCCCTTGGGCACAAAAATGGAGGAGAGGAACCGGCTTTATCCGGTTCTTGAGGAGTTCGCAGACCTAGACTTGTCGGACGATGAGCTGAGTCCTCAGGAAGAGGAGGACTTAGAGGAGGAAGTTGCTAGATGTGAGGAGGAGCTGTGTGGGCAGAGACGCCTGCCTCAGGTTTCTGCAGTTGGAGGCGGGGCCAGAGGAGGGCCTAGGCAGCTGCTGGGTGAGTCTCCACCCACAGCGCCGCCGCCATCTTATGCACAGGCAGCAAAGCCTGCCGGAGGTTATCATTTCATCAGCAATAACACTTGGCCTCGTTTGGCCTCAGCCTTCCCAGTGTTTGAGGATGCTGATACACATCATAGGTGGTATGAGCCAGTGTCCTATAAACAGCTGAAAGACATAGTGACCGCGGCTAGGGACTTTGGGCCCACCGCAGACTATACCATTGCATTGTTGCGCAGACTCTGTACCCAGGTTTTAACACCCACAGACTGGACAGAGGTTGCTAGGGCATGCCTGTCCCGAGGACAATTCCTGGAATTCAAATCCCTGGCTGCTGACAAGGCACAGGTTCAGGCTCAGCTTAATGCACAAAATGGCCACCCAGATTGGACTGCCGAGATGCTTTTGGGACAAGGGGAGTTTGCTGGAAACCAAGTTGATCATCCTCTTGAGGTGTACCAGCAAATTAGTGATATTTACTTCCGTGCTTGGAAGGTCCTACCCAATAAAGGGGAAGTGGCAGGCAATTTGACTAAGATCGTCCAAGGACCCACAGAGCCATTCGCAGACTTTGTGGCCAGGATGACTGAGGTCTCTGAAAAGATCTTTGGAAATTCAGATGTGACCCTGCCATTTGTGCAACAGATAATTTTTGAACAAAGCACTAAAGAATGTCAGCGAGCCATAGGACCAGTCAGGCATAAAGGACTGGATGCTTGGTTGAAGGCTTGTAGGGAAATTGGAGGTCCTTTAACAAATGCAGGCTTAGCAGCGGCGATGCTTTCGGCCACTAGATCGGCCCGGGATACAAAAAACAAAGGATGCTTTCGGTGTGGCCAGATGGGACACTTAAAAAGAAATTGTCCTAATGGCAGCGGACCATCCGAACCGCCTACAAGGCTTGATCCACGTATGCCAGGCACTTGCCCTCGCTGTAAGAAGGGAAAGCATTGGGCCAATGAATGCCGCTTAGTGAAGGACATTAATGGTCAGCCTATCCCACAAGCCTCTAGTTCTGAGACAAAAAACGGGATGAGGGGCCCCAGTCCCCGTGGCCCAAAAATATTCGGGGCGCTTCAGGCTTCAGCCCCACCTCTGAGTCACCAGAGGCAGACCCGCCAGTACGGAGAGCCACCATCGGTTCCGCAGGGTTGGACCTCTGTGCCACCTCCGGAATGGTATTAACACCAGACATGGGAGTTCAGATTATGGGAACTGACATGTCGGGCCCCTTGCAGGAGGGGCATGTAGGGATTGTTTTGGGGAGCTCCTCATCTACTATGAAAGGACTGATAGTTCACCCAGGTGTTATTGACCCTGATTATACGGGGCAGATTAAGATTCTTTGTCACGCTTTTCATGGCGTAATTTCTGTTGCTCCCGGTGACCGGGTTGCTTAATTGTTAGTTTTGCCCTCCAAGCATGAATCATTCCCCTCTGCAGACAGAGTAAGAGGGAATGAGGGCTTGGGGTCCACAGGAGTTGACCTTGCCTGTTTGTCCATGGCCCTTAATGATAGACCGATCTTAGAATTGACTATTGAAGGAAAAGGTTTTTCGGGCTTGGTGGACACTGGCGCGGATCGAACCATTATCAGAACCCAATCCTGGCCTAAGCAATGGCCTTTACAGCAATCCTGCCAGTCCCTACAGGGGCTAGGGTACGCACGTACACCTTGTATCAGTTCTAAGTAATTGACTTGGAGAATAGAAGATCAGCATGGAAAAATACAACCTTCCCATTAACCTCTGGGGAAGGGATGTTCAGCAGCAATTACAGCTCAGATTGACTAATGAATTTTCAGATAAAAGCAAAGATATGATGAGGTTGCAAGGATTTGTTCCTTCTCGAGGCCTGGGAAAAAATCTCCAAGGCATACCCAACCCGATAATACCAGTCAGTAAGACAGACCGCAAAGGATTGGGTTTTTCTTAGGGGCCACTGACATATCGGCTTCCACAATGGGCTCCATAGCCATACCATGGACAACAAATAAGGCTGTATGGATCCCCCAGTGGCCCCTTTCCCAGGAGAAATTGGAAGCCGCTAAACAACTAATTGAGGAACAATTGCAATTAGGTCACATTGAGCCTTCTGTATCACCATGGAATACCCCAATCTTTGTTATCAAAAAGGCATCAGGAAAATGGAGGTTATTACATGACTTGCGGGCTGTAAACAGTCAGATGCAAGTCATGGGGGCAGCCCAAAAGGGTCTCCCATTACTCTCTGCTCTGCCAAAGGATTGGCCAATTATAGTACTAGATATCAAAGATTGCTTCTTTTCCATTCTGCTGTGTTCCCAGGATAGGGAAAGGTTCGCTTTCACTTTGCCTTCTGTAAATCATGAACAGCCTGATGCCCATTATCAGTGGAGAACCCTCCCCCAGGGGATGTCAAACAGTCCTACTATGTGCCAGCTATTTGTAGACTCTGCCCTGATGGCTGTAAGGAGACAGTTTCCCACTGTAAAGGTCATTCATTACATGGATGACATTCTGTTGACAACTTCATCCCAACAGGTACTTAGGGAAGCTTTTCAAAATACTGTTCAGACCTTGGAAAAGCAAGGGCTAATTGTAGCCCCTGAAAAGGTACAGTGCTCTACACCCGCACGGTTTCTGGGTTCTATTATCTCCCCAGATACAATCAGACCCCAGAAGGTCCTTATTCGTACCCAAAACTTAAGGACCCTTAATGATTTCCAACAGTTACTAGGAGATATTAATTGGATCCAAGGGTATCTACATGTACCAAGGTCGGAGCTGCTGCCCCTATTTTCTATCTTAGAGGGTGATCCTGACGTTACCTCCCCAAGGACGTTGACACCTGCAGCTATGCAATCTTTACACAAGGTTGAGGGGGCTATATCCAAGGCACAGCTATGCCGCCATGACCCGTCTTTGCCAATTTCTCTTTGTATATTAAAAACAAAAAAATATTCCAACAGGAGTTTTATGACAAGAGGGACCTCTATGGTGGCTGCATGGTAATTCAGTTGGGGCAAGAATGCTTAGATATTATCCTGACTTGGTGGCTAATCAAGCCTTAATGGGAATAAAATTTTGCTTGACCTGTTTTGCAAAGATGCCTGATAAGCTGATTATACCCTATACTAAGGAGCAAGTGGAGGTCTTGGCCGCCACTGTGGACAATTGGGCTATTTTGCTTTGCACCTTTTCTAATACTATTGATAATCATTTTCCTAAGAATCCAATTTTGAGTTTTGTGGAAAAGAATTTGGTGTACTTTCCACGAGTTACCTCCCCTAAGCCCTTATTGGGAGCTGTAACCATATTTACTGATGGCTCAAAAACAGGAGTAGGAGCTATGGTGGTGGATAATCAGCCACCGGTGGTATTTAATTTTCAACCCGATGCCCCTCAGACTACCGAATGCTTGGTGGTATTGGAAGTTTTTAAGAAATTTCCTGAGCCCTTTAATTTGTTTTCGGACTCACAATATGTAGTTAATGCGGTGTCCTCTCTTGAGGTGGCCGCTTCCATTCGCCAGTCAAGTCCGGTTTCCAATGTTCTAATACAGATTCAGCAACATGTACTTCAAAGGAGTAATCCATTCTATATTGGCCATATTAGATCCCATACCCTACTGCCTGGTTCTGTGTCTGAGGCTAATGCAAGGGCTGATCAGGCAACCAGAGCTATGGCCTTGGTTGCTGCGGACCCAGTGGAGCTTGCTCGAGAGTTCCACAGGCTCTATCATGTACCCGCTGATACTCTTCGTAGAAAATTTGCCCTGTCCAGAAGCAATGCAAGAGATATTGTGAAGGCCTGTTCCTCTTGTGTGACTTTTCTTCACCCTCCTCACACAGGGGTTAACCTTCGGGGCCTGCGCCTGACTGATCTATGGCAGATGGATGTGACTCACGTCCCTGAATTTGGGAGGCTGGAATATTTACACGTGTCTGTTGATACCTGTTCAGGCATTATCCATGCCACCCCTTTGGCGGGGGAAAAGGTCACCCATGTAAAGACCCATTGCCTGGAAGCTTGGGCAGCTTGGGGCAAACCGCTGCGCTTAAAAACAGACAATGGCCCAGCATATTCCTCCCACGGCTTTTGCTCCTTTTGCACACAGCTTCAAGTTGAACATACTTTTGGCCTACCATATAATCCCCAAGGCCAGGGGATCATTGAAAGGGCTAACAGAAGCCTCAAAGATATTCTAACAAAACAAGGGGGAAATAGCAGAAACAGAGTCCCCCAGGGATAGAATTACCTTGGCACTTTTTACATTTAATTTCTCAATTTTTGATGGTCAAGGCCGAACAGCGGCTGATAGACATGCTAACATGACCCCCGAAGATAAGGGAGTGTCTGTTATGTGGAAAGATGTGTTGGATAACAAATGGTATGGACCGGATCCAGTCATTGCAGGATCCGGGGGAGCTGTTTGTGTTTTCCCACAGAGTCCAGAAGTCCCTCATTGGGTACCGACACGGCTGACAAGGAGCCTGAGACCAACAGCTGAAGATGAGGGCTGCAACGACATGGATGCTGATCCTGGCAATGGAGACAGCCCTGCTGAACGCAAGTCCAATGACGTTATGGGCGGTAATGAGGGCCTGGCCCATGCTGATGCCTGTTCATGCTAACTCCTCCATATTGCCCACATTGTTTTCCACCTCCTGCGATCTGGAGGCACCCTGTCTGCCTAACTCAGATGCTAAACAGGAGTTGTTTAATCCTACAAAGATAGCCCTAAATGGGACTCTGTGCTTCTCCCTTGAGGAGAAGGGACCCTGCATAAGGCTTTTACGCAAAAACTTGACCAATTGGATGGATCCCCTGATGCAGAGTAAAGTTGGGTTAGGGTCCCTGGGCGCAGTATTAGCCCAGGTGACTCAGGGGATCACCTCAGGGTCAGGAGGGCCTAGTAATGCTAAATCCATCAATGCTACAACCTTGGCCATGAGAGTGGAGTCCCTGGTACCATTGGGAGGTGCATCCACCCCTAAAAATGCCACTCGTTTTAGGGCATCACCACACTGTGTTCCAGATTTTTCATTTCCACCTACATTTACGGCCTGTCAAGCTAAGACTTGGGAAAAGACACAGGTTGCCTATGGGTTCTCCCTATCCCCATCTATGAGGAGATACCTTTATAACCAGTCTAATCAAGATTCTACTATCGGATCAGGATGGTCCTGGTATCAATGGCTGCTCTCTAATGAAGTGGGAGCCACGGCAGACATCTCAGCCCTGGCGACGCTACAATTATCTAGGACGTGGCTCCTTAATGTTTCTGGTAGCATATCAGAGTCACTGGGCCAGGGGAGATGGCTTCATATTTATCAAGAAGAAGAATTGAGTAATGCCACCCCAGGGGGGAGCTGCGGTCTGCGTGACCCCTCCTTTTTCCTTTTTGCTTACTAATTCCACCCCGGACTCCTCGGGTACCTTGGATTGCACAAATGGATCAGTTAATTGCCACTTGTCTGAATGTTGGAATGGCACCCAAAAGCTGGCTATAATGGTGAAGGTCCCAACCTTCGTACCCCTCCCGGTCCAAGCTGACCCGGACCAATTTCCCATCACAACGCTTTTGCGTGAACGACGTGACTTTGGTATTACTGCAGCCATTGTCACGGCTGTAGCAGTGTCAGCGGCGGCTGCAGCTGCTGTCACGGCTGGGATAGCCTTGGCTAATCAGGTGCAAACAGCGACCACAATTAACGACATGGTTTCAAAAACAGCTGATGCATTAGAAACCCAGAATAAAATCAACAATCATATCCTTTCTGGCATAATAGCTGCCAATCAGAGGATAGATTATGTGCAGACTCAGGTGGATGAGTTGACCTGCCTGGTCCAGATCGGATGTGTCTCCTATCAAAAACATGTGTGCATTACTTCTCTTGTCTTTAACAATTCTAGGAATGAGTCATGAAGAATTGGGGAATATCTGGCGGGGAACTGGTCGCAGGAAGCGGAGCTGTTTCTCCAGAATCAATTGTTCCAGATCACTATCCTGAATAACACTCATGTCCAGCCCATCACCCTTGAACAGTTTTCTGAGTGGCTATATTCTGCTTTCTCCTTTTTTAAGGAATGGGTGGGGGTTGGGATATTTCTGGCATGCTGTCTGGGAGGATGCATGGTCTGCTTGTGGCTGATTTGCCGTCTTCAAGCCCAAACAAATAGAGATAAGGTTGCTGTCCTACAGGCCCTAGCCGCTTTGGAGTGTGGGGACTCTCCCCAAATATGGTTATCGGTTCTTAAGAACCAGTAGGCATTTGTCCTGCATAGCCTTTGCACCCTTGTAGGGCTAGTTCCCATTGCACCAGGGAAGGTATGCTGAGACAACGCTTGAGGTACTGCCTTTGCACCTCCTAGGGGATTGTCCCATTGCACAGGAGAAGGAGTACCACGAGCCTGGGCCTCCCTTGATCAGCCCCCACATCATGAGGTGGGAGCCAGAACGGGAATAAGACCCCTTTTTGCCTATAAAACAAAAAGGGGGAACTGCAGGGAGCCGATTTGCTGGCCGCCATTACAAGATGAAGCCAAGCCCCTGCACCACCGAGTAAACAACTCCATATTAGGCAAGGCTGTAGCCGGAACCTCTCGCATGCGCAGTAGTGCGCAGTAATCTGGGCCAATCCTGTGGCCGGGGGCATCGAAAGACAAGCGAGTAGCCAATCCAGGCACGACCCATGTCCGCTCTCCCTATATAAGCGGCTGCCGGTTAGTGCTCTGGGCCCTTCGCTTCCTGCTCTCCCTTCAACCAAGAGGCTCCAATAAAGCATGATTTGAGAAGAATCCTTGACTCGGTGGTCGTTCTTCCTTGCTGGCCAGGGGGGTTCACTGCAGGTGGATCCTCATTAGGTGAAGTGGATCACTTGAGGAATTGGTCAGTAAAGGCCATCCTTGGGATTTTTTTAGCTTGACCCTAGTTCCCATCTGCTCTCTGCTTCCTGAGTGTGGACGCAGTGTAACCTCACGGTCTTGCCACCAAGCCTTCCCCACCACGATGAACTGTCCCTTCCAACTGTGAGCCAAAATAACCCTTCCTTCCTTAAGTCTCTACTTGTAGGTATTTGATCAAATCAATGAGAAATAACTAGTGCTCCAGCCAGGGCTACTCATGCTAGGTTCAGAGCAACCTGTATTCTCCTTGGAGCAAGAGCTGTGGTGACTTCAGTGGCTTAGGAAGAAACTAAGGTGTGTTAAGTCCTAGTATACCTCCAAGACAGAGTACGGCTTGAGTATACCAGGGAACACCCTACGTCTCCTGCTGTTTCTGCTGAGCCCCAGGAGATAAAGATAACCTAGGGTCTGGAACGTGAGAAGCACGTGACAGAGGATATGCTGGTTTCCAAAGTGCTCCCCATGAGTTCCTCCCAACTTGTAGGCTTCTCTTCAGGGCAGACACACCTTTCATTCTCGGGGTATATTTTTCTCTTCTTTCTACTGTGCAAACTTTTGGGGGGGGGCATCTGAGTGGTGCCTTCACTTCTTGGTTCCTCTTTGTCTGGAAGTATGTGATGTTTGTCATGGGTTTTTCCACATTCCTACATCCCATCATTGTATGATGGCATCCCAGGTGTTTGTCTTGTTGGATTTCTGACTGATTGATGTGTTTTCAATTTGACATTTTAATATAATATCTTGGGCCAATAGACATTCAAATCCCTTCCAGCCGTGACAGTGGCTCCATGGTTGCCCCCAAACAAGCAGGAATAGAAGCACTGCTTGTTAGTACTTTTGCTTTTGACAGTCTGGGCACCTGGGAGGTAAGGGCAGACAGGGCATCCTCGCACGCCCTGCCTTCAGCCAGGCATCCACACTTCCTTCCATAGGCCCTCCTTTGTTTGGTTTGATGAAACTCCAGCCCTTTTCGTAGAGTTGAGGTGGTCAAGGTGTGAACAGGAAGGAAGGAATGATGATAGACCAGGCATCCAGGGTAGGGCTGACCCTAGCTCCCTTGCCTCAGAGTCTATGACCTTAATTAACTTCCAGGCCCAGACTTCTAGAAACCCTGTTGGTGCCAGCCACTCAGACCCAAAATAACCACTCAGAAACTATATTAATTATAACACTGCTTGGCCAGTGACTCTAGTGTATTCCTAGCAAGATCTTACATCTTAACCCATTTCTATTATTTTATATTTTACCACAAGGTTCGTGACCTACCAGCAAGGTTCCGATTGGCAGTTCATCTTTCTCCTCTGGTGGCTACATGGCTTCTCACTGACTCTACCTACTTTCTCCCAGCATTCAGTTTAGTTTTCCCACCTAGCTCTATTCTGCCCTATCACAGACCAAAGTAGTGTCTTTATTCATTAACCAATAAACACAACACATATACAGAAAGACTTCCCACACCATTTCCCCTTTTCTGTTCAAATAAAAATGTAGGTTTTAACTTTGACATAGTAAAATTACATATAACAAAACAGTTATCAAGCAAGAATTATAGTTAAAAATATTTATATCTACTTTATCCTTCACCATAACTAAGAAAAAACTATAACTATAGCTATCTATTCTTCAACTCCATCAAAGACTCCAGAAAGATAGAATATTACCTAAGTAAACAGGAAGGGCACTGTAAGCAACTTCCAAAATTCTAGAATTGACAAAGTATATCTCGTTGCATGGACAGTCACCCAAAGTTCTTCTGTAACATTAGGGCACTTATCTTCACCCTACAGACTCATTCTCGTGGCCCCTGAACTTTGTGAGTGATGACCCAAGCCAGCTTGATCCGTGGTCCATGATAAACCTCTGGGACTCTGGAGTTTGGTCTCTGGACCTTCTTCTTGCATTACTCAGGGAGACTGTGCCCCTACCCTCAGATATCAAGTTACATAGCTGCTTATCATTAGCTTACATTCTACCAGTGATTGTTAGTTGGAAATGTAGCCTCCTTTTTCTATGTCTATCTGTCTTTCATTTCCAGTGCTGCTGCAGTTGCAGGCTCAGCTCCCGGGTTGGTGGTATAATGGGCACTCTGTCCCACCTGTGGCCTGGGCACTCTGTCCCACCCGTGCCTGTCCCACCAGTGGTGGAATCTCTCTGTTGCATTCACGGAGCCCTGTTTCTGCCACTGCTGAGTTGCCGGCATACAGTCCAAGGTACGTGAAAATCGTGAACCTGGACCCGCTACCAGCCCACTTCCCAACTTTCCATCCCTCCATGGGGACCATTGGTAAGATTGCCTCCAGCACATCCCATGAGCAAGGTTCTCTAGGACTCTGCCCTAGCCCTGCACTCACTGCACAGTGCATTTGATTTTGGGGCCCAGGGCCCCTCTGAGATCTATGGATCCTTTTGGGGTATGAGTCCTCTTTTGTCCTAGTGCCTCTCTGGAAATGGCCCTTTCTCAGCTCCTGTTATCTTGTGGATGAATGGATAACAGCCTGAGCCAGTATTTACTTTTCCGCCTCACTCATGGGCAACAGGCTGACAAAACCATATACATTTCTAACTTTACCAGCGGACGGTTAAATGTAAAGAGTTACACCTCGTGGACAACCATGACTGCCGCCATTTTCTCTGAACTTAAGACTTGTGAAGTTCCACCTCTAGCTAAACAGTGCCAGCAACAGGCTCCCCACGTGACCTGCTTTAAGCTTTTAAAAATTATTTTTATGTTCTATTGAATTTGGTGTATTTGCATGATGGTTCACCTCAGCAGAACCCACTGAGGCATTCATTACATGCAGAGACCCACCTGCAGTACATCTCCTACCCTGAAATGACTCTACTTTGCTGATTTAAAAAAAGCCAGCTTTCTCTTGCTCACTTTCCATTTAACTTTGTGCAGAACTTAAATTCAACTGTGTATAAAGTGTTGAATACTTGCTGTTAAATGTTTTAAATAGTCTGTGGTGTATTAGTCTGGAATGAATTGTATCTCATTCCAGACTAAGAAAACAGTAAATCTCAAATATTTTAAATTCATATGTACTTTGAATCTTTTACAAAATACTGTATATGTGATCCAACCCTGATTCAAAATATATTAAGCTGCTCTCCACTGTTGTAAGCTTCTATTGCAAGCAGTTTTTCTTCATTGTCCTTCACAAGTATAAATCTCACCTGTTAAGTTAAAACCAGTCCAGTCAGGCTTGGCCCCAGCTCTCCAGGCAGATCCTATGCTGTAATCATAACTTATCTATACCCGATAAACAGTGCTCAGAGATCTGGGGACTATGGCATTTAAATGTTTAATTATTAAAAGGCTTTTCATAACAGAGAAACAGGTTGGCTCCTAGCAGCAACACCCCTTCTCTTCCAAAAAAGACAGAAGACAAAAATGGGCACAGACTGGGCACAGAAGAGCATCCATCCACAATTCACTTCATCAAGTGAAGGCACTAACCACTGGGAAGAACTACCTTTCTCTAAACTCCTGAAGATCTCCAGACAGTGGATAAAGAAGTATAATCAACGGCCTAGGTGCTCAGGGAGAGGTAGACTTGTCTTCCTACTGATTTCCCAACCCACAGGTTCTTCAAAAGCCTGCTTCTAACAACAGAAGGCAAATACAGTCCTAAAAGTCCCTGCCCTCAATGACCATGGAAGACCCCGAGGTGTGACTCTAGAAAGCCAATCTAGTAAGATCTTTGTCATTTTAAATCCATAACTCAAGCAAAATTTTATCCTTCTCAACAATTTCTGATGCAGTTTGACAGCTGAGAGGTAACACCAATTTCAGTATAGCTTCTTACCATGTTTTAAATAAAAGGTATTTTAAAATACAAAAGCACAAAGCAAAAAGGTGTTTTAAGATATAAAATGTAGCCGGGCGGTAGTCCCAGCACTCACGAGGAAGAGGCAGGTGGATCACTGAGTTTGAGGCCAGCCTGGTCTACAAGAGCTAGTTCCAGGATAGGCTCAAAAGCTACAGCGAAACCCTGTCTCAAAAAGAACAAAAGAAAAAAGATGTACAAATGCAAGTTATTAAGGTGTGTACCTGCAAGTTATAAAAGTCTGAGGACAAATACAAATTATCAAATTTCTCTCTCATTATGCTGCCATTCAGTCTTAACATCATCAATAAAATGCTGATAAGCTATGAAAACAAGTCCGGCAGAGTACTACTACCGCTACTGCAAGATCAAGATTTTGAATTCTCTTTGGTCATTTTCTAAAGATACTTTTCATTGTACAAAAACATCTGTCACAGTCATTCTGACATAAATATGCTGCTGTTTACACAATGTATGTGTCTAAAACTTATGCTTTACAAACTCAAAGAATTCTTGTGAGTTCCAGGGAGCCAAATTGAAGGGTTCACCTTAAACAGGTCAGATACACCCCTCTCTCAATTCCCTGGTCCTGACACCCACCTCCTCCTCAATTACCAGGACCTAAAGAAAGAATTTTTTTCTTCCTAAGCTTAACCTTGTCCTCTGCTCTGCCAACACCTTGTCAGGTTCAAGAGATACCAGACAGTTCCAAACCACAAATCCTGGACAGGAGTGAAGCAATCAGCTACCCTAGAATATGACCAGCACACCCAGCTTTCTCGGGTCCTCCAAGACTTTGATGCCCATAAATAAGCAGGAAGCAGTATTGAGAACCCTATACCCCATCCCTTTAACCTGCCTAGCCTAACTCCCTACCTTTTTATTATAAAGAGAAATATGGAAATGTTATCATTTTGCTGACCTTGTCTGTTGCCTGGGTACCCTGTCCCTTTAAGAGACAAGCTCTTCCCACTCCCAATCCCCCCTTCCTGCCTCTGAGGAGAGCCTTCTCTCCATCCTCCCCTCTCTGTCTGTCCCTCTTCTGAAGAAGTAATACTGCCTCTTCCTTCCCCTTTGCACCCTTTTCTCTCTCCACTCCATAATCCCCTTACCCATTAAATAAACTCTTTTCCCAAGCTCTCTCCACATGGTGTATCTGTTTGTCTCCCACCTGACATGGTCTCCTACCCTCCAGGGGACCTGCCAGGGTCATACCGCCATGAATCTTTCACACAGAACTACAAATCCACAGAACCACAGATCCACAGATCCACAGGACTACAGATCCATAGAACCACAGATCCATAGGAGCACAGATCTGCAGAGTCACAGAACCACAGATCCATAGGAGCACAGATCTGCAGAGTCACAGAACCACAGATCCGCAGAGCCACAGAACCATGGATCCACAGAACCACAGAACCGTCAGATCCGCAGATCTACAGATCCACAGAACCACAGATCCACAGATCCATAAGACTATAGAAACATATAACCACAGATCTGCAGATCCACAGATCTACAGCAGCAGGACCCTTACCCTGAGAGGGTGGCCCTGGGTGGCCCAGGCTCTGGGTATGGGGATGAGGCCTGAGACCAGACCCCACCATCCAGATATGTTCTGATTTTCCTGCCCTATTTTGGCAGCTCAGCTGCTCTTTGGGTTTCTGTGTTGTTTGATGACCAGGTGCTCATTGCCTAGAATTCACTGTGGCACCCCAAGGCCAAGGTTTGAAAATATTGAACTCAAAACCAGTATCTCTCCATCCATCATTTTCATCAGTGTCTGGTAAAATGAGAAAAATAGAACAGTGATTTTTTTTCTTCTATTTTGCATCGTTGAATAACTCACATGCAGAGAATACAAGTGGGACAGTTTTATCAGTCGCTAGAAAGCAGATGTGCAAGGCATCAGTTCAAGATCAAGGAACAGACAACTGAGTTCAGGGACTCGGTAGAGGCCTTAACAAGAAATGGCTCTTGGGGGCAGGGGCTCTTTGTGCTGCCTCAGTTCCTACAGGTCTTGCTGGGATGCTGTGCAGGGCTCACCTGTGTGCTATGCTTTCTTTTGTACCACTTTACCATGGCAACGCAAATCTCTGGCCACCTGCCACCTTCTCCCCTCCTGCTGTGGAGTACACCATCTGAAGCCACCCTAGTCCCTGTCTCCCATGAGGTCCCAGTCACTTCCGGTACACTGGCATAGGTGGTACTGCTCTGGAACATCCCCCTCCTGCTGCTCTGTGTGCTGTGAGCTGGAGTTCCTCTAGGCTTGATTTCTCTACAGTGTTCCTTTCGCATGTAATGAGGCTATCCTGAGTACCATGGGAGCGTGAGCAGCATCCCTGACTCCATCCTCTGGATGCCAGGAGTCCCCCATCCTCCACCCAGGTCCATGATCAGGAACAGCTGCAGGTGCTGCTGGACCTGGAAGGCACTCAGTCACAGAAATGGAAGCTTCAGTTTCCCTAGGAAATTCCAAAGTGTTCGTTTGGAGTTTTCCACGTTTTCAAATTTTCATTCTGAAGTTGTTTTAGTTTTTAGCACTACAAGACACTCACTGTGTTGGGAGGCTGTGCTGAGCATGCATGGGGTGTCACCTGTGACTCTGGGTAAATCAGGCTTGGTTGGACTCTAACCTACGTGGTAGTCTCTGAGAAAACCTGCTGACTTTTCAGACGGATGCAGGAATGCAATCTGTTGCCAGCTTGAAGCTTCCAATGAAACTCAACCACAACACAATGTGTAACAAGCCACAGAGACTAGGGGTCTGTGTGATCAAACAGCAGATATGGGGCTATTGCTCTGGCAATGAGAACAAGCCAGACACTAAATGCTGTCTAGTGGCTTCCACCCTTAGCACAATCCTGTGAGGTCAGCATCTCTGCTTTAGCAGTGAGGGCTGGGGCTCCTTTTCTAGAGAGCTCCTTGTACATCACAGGGAACTGGGGACAGGAGGTGCGCTTCCCCCGTGGATCCTAGTGCACCAACAGTCCTGTGCCAGTGTATGAATGCTCAAGAGAACACGCATACATATACAGCCAGGCCCGTGAGCTGTGGGAGTATTCAAGGACACTAATGTAAGTGTTCTTCCATCCATGCACTAACTGGGCCTGACCCTGGTTAGCTTCAGAGATCAGACAAGAGCGGGTGCCTTCAGAGCAGTAAAATAATTTGCTCTCTTTAGGGGCAGGCAGCAGGGTAAGCATCCATGGGGACAAGACTGGAAATGGGTCCTGTTTGTGCAGACCAGCAGGCAGAAGAGTCTCCTCCACCCACAGCAGGCCAAAGCTAAGCTACCTGGGGAAGGAGGAACCATCTTGGGAGAGGATACTGCTTCTTCCTCCATGGAGTTCAGGAGGATGGACAGGTTAAGTATATGCCCAGAGTCCCCTGGGAACACAAAGGGCATCTGGGTCCCTACATCCTCTGTGGCCTGCTCCTGAGGTTTCTGTTTGTCGCAGAGATTCCTTTCCCTACCTCTGCTGTGAGCTCCTCCTAGGGTGTGAAGGTGTGAGGCAGCCGAGAGGGAGGAGATGGTGAGAAGGAGATACTGCCCATGGGTAGACTTGGGGGACAGCAGCAAATCCCTCTCTGTTATGACTATGCCCAGATGGGAAGAGGGAGGAGACGTGAGGAAATGACAGACTGCCGGCTGGGTGGCAGTGCCGAAGGGGGCTCTGCTCTCGGATTTCTGTTATCTTTGATACAGATTTGCAGCAACGTGAAAGCAGGTTAACTCAGAGATGGAAAGACAGTAGTCAGGAACTTAATTTAGAGGTGACCTAGTTGAGAAGGATCTAGACTTCTGGGTTGCAGCTTGGCTCATCTGCTTTCTGGTGTCCTCACCTCAGTCTGTCCTTCCAGGTGGTCAGGGCACCAACTTTACAAAGTTAATGGGAGCCTGATGTTTGGGAAAGGCTTAAGCAGCACTGGGAAAGAGAAAGCAGGGATGTTTGCTCTTCTCAGGTGACGTGAGGCGTGAGGCATGTACGGGCTTTCTGGGAAGTTGAGAGTCATGACTGCTGTTCCAGGAAAGTCCTGGTCACTTTCTAGATGTGACCAGGGACCTTTGTCCTGGCCTTGCCTATATTCCACACCACTTTGGGAATCACCACTCCTGAAATAAAACAAAGACCTGGAGATCCTGATGGAATGTATGAACAGTGAACTCACAGCAGCTCGCACCATGCATCCTTTCGTGTCGTGGCAGATACCCTGACAAGCGACAGGGCGTTAGGCGAGCATGCTGCATGTAAACATGTGGTGGGCCTACAGTTCCCAAGTTACAGCTCATCATTTTTTTGAGGAAGTCAAGGCAGAAACTCAAGTAGCCAGTCTCATTACAGGCCCAGTCCAGAGCAAAGAGAATAACCACATCCTTGCCCAGCTCCTTCACTCTTCAGCGGGCCAGGGCCCAGCTCGTGAAATGATACCACCCGCATCCAGGGTGGCTCTTCTTGCCTCAACAATCATGACAGTCCCCCCACAGACATGCCCACAGGCCAAGCTGATCTAGGTAACTCCTCATTAAGATGCTCCTCCCAGGTGACACTAAGTTGTGTCAACTTGACACAGATTTTCAGAGAAGGGGTGCCGTTTGGCAGGTGTGGTTCCCTTTTCTTTCTGGCTTAAAAAGACTCCATGTTGAAGGCATCAAGAGAGCCTTGTGGTGCCAGGCTATGTGGTTTGGGAAATGGAAGGCTTGGCTGTCCTCTGAGAAGGATCTGGGGTGTTGGAGTTCCAGGACCTCCCTGAGAGAAGTGGGTGTCACTTTAGAAGGTGCTGGGGCTGGGCTGTGGGTAGGGTGGGGCAAGATGCACAGTCTTCGCAGAGAACAGCACACTCTTGGCTTTTGCAGTGGAGCGTGATGAGTATGTTGCTGCAGGACGACAAGACGCTGGGATGCTCCACCTGTGGCTGCTCTCCCTGGGAGTGGCGGCGTGTGTACATCTAGGTTTGGAGAGCTTGCGTGGTTTTTGGAGGTAGCCCATAGACAGAAACCACAGGGCCATGGGAGTTACGGGGTGATGGCCCTCAGGTGTGCCATTTGGGAAAGGCACAGAAACTGTGCTGCTCTGAACCCAGTGCACAAACCAGCTGAGGCACCTGCCATGCCCCCCCACCACCCCCACCCTGATTCTGGGAAACTACATGGGTAGCCAGCACAGGGCAACAAGGGGTGAGGGTGACTGGCAGCTGTAACAGGAGAAGTGTGCAAACAAGTGGCACTTGTCCCAGGGCACATGGCTTTCAACCTGTCTTTCATACACCTGTTCCCCAAATCTGCCATGTTACATCTCATGCCCAGGCTTGAGTCATCATTTTGAGGCTAGAAGGGCCACATAGGAGCAGGAGACCATCAACTGTGGGAGCTCGTGGCTCTGAGCTGAGAGAAGGAGCACAGAGACGCATGGCATCTAAAGGCATAGCCCCTGCAGGCCCTTCATCCTGTGGGCAAGCACGATTCAGCCTTCCTGCTAAGGCTATGGCTTCTCTATCCTCACTGCACCCTTCATCACTCCTCTCAGTTTCTCTACCCTCATCCCTCACTGAACCCCTCTTGAGATCATCATCACCCCCTCGGCTGCTGCCCTGTCATCTGGGAGCCCCTTGGACCATTGTCTCTCTCCTTTCCCCAGTATGTCTCACTAGACACACAGTGGTTGCTCACTTGCTGTTGTCCTGTGGGCTCTGAGCTGCCTGAGCCAAGTGCCCTGTGCTCTGTGCTTTGCTGCCAATAGCTGAGGGACATTGCAGATGACCTGCTGGCCCCAGGCCCCAGGTGAGCTGACCTTTGCAGCCATTCAGGGTGTCAGGCTCATACTTGTCACTTTCTTCCAGGTCATTCAGAGATGCCATAGCCCCATCTTTTTCAGAACAGGATCAATGGTGGTGTGGGCAGAAGCTTTAGGCTGTAGAGTGTGAGATGTTGCCCAGTACCTTATAGCTCTGCAAGAAAGGAACTGACAGGATGTGGAGAGGTAATTTATACACACATGTGCACACACTCATGCATACTCATACATGTGTGTACACACATTTGCACACCCACAATACATAGCTGCATTATGCATTATGTGTACACCTGCACACACAAACACACTCAGATACATATGTGCGCACACTCATATACTAACTCACATGTATGCACACAGATGTGAGACACATGAGCATGTGATCATGAATACATGTGTACACGCATACACACAATTCACGCATTTGCACACATGTATATGTGAGCATACATCCACACATGTACTCACATTTATGTATCTGTATACACATGTACTCACACTCATGTTCACACACATGCATATATACACATATGCACATGCGTACAGGTATACACATTCATGTGCATACACACATTCACACACGTAAGCATGTATACATATGCATGTACAACACATATACACACATGTGCACATACATTCAAATGCTGTACAATCATGTTTTGGCCAGCAATGTACCACATATATGATCATAGTAATGGAACTGAAAAATTCCTGTCCTCTAGTGACAGCCATTGTGTCCAACCCAGTGAGTGAATGCCTTATATGTCTGGGATGCTGTGGGATGCATCCTACTGTGCTTCAAATTCTATGCAGTCCAACCCACAACTACAGAGCAGTGTCCTGTGCTCAGCGGCGACACTGGATGGCAGTGGGACTGCTGTGCTTACTGACGGCACTGTCCTTGTTACTTTACAGGATGCCCATTCTCTTTATGATGAACGGATATATAATATTGCTATATGAATATAATATATAATAAAACAGTGTGGTCATGAGAGCAGTCTCACACATCTCGTGTTTTTCGTGCTCCAGTCCATTCCTGCGTGCACCAGGTCATGTGCAGTGACTGTCCTGTTCCACCTAGCCTGGGGTAAGTGTACTTTGGGATGGTCACCCAAGAACTCACGTCTCAGAATGTATCCCCATCATAAAATGGTGTGTGTGTGCATGCATGTACACATGTGCATACATGTACACAAGCACAGGAATATACTCACACCTCCTCGGAAGTTGGAAGATATGTAGTCAGTAGAAGCCAAGGAGCACTGATAGTCCCTCCAAAGACAAGAGGAGACCTCTGTCCAGCTTGAGAGCAGGTGGCAAGTGTGGCCTCCCTCACCCTTTGTTTTAATCTGTGGCTGTCTCCGGTGGGTTGGGTGAGGCACGCCACACTGGGGAGATCTGCTCTACCCTATCTTCCCATCCAGATGTTGATCTCATCTGGGACCAACCATACAGACACACCCTGGCACCTGACTGACACCCCACATCCTCTCACCACTGCCTGAGCCCCTCCTTTCCCAGAGCAGGACACGGTGTGCTTGACATCACCCCATTTCACCATTTCCCTGTTGAAATCTCTAGAAAAGATGTTGTCCGGGCTGGAGAAATGGCTCAGAGGTTAAGAGCATTGCCTGTTCTTCCCAAGGTCCTGAGTTCAATTCCCAACAACCACATGGTGGCTCACAATCATCTGTAATGGGGTCTGGTGCTCTTTTCTGTCCTGAAGGCATACACACAGACAGAATATTGTATACATAATAAATAAATAAATAAATAAATAAATAAATAAATAAATAAATATTTTTAAAAAAGAAAAGAAAAGATGTCCTTCGACGGCAAGAGGGGAATCCCGGGCCTTCCTCAGGAGCCCCCGATGCAGTAGAGGGGTCAAAACAGGCATCCTTCCAGCTCTTGGGGCCCAGGGTGAGCATTGAGGTGGGGGGTGGTGCTGGACTCTGTATGCTGGGTCCTGGGGACATTGTGCTTGCAAACCTTAGGCAGCTTCCCCATTCTGTGCCTTTTTCATGCAGCTAGGAGCCCTCAAATGTCAGTAAGAGGACTAGGAGGCATTGCAGGGACCTCCTGCTTCCTCTGGCAGTTCCCATGGACAGAAACCAGATGCTGGGAGAGGACACGAGTATTCTTTTTCATAACATCTCTGGAGTTTGCATCCACGTAGTAGGGCATTGGGTCACACTATGATGGGTATGTGTCAGCTATAATGACTCAGGGTGATTGGAGTTTTTCAGTTCCACTAAGATCTTAAGGGACTATTGGAAAGTTGACTGAAACGCCATGAGTCAATGTATGGATTGAGTGTGTGTGTGTGTGTGTGTGTGTGTGTGTGTGTAGCCAGATGGAATCTGTTTGAGTGGTATTTAGTTCACTCAACTAGAAAGCTGTGTCCTCCAAATTTTGCCATTTGTAAATGTAGGCGGAACTCCCCACCACCCCACACTCTAGGCTTCTTTCATGCCACTGGGAGCCGGTGAATGCCACTGACAAGTGATAGGGTCTTCAGAACCACTCAGGAACCATACGGCCAAAAGACAGAAAGCAATCCTGCAGATCTCTGCTCCACAAGAGATGTTTTTGTGACCTACTGCTTCTCACCGACCCCCATTCTGAAGCTCTGTGGCTAACGGTAGGTTGGAAGAAGAGCCAGCCAGCAGACCACAGTCAGAAGTAAACAACAGGTTTTATCAGCTCGAGAGGTAAATATTGACAGGACCTAAACACCAAGTCAATGTTGTCAATGTTTACTTGGCAGGACAATAGAATTGAGCCCAAGTACGTGCACTCCCACACATGTCCAAGCTTCCAATGTCCCCAGCAAGTGTTTCTGTCCCTTTCAACAGGATGTAGTCATGAGGGAAGTCCTTCTGTATATGTGTTGCTTTTATTGGTTAATGCTGGGAACGAGAGAGCAGTCTCCACCTACAGTGTAGGCTGGTTGGAGGTTTCTAGAAGGCATCCAGATGGAAGGCTGGCAAGGAGTTCCCCATCACCCAGAGAGACCATCCCCTATAAGGCCAGCTTTGGCCACTACATTGTCCCTAACACAAAGCCAACCAGGACTGGGTGCTGCCGGGTTCTGCTGGGGGTTCCTACCAGCTAGAAGGAAGACATTATCAGGGTTTTTGCTGTGGATCCTTCTCGTAATGACAAGTAGCTCTGCATATACTATGCCAATGGATGCCAATGGTGTGCGGCTTGTCCAGCCCACCACCATGGAAGCTGGAGTGAGTTCCTGCATGGCAGGCCTCCCTTGTAAGGCAAGCAGCACGGCTGGACAAAGGCAGTGCTTTTAGCGAGAGGAGAAGAGGCGGGAGTGAAAGCTAAACAAGGAAAGACCGTGGGGCTAGGGGCCAGAAGAGGACAGGCGAACACAATGCATCTGTCAACAGGATACAGGAAGACAAAGTTAAAATGGGAAGTTCTAGCTATTGCTTCTCCCCGGACCTGGGGAAGAGTGGTGTGATGGATAGTCTTAACGGTCAAGTTGACAGGACCTGGAATCACCTAGAGAGCCTTGATGAGGGACAATCTATACCAGTCTGCCCCATGAGCATGCATGCATCTTGGTTACCTTAACTGATGTGGGAAGACCTAGCCTAAACTTGGTGGCACCACCCGCCAGGCTTGGGCCCTGGACTGGGTAAAAGAAAGCTAGCCGAGCACAAGCGTGTGTGCGTTCATTCCTTCTGCTGCCGACTGTGGCTGTGATTAGCTGCAGTCTTGTTGCCTTGGCTTTTCCCACTGATAGACCGTGAAGGGGCCATGTCAGCAGGGAGCCAACCCCTTCACCTCCCTAGTTTCTTCTGACTGGGGTAGTTTATCACAGAAGCCGAAACGAAACTAGGACAGGTGGGCTTTATCTGGTATGAAAGGTGGCAGCACCCGAGAGTGTCTGGGAATGCCGTGCCACCTTCTGCCTGCAGGCTGAGTGCGAAGGCCGGGAGAAGCTGTTCTGCCTCATTTGGCCTGGCTTCCTGTGTCTAGGTCTAATAAAATCTTCAAGATTGCTTCCATACCTGCTTCTCTCAGCCAGGCCCCAACCGCCTAAAGTTCCCAGAACCACCCCAATCAACACCAATGGCCAATAGCCAACATTTAACATGCGAGAGGGTGATTTCACATAGCATCCGCTGGGATGGCTGTGGGTGCTATGCCTTCCCCAGGCTCTTTGGTGGTCAGAGTATCCCCACTGTCCCGTTCTCCATCAGGTTGTTGGGGCTTGTCAAACTGCCAGATTCAAGCTCACCCCCACCACCGCAGTCTCTCATCCACAGGGCAGAGAAGGTAGGCAGAGGCCGCTTCCTTCCCTTGCCCCAGGCCTCAGTCGATCAGAAGAGGTACCATGTGTGAACTTGGCATTTCACAGACAGCACTTCCAGAAGCCAGTGTGACTGATGGGCTCTGGGACCGCATGAAGTGGCTCAGAAGGAGGTAAACACTGGGCTCTCATGACCACTGTCTCAGGGTCCTATTTTTTCCATGAAAAAAAAAATGCAGCTTAGCCGGGCGGTGGTGGCACACGCCTTTAATCCCAGCACTCGGGAAGCAGAGGCAGGCGGATCTCTGTGAGTTCGAGACCAGCCTGGTCTACAAGAGCTAGTTCCAGGACAGGCTCTAAAGCTGTAGAGAAACCCTGTCTCGAAAAAAACAAAAAAAAAAAAATGCAGCTTACCCTTGTGGTGGATTGAACACTTGGCTCAGTTGGTGGTACTGTTGGGGGAGTTTAGGTGGTGTGGTCTTGCTGGAGGAAGTGTGTCACCTTTGAGATCGCATTGTTCACTCTGTCTGCATCTAAAGGTGTCAGCTCTTGGCTTGCTGCCACACCTCTCTGCATAGTGGACTCTCCTCCCTCGGGAAACATAAGCCAAAATAAGCACTTTCTTCCAAAAGTTGCTTTTGGTCCTGGGGTTTTGTCATGGCAAAAGGAAAGTGACTAATACAACCTCTGTGTTGTCCCCAGCGCTGGTCCTAGCTGAGAATGATAGAGGAAAGCCACTAACCTCGCCCCATCTCACCTTGCCTGTTTCCAAGACAGTGCCACCTCCTCACAGAGTCCTGGGGCACCACTCAATGAGGGAAGCCTCTCGATTGTGGAGCACAGAACACTCTAAGCTACTGAGCGCCACCCTATGGCCTAAGCCCTAATCTTCTCGTCCACGATGACATCTGTCTGAGAATGCCACCTCCTTCTATGTGGCTTTCTCAGTCGTGGCTCAGACCTGCCATACCCACGATGGTTCGTTCAATCCAGTGGACTGATTGATTGAAATAGGGTTTCACTATGCTGCCCAGGCTGACTTCCAATTCCTGGGCTCAAAGGATCTCACTACCCCGGCAGCCCAAATAACTGGAACTATGTGTGTGCACCCAGATGCTCAGACTGGAACTACGTGTGTGCACCCAGATGCTCAGTTCCTTGGCATTATTTTGTTATTGTTGTTGTTACTTTTATTTGAAATAGGCTCTTGATATGTAGGCCAGGATGGTCTTGGGCTCACAGTGGAGTCTAGACTTGTTTGGTTCTCTCAGTCCTTCTGCCTCAGCAGCATCCCCCATCCCCTCACCTAGCTGAGACTATAGGTCTATACCTGTTGTGCTATGGCTTTCTTTCAAGTATAGCATGATGACTCTTGTGGTAGAGCTAACCTGGATCCAGTAACCATGGCAGTTAAATGAGCAGACCAATACAGTCACGATTAGGTCTCCGGGGATAGGCAGTTAACACTCTGTAGCAGAAGGGGAAGAGGTTGCTTCACCTGGAATTCCTACATGATGTCCTCCTGCCTTCCTGTAGTTTCAAGTGATCTTGGGATATACTAGAGTGTATAGGAAGTAGAAGGGTCACTGAATGTGGGACTCCACAATGTATCTTCCATGGGGTTGTCATCCATGATGGGGGTACTTTCATGATACAATTATCTGAGGACTCGCACACTGTAACACCTCCCCTGTTCTCCTACAGGTAAGGGTAGTGAGCTCATTGATCTCCCAAGTTGTCGTGGTGGTCTCCTTTGTTGTGTTGGAGGGGACTTGTGTGGAGTGAACAGATGTTTGGGTCTGTAACACAACAGTGTCCTGTCTCAGCTATCATGCTGGTTTCAAAGCTGTAATATCAGCCCCTCCCAAATCCCTATGAGTAAAAGAGGCTGCAGCAATTCAGACGGTAACAGTGCATTTCATATCAGCTGGGGGCCACCAAGCATGCCCCAACCCTGGGAGAGAGCAATGGGAGGGTACACACTTGGCTCCTCCTACTTCTGCCTCTTGAGTTCACTTCCCTGCTGTCAGGTTTCTTTTTGTTTGTTTGTTTTTCCTTGTTTTAAATTACAACACTGTTTGGCCAATGACTTAGGCATATTCCTAGCTAGTTCCTACATCTTAAATTAACCATTTCTATTAATCCATGTATCGCCACGAGGTTGTGGCTTACCTGCAATGTTCTGGCACCTTTCTCCTTAGGCAGATACATGGCATATCTTTAATTCTGCCCACTCTCTCTCTTTATCTCTGTTTGGATTTCCTGCCTGGCTTTGCTCTTCTAAGCCATTGGCCAAAACAGCTTTATTCATCAACCAATAAAAGCAACACACATATAGAAGGACATCCCATATCATTTCCCCTTTTCTGTCTAATTAAAAAGGAAGGTTTTAACTTTAATATAGTAAAATTACATATACAAAACAGTTATCAAGTGAGAATTATAGATACAATATTTAGTTCATTTATATTTGGCAAATTAAGGAAAATATTCTATCATCTATCCTATCTTTGTGATTCTAAAGTTTAATATCTAATTTATCTTTTTAAAATTTATTTTCTTTTATTTTTTCATTTTTATTGAGCTATATATTTTTCTCTGCTCTCCTCTCTTCCTCTCCCCTCCCCTTCTATCCTCTCCCATGGTCCCCATGCTTCTAATTTACTAAGGAGATCTTGTCTTTTTCTACTTCCCATGTACATTAGATCTATATATGCCTCTCTTAGGGTCCTCTTTGCTATCTAGGTTCTCTGGGATTGTGAATTATAGGCTTTTTTTGTCTAAAAGCCACTTGTGAGTGAGTACATATGATATTTGTCTTTCTGGATCTGGAATACTTCACTCAATATGATATTTTCTAGATCCATCCATTTGCCCACAAATTTCAAGATATCATTACTTTTTCTGCTGTATAGTACTCCATTGTGTGAATGTATCACATTTTCTCTATCCATTCCTCTATCTAGGGGCATTTAGGTTGTTTCTACATTCTGGCTATGAAAAACCATGCTGCTATGAATATGGTTGAGCACATGTCCTTGTGGTACAATTAAGCATTCTTTGGATAAATACCCCAAAATGGTATTGCTGGGTCTTGAAGTAGGTTATTTCCTAATTTTCTGAGAAATCACCATACTGAAATCCAAAGGGGCTGTACCAGTTTGCATTCCCACCAGCAATACAGAAGTGTTCCCTTTCCCCCACAACCTCTCCAGCATAAGTTGTCATCCATGTTTTTGATATTGGCCATTCTTACAGGTGTAAGATGGAATCTCAGAGTTGTTTTGATTTGCATTTCTCTGATGACTAAGGATGTTGAACATTTCTTTAAGTGTCTTTCAGCCATTTTAGAATCCTCTGTTGAGAGTTCTCTGTTTAGGTCTGTACTCCATTTTTTTTATTGGATTATTTGTTCCTTTGATGACCAATTTCTTGAGTTCTTTATATATTTTGGAGATCAGTCCTCTGTCCGATGTGGGGTTAGTGAAGATCTTTTCCCATTCTGTAGGCTGTCGTTTTGTCTTGTTGACCATGTCCTTTGCTTTACAGAAGCTTTTCAGTTTCAGGAGGTCCCGTTTATTAATTGTTTTTCTCAGTGTCTGTGCTGCTGGGGTTCTATTTAGGAAGTGGTTCCCTGTGCCAATGCGTTCACCTTATTTCACTTATACTAGTCTGTCTCATGCAATTTTCAAAGCTATTTTTGTAGACATGTATCATTGAAGCAATCTGTTTTCATTTCCTTCTCTGGAAATTAATGCAATTCTTAAATTAAAGCAGAGTAAGAGATGGTTTGTTCTGGAGTAAAATATAAATGGCTGTGCCCCCTGGAACACAGTAGATTTTATAGCTATAGTGCAACACAAGTCACAACCAGCACTGTTCCACTGCTCAGAGTATCAGGTAGGGGTTACAGAAAAGCAGAGAGAGATACGTCATAGAGTTCAGTGCTGTTAGGCGATATTCCTAGCCTTCCGGCTGCTGGAAGTGAGTGGTTTGTTACATTCCAAAAGGTTGCACCTGATGGTTGTGAGGGTGTTAGGTCAGACACAGAGGTGGGCTATCACTGGCTATTAGGGAGGATGAAGATAGCCCCAGATTTGTCTCTGGGTCGGAAGCATTCTGACTCCACAATCACGACCATCAAATTGAATGTCTATGGCTGTGACTTTATTTTTCTTTTTGGGGAACTTCAGTTCACAAAAGATGGGAAAACTGATAGCAAATGATTCCCTGAACTTCCACTGCCCTCTGGATTTCATCTGCGCGCTGCTTTCTCCGAAGTGTGGTGTTTACAGCACTTACTGTAGGAGGTGAGACGGTGAAGCCACATAAAGAAACTAGGGAGGGCATCAGGCTAGCAAGCCAAGGGGATGTCTTGGGCCCACCAGACAACAGCATCTGGTTCCCCAAGGGGACAAAGAACAGCGCCACAGGGCACTGCTGGAGTGGCACTGCCTCATAGAGGAATGAGGGCCTGTGTTGGGGTGGAGTGTGTGCCTCGCGTATGCAGGTGCCCATGGAGACCACTCGTGGCCATCAGATGCCCTGGAGCTTTTTTCCGGGTGGTTTTGAACCACAAGACATAGGTGTTGGGTCCTCTGGAAGATCAGGAAGTGCCCTTAACCACTGATCTGTGTGAGACTTGACCTAGGCAGGGAAGTAGACAAGCAACCATGGGATGCCATCATCAGTGGGTCTGTGGGTCATGGGGAAATCTACAGAGATCCTCGTGGAAATAGAACAGCAAGCAGCCTTGGGGACACTGCCTCCCCGGAGGCAGACATCAACTGCAAGTCAGCTGAAGAGCCTTCCACAGGAAATAAAGCAAGCTGGCTGCCGTAGAAGGTCACACTCCCAACACGATCAACATTAAAATGGAGAAGTTATTGCTCTTTTTGTATTAGTCTTTCAAAACCCTGTGTGTATTTACAGTCAGAGCGCAGCACAATTTACAGTTGGAATGCATCGCAATTAGAACGGAACACTCACAACCAAGACAGTGACTGGCAGCCCTGCTAGAACAATAGCAACAGATAAAGGAAAAGTAATTTACTCTTCCATCATTTAAATTCACTAGACTTAGAATTACACTCCCTGACCCGCTTCAGTAGAACCCAGCCCTGTACAGAGAACCTGAGACTCTGCCGGGTGCTGGTGCCACCTAGTGACCACTCCTGGAAGTGTAGGGCTTTGTTCAGGTGGGAGGTACCTTCCTGAAACCAGGTGTGAACGTTTCTCAGAGCATCACCTCCTGAGGTGGGAGGGAAGGAGACTGAGGGGACAGACAGTGGGAGGTCGACTGTGTTCTTTGTCCATTTACCACAGCCCATGCAGGCGGTGTTAGCCAGGAATCTCCCTTTGTAAACCGCTGGCTTAGAATAATAACTTTAAGGACCGCCTGGAAAGCTGCCTTTGTGTCCTGGTGGCTTAACCCACAAGACCCTCACCTTCCCCAGTTCTGCAGCTGAGGTTTCAGATCAAGGTGTGGGCAGGACTGTCTCTTCCTGAGGGTCACTGCTCCATGTGGAGTTGAGGGTTACCTCTTTTTATGGCAAGGCTACAGTCCTGTGGGATGAGGGGTCCATCCTGTGTACACATGCACATGAGATACTTATTGAGGTCACATTGGCCTGGGGTTGGGAGTGCCTGGAGTTGGCAGGTGATACCTGCTTGCTGGTTGGTGGGATGAACTGGCCCCATCAAGGGGCTAGGGAATGGGAGGGGTGGGACATGGGTCAAGAAGGTCCAATATCACGATATCTATCTTCAAGCTGGCTTTCAGAGACAGGAGGGCATCCTGTGACTGAGAGGGCTGAAGCCTGGGAATGGCTACAAGTGGTTAGGGGCACCTTGGACGCCATGAACCAGCAGACACAGAGAGTCTAGATAGTACTGGAATGGGGGACACAGGTCAGCATTCTGGTTCAGAAACCAAGCTCTTGCACCAAGCCTCTTGCCCTGGGGTGGCTTGTCTACTACAGCTTATGGCCTGGCAGGGGCCCGCTAGTGCCCTGTGATCTTTGTATGAGTTTGATACATAAAAGAACCAACTGCAAAGCTGCCAGAAGCAGAAGGGCAGTGAGACTGCTTGGATTTTCCTTAGGTACATTTTTTCATTGAAAATATATTTTTTCATACAATATATTCTGATTACGGTCTTTCCCTCTGCCAACTCCTCCTAGATCCCCTCCAACTCACTGCCACCCAAATCCACACCCTTCCTCTCTCTCATTAGAATAGAAATAGGCATCTAAAAGTAATATAGCAAAAAAATAAGATTAAATAAAAGCAAAGAAACACAAATAGGATGAACGAAACAAACTGCCAGCATAAGAAGAGCCAAAGAGAAGATACAAGAAATACATCTAGACCCAGAGACGTACACATTCGCACACACAGAAATTCCAGAAGTCTGATGGAGAAAAATCATTTTTGCCTTGCCAGTGGTTATTAATTGGAGATGTTTTCTGGGTTAGGGATGGAGGCTTGTGTTTACCTCCCCTCTCAACGCTGAGACCCCACCTGGCTTGGGTAGTGCACGCAGCCGCAGTCCCTGTGAGTTCGTCCGTGCGGCAATCCTGCTGTGTTCAGAAGGTCTTTTCTCTTTGGTATCCTCCATCTATTCTGGGTCTTAAAAATCTTTCCACCTTCTCTTCCCCAGGACTCCCTGAACTCTGGGGGGAGGGATTTGATGTAGACATCCTATTTAGGGCTGAGTGTTCCAAGGTCTCTCTGCATTTAATTCCATTGTGAGGCTCTGTATTTGTTCTCATCTACTATAGAAGGAAGCTTCTCTGTGCTTAGGAGTCTTCTTTTTTTGGACAGGATTTCTCTTTGTAGACCTGGCCATCCTGAAACTCACGTTGTAGAGTGAGTTCAGGCTGGCCTTGAACTCACAAAGATCAACCTGACTCTGCAGCCCGAGTGCTGGGATTAAAAGGCATGCATCACCACTGCCCATTGTATTGCTGTGTTCCTTTAGCAGAACAGTAGTGTTTGGATCTCCCTAGGTCTCTGGCCGGTCTAGCCTCAGGTTTTGGCTAACTGAGCAGTGTTGGGTATAAGCTCCATCTCGTGGGGCGGGCCTTAAATCCAATCAGGTGTTGGTTCGTTACTCCCACAAGCTCTGTGCCACTCTTCCACCAGTGGATCTTGCAGGCAGGTCACAGCTGTAAATCAAAGAGTTTGTAGCTGGCTTTGTGCTTACCCTTCTCTCATTTGCTGGCACATTTACACAATGGAGTATTACTCGACCATTAAAAAATGAAATCATGAAATTTATAGGTAAGTGGATGGAACTAGAAAAAAAATCATCCTGAGTGAGGTGACCCAGACCCAGAAAGAGAAATTTGGTATGTATTTGCTTATATGTGGATATTAGCTGCTAAGTCAATAACCTAGATGCAACCCGTAGACCCACAGAAGTTAAGTATAGAGTAAGGTACTCGGGGTACAGACAAATCTTGTTAGGGAAGGTAAATGGAATAGATAGTTATGGAAGGGTAAGGGGAGGGCTAGAACAGGAGGATCTAATGAGTGATGGGAGAAGGGGAAGAGCAAAGGTATGTAGGGAGAGACAGCTAAAATTAAAGGCCATTTCAAGAGTAGTATGGAAATCTAATACAGTGGAGCCTTCTAAAATACATACGTAAGAAGGTGATCTAAGTGAAATTGCCAAATTGTCTCCAAAGTGAGGGAGACAGAGTCCCGACTGGCCATCTTTTATTACCAAACAAAGCGTCCAGTACTGGGGTTAGGCTAAAGCTAATTGAGTTGTTGGCCAAAGGGGTACTGTGGGAATCCCAAACAACTCAGGCTATTAATAAGACTATAGGTTGCTCTCCACAAACTGACAGTAGGGGCCACATTGCTAAAGACAGCAACTCACTGAGCATGGAGAAGCCTACATAGAGCCTTCACCCCTGTGTTCTAGCATCTTTGGTACAGGAAGGTACTCTGCATATGACCAAAAAAGAAACTTAAACAGCAAGTCATCCCCAAACCTTTGATCTACATTGGTGTCCTGTCTGCAAGATATGCTAGGCAATGGTGTCACAAAGCCTGTGGGAGTAACCAACCAATATCTAATGGTTTTTAGGTCCACCCCATGAATTGAAACCCATACCCCACAATGCTTGGGTGACCAAGGACTGTTGGGGCAGCTGGCCCAATCCCTGCGTTCAGGGGCGTGGCTGCTCCAGCGGGGTAGCATTCCCCTTAAATAGGATCGGGGCGCCGGAAGGAGCCCCGTTTTTGATTCTTCCCTGCATACCTTCTGCTCCACTGGACCCTTGGATCTGTAAGTTCCCTTATTCTCCCCTTGTATTAAAACTAATTGGTTATAAAAGGACTATCTTGGTTATTTCCTAACCCTTCCGACCGTTGGCAGCCGGTACATCTGGCGCTCCAACGCGCGGGGGGGGGGGGGGGGGGGGGGGGGGGGGGGGGGGGGGGGGGGGGCTAAATCCACTTAAAAACCTTACGTGGGACAGAACGCGGACCAGACAAAACCGCGGCTAGCTCCGGCCCCGCGGCGCGAGGTCGTCCAGCAGCCGGCCGTTGGGAGTCCCGCGAGCGCGCGTTCCCCCTCCCTCCCAGACGAAACCGCGGCTTGCTCCGGCCCGCCAAGCCACCTGAAATCACCCGTACCCCAAAGTCTGCTGCGGTCGGCAGATTCCTGCTCCTGGGTAACGCGCGATTCTACCGCCATCTTCCTCCTTCGGCCTGGCTCCTGCTCGCGCAACCCGCCGCACTACCCCTCCCCCCACCTCAGGGCGCCGGGTCGCCCGCCAAATCGTTTGTGAAGTTCTTGCAGGGAACCGAAGCTCGCCCGCCAGCTGTCTGTGCAGCTTTTGCCGAGGTTCACCATTGATTTTAAACTACCGGAACATTGCCGCCGCTTCCCAGCTACTGTGCTCTGCGTGGGACGCCATCTTTGGTTTCCCAAAACGCGTGAAACTCGGGGCACTGCGCCATCTAGTGGCAGACAACGGTAATTACAGGTAATTTTTCATTTGATTAAAAATCAAGCGTTTAGATTAACAATGTCTGATAATATCACTATTAAAGGATTCTATAATTTGTTTAATTACACGATGACTGAATTTTTGAGCGATACAGATGTGGTTCCCTTTGGCTGGATATTTACAGGGCTTGGTATCTTCTTTATTTTTGTTTGTTTCATTACAACGTGGTTGGAAAATAAAAAGGAGATAGAGTCCTTACAGGCAGGAGCTAAAAAACTAAACAAGGACATAACTGGTTTGGAAAACACCAATAAACAGCTTGAAAAGACGGTTGCAGCTCTCGAGGAAAGGAATGATAGACTTTCCTCTGAGATGGCTTTGTTACTTGAGAAATTTGGAACTTTCCAGGAGAAGTTTGAATTTCATGAGGAAAGGAATAACAGATCTCTCTCTGAGATGGCTTTATCACTTGAGAGGAAAATGCAAGGTATGGAGTCAGGAACAACGGATCTGAATCATAAGTTACAATCCCTGTCGGTAGAAACTGAAACATTATCTGAGGAGATTCGAACCGTTAAATGTATTAACAAGACTTTATCAAAGAGCTATGAAAGATTGCTGGACAGAATTTCAATACAAGATGGCACCATTCATGCCATGAAAATTCTGTCCAAGGATGAGACGTTATCGGTGTTGGACAAACTTCATACCCTTGAATCCTCTATGAAAGCCTTGGAACATAATACTGGGCAAGAGATTGAGGCATTGCAGAAGGCAATGGTAAATAGATTTGAAAAGATCAAGGAAATTATGGACTCTCATGAACAGGAGCAAATAGTACAAAAGAAAGTCCCAACCCCATCGAATAGAACTCTCCGGGATAGCTTCAATAGAACTCTACCTATTTTCCCAGTGATAACTACAGAAAAGGTGACTGGTTCTAAAAACCCTAAGATCACCAAAGAATATACATGGGAACCTATCCGTATGAATGATCTGAAAGAAATTAAACAAGCTGTTATGAATTTTGGAATGCATAGCTCCTTTGTTAAGGAGATGCTAAAGTCTTGGTCCCTTACAATTAACCCAACCCCTAGGGATTGGTTGGACCTAGTCTCAGCTGTTTTAGAGAACGGTCATCAGTTGAGCTGGAAGTGCATGTTTAGACAAGAGGCTAGGCTTTTAGAACAGCGGGAAAGATCAAAGGGAGTTGACATCACCCTAGATCAAATTATGGGTGAAGGACTTTATTCTGATCCTCTAGAACAAGCTAATTATGATGAACACACTCTATCCTTATGTACTACCACAGCCTTGAAGGCTTGGGACAGGGTTCAAGACCCAAGACAGAGAACGGAATCATATATCAGAGTTAAACAAGATCCGAGAGAACCATTTGTGGACTTTTTACATAGACTAACTAAAGCTGTACAAATAGGGATATCTGACCCAGAAGCAAGGCAGGTAATAATTGAGTCCTTGGCTTATGAGAATGCCAATGTAGAGTGCAAAAGGGTTTTGACGCCTCTAAAGATCAGATCAGCACCCCTGGAGGAATGGGTCTTACATACAATGAATATTGAATCGAATGAGATTCACGCCCATCACGCCGATAAGTGGGTAGAAGACGCCATTGCCAACGGTAGAAGAAGATATCAGAATACCAAATGTTTTAATTGTGGCAGATTGGGACATATGAAACGGAATTGCAGACAGAGGACTTACAGAAATAATAATAATAATAATAATAATGCCTTTCCCAGGAACAACAGGAATAGAAGGCCTCAGCCTTCAGGGTTATGTAGGAGATGTGGGAAAGGTAGACACTGGGACAGCGAATGCAAATCATCAAGAGATAGGCAAGGAAATCCGCTGCAGGCGGGAAACACCATGGGGGGCCTCTCGCAGGCCCCCATGGCGAATGTGGTCCAGTCATTTCCCGTTACAACGGAGAACATGCCTTGTCAGGACAATTAGAAATCCCCATGTCTGCTGTTGGAAGCAAAAATAGCCCAAAAGATGAATTACGTGTATTTTGGCAAACTTCTATAAGTGATCAAAGACCAAAGTTAAGAGTGTGTGTAAATGGCATTTTCATTACTGGCCTGCTGGACACAGGAGCGGATGTTAGTATCATTACTCCAGAATCTTGGCATCCGTATTGGCCACTACAGGATGTAAATGTTCGACTTTTGGGAATTGGGACCCTATCTCAAGTAAGGCAAAGCACTAGATGGGTCGAATGCATCGGTCCTGAGGGACAGATAGGAAGATTAAGGCCATATGTCGCTAATATTGCAGTAAATTTATGGGGTCATGACCTATTGCAGCAATGGAATACTCAAATTAACATTCCTGCTGCCTCTAGAGCATATATTTCTGAGGAAAACATCAAAAGGTATTACAGATGGCGAAAAGCAGCCATTCGGGCTGTACAAGAACACAAACCAATGGATGCCCCTCCAGAATCACCAACGGCCCTACCTCTAAAATGGTTGACTGAGAAACCGATATGGACAAAACAATGGCCTTTATCTGAGGAAAAGTTGCAAGCTTTAGAACAGCTAGTACAAGAGCAATTGGATGCTCAACATATAGAAGAATCTACCAGCCCTTGGAATTCTCCGGTATTTGTGGTTAAGAAAAAATCTGGTAAATGGAGAATGGTGATGGATCTCAGAGCTATAAACAGGATTATTCAACCTATGGGCGCTCTGCAATCTGGACTTCCCTTGCCTTCTTTATTACCAAAAGGATGGCCTCTCATAGTTATTGATTTGAAGGACTGTTTCTTCACAATACCTTTACAAGAAAAGGATAGAGAAAAGTTTGCCTTCACAGTGCCTACTTATAATAACTCTCAACCTACCAAGAGATACCAGTGGACCGTCCTCCCACAGGGCATGTTGAACTCTCCTACCCTGTGCCAATACTTTGTGAATCAACCATTACAAATAATACGCAAGATGTTTCCCAAATCCGTTGTTTATCATTATATGGATGACATCTTATTGTCTGATTCAAACATGGATACCTTAGAGAGACTGTTTGAAGAGGTAAAAACAGTTCTACCTAAATGGGGATTACAGATTGCTCCCGAAAAAATTCAGAGAGGAGATTCTGTTGATTATCTAGGTTATAGAATAGGTTTGCAAAAAATTAAGACACAAAAGGCACAAATTAGAAGAGATCAACTGCAAACTCTTAACGACTTTCAAAGGTTGTTGGGAGACATTTCCAGCCTTCGACCGACTGTTGGGATAACACCTGATATGATAATTCACTTAAACAAAACCTTAGATGGGGAAAGAGACCTAAACAGTCCCAGAGAATTAACAGCTGAAGCAGAAAAAGAACTGACAATGGTTGAAGAAAGATTGCAAGAAGCACATGTGGATAGGGTGAATCCAGAACTCAGTTGTATTCTCGTTATATTGCCTTCAAAAATTTCTCCTACAGGAATTCTAATGCAAAGAGATGATATTATTTTAGAGTGGATCTTTCTACCTCATAAGCCAAGTAAGAAATTAAAAACCTATGTGGAAAAGGTTTCTGAACTAATCATAAAAGGTAAATTGAGACTTCGTCAACTAGCAGGCATAGACCCAGCAGAAATCATAGTGCCTTTCACCGCTGATGAGATACAAAAATTGTGGGAAGATAATGAACCATGGCAAAGAGCTTGTGCTAACTTTTTAGGAGAAATTAATAACAACTATCCAAAAAGCAAAAGGCTTAACTTTATAAAGAGAACTTCTTGGATTCTTCCTCGAATTGTCCGTGATGCTCCAATAACTGGAGCCCGCACATTTTATACTGATGCTAATAAATCAGGGAAGGCAGGCTACAAATCAGAAGACTTGAGTAAGGTGGAACAAAGTCCTTATGATTCTGTCCAAAAGGCAGAGTTATTTGCCATTTTTATGGTGCTAAGGGATTTTAAGGAACCTCTTAACATTATTACTGACTCACAATATGCAGAAAGAGTTATCTTACATATTGAAACTGCCGAATTCATACCTGATGATACTGAACTAACCTCATTGTTTATCCAGGTACAAGAAATGATCAGGAACAGACTTTGCCCTATGTATATAACACACATCCGATCCCATACGGGTCTGCCAGGTCCTTTAGCACGTGGCAATGCAGATATTGATCAGCTATTGATTGGTAGTGTGCTGCAGGCTTCCGAATTTCATGAAAAGCATCATGTCAATAGCAAAGGCTTGAAGAAAGTTTTCTATTACATGGCAACAAGCTAAGGAGATTGTAAAGAAATGCCCTACTTGCTCTTTCTATAACCAAGCACCACTGCCTGCAGGGACTAATCCAAAGGGCACCAAAAGGAATGAAATCTGGCAGATGGATGTGTTCCATTTTGCAGAATTTGGAAAATTAAGATATGTACACCATACCATTGACACTTATTCAGGATTCCAATGGGCAACTGCTTTAAGCTCAGAAAAGGCAGATTCAGTAATCACTCACTTATTAGAAGTCATGGCCATCATGGGTATACCTGCGCAAATAAAGACGGATAATGGTCCAGCTTATGTCTCTAGAAAAATGAAACGTTTTTTGGCCTATTACAATATTAAGCATGTTACAGGCATACCCTACAATCCTACAGGTCAAGCAGTCATTGAAAGATCAAATAGGACGATAAAGGATATGTTGAACAAGCAAAAGGGGGTGGAGAATACTCCCAGAAATAGATTACATAATGCTTTACTAACTTTGAATTTTCTCAACGCTAATGAAAAGGGGACAACGGCTGCAGAGAGACATTGGATAATGGAAAAGTCTGTTGAATTAAATCAACCAGTTTATTTCAAGGATGTGCTAACCTCACAATGGAAGCCAGGGGATGTGCTGCGTTGGGGAAGGGGTTTTGCTCTTGTCTCCACAGGAGAAGAAAAATCGTGGATACCATCAAAGTTAATAAAGGTTCGGTTTGAAGAGGAGAAGCCCCTTGGAAAAGAAAAGTAACAATCCATGCACAAGGATGGTGAACATACTGATGGTAAGAGACCTATAGTTCGGGGGCAGGGTTCTTTTCTTATCCCCACAGGAAGACGCTCACCTTCAAAGGACCTGAGGGACCCTGAATACCTTGAATATTGATGAATTGGAACCAATTGCAACCCAACAAGGATCAGCATTAACATTGGGTAAACTCTGTGAGTATAAAAAACAATTTTTGTATATGTGTCAATATGCATTTCTTCATAGATATTTAGAGCTGGTTTCTTGGAGTTGGACTCTGGCCCAGTCCCTCTCCAATTCCAAGCTTGTTTATAAGAGATTTCTCAGAGTTTCTGTCTCAGGTTAGGAGTAAAATTATGAGACAGAATATTAATAACAATAATGTTGATAATAGTACCAATATATTTGCCTTCTTTGCATTCATTCATATCTATGGTTGTTTTTAATGCACCTTTCATTGAAGATATGCACGTATACATCTATATGTGTCCTTGTAGATAATGCTTATCTCTCTCGCAACAAACGACAAAATTTTTTCTTCAGTAATCTTTGCAGTTTCCAGGATGAAGACGGGGCCCCGCAACATCAACTCCAACTGGTTATTATGACGTCATGTTTTTGTAGCGCTAATATTTGGCCTGTTTTTTGGTACCAATTGCACAGAACACTTTTGAATGGTGCACATTTTTGACAACATTCTGGCCTCATTTTCTAAAAAAAATTCAGAGGCTGGACACATTTTTCCTAGATGAAATGTTACCCTGGGTATTCTACCATCATTTGCTTTCACAGGAACCCCTGGGAAGAAAAGTCGCCCCTATGTCAGCTGGAAGCAATCTTGGATGACGACGCCCCCCCCCAACAAAGTTTACCCTCAGATTTAGGGACACTAATTGGTGGCTGGTATAGGGTGGTCGGGTTGTAGAAGGCTTTATATGGACTCAGGGGTATAAATTATGTGTATATATATGTGTATATATATAAAAAGGGGGGGATTAACTGGTGATCTGAAGGAATAATTGATTTTTGTGAGTTATTGTTTTTTTTAAAAAAAAACTATATGAGTGTTGATTCTTGTATATTGATATATTGAACATTGTATGAGAGTATGATACTACCTCTGTTTGAAACAATTGTTATATTGACATTGTTTACTATATTGCAATGTACATCTCTACCTCTGATACTATTTATGTAATGACATTGTTTACTATATTGCAATGTACATCTCTACCTCTGATATTATTTATGTAATGACATTGTTTACCATATTGCACTGTACATTTCTACCTCAGATATTATTTATGTAAGGACCCTGTTTACATTTGGAAATCATTGTCTTCATTTATTGCACAGTTGTCTATTCTATTAGTCATACAGTTACATAAGTGTTGAGAATTATATGTTGGTCATATTTATATTTAGGACAATCAGGTTTTTTAGACACATAGAGGTTGTATTTAGTATAGATAGCATAATCTTCAACCTCTTTGAAGAACTGTAGAACATGGCCTTTAATCTAACCTAGAGTTTTGTACTTATGAGACACAATCACTCCTGGCAACAATGCTCTACTCCCGAGAGAACGTTGAGCACCAAAGACACTCCACTGGGAGTTTGTCTTCTACTTGGCAGAACTGGCCTTGGGGCAAAGAAAAGCCCATACCTCCATTACTGACTAAACTACGAAATATCCATAAGTGGATAAAACAGAATTGTCTTATCTTGCCAAGACAGGATAGGATTGTTCTACTAAAGGTTCCTTGCCATTGTATAATGGTATGTCAGGTTTTTTCAGGCCTCAGCCAAAGTTGGTTGCCTCAACATTGCTATCAAGACTTCGTGTGGTTGCCCAGGTAGTCAATTGTCTCTGTCTTGTGTTGCACATTTTGGAAGTTTCTCGTTTGTGCTTCCTGGTTGCTTTGGTAATTTTACTCTCCTTCTCAGATCTTTGATGGGGTTGAAGATTAGATAATGGTAGCTATCTTCTAGATTATTTAGACTTCCCAAAGTAGAGTGATTAGAAAAATTTTTTCGTTATATACTTCTCGCCTGATATTGTTTACTTCTTGTAATTTCATATGATCTGTTCCCATTGTATATAGTTGTATTTGGTTTCTGAATCTGTCTTATTTAGACAAAAGGGGGAGATGTTGGGGCAGCTGGCCCAATCCCTGCGTTCAGGGGCGTGGCTGCTCCAGCGGGGTAGCATTCCCCTTAAATAGGATCGGGGCGCCGGAAGGAGCCCCGTTTTTGATTCTTCCCTGCGTACCTTCTGCTCCACTTGACCCTTGGATCTGTAAGTTCCCTTATTCTCCCCTTGTATTAAAACTAATTGGTTATAAAAGGACTATCTTGGTTATTTCCTAACCCTTCCGACCGTTGGCAGCCGGTACAAAGGACCAGAGACCAGATAGTCCAGAGACCTAGGGTAAAACCAAATACTACTGTTCTAAAAGCAAAGCAAAGCAAAAAAAAAAAGCAATAGAATAACTCATAATAGCATTCTGCTCTACTCATAGATCAGTGCCGTGTTCAGCCATCATCAGAGAAGTTTCCTTCAGCAGCAGATGGAGACACACACAGACCCACAGTCGCACAACATGCAGAGAGGCAGAGACCTTGGAAGGCTCAACCCTGATGTCTCCATCAGGAAACCCTGTGGAAGAGGAGGCAGAAAGTGTGTAAGAGCCAGAAGGAATGGAGGACACCAAGAAAACGAGGCCCTCTAGATCAGCATGATCAAAGCTCATAGGAACTCATAGAGACTGAGGCAGCATGCCCCGGGCCTGCATGGGTCTGCACCAGGTCCTCTGTGTAGATAGCATAGCTTCGTGTTTTTATGGGATTCCTGAGTGTGTGAACAAGTGGGTCTCTGGGTCTTCTGCTTTCTCTTGGGCTCGTCTCCTGTTTGTTTGTCTTGTCCAACTTTGATGTGATAGTTTTTTTATCTTATTATATTTTATTTTGTTACATTTTTATTATTGTTCATAGAAGGCTATTTGTTTTCTAAGGAGAGACAAAAAAGGGAGTGGATCCGCATGGATGGGGAAGGGGGAAGAACTGGGAGGAGTAGAGGCAGGGGAAACCATAATCAGGATATATTATATGAGAAAAATCTATTTTCAATAAAATGGAGGAAAAGAGCTGGGTAGTGGTGGTGCACGCCTTTAATTCCTGCACATGGGAGGCAGAGGCAAGTGAATCTCTGTTAGTTTAAGCTAGGATGGTCTACAGAGCTAGTTCCAAGACAGCCAAGGATACACTGAGAAACTCTGTCTCAAGAAAAAATAAAATGGGGAAAAAGAATCTTCTACTATATTGGGTTCCTATACAACCCTCAAATGGCCCTTAGTTTTAACTGTCCCCCTTTTTCCCTCCTTCCCCCCTTTTCTCCTCCTCCCCATTAGATCTTTTTGTTCCACCTCTCCATCCATTCATAACTATCAATCTATTTCCCCTTCCTAGGGTGATCCATCTCACCCTCTAGTCCCTTACCTAACCTCTGTAGGGATAGAGATTATAGCCTCCTATTTACTGAAGTCACAGTAGCCAGCATCCACATATAAGCAAATATATACTGTATTTGTCTTTTGGGCTCTGGGTTACCTCACTTGGGATGATTTTTTTTCTAGCTCCATCTGTTGATCTGTGAATTTCATGATTACATTTTTCAACAGCTGGGTAATGTTCCATCGTGTAAATGTACCACATTTTCTTTACCCATTCTTATGTCGATGGACACTAGGCTGTTTCAAATTTTGCCTTTCATGAAGAGAGTAGCAATCAACATGGTTGAGGAAGTATCTCTGTGGTAGGATGGAGCATCCTTTAGGTATGTGCCCAAGAGTGGTATAGCTGAATCTTGAGGAGAGATATATATCCAGCTTCCTGAGGAGCCACCACACTGACATTCATAGCAGCTGTACAAGTTTGCACTCCCACCAGCACTGGATGAATGTTCTCCACATGCTCTCCAGTGGGAGCTATTTGTTTTACTGATCTTGGCCATTATGGCTGATGTAAGACAGTATCTCAAAGTAGTTGTAATTTGCATTTTCCTGATGAGCAAGGAGGAGAGCATTTCTTTAGGTGTTGCTCAGCTATTTGTATTTCATCCTTTGAGAATTCTCTATTTAAATCTGTACTCATTCTTAAAATTGGGTTAGTTGTTTCCTAGATGTCTTCTTTTGAGTTATTACATATTTTGAATATTAGCCTTCTATTGGATATGTGGTTGGCAAAAATCTTTTCCCAATCTGTAGGTTGCCACTTTGCCCAAATGATGGTGTCCTTTGCCATGTAGAAACTTTTCCTGTTTTATGAGATACCATATATTAATTGTTGATCTTAGTGCCTGTGCTAATGGAATTAGGTTCAGAAAGTCCTTTCCTGTGCCAATGAGTTCAAGGCTACTCCCCACTTTCTCTTCTCTCAGGTTCTGTATGTCTGGTTCTATGTTGAAGTCTTTGATCCATTTGGAGTTAAGTTTTTTTGTTGTTGTTGTTTTTGTTTTTTGGTTTTTTTTGTTTTTTTTTCGAGACAGGGTTTCCCTATAGTTTCTAGAGCCTGTCCTGGAGCTAGCTCTTGTAGACCAGGCTGGCCTCGAACTCAGAGATCCGCCTGCCTCTGCCTCCCGAGTGCTGGGATTAAAGGTGTGCGCCACCACCGCCCGGCTTGGAGTTAAGTTTTGTAGAGGGTGAAAAGTATGGATCTATGTGCATTCTCCTACATGGCAGCTATCCAGTGTGACCAGCACCGTTTGTTGAAGATGCTCCTTTTACAGTGTGTGTTTTTTACTTCTTTATAAAAAAATTAGGTGTCCATCAGTCTATGGACTTAAGTCTGGGTCTTTAATTTGACTCCATTGATCAGCATGTTTGTTTTTAAGCTGATACCATGCTCTTCTTATTACTATAGCTCTGTAGTACAATTTGAGATCGGGCATGGTGATACCTCCAGCAGTTCTTTTCTTATTCAGTATTGCTTTAGATATCCTGGGATTTTTTTATGTATGCTTCCATATGAAGCTTAAAATTGTCCTTTCAAGTCCTGTGAAGAACTGTCTTGGAATTTTGATGGGGTTTCCATTGAATCTGTAGATTGCTTTTGGTAGGATGGCCATATTTATTATATCAATCCTACCAATCCAGGAGCGTGGGCGATCTATCCATCTTTTGGTATCTTCTTCAATGTCTTAAAATTTTTTATTATAGGATTTTCCCATTTGCTTGGTTAGAGTTATCCCAAGATAGATATATTGAGACTCATGCATTTTATGCCCTCTCATGAGAAGCAGTGTGGTCTGGAGGTCTGATTTATAGAGATATGCCTTAGTCTTTTGCTGCCTCGGTGTGCCCAGACACCACCCACTCCTACCTGTGTCTGGCCAGTGGAGTACACACTTACCTGGGGCTTTGCGATGTGTCTTGTCAACTACGACCTGGTGAGGTAGAGCCTGCACACCAGCCATGCAGGAAGTGTGTGATGGAGCCCAAAGTCATTTTTCCCTCCGCTGAAGGCAGGACTATAAGCGGATTATCGCGTGCTGAAAGTGACATCACCCAAGACTTATGGGCAGAGGATGGCCAGGGTGCCATATTTGAACCCCCTTGGATTCTACCCTCTGCACCTACTCTTTTGGAGTTCTTTCACTATAATAGAACTTTCACAGCTGAGAATAAGGCACTCCTGGTGTGGCAAAATCAGGTGAATCTCTGTCAGTTTGAGACCTGTTTGATCTACTTAATGAGTTCAAGCCAACCAAGGCTGGTGTAGTAAGACCTTGTCTCAAAAACGAAGACTAGCTCCATGAGCGCTGTGGTCCTTCTAGCACAGTCTGAGGCAGTGGTGTAAGCTCTGAGCTCACAGCTGCTGTCTGAAGTCAGGGCCTTATGGTGGTGACTCTCTGGGACATATGGCATGCCTGTGTTGCTTTGCAGAAAATAAATCATACCAGCGACAGCAGCCAACACTACAGGAGTAGTGGCTCAGATCCTGGACCAGGGGTTCCACATCTCAGCGACAGAGAGGATGCAGTCAAGTGTCCTGGTGTGTTTTGGTTTGGTTTCTCTTTGATTTCTTCAGAGACATTTTACTCATCCTCATAGTAAGATGAACAGCCAATCAGAGACCAGAAGGATGTACTCAGAATCACATCAAATGCATCATTATTTTCTCATATAAATGACCATGGATTTGAGCCACACTGAGAATTCTCTATGACTCTCTGAAGTCATAGACCAAGGACCTGTCCAACAATAAACCCAGCGGATCCTTTCATTGCATCAGATAGCATTGCCACTTGCCTGGAGGCCACATCTTGGAGGTGAAGTGGCCATCAAGGACTCTGGGAGGGTCCTTCTTGGTGCCATACCAGTAAGGTGTCCCAACAGCCTGTCCTTAGGACAGATGGATAGAGAAGATGGACAATTCCTGAGAACCGTCTGGAGGAAGGAATTATGCAGATGGGTGGGGAAGGAAGCAGTGGAGGTGGCCAGGTCAGGGACAAGCAGGCCGCAGTGAGGCCTGTGCTGGAAGAAGTGACTGACCCCTGGGAGGGACATGTATACTTGTCTGCTCTGCTGGCTCCAGTACACTTAGCTTTCTTTTCTTGAAGGGGAAGCCTAGCCCAAAACCTTGTTTTGTAAGGCGTGTCCCCCTTGGTTTAAAGGCGTGTCCCCCTTGGTCTAAAGGCGTGTCCCTCTTAGGCGTGTCCCTCTTGGGCGTGTCCCCCTTAGGCTAATATTGACTTATAAAATCTTGCGGGCCTGCGGCCCGCTTTCTCTTTGTTTTCCTGCCCTCCTCGCTGGAACCTTGGATTTGTAAGTTCCCTTTCCTTTCCTTTATTAAAACTGACTTATATATATATTAAAGCTTGTCTGGTGAATCATAACTGCCGATCAACCACGCACCTTCATTTGGCGTCCAACTAGGGCATTTGGGAGCCTTCAGCTCCAGTTCCCACACTGCGTGGCAGAGATTCGACCTTGGGCTCTTGATTGCTTCAGAGCAGTTTCCCAGACTAGCCTGTCCCAGCCCCGCTTGTACGGAGCAAAGGACGTGTGTGTGTGTGCGCGCGGGTGACTCAGTCCGAGCTCGCTAACCCCTCAGGCAGCACCAGTCCCGGCTGAGTTCGGCCTGGGCCCTGACCTGCCGGAGACTAGCGGTTACTGCCGGAGTCCCAACATTCGAGCTCCGCTGGTACTGCAGACTCGGTTTGGCCGAGCGGTTATTGCCCTAGCGACCTACTGGCAGGGAACGGTCATTTCAGGTAAAATTTCTTTTGATTAAAAAAAAAAAAAAAAATGTCTGACCATATCACCGTTGAAAGCTTCTGCAGTCTATTTAATTGTACTATGGTAGAAATATTACAGGATACATATGATATTCCCATAACTTGGATGTTTATAGGGCTTGCAATTTTTCTCGTATTTGGTTTCTCCCTTACATGGTTTGAAAATAGAAAAATGATAAAGTCCTTACAGAATGAAACCAGGATTCTTAGGTCAGAGGTTGAATGCTTAAGAAAGGGCACAACTGTTTTGAGTAACAACTTTAAGTCGGTCGAGGTATTTGCAAAAACAATTCAGATGGACACCAAGAAAGAGTTTGAAGGTCTCAAGGAAGGGAATAAGGCTTTGTCTGATATGACTCGGTCAAATGAGCAAAATTTAGAAAAACTACAGTCTGATATTAAGGAGAGACTCATTGCTGCGGAGGAGAGAACAGCTGATTTGGATCGTAAACTTCAGTCCCTGTCTGAAACATTATCAGAGAGAATTAAAACTGCTGAATGTGAAAATCGGACTTTGTCTAAAGGATATGACAGATTGGCTGACAGATTGTCAATACAAGAAGGCACAATTCAGGCCATGAAAATTCTATCCAAGGATGAGACACTAACTCTACTGGACAAACTTCATGTTTTGGAATCCTCCATGAAGGCCTTGGAGCATAATTCTGGACAGGAGATCCAGGCCTTACAGAAGGCAATAGTAAGCAGATTAGAAAAGATTGAGGAAATTATAGAACAGGAGCAAACGGTACAAAGGCGAAATTTAACTCCGTCAATGAGTAAAACTCTCCGGGATAATTTCCATAAAGTTCTACCTGCCTTTCCAATAGTAACGTCAGAAAAGGTGACTGGTTCCAAAAACCCTAAAGTCATCAAGGAATATACATGGGAACCCGTCCGTATGAATGATCTCAAAGAAATTAAACAAGCCATTATGAACTTTGGGCTACATTCGTCCTTTGTTAGAGAGATGCTCAAAACTTGGTCTATAAGCAATAAGGCAACGCCTCATGATTGGGTACAATTAGTATCAGCTGTTCTAGAGAGTGGGTCACAATTAAATTGGAAATGCATGTTCAGACAAGAGGCTAAACTTTTAGAACAGCAGGAAAGAGCAAAGGGAATTGAGATCTCCCTAGATCAAATTCTAGGTGAAGGACTTTTCTCCGATCCTCTGGAACAAGCGAATTATGATGAACACACCTTATCCATATGTACTACAGCAGCTTTAAAGGCTTGGGACAGGGTTCAAGACCCAGGACAGAGACTGGAATCATATATCAGAGTTAAACAGGGTCAGAGAGAACCCTTTAGTGATTTTTTACAAAGGCTAACTAAAGCTGTACAGATAGGGATATCTGACCCAGAAGCAAGACGTATAATAATTGAATCTTTGGCTTATGAGAATGCCAATGTGGAGTGTAAAAGGATCCTGGGGCCTTTAAAGATGAGATCAGCGCCCTTGGACGAATGGGTCTTACATACAATGAATGTTGAATCATTTGACTATGGCACTGAAGCATGGGTCGAAGAAGCAATTTCTAATGCAAAAAGGAGGCATCAAGTTACCAAATGTTTTAATTGTGGCAAGATGGGACATATTAAAAGGAATTGCAGACAACGGATTTTCAGAAATAATAATAATAATAACAATAATAATAATAATAATAACAATAATAATAATAATGCCTCTTCTAGAAATAACAGACGTAGGAGGACTCAGCCTTCAGGTATATGTAGGAGATGTGGAAAAGGCAGACACTGGACAAATGAGTGCAGGTCAACAAGAGATAGACAAGGCAACCTGTTGCCACTGGGAAACTCAATGGGGGGCCTCTCGCAGGCCCCCATGGCGAATGTGGTCCAGTCATTTCCAGTTACTGCCGAGAACATGCCTCGTCAAGAAAATTAGAAAGCCCCATGCCTGCTGTTAAAAGCAAAAATGGCCTGAAAGATGAGTTACGTGTATTTTGGCAGACTTTTATAAATGAACAAAGACCAAAGTTAAGAGTATGTGTAAATGGCATTTTTATTACTGGCCTACTGGACACAGGTGCGGATGTAAGTATCATTACTCCAGAATCTTGGCATCCGTATTGGCCTCTTCAGGATGTAAATGTTCAGTTCCTGGGAATTGGAACCCTATCTCAAGTAAAGCAGAGCACGAGATGGGTTGAATGCATAGGGCCAGAAGGACAAATAGGAAAATTAAGGCCATATGTAGCCAATATTGCAGTGAATTTATGGGGCCGTGACCTGTTGCAGCAATGGAATACCCAAATTAACATTCCTGCTGCTTCTAGAGCCTATATCACCGAGGGAAATATTAAAAGATATTACAGAAGGCGGAAACCGGCTGTTCGGGCTGTACAAGAATGCAAAGCAATTGATGGCCCTTCAGAGATACGAACAGCACTGCCTCTAAAATGGTTGACTGAGAAACCAATATGGACAAAGCAATGGCCATTAGCTGAGGAAAAGTTGCAGGCTTTAGAACAGCTGGTACAAGAGCAATTAGATGCTCGACATATAGAAGAATCTACCAGCCCTTGGAATTCTCCTGTATTTGTTGTTAAGAAAAAATCTGGTAAGTGGAGAATGGTGACAGATCTCAGGGCTATCAATAAGGTTATTCAACCTATGGGCTCTCTGCAATCTGGAATTCCTCTGCCATCTTTATTACCAAAAGGATGGCCTCTCATAGTAATTGATTTAAAGGATTGTTTCTTCACTATACCTTTACAAGAAAAAGACAGAGAAAAGTTTGCCTTCACAGTGCCTACTTATAATAACTCTCAACCTACAAGGAGATACCAGTGGACCGTCCTCCCACAGGGCATGTTGAACTCTCCCACCCTGTGCCAATATTTTGTAAATCAACCATTGCAAATAATACGCAAGCAATTTCCCAACTCTATAATTTATCATTACATGGATGATATTCTGTTATCTGATTCAAACATGGCTACTTTAGAAAGACTGTTTGAAGAAGTAAAAATACTTTTACCTAAATGGGGATTGCAGATTGCTCCTGAAAAAATTCAGAGAGGAGATTCTGTTAATTATCTAGGTTATAAAATAGGTTTACAAAAAATTAAGACACAAAAAGCACAAATTAGGAGAGATCGGTTACGGACTCTCAATGACTTTCAAAGGTTGTTAGGAGACATTTCCAGCTTACGACCAGCTGTTGGCATAACACCTGATATGATAATTCATTTAAATAAAACCTTGGATGGTGAAAAAGACTTAAACAGTCCCAGAGAATTAACAGCTGAAGCAGAAAAGGAGCTGAGAATGATTGAAGAGAAATTACAAGAGACACATGTGGACAGGGTGAATCCAGAGCTCAGTTGTATTCTCGTCATATTGCCTTCCAAAATTTCTCCTACAGGAATTTTAATGCAGAGAGATGATATTATCTTAGAATGGATCTTTTTACCCCATAAACCAAGTAAGAAAATAAAAACTTATGTGGAAAAAGTCTCTGAATTAATTATAAAAGGCAAATTGAGACTTCGTCAACTAGCAGGCATAGACCCAGCAGAAATTATAGTGCCTTTCACTGCTGATGAACTAAAAAAGTTGTGGGAAGATAACGAACCATGGCAAAGAGCTTGCGCTAATTTTTTGGGAGAAATCAATAACAACTATCCGAAAAGCAAGAGGCTTAACTTTATAAAGAGAACTTCTTGGATTCTCCCTCGAATCATCCGTGATGCTCCAATAACTGGAGCACGTACATTTTATACTGATGCTAATAAATCAGGGAAAGCAGGTTACAAATCAGAAGATTTGAGTAAGGTGGAACAAAGCCCTTATGATTCTGTCCAGAAGGCAGAATTATATGCCATTCTTATGGTGGTAAGGGATTTTAAAGAACCGCTTAATATAGTTACTGATTCACAATATGCAGAAAGAGTAATCTTACATATTGAAACTGCTGAATTTATACCTGATGATACAGAACTAACCTCATTGTTTATCCAGGTACAAGACATGATCAGGAACAGGCTTTGCCCTATGTATATAACACACATCCGATCTCATACGGGTCTGCCAGGTCCTCTAGCAAAAGGTAATGCAGAAATTGATCAATTGTTGATTGGTAGTGTGCTGCAGGCCTCTGAATTTCATAAAAAACATCATGTCAATAGCAAAGGCTTGAAGAAAGAATTTTCTATTACATGGCAACAAGCTAAGGAGATTGTAAAGAAATGCCCTACTTGCTCTTTTTATAACCAAACACCACTGCCTGCAGGGGCTAATCCAAAGGGCACTCAAAGGAATGAAATCTGGCAGATGGATGTGTTTCACTTTGCAGAATTTGGCAAATTAAAATATGTACACCACACCATTGACACTTATTCAGGTTTTCAATGGGCAACTGCTTTAAGCTCAGAAAAAGCTGATTCAGTAATCACTCATTTATTAGAAGTTATGGCCATCATGGGTATACCTACACAAATAAAGACGGATAATGGTCCAGCTTATGTTTCTAGGAAAATGAAACAGTTTTTTGCTTATTACAATATTAAGCATGTTACAGGTATACCATACAATCCTACAGGTCAAGCAGTCATAGAAAGATCAAATAGAACTATAAAAGACATGTTAAACAAACAGAAAGGGGTGGAAAACACCCCTAGAAATAGGTTACATAGTGCTTTATTAACCTTGAATTTTCTCAACGCTAATGAGAAGGGGACAACGGCTGCAGAAAGACATTGGATAATGGAAAAGTCTGCTGAATTAAATCAACCAGTTTATTTCAAGGATGTGCTGACCTCGCAGTGGAAGCCAGGAGATGTGCTGCGTTGGGGAAGGGGTTTTGCTCTTGTCTCCACAGGAGAGGAAAAATTGTGGATACCGTCAAAATTAATAAAGGTTCGGTTTGAAGAGAAGAAGCCCCTTGGAAAAGAAAAATAATTCATTCACGAGGATGATGATCATACTGATGGTAAGAAAAGCATATAGGTTGGGGGCAGGGTTCTTTTCTTATCTCCACAGGAAACCACTCATCTTCAAAGAACTTAAGGGACCCTGGATATTTAAATACTGATGCATGGACACTAGTTACAACCTAATATGGATCAACACAGAACCCGAATATGTTTAGTAAGTATAAAACATTTTTTTTTACATATATACTGTGCCTTTATGTATATGTATATAGAGCTGGTTTTGGAGTTGGACTATGGCTCAGTCCTTCTTCAATTCCAAGCCTGTTTATAAGAGATATCTCAGAGTTTCTGTCTCAGGTCAGGAGCCATGAAATGGGACAGAATAATAATAGTAATAATAATAATAATAATAATAATAATGATGATGATGATAATGATGATGATGATGATACTTGATAAACTTTCTTTGCCTTTCCTCATATCTGTCTGTCTTTATTATACCTTCCATCGAATATATATGTCTGTATATGTCTTTGTAGATAATGTTTACCTTTCCTGTAACAAACAACAAATTTTCCTTCAGTAATCTTTGAAGTTTCCAGGATGAAGATGGGGCCCCACAACATCAATTTCACCTGGTTACTATGACGTCATGTTTTTAATAGCGCTAAAATTAGACCTTTTTTTGGTTTTTTTTTTTTTGGTACCAACTACACAAGACAGTTTCAAATGGTGTACAATTTTGACAACACTCTAGCCGGACCTCCTCAAAACACTCAGAGGCTAGTTACAATTTCCTCGACAAAATGTTATTCTGGGAATTTTACCATCATTTGCTTTCATGGAACCCCCTGAGAAGAACGTCGCCCCCATGTCAGCTAGAAGCAATCTTAGAGGACGACGCCCCCTCTCCCAACAGAGTTTGCCCTCTGGTTTAGGGACATCATTTGGTAGATGGTATAGGGTTGAGGGGATGGGGGAGGTATTATATGGACTCAGGGGTGTTTATAAAAAAAAAGGGGGGGGGATTACCTGGTTTGATGGGATGATTGGTATTTGTGAATTATTGTTATTAGAAAATTGCATTGGTGTTGATTCTTGTATATTGAACATTGTATGCGAGTATGCTTCTACCTCTATTGTATGAGAGTATGCTTCTACCTCTGTTTAAAACAATTGTTATATTGAGATATTTATCATATTGCAATGTACATTTCTACCTCTGATATTATTTGTATAATGACATTGTTTACGTTTGGGGATATTGTCCTCATTTATTGCACAGTTGTTTTTCAGGTTTTTTAGATACATAGAAATTATATTTAGTATAGATAGTATAATCTTCGACCTCTTTGAAGAGCTGTAGAACATGGCCTTTAATCTAACCTAGAGTTTGGTACTTATGAGACACAATCACTCCTGGCAACACCACTCTACTCCCGAGAGAATGTTGAGCACCAAAGACACTCCACTGGGAGCTTGTCTTCTTCTTGGCAGAAAGTGGCCTTTAGGCAAAGAAAAAGCCCATACCTCGACCACTGACAGAGTTTCAGAGTATCCGTAAATGGATAAAAACAGGATTGTCTTATCTTGCCAAGACAGGGTTGGACAGTTCTACAAAAAGTTCCTTGCCTTTGAAAAATGTTATGTCAGTTGTGTTAGGCCTTAGCCAAAGTTGGTTGCCTCAACATTGCAAAACGAAACTTTGGGTGACTGCCCAGGTAGTTAGTTGTCTCTGTCATTTGTTGCACATTTTGGAAGTTTCTTGTTTGTACTTCCTGGTTGCTTAAGTAATATTACTTCCCTTCTCAGATCTTTGATGGGGTTGAAGATTAGATAATTGTAGTTACCCTCTACATTATTTAGACTCCTTGAAATAGAATACTTAGTAAAACTTTTGTTATATGTTTCTTCTTAATATTGTTTGTAATTTTATATTTATTATTTGTTCCTATTGAATATAGTTGTATTTGGTTTGGTTCTGTCTTATTTAGACAAAAGGGGGAGATGAAGGGGAAGCCTAGCCCAAAACCTTGTTTTGTAAGGCGTGTCCCCCTTGGTTTAAAGGCGTGTCCCCCTTGGTCTAAAGGCGTGTCCCTCTTAGGCGTGTCCCTCTTGGGCGTGTCCCCCTTAGGCTAATATTGACTTATAAAATCTTGCGGGCCTGCGGCCCGCTTTCTCTTTGTTTTCCTGCCCTCCTCGCTGGAACCTTGGATTTGTAAGTTCCCTTTCCTTTCCTTTATTAAAACTGACTTATATATATATTAAAGCTTGTCTGGTGAATCATAACTGCCGATCAACCACGCACCTTCATTTTCTGGTGTGCTGCCCAGGGGCGCTGTTCTTCAAATACTCACCGAGTTCCTGTTGGACAGTGTTTTCTTCTTGGATGCTATGGAGGTCAGAACACAACATGGAAGCGTCATCAAAGAAACGGCTGAGCAACCAAACCAAAACACTCATCTATAGTTGTCAAAAAAATCCCTTAAAGATGAAAGTGGAGTTGGCACATCCCCAGGCAAAGGAACCAAGACACTGTACAGAGCGTGTTCAGGAAGCCAAACTCCAAGGAAACTTCCAGGAGAAGGTGGAGGAGGGAGACTTTCAGACAGAGCACGTGGCTAGAATGCACTTCCCCCAAGAATCTCTTTCTGCAAGATGTGTTCCGGTTCCCTTTCTGTTGTGTAATAAACACTGGACAAAAGCAACTTGGGAAGAAGAGAGCTTATTTGTCTTAAATGTCCAGGTCTTAGTCCATCACTAAGGAAGTCAGGGCAGGAACTCAAGGCAGGAACCTGGAGGCAGGAACCATGGAGGAGCGCTGCTTACTGGCTTGCTCATTCTAAGGCTTATACTTTTCTAGCTTTCTTATACAGCCCAGACTGCCTGGGAAGGGTAGGGAGTGGTAGGGAATGGTGCCACTCAGGTGAGCTCTGCCCTCCCATACCAATTAACATGATAATCCCCTAACAGACTTTCTTCTAGGCAATTGGGGTTCTTCTTCCCAGGTGACTCTAGACTGTATCAACTTGACAATAAAAAGAAGAAAGTAAAGAGTCAAAGAGAGACTCTTTGGTTAAGAGCACTTCCTATCTTGCAGAGGACCTGAGTTCAGTTCCAATCACCCTTGCTAGATGGCTCACTGCTACCTATACTTCTGTTTCCAAGGGGTATTCGACGCCTCTGATCTCCACGAGACTGAAACACAGATGCACATACGTACAGACAAACATGCACACACATAATTTTAAGAAAAAAATCTTAATAAGCAAATTTTTTTAAAGGAGAAAGTGAGCTGAGCACTAGCATTGACCTCCCTCTGCTTTTTGACTGTGGAATAAAGTGTGACCAGCTGCCACCAGCCCGTGCCACCATGCTCCCCCAACACACACCCCACAGAACTGTATACTTGAACAAGAAACCAAACAAACCTTAGTTAAGCTTCTTTTCTCAGGCATTTGTTGCAGCAACATGGGAAGTAATTGCTACAGTTGGACAGTTTACATCAGACAGTGTGACATTGATTCCAGAGTCATGGGTACAATCTATGGGGCCCTCACTCAAGGGTGCACCTGTCCGCCATGGTTTAAATTGTGTGGCTTCGGTTCCCAGCCTCTTGCATGGCTCTGAATTTGGATCCTCTCCAACCCCTTTTCCACCATCAGCTTGTTGACGTTCTTCCTAGCTACTGACCGTGCTGCTGTTGCTGGGATCTCCATCCTTTCCTCATTTGTTTTCAGGAGCCCTTGGCTGTGAGTTTGGGGTGCTGATAATATCTTCTTCTGCTTTGTTTCTGGTCATCTGGTCCGTGACATCCTTTAACCAATAGAATGCCTTGTTTTGACTGATCCAGCGCACAGTGTGTGTACAGGCAGCTCTGTGTGTGTGTGTGTGTGTATGTGCACATGTGTGTGCATCTATAAGTGTGTGCATGTGTGTATGTCTCAGGGTTTTGTTGAAGTGTTTCCTCACTTTTGAGGCCACAGAGATATTCTGTAATTTCTTCTATGATCCTGTAATGTTAACTTCACATTTCGGCTTTTCCTGCCTTAGAGAAATCAACCCAACTTCATTGTTCCCTAGGAGGAAAATCATATTATCTGCACTTTAATTTCTCAATTTATTTCTAGCGAGACTTTTTTTCTGATGGATGCAGTTATTTTTCTCTGTAAAAGACTGGTATAGTTTGTGGAGAAAATGAGGATGAGCAGGCAGAACTGGTGACTGCACTTTCAGGAAAAATACTGAGTGTTTGCTGGTGACTTAGCTGTGACACAATAAACGAGTAAAAAAATTGATTTCTAGCTCAGTGCTGGGAGGGATCATTAAACTTGGCATTTTATTCTCTTTGAGGTCAGAACCTTCATGAGAACTAAAAATGATTCCAATTTACTTCCTACCCTGTTTCCTGGAAGGGAGATTTCATGGTCCAAACACAGCACATAACGAGAAGGGGACATCCCCAGCTGTAATTGCAGAGCCGTAATTGACAACGGGGGTACAGACTCACCCTTCCCCTTTGCGTCTGATGAGTCTCACTTTGTCCATTCAACCTACAGACCTCTGTTTCTCCCACCTCCCTTTCTTCTGAGCCTCAGCATCAGCTCCCCATTCTTTACCCTGCTAATTTGCCCGAATTTAGAACAAACAGGTATCTCAGCCAGTGGGCCTTCTTCTTTTTAGTTAACTGAACTTAATTGAAGTCTGGCACAAACAGAAAAACATGTCAATCATAGGTTCACAGCTCAGGGGATCTCCCAGGCTGAGCACAGTCAGCCCAGGAGACACCAGTCCTCTCAGAAGCCATCTGTGCCTTCCCTGAGCGGCCACTGTCCTGTCTTTCCCTTGTCTTTCTGAAACACAGATGAGTGTTGCCTCAATGTGACTTTCTCAACAAAGGTTAGAGGAGATACCTCTTCTTATATTTGGTTCCTTTTTCAAGTGATTTTGTGGAAGTCACCAATGTGTTCATGCGTGTGTGAGCAGGTGCTGCACTGTACAGGCGCTTGTACACATGTGGGTGTGTGCATGCAGAAGCCGGAGGTCAGCCTTGGGTATCATTCCTCAGGACAGCTGTCCCCCTTGTTTTGTGAGACAGCATCTCTCACTGGCCTGGATCTCACTGGTTGAGCTAGGCTGGCTGGCCAGTGAGCCCCAGAGATCCTTTGGTCTCATCTTCCCAGGGCTGAGATTACAGATGCATGTCACAAAAATAAATAAATAAACAAAAAAACCCACAACTGGGAGATTTGGTGCATTTGTAACACTGAGTATTTCCAGCTGTGAACATTGTAACAACTCTAACTTGTAGGCCTTGTTTAATTTTAGGAATGTTTCACAGTTTGGGGGAAAGATTTTTTTCATATTTTAATTAATTAATTTATTTATAGGACTTTGAGGTGTTTTATTCTTTCTTGTATATTTTTTGCTAGTATATGACGCTTGTGTTCTGTGACCTTGAATCTTCGTTCAGTCTGAGTTACTATAATAGAGCACCAGAAGCTGGAGAGCTTACATAGAAAACATAGTTATTCCTGACAGTTCTGAAGATTAGGAAGTCCAAGGTTGATGGCCAGCATCTGAAAAGGAATTTTGTGTAATGACAGAAAGAGAGATGCCAAGAGAGAGACAGAAGGATACCAGCTAGGTATGATGGGGCACACCTGTGGTCTCAGGTGTTAGAGGCAGAGGATTGCATTTGTCAATACTGAGGAACAAACAAACAAACAAACAAAAAACATTTAAAATGTTACTGGAAAAATGGTTCAGCAAGTAAAGGCATTTTGGGGCTGCTTTTGTGTGTGCATGTGTGTGTGCGTGTGCGTGTGCGTGTGCGTGTGCGTGTGTGTGTGTGTGTGTGTGTGTGTGTTCAACAACACAAGCTTCACCTGCATTTTCCTCCCACCCATCTTATGGGAAGCTTTGTTATTGCTGGCCTTTTGCAGATGAAGAACTGAGTCCCAGAGAGAGGAACTATCTTGGTCAGGGTCACCTACAGGGTAAGCAGCAGACACAGGGCCATGGAGTGGCTCTCTGACTCTGAAGACTCTGGCCCTCGAGGGTCAGCCCTCCTAGATTCCTGGGGTCTCACACCTCCACCTGCTGGCTCCAGTGGCTTTGGTCAGACAGTGACATGAACTTTTGTGCAGGCTCACTCTTCTTGAGGAAGGGCACAAAGATACCCATTGTTGAGAGCCAATGGATTGTGTGATCTGGAGGCATCAGAGCTACCAGCAGGGGCAGATGTTCAGAGCGAGAATAGATTCCATGAGATGCTTGGTGTGACCAGGTGATCACACAGGGCTTCAAGCAGGAAAATGAAACCCATTCACTTTTGAGGAGACTGGCTAACTAGAACTGTAGTAGGCAGAAATAGAACTTTGGAAAGCCAGGTGAGCCAGCTGTGGGCCCAGGGCTCTTGCCACCATACACACCGCCACTAAGTCAGAGTGGTGCCCTGTAGGTCACTGTGGCACAGAGAACCTGAGTCTGGTCTCAGCGGCCCTGGTAAGATAGTCTTCACCTACAGGCAGCAGGGCAGGCAGCCAGCTCCCGGCAGGAACAGCTAGCCAGATGCTGGGGGAGGAGAGGATGGCAGCCTCCCTGTAATTCACCCTCCATGGGCAGAGAGAGCTGGCTTACAAAACCAAACATTGGCAGACTGTGGGTTTGACGGAGAGACTGCCTCAATGACTCAGGTGAATGAGCCAGAGAGGATGATTCCCAACCTCATCCTTGGGCCTCCACACATGTGAACACACGTACACACCAGGGTGTGGAAAAGGAAATAAAATGAGACCTTAAACAGTGGCAGGGTTATAGAGGCTCTGCCTGAGGAGTCTGTACAGAGGCTGCCTTTCCAGGCTGAGGTCAGCCGCCTTCTCTCTGTCCTGTGTGCACACTTCCTAAGCTCGTGATGTCGCCCACTGGGTTATGACATAGCATGCAGGTCCTCGCCAGATGCCAGTGCCAAACCCTTGGACTTCCCAGACTACAGATCTATTAATAAACTTCTCATGGCTATAAATTGCCCAGTCTCTGGTGTTCTGTTACAGCAATACAAAATAGACCAAGGCGAGACATCACCCTGTCTGCTTATTTCTTACTATTAAATTTCACCTGCCTAGAGACATCTGCTCAGGACTCACGAGTCTGGGATTCACTTATCTAGAAAAGTTACTATATTTTTAATATTGGCTCGAACATTATGATGCTGGTTGGATAGTGAAAATTAATTTGGTACAAATTATTAAGAATATCAATTCTTCCTGCAGGACAGGCTGAAGACATGAAATGATTGGCAGGAAGCTGAAAAGGCAGTATGGGGAGGGGTCACCAAGGCATGTGGAAGATGTTCTGCAATGACTTTGGAAAATCAGCTTGGCCCCCCCTTCCAGACCCTTGCCCCCACATCTTTTGGGCTAGAGTATGCCCTGTCTTGTAGACCCCAGGAACAATACGGTTGACTCCTGGCTGTCTCCACACCTGGCCTTCCTGAGGTTTTTCCCAGGAGCCAGGCAGGCCTCTTCTGTGTGGCCGATGCCTAGTCCTTGTCTGTACGCCCTCCTCCAGGACATGGCTCTGGATCTGTCAGATGCCAGCCTAGTTATATTCTTCTGCCGTCACTACCAGGGGCCTGGACCCCGGCCACAGCCAGAGCCTGAGAATGGACTTCTGGGTAGGAAGGCAACTACTTCCATCAACCCCAAAGCACCGTCACCTATTGTGCTCTCTACTCTCGCCTCTCTGCTTGCACATCTGCCTAGAAACGGGCACAATTATTGTGCACCCAATTATAACCTGCAGAGATTGAAGAGCAGCTCCTAGAGATGGACCCCAGATAGCACCCAGTCCAATCCAGGCCTTTAGCTTTTATTATTCCAGATTGGACTCTGGTTCCAAATTATGATATGACCCAAGGGCAGGATTCGCCCTTCTCTGCCTCTTCACCGAAACATGACCCAAACCCAACACGTAATTGCTCACATTTTGCCCATTGTTCCCAGTAATAAGTTGAGGGCCTGTGACTCTCCAGCCCAGGCCTGAGGATGTCGGGGGCACCTGAGAGCTGATGACTTCATTTCCTCAGAAACTGCAGCTGCATCTGTCAAGTGAAAATGAAAATGCAGCTCTCTGCCCACTAAGGAAGTCACTTCTAATTTGACTGAGGAAGATGGGCCCAGCAAGGACATGGATGTGCATGTGGCTGGGTCAGTCTGGATCAGGGCGAGGGAAGGAGGAGATAGTCCAGACAATGAGCAAGAGTGGTGCTGGCTGATTCACATTCTCATCAGAGCGTGGTGGGACCCCAGCTGTGGCCACCTCGGTGAGATAGAGCCCTCCTGGGCCACTTGACGCTTGAAAAAGAAAATGTCCGTTTCTCACTAGCACAGACACCTCTGTGGAACAGGGGGTACAGGATCTGTGGGAACAGAAGATCAAGCAAGGATCCTCGGAATGCATGGTGAGAGGGAACAGAAAAGAGCTCTCTTCAGCAAACGAGCAGGATTCTCTTCAGAGTGGCTTCTTTCTCCGAAGGAAATAAAGTGAGGGGGTTCCATAAGTGTAGCAGAGTCTAGGGCAGCTTTCTGGTCTACCTCAGGGGACTGTGAGGAGCTGACAGGAGACAGACTGCCCGAGACTCTGATATTGGAGACAGATATCTTTCAGTGACCCAGGATGCTAAGGGAAGACATTCCAGTCTGAGACAAGTGAGCCAGAGAGCAGAACAGAGGACATTCCTGTGAACCTAAGAGAAAGGGGAGACAGTTGGCTATTATGTGTGGGTGTGGCGGGCATCATGTTTTCTGTACGAAGGATTTGTGGATGCAGCCATCTCTCACAAGACAGGGCGTGTTTCATGTTGACGTGTCAGCCCTCCCGCAACATCAGAATCCAGGATGCAAACGACAGAAAATGAACTAAAAAAGAATAATGAGGGCTAGAGAGATGGCTTAGCCATAAAGAGCACTTCTTCCTCATCCAGAGGTCCTGAGTTCAATTTCCAGAAACCACATGGCTGCTCACAACCGTCTATAGTAAGATCTGGCACCCTCTCCTGACCTGCAGGCATTCATGCAGACAGAACATTGTATACATTATAAATAAATCTAAAAAAAAAATGAGTGAAGACTAGAGAGATGGCTTGGTAGTTAAGAATACTGGCTGCTCTTGCAGAAGACCGGGGTTCATTTCCCAGTGCCCACATGGCTTCTTACAACCATCAGTAACTCCAGTTCCAGAGGATCTGGCCCCCTCTTCTGGCCTCTGTGGGCATTGTACAGATATGATGCACAGATGTGCATGCAGGTGAGACATCCGTGCACATTAACATGAATAAATTATTTTTCATAAAGCTAGGAATCAGTTTAACCCTTAAAAAAAAGAATAATGTTTCTCCATGGCTTGAGCGTCCAAGGATGGAGCTGTCTTCGGTGACTAAGAGTCTTCCACTTCAGTAAGACGGACATCCTTCCTCCTGTGACTCTGGTGCTCCTGTTTTAGCATCATTCCTGAGCAGGCTGACTCCATGGACACGTTGAGTCCTAGAATGTCCCTTGATATAAGTAAACATGTGGGGGTAGGTGGGAGGGGTGCGTCATTCATTTACAGCTACCAGGGACACATACTGTAAACATAAGTCACATTTAGTCTCACACTTTATTTAGTAACTTTATTTGAATTAATAAATAGGAGCTAGATTATGGGAAGACCTACCACTCACCACAAATGGTGGAGAAGACAGCCGGAACTTAAAGTTCTAGCACCGACCAAGTCCACTTTGCCACAGGAAGCCAGCCCATCCAAGACTGGGAGCTGGGCCTTGAGGATGGGTCTCAGGGCAGCAAGAGTGGAGAAGACCTTTCCAAGTGTAAGACCACAAAGCTCTCTATTCTGTTTGAAAGCCAAGTGATGTGGCTGGGAGGAGGCTTGCCGGCGGGTCTGTATTCACCCAAGACAAGGACGCCCAGGTGTGTCAGCCGGGATGTGAGGTCCCACCTCGAGCTTGTGCTGATAGATGGCAGAGGGATAGTCGCGTCCACCCTGGAGTATGCAGCCTGCAGTCAGGCTTGGGGTTGCCCGCAGGAACAGGTGCTGGGCAGTGGCCTTGGCCCTGCAGTCAGCCTCTCATGCTTTTTTGGTTGCTCCCACGCTGGTGAGCAGCATGGGCCTGAGGGAGATTCAGGAGACACAAATCTGCTTGTTCTTCATTCCATAAGAAAAATACACACTGTCTGGAAAGGTCGGGGCATTTGGGAAAGGTCAGGGTTCACAGCTATGTACATGGAAGCCGGCAGCCTTCTGCTCAGGATGGCTTCTGCACAAGAGACAAGGACTCCAAAGCTCCCCATGCCAGCCTTTGTTTCCCTACTTTTTCCTTGGTTAAATTTTTCAGATCTCCTCCTGTCAAAAAAAAAGAAAAAAAGCCTGTCTAAGTAGCACCTCTAAGCAGTCTCATTACAGTGACGCTGAGGTCCATCAAGGCAAAGCAACGGGATTCTGATGATCTGTGCTCGCCTGGGTCAAGGCATCCACGTGTATCTGCTGGGATGTGAGACATCCTAGGGGCTTGTGGAGGGACCTCACTTTCAGGACTTGGTGGCCGGTTTCTGCAGGCTAACAGGGGAGCATTCTGAGGACGGTGTGTGGAGCTGTTAGATATCACAGTGGCTGCTGGAGTGAAAAGAACAGCCTAGAATCCGCACTTCAGCCTCTGGAGCATGAACACGTCACCAAAGGGGGCGCAGGGCGTCAGACAGAACGCTGCGGAATCCGCCTCTTTATAGGAGCTCCTGCGCTCACAATGGAGCCGCATCTCAATAAACCCATTGTAAATTTCAAATGTTCCACATCAAAGCAGTTCAGTGCCTGTGCCTATTGAGCACAGGGGTACAGCACAGCCCACTTTCCAGGGCTCAGGCAGGCAGTGCCATCCAACACCAACTCTGTCTTGTGATAAAGTACATTGTTAGTTGCCTTCCAAAGTCTGTGACATTCTGGTTGCTTCCCCCAGGGGAAAACAGAACTCAAACTTGAAGTACAGTTTCCTGAGAATGCACAGCATTTGACATTGTTATACAGATGGAGACAGAGATGCAGCCATCATGGCTTGTGGACTGTGTGCAAGGCGAATGGGGTGTTTCACACTTACAATCCCAGAGCTGGGGAGGCAGAAGCAGGCAGATCCCTGGGGCTTGCTGGCCATCCAGCTTCAACTACTAGGTTAGCTCCAGGCCAAAAACCAGTAGATAGCACATACCTGACAAACATCTGAAGTTGCTCACTGACCTCTGACCCCCAGATACATGCATGCACATGTGGACACATATACATACTTTGCAAAAAAAAAAAAAAACTTGGAGACTCGTGTATCACCGTCCCAGTCCAGAGAAACAGACCAGTGCACTCCTCCACCCAAGCACTTGTCAGGCAGAATCTGCCTCTTTTCAGCAACGCCAGCGGAAGTCTGAGCACCTAGGAAATGTGGGTTTCCTCAGATGAGCAGAAAAGATACTTCAAAGCTCTCACACTTGTCTGCTCTTCAGGTCCAGGAGTTGAAAAGGTTTGACTCCAGCAATTTGCATGTCACAGAATCAATGTTATGTTCGAGTGGAGCCCAAGCTGGTCTATGTTCTCAGAGCTCATTTCTCTCTTAAAACGCTAAAGGTAAAGATCAACCCCCAAAGGGCTGCGTACTCAAATCCCTGTTTATCTCAAATTCTGTTTCTGTTGAAAAAAAAAAAAAGCCAATATCTCAGAAAAAGAGTAAGTCGATAACTTGGCATATGAGATGTTTGGTCTGGGCTGCAGGGAGTATGCCCTCCAAGAGCAGTGAAAATGTCTTAATCAGGGGGTCGCATGCTGCAGGTTAAGGCTGCCCCCCAACGATACTGTACCCTGGAATTTACACCTTGTATTATCCTGTATCCTTGAGGATGGCCAGGCATACGGACCTACTTGAATCTAACAAAGAGAACAAGGCGTAAAGGATAGGCTGTCAGTGCCAGGATGCAGCTCAGTTGGTAGAATGCCTTCTGTCCTTCTGCAGGACACTGGGTTACAGATGCGCTACAGTGCCCACATTTTATGTGGTTTCCAAGGATTCCAATTTATTTCCTCACACCTGCATGACAAGGTCTTTGCCCACAGAGCCATCTTCCGAGTCCCAATATATGTTTTATTTAATTATTTTTTTCTCTTCCCCAAACTAAAAAATACTTTTAAAAAAAGTAGCAATTCTTCTATCTAGTAATTTTCTCTTCTAATCACATATCCTAAGAAAATGAATATTGCTAGATTTTTGTGGGATGAAATGTTCATTTCAGGGTTTTTTGCAGAAGAAAGCGTTTCAATGTCTCCAAACAAAAAGGCTAAGAGATGTGATTCTATCTAAATGGTACCACAGTGTGTAAATATTTAAGACCTTGTTTCTAAAGGGCATTATGAGAAAACACTTGTGACATGGTGGTGTCAGTAGAGCAGGAGGGTGTGGAGTAGACCTCCCTGGGCGGGGTAGATTCTTCTAGAGAAAGAATTAACAGATGACATCTACTGATTTTTTGGGAAAATTCCTCCAAATACCTGACGGTGAAATCTGTTGCTTTTACGTTCATGAGGAAACTAACAAACCAGAATCAGAACATAAATACTCTCTCCCCAGCTCAAAAACTTTAGGAAGGTCTTAGTGTCTTTACATGGGGTGCTTGGAACCTATAGAAGCCCTTTGTGAAGGTGGCGGAGCCCTGGGATACCAGCCTCTGTCATCCCTTCATCCCACGTGTATACTGAGGTGAGGGCAAAGTCTGACAAATGGAAGAACAATAAGAGAAGACCAGGAGGTAAAAGCACTTCCCACCAAAGCTGATGACCCTAGCTCACCTAGAGGAAGAGAACTTACTCTTACACTGTTTTTGACTTCCACAAATGTGCTGTGGTACACACACACACACACACACACACACAAAATTTCAAAATGTATAAAACAAATTTCAAAATATGGACTAAAGCATGAGAAAAAATACCAGAATTCTTTACCCACAGTAAGTTCCAGGAAAATTTGTTAACTGCCTGTTATTCCCCCGCCAAAGTAAAAGTTATGTCTCATTGTGCATAACATCAAAAGTGAGTAAAAAAAAAAAACTGCTAGTTCTCTTGCCCACGATGTTGCCCCACCATGGCATTCAGGCTGTCTAGCATGGTGACTATCCTTTGCAAGGAAACAATGATTTCCTGGGCAAGCTGGATGCTGGGTCTCTTCCCTAACCTTGATTCTCCGTGGGTACCCTCAACCTCGAATGCTCAGAGGACAATGCAGTCAGCTCTGCAGGCAGGCAAAGCTGGGAGGGGCTGCAGAGCACTCGGTGCCTCTGGCAGGGCTGTAAGCAGGCGGTCCCTGCCCACTGCCCTGGGGTTGTAGCTCTTTATTATTTAGTCCAAGACTGGGCTGTTCTTTGTGTGGGGGCCAGCCATCATAAGCTAAGTATGGGCAGGTTACCCAAAGAAATTTCTTCACTTCCAACCATTAACACCTGCCAGAGTAGAACTTGGCCATCCATAAATTTAATAAGAGGCCTGAGTCTCAGTAGTTTACCCTGTGGCAATACCTGGTTGCAGGAGGAACCGCAAGCTGAGGTTACCCGACCACTGCCCAAGAACAGACCATTCAAAGGAAATGCCTAACATTCTAACAGCTGTGGATAGGATCACCTGCCAGCCCACAATCACCAGGACACCCCTAGACAAATGTCAGCCAATCAGGGGTCCTGAACCTCAGAAACCCCTCACCCCCACCTTTACTACTATAAAAACCCAATTCTAATTGAGCTCGGGGCTCTCTGGTTATTCCAATACGTTGGACATGCAGGGAGACCGAGTTTGCAAACTTGATTAAAATAAAGGTTCCTTGTTGGCTTTTGAGGGGACTTTGTGCATGTGGGGTGAGCCCAGGTCTCACTCTACTTCTGATGGTTGGCTAAATGCTAATCTTGGGAGAATGCACACACACCCTGCTGTGGCTCCTAAGAGCAGGGTCACCCTAGCCAGACAGCCATTGATGGGAACAACAGTCTGTGAGTGCTTTTCGGTCCTGGAAACACTCTTCTCGCCAAGGAAGGCTGAGCAAAGCCCACCCACCATCTTTTCAGTCCTTGAATTAGATTGCAGTCTGAGAACATTGCCAAGCTTTCAGGGAGCAGTTGGAGAAACAGTGGGCACACAATAAACACTTTCTTCTGTGCATTGCACTCAGCTGGATGCCTGCGGAGAAGCACAGTTCTGCAGGGCTATTTCCACTTGGCTGGTTCTGTACTCTGGGCATGAGGGGTGACTTTTCAGTATCAAAGGCTTGTGGATAGACTTATGTTTTATCCATTAAAAGTGTCTCAGAAAGAGAGAATACAAAATGATCAGTTCAGATTCCCAGGCTTGGTGAACCTTTCTCACACTTCAGGCTGCCTAGAATCCACACCCGTTCCACCCCAGAGATTCATTTATCTCCTTACAAGGCCTGAGTTACCTTCTACTACAGGTACCAAATGTCTGTCTAGTCCCTTTCTAGTCTTGTAGTCAGAGCTCAGACATGTGACCAATGAGTCTACCAATGAGTATACCAGCTCCAAGCTTGAATCTGAATTCGGGAGGAGAAACCACCAGGATGCTGGGACTCAATGATGCTGGGGCTAGGGACACTAGGGCTTGGGGAGACTGGGGCTCAGTGAGAGTTGGACAGAGAGATGCTGGGGTTCAGAGACTGGAGACTGATGGCCTCTCGCAGTATTTGAAATAATGAGATCTAACCATTCTCCCATACCCCATTCCTCTGTTATGAGAGCTCACAGCAAATTCTTCCATATCCAATAAACATTAGTAAATTACATAGTCTGGGGGTGAGAATCCAACTCTGTCCTTTCCAAACCTCCACCACCACTGAGAATGTGGGGTACCTGAATATCATAAAGGATATAGGAAATAATGGGACCTAAATCAAAATCCAGAGACTGTCCCTGCTGAGTGACCACAGTCCTCCCCTCCCTTTCTCCAACCCTTTCCTTTCAATGTCCACAGACCAATGTGGTGACATCATTGCCCCATGATATTAAAACAAAACACAAACTACCTTTCAGGGCTCCCTACCATTAGTCCTCCTTTCTCTCATGCTCTTTCACCCAAATATATATTATAAGTATATATCATTTTTTATGTGCTTGCAGAAGTCATTAAATAAACCACCAGAATGACTGTGCCCACTGGGAAGCTAGCATAAATGATTTAGGGGTGTTTAGGGAGTGGTTATTACTTCTGTGTATCATATGGGCACCAGGCAGGCATCTGGTGAGCCACACTCTCTCCTTCATAAGATAAAAACCGGTAAGCCACAGGAAGGTGAGGTACCCACCTGGGGTTAGGCCATCCAATGCAGCGCCTAGCAACCACTCAGACTCCCTGTGGCTGTGTGGGCTGTCTCAGGGTCATCACTGGCGATATTACTGCACTCAATCACAAGCCCTGAGTTCTGTGCTTTGAAAATGTTACAGGGATCATTGAGCTGCTAGGGGCAAGGCTGAGAAAGCAACAAACCACAACCCTGGGTTCAGCTTGTTGCTTAGTCATCAAGAGTATCTGTATTTTGTTTTTAATTTTATTTTTTAGATTTATTTATTTTATGTGTATGAGTGTTACGCCTGCATGTATGTCTGTGCATCACACACATACCTGGTGCCCTCTGAGGTAAGAAAAGGTCATCAGATCTCCTGGAAGTAAAATTACAGGCTGTTATGAACCACCAGGTAGATGCCGGTTACCCAACCTGACTCCCCTGCAAGAACAGCAGGTGTTCTTAACTGCTGCGTCATCTCTCCAGCCCCTATATGAGGTTTGCTTTTTGTTGTTGTCGTTGTTACTGTTGTTGCTCTGGAAATGAAACCTGGACCCTCGCACATGCTAGGTAAGTGCTCTGTCACTGAACCGTAGTTCCATGACGGATATTGCTTTGAATTAGCAGACTATGGGACTGGAAAGATGACTCGGTGTTAAAGATCTTGTACAGCTCCTGCAGACGACTTAAGGTTGGTTCCAAACATTCCCATCAGGCGACTCACAGCCACCTGTAACTCCAGCTCCGCGGGGCCAACACTTTCAGCCTCCGCAAGCACCTGCAATTGTATGCACACACCTCCACAGTGACATATACACATAAGTGAACATAAAACATGAAAAAGGAGTGCTTTAAAAATTAGTTAACAGATGTGCCGGCTGGTTTTCTGTCAACATGACACAAGCGGAAGTCTTCTGAGAGGGGGGACCCTCAACTAAAAAAAAGTGCCTCCATAACACCAGGCTATAGGTGTTATGGCTATAGGCCTGTAGGGCATTTTCTTGTTTGATTTTATTTTTGTTTTTCGAGACAGGTTTTCTCTGTGTAGCCATGGCTGTCCTGGAACTTTTTCTGTAGACAAGGTTGGCCTTGAACTCAGAGATCTGCCTGCCTCTGCCTTCCAAGTGCTGGGATTATGTCTTGGGCCACCATGCCCTGCTAGTAGGGCACTTTCTTAGTGATTGATGTGGGAGAGCTCAGGCCATTGTGGGTGGTGCTGCCTTGGGCTGGGGTTCTGGGTTCTATGAGCAACCCTGATGAGCAAACCAGTAAGCCACACCCCTTGATGGCCTCCAGGTTCCTGCCCTCCTTGAGCTCCTGTCCTTGCTGTTTTTGATGATGAACTGTTCTATGGAATAGTAAGTGAAATAAACCCTTTCCTCCCCAAGTTTCTTCTGGGCCTTTGGTCATGGTGTTTTATCACAACAGTAGTAACCCGAAGTAAGACAACAGAAAAGCTTTATCTCTGCTCAACCCCACCACCATGCTTAACGATAAAAGCTGGGGTTATTAACCGGGCGGTGGTGGCGCACATCTTTAATCCCAGCACTCAGGAGGCAGAGGCAGGCGGATCTCTGAGTTCAAGGCCAGCCTGGTCTACAAGAGCTAGCTCCAGGACAGGCTCTAGAAACTGCAGGGAAACCCTGTCTCGAAAACCCAAAACCAAAAAAAAAAAAAAAAAAAAAAAGCTGGCGTTATTCCCACTGCAGGGCCAAGACAAGGTAGCCAGCTGCTGCTGCAGTGTACAGGATCATCCTGGCCGTGTGAGTCATCTTAGGCTGTGTTGTGCTGCTGTAGAATTTGTGGTAACTAGTAACGAGCTGTCATGTTTTCTCACAATCATGAAAGCTGAGGAGCCCAAGACCAAGGGGACTCATGCGGCAAGGTCTTTTGGGATGGTAGCATGCTGGAAAGGCAAAGAAAGAAAGGGGACAGAGAAACAGAACCTGAAGATATGTCAGCATGCAATGGTCTTGAGCCCCTCTGCATGACTTACCAGAGTTTCTCTGAGCTTTTAGGAGTGTCACCTGATGCTCCTCTCCTCAGAGCCTGCCCTTCACACAAAAGTGCTGTTTCTCTAAGAAGACTCTGCAGCCCTAACTCTAACCCTAAGGGCAGCCCCTCACCCATGTCTGGTCAATAGAGGATGCAAAGTTGGGCATGCTGGTGAAGGGCTCACCTCTCCACACTGCAGCAAGGTTTGCTTCCTGGTCCCTCTGTGACCACTGCTTCCCTTACATTTTGTTGCTAAAAGGGAGTTGTAGAGAATTCACTGATACCTTATGAAGGCAGAAATGTCGAAGATTTATGGGTCTCTATGTATCTTTTTAGGGAGTCATTTTGTTACCTGATGCAGTAGTACCATTTCCTATATAATCGGCACGTAGGCGTTGATGATGTTATCTTTCCCAGTTTCTGTTCCCAAGAATTCATTCTAGAGCAGCCAGATTATCGCTAAAATGAAAGGGAAGTGCAGGTTCTTATAGAAACCGCCCATTATCAGTGTCCCCTCCCTGAGGTGGGCACAACAGCATAGTCCCTTGAAAGCCACAGTTCACATTGGGTTCACCCAGAGTTTTGTACACTGTGTGCCTGTCCCCACCCAGAAACACCCAACCAGAAACACATAGCAGGCAGCATGGGTGTGATATATGATAAGTCCTTGTTTTTTAGGGTGAATGTGTGTTGGTCCTTGGGTTATCTGCAATCATTTCTCATCCTGTGAAGTTAAACCTAATACAGTACATTACCTACAGTTCCTGGAAGTGGCATTCCTTAGAGCAGACACTAAGGGTGATGTGGGAGGTAAAAGCACCCTTTCTTTGCTGGAGCAAAGTGAGCCAGTGAGTGCCTACTGAACCTAAGGAGCTCGCTGACCTTTGTCACCTTGAGAGGCCCCTAGCCTCACAAGGAGCCACCAACACAGAAGCTGTGGAGTCCCAGACTTTCCAAGAACAAGACGTTTTCCTGCGAACCTCAATGACTGTAAGCCACCACTCACAGCCTATGTCACTTTTATTTCTAGACTAGTCAGTTGCCACTGGACTTAATTAAATTGGCATTCTACCCATCCCTATGAGACCCGCACAGTCTCTCTCGAATGAGGGGTTAGCTAGCCATGTGCGCATCTATGGCGACACTGATGTCTGGTTTGCAGCTTCAAATGCCGCAGTGTAACAGGAAGGGGCAAGAGAGAGGCTGTGTTTGTAGGAGCGGGTGTTTCTAATAAGGGAAAGGGTGAGAAACTGTAGGACAATAACTCAGAGAAGCAGATGGCTCCAGGACTGTGCTCTGGAAGCCCCTGACTTCACTGAAAGGAGGTTTTGGCACATACTGGTCTTCCTGTATCTCAGCTTAGTGTGCCTGGGCAGGCGGGGTGCACATTACACAGAACTGGATCTCAGATCATAGGGAAAGATGCACTTCCTACCCTTTGTTCCTAGTAGGGCTGATGGTCAGTTTCCACAATCTCCAGACAAAGCAGAATGCTCTTCAAATGACCCCTTAGTAGACTCGAGTTCAGCACTATGGTGAAGAGAGGAACTGGTGTTCTAGCCACAGGACCTGTGTCTCACGGGGACTAGTGATGAAGTCTGAGACTGGCCCAAGGAAAGTCCAGGACTGAGGAGAAGGACAAGAAAGGGGGAGCAGAAATTGCTCTTCTTATCACTGTGACTGGATCCCAGACAGGAAGCCACTCAGAGGAGGAGTTGTTTAACTCACATGACAAAGAAGAAATGGCAAAGTTCACAGAAACAAGAGTCTATGACTGGGACTCCTCACATCTCAACAATCAGAGAGCAGAGACCTCTGGATGGCACCTGGGTCAGCCATAACCCTTAAAGTCCACTTGCCTAGTGCCCCAGTTCCTTCAGGAAGGCTCTACCTCCTAACAGTTCCACAGTCTCCTCAAACAGTGCCACTAAACGTTCAAACACAAGAGCCTGTGAAGACATTGTCAAACCGTAACAATGAGGAAATGAATGAACAAATAAAGGTGGCCCTTAGCACCACACCCACCTCCAGGAGTTAGTGTAAGGTTACACCTATGTCCTTGACCAACATACTGCTTTCCAGCTCTGCTACACCCTGCAGAACAGACTCTGTCACAAACAGTACGGTTCCTTGAAGTACAGGCAGGTGATGCACAATGATGCTTTGGTCCAGAACAGACTGAGCGCATAGTTGTGTACCACAAAGATTACAGGGTGTGATGCTGCTACAGCCATCTTAGTGTGGCTAAGTGCACTCTGTGATGGTCAAATTGCCCAATAGTGCCTCTCTCAGAAGGCCTCCTTGTTGTTGACCGGTGTGTCTGTATTTCTCCTTTACAGCAACCACAAGGTGATCTTCTAGGTGACAGATGATGGGGAGCACAGTGAAGAGGACTGACTCTCCTAGGGTGTATCAGCTACTTTTCTATTACTATGATAAAACCCCATGAGCAATGCAACTTTGGGAAGAAAGAGTTTATTTGGATTTATGATTCCAGTGGACTAAAAAGTCCATCACCATCAAAGTAGAGAGGTGTCAGGATAGCAGGAGCAGCAGCTGAGAGTTCACATCTTGAACTATGAACATACAGAGACCAAATCCTGGGAGGGCAAGACCTTAAGCTCTCAAAGCCCTGACCCAGTGACACTCTTCCTCTAGCAAGGCTGTATCTCCTAGAACCACCCAAACATCACCACCAACTGGGAAACAAGGATTTATATGTCCAAGACTGGGAGTGGCATTTATCATTCAAACCACCATACCCAGACAAGGAAGGAGTTTGTGGGTACCTATGGCCTTCCCAGGGACTATCTGGGTGCTATATTGTAGGGGGCAGGAGGTAGGACTTACCAGAGGATCCCCCAGCTCAGGAGAGGTGCAGTAGCAGTGGCCCATCCAGAGATGTGAGACTTGTGGAGGGCAAGGAATTCTTGCAGACTCAAGAGCATCTTACTGAATTCCTGGCCCCTAAACCAAAATAGCTAATAAAAAAAACTATCAATAATGATAATGATTGGTGTGGGAAGTCCTTCTGTCTATGTGTTGCTTTTATTGGCTAATGAATAAAGTTATTCCGACCAGTGGCTTAGCGGAACAGAGAAAAGTGGGAATTCCAAACAGATAGATGTAGAGAGAGAGTAGGCAGAGTAAAAGAGATGCCATGTAACTGCTGGAGGAGACAGGTGTGATCTGGAACCTTGCCAGTAGGCCATGACCTTGTAGTGATGCACACATTAATAGAGATGGGTTAATTTAAGATGTAAGAGCTAGCTAAAAATATGCTTAAGCTATTGGCCAAACAGTATTGTAATTAATAGAGTTTCTGTGTGATTATTTCAGGTCTGGGCAGCCAGGAAACAAACAAACAGCCTCCATTTACACATGATGGAAATCACAAGACAACCATCCATGGTCCACGAAGAGGCTACAATCATCCAATCTTGTCAAATGTTTCTGTGAGGCCATGTCTGTTTCAGGGCTTTCACAAATACTTGCCCCAGAAGCATGGGGTACAGTCTTGTGTGGTGTTTCTATTTTGTAACTTTATTTTTATTTATTTTTTTGTTTTTCGAGACAGGGTTTCTCTGTGGCTTTGGAGCCTGTCCTGGAACTAGCTCTGTAGACCAGGCTGGTCTCGAACTTACAGAGATCCGCCTGCCTCTACCTCCCAAGTGCTGGGATTAAAGGCGTGCGCCACCATCGCCCGGCTTGTGTGGTGTTTCTAGTACTGTGGCATTAACCTCCTGTGATTTGTTTAAGGCTTATTCTGCTGCAAGCCAAGCAAGACCATTCCTCTTAGTAGATCTGAAGTCCTACTACTTCCTTGTCTATTCCCCCTGTGACAGTTAAATTTCTGCAGTTTTTCTACTATCATTAAGTGTTTTGGTTTGAATAGGTATGGCCCCATAGACTCATGTTTGAATGCTTGGCCTATAGGAAGTGGCACTATTAGGAAGTGTGGCCTTATTGGAGTAGGTGTGGCCTTGTTGGAGGAAGGAAGTATGAGGGCAGGCTGTGAGCTCTCATATGCTTAAGCTATGCTCAGTGTGGTGCACAGTTCACTTCCTGTTGCTTGTGGATCAACATATAGAATTCTGTTTCTTCTCCAGCACCATGCCAGCCTGCATGCCACCATGTCCCACCATGATGATAATGAACTAAACCTCTGAAATTGTAAGCTAGCCCCAATTAAATGTTTTTCTTCATAAGAGTTGCTATAGTTATAGTATCTCTTCTTAGCAATAGAAACCCTAAGACCCTAAGTGAAGTGGCATTCTTACCTGGCAGAGGCACACACATGCTTTGTTGTGGTTACACAGCAGTTGCTTGGGAAGCGGGCACTGGTATACATATTTTCTGGCTGGATGTTTACTGGGCTTTCCCCTTGGAGTCCATACCTGCAGGGGAGAAAGGAAGCTGGGAAACAGAGGAAGAAAGCTTCTAAATGGTCTTAACAAGATTTGGCAATACTAAGGGCATCCTAGATCCAGGACAGCCCCACAGAAAAGTACAGAATTTAACCTTACCCAGTGGAGGCTTTACTTTTGCCTAAGGGTCAAGGGGATCTTTAAGTCCTGGGTTACCCAACCCAGCAAAATGACATCATTTACTTGGGTCCTGGGCCATGTTAGAGAACATATACCAACACCATGACTTAGGGTGGGGGCCTGGATCACAGGGTACTTACTTGACATCCTAGAGGCTGGAGACTGAAGGTCAACCAGATGGACAGTCAGTCACATCAGTCAGACAGAGTCCCAGATGAAGCTCCAGATTCCAGATTTCCTGTGGACTTCCTGTCCTGACCTCTGTGGTATTCCAAAACAAACAAGCGTATCTAAAGATTCAAAGCTATCAACAACAGATGAGATAAAACATGCAATCTTTGTTTCTCTGGGTCTCACCTAACCCAGAATGATTGTTTCCAGCTTCATCCATTTACCTGCGAATTCTTTTTTAACTGCTGAATAATATTCCATTGTGTAAAAGTACCACATTTTTATTATCCATTCTTCAGTCAATGGACATCTAGACTACTTCTATTTCCTTACTGTTGTAAATACAGCAACAAAGAATGTGGATGAGCAATGACCTCTATAGTACAATATAAAGTGTGGGTATACGCCCAAAGAGATATAACTGGATCGTATGGTAGGTATATTTTTAGCATTTTTGAGGAACCTCCACACTGATTTCCACAGTAGCTGCACGAGTTTGCACCCCACCAGCAGTGAATTAAATGTTTCCCTCTCCCCAGATCCATTCCAACATTTGTCATCATTTAAAAAAGAAATCTTAGCCAGGTAGTGGTGGTGCACAAATTTGATCCCAGCACTCTGGAGGCAGAGGCAGGTGGTTCTCTGTGAGTTTGAGGCCATCTTGGCCTATGGAGTGAGTTCCAGGACAGCCAAGGCTACACAGAAAACCCCTGTCTAAGAAACCAAAAATAAAAATAAAAATAATCCGCCTGCCTCTACTACTGCCCAGCTCGGATTATTTGTTTTCTTGATGTTCAGTTTATTTTGCTTTTTTTTTAGGCTTTTTTGGTATGTTCTGGATACTAATCCTCTGTCAGATAAATATCTGTAAACATTTTTTTTCATTCTGTAGGCTGCCTCCACTCCACGATGGTGTCTTTTGCTACATAGAAGCACTTAGTTCAATGAGATCCCATTTATTAATGGTTGATCTTAGTACTGGTGCTACCGGGGTCCTACTCAGAAAGAACTTTCCTGTGTCAATGAATTCAGGCTTAACCCCTACTTTCTCCTCTGTCAGATTCAGATGACTGGGCCTTATTTTGAGGTCCTTGATCCATTTGGAGTTGAGTGTTGATTTAGAGGAAGGCAACGATCTTGTTTGACTTGTACCATCTGTTAAGATGCTGTCTTTTCTATAACTGTTGACTTCTTTGTCAAAAATCAGATGGCTGGCCGGGCGGTGGTGGCGCACGCCTTTAATCCCAGCACTCGGGAGGCAGAGGCAGGCGGATCTCTGTGAGTTCGAGGCCAGCCTGGTCTACAAGAGCTAGTTCCAGGACAGGCTCCAAAGCCACAGAGAAACCCTGTCTCGAAAAACCAAAAAAAAAAAAAAAAAAAAATCAGATGGCTGAAGGAACAGGGCTGGTGTGCAGGTCCTCAATGCTATTGCATTGAACAACGTCTCTGTTTGTGCTAGTGCCGTGCTGCTTTTATTTCTAAAGCTCTGTAGTACAACTTGGAAGCTGGGATGATGCCATCTCCAGCAGGTTTTTGTTTTGGTTTTATTGTTCACGATTGTTTTGGCTACTCTGGATCTTTTGTGTTTTCATGGGAAATTTAAAATAATTATTTCAGTTCTTTGAAGAACTGCATTGGAATTTTGATAGGGCTTTCATCAAATCTACAGATTGCTTTCAGCAGGATGGCCGTTTTCATATCATTAATTCACTAATACTTCCTGCCATGAGCAGGTAAGATTTTTCCTTCTTCTGATGTCCTCTTTGATTTGTTTTTTTTTTCATTGTAATAAACAAATAAGAAAAAGAATCATGGATGTACAGTCCTGGGGATATCTTATTAGAATCCTCGTATGGGAGGCTCAGGACACAAAACCATTTCCTCCTCGACTCACACTGGTGCCTCTGTATCAACCAACCAGAGTGGGACTGTGGAGCACTGAGGGACAGAGATATACCTGGAGGGTGGCCTTAACATTACTGAATATAACTCAAGATGATTGTTTTCTGAGTCATAGCTGCTTTGGGTAGTGAACCTGACCGCTTGAAAAGTCTAGATGTGGCCTTCAAAGGCAAATGAAGGTGGGGATGTACCAGACTCCCCACTGTACCAGGATCCCCTCTTGACTCAGGCAGAAGACCCAAGGGACTGTCGTTCTAAAGCTGGTTGTAGTGTCCCCTACATTGATGGACACTCTTTTTTGTATTGGAAATGTCCCTACCTGAAATCCATCAGCATCTTCACACAGAAACCACACCTGTGAAGACCAGCAGCTGGGAAGCTTTGTAGTCAAGCCTATCCCAGACTTCCTGACAGTCCCACACCCATGCAGATGGAGGGAGCACCTTCCCCTTGCTCAGCCCCAATAGATCCTTGCTGGGATTTTAATTGCTCCCTCGGGGTTGAGAGTAGCTACTAGAAATGTCACAGAGTCCTGGACTGGCAAAGGAGTAAATGATATTGTCACTTAATATTACAGGGTGAAAGTCCTTTAGTCTTCAGGGAAAAGTGAAAAATAGACCAGTCTCAGGGGTAGGCCCGGCAGCAGACACAGTTGTAAACTCAGCTGCAGCCCTGAAACTCGATGCTGAGCAAAGAACTGGGGTGTGGATCCAAGGCTCACAGTGACCTCAGGACCAACAGAGCAGATGGCCCTCTGCTGTCCTAATGGAGGCTGGGTGTAATCAGTAAACAAGGAAGAGTCACTCACTGTGATCCAGCTGTGGTCCAGCTGCTGTCCCTGGTGGCTTCCCTGTAATACCTCTGCAGGAGATGCTGTCTTTGTACAGAGACAGAGTCCACGTCTGCATTCTGATTCTCACATCCAGACTGTTTGTTCTTCCCCGGAGCTCGTAGCAAACACAGGAAGGGGATCCTTGCATCCCCTGCTCTGTTACCAGACTTCTTTTGGGTACCAATAGCTACAACATAGGAAGAGGGTATAGTAGTTCATTTTGCATTGCTACAATGAAATGTCTGAGGCAAGTTAACATTATCGAGAAAGGAGGCTTGCTTAGCTATCAGGTGAGTCTAGGGACTCAAGGGTATGATGCCAGCATTAGCCAGGCTCTGGTGAGGACCCTGTGGTGGGCAGCATCACAATGGCAAGGACATGTGAGAGGAAGATCACATCAGGGCTCAGGCTCACTGCTAATGACTTGCCACACAGAGAGCTCAGGGTTCCCCAAGAATAGTATGAAAATCTATATGTAACATGTTGGGAGACCTTACCACCACAGGCAAAGGAAAAAGCTAAGCTCCTATCTCAGTTCACAGACCGAACTGAAAATGAACTGGTACGTAATAAAGGTAAAGCCATAACACTCTTAGAGGACAACAGAGGAGCTGGAGATGCAGCTCGGGTGGGAGAGCCTTCACATAACATCCACAGAGCCCTGGGTTCAGTCTCTGGTACCACATAGACTAGGTGTGGTGGCATCCCACACTAGGCACCTGCCATCCCAGGGAAGGATGAAGGCAGGAGGATCATAAATTCAAGGAAATCCTCAGCTACAGTCAAGGCCAGCCTGAGCTACAGGACTCCCTCTGAAGAAGAGGAAAATGGGGATTAGAGGGAAGGAGGGGAGAGAAAGGGGAAAGGAGGGAGAAAAAAAATAATGTCGTCTCCAGAATATGTGAAGAACTGTTACAGCTGAATGGCAAACTAAACAACATGATTTAAGAACGAATGAAAGATGCCTCCAAGGAAGCCATGTGGGTGCTAGGAACTGAACCTGGGTCCTCGGCAAGAGCAGTAAGTGCTCCTATCTGCTGGGACATCTTTCCAATCCCTGGGGTTTTTTGTTTGTTTGTTTGTTTGTTTTTGTAAGTTTTATCCCAGTTGAAATCAGACCAAAGAACAGAGTCAGGTACCAGGTACCTGCACCTCGCTACAGTCCTCCAGGATATGAGAAGTCCTGACTGGGACTGAGTCCCACAACTGCACCAGCAGGATGGAGATTTCTCTGTGCCAAGCATATGGCAGGAAAGGCAGCAGCTGTGCACTGTGACAGTTCTCTTCCTGATTGTCTGGCCTGCCCTGTGGACCCTAGCAGAGGTTCAATGGGCACAGCTCATGCCCTACCCTGCATACTGGGGGAGGAGGGCTCTAGACCCATGTTGCACCTCTGCTGGTGATAGGAGCCACCACCCAGGGAAGGGGACTTGAAATATAAGTGCAGGAGGCATTTGGGAAGCACCTGAATTGTGACTCTAGCTTCCCAAATGTGGTGCGTCCATTTGGCTTCCACACCTAACCTCCACACTAGCTTACTCGCGGAAGAAGCTGTGATCGTCACGGTGCTGATGAGGAGGATGGTGAGCAGATATGCTCACATTTCACTTTTTTCATTATTTAAGATTTTTTGTACAATATATTTTGATCATGTTTCCCCTCCCTCAACTTCTCCCAGATCCTCCCCACTTCCTGACCCACCCAATTTTATGCTCTTTTTCCTTCTCTCTCTCTCGAGAAAAATTAAAACAAACAAATAAAAGATCAGTAAGACAAAAACTTCCAAAATGAAACAAAAAAGTCCACAAAAAACACACACAAAAAGTTGTGTTGGCCCAACTACGCCTGGGCATGGGGCCTGCCCTGAGTGTGACTGATATCCCCAATGAGAACTATTGAAGAAAAATGATTTTCCTTTTCCTAGCAGGTATCAACTGCAGAAAGTTGATTGATCAAGGATGGAACTTTGGGTCTACTTCTCGCTCTCAGTGCTGGGACCCTTGTGCAGGTCAGTGTATACTGCCACAGTCTCTGTGAGTTCCTATGTGCATCGGTCCTGTTGTGTGGAAGATGCTACTTCTTAGAGTTGATACAGGGGCCACCTTAGGACTGAACCTCCTAGCCTCCTCTGCTGCATGGTGATGGTGAGGAGTCTCTGCAGTGACTGCTGCCCACTGTTGCTTCTCCAACCTCAGTTGGGAATAGCCTGGGTCTGTTGGCACCAGATCCAGGCAAGTGGGAAAAGCTTAGCCGAACACCTCCCTCTTATCCACCACCTCTGGCTCTTACAATCTAAGAAAAAAATGAAAATTAGAAACCAAAAAAAAAGACTGATGGGAAGGGCTCACAAGACTCCACCCTTCTTTGAGGATCTATATGCTGTTTGCTGTTAATGGTTACTACGGAGACAATTTCTTCAGTGGTGTATCTATTCTGCACAGTGAGTTTCAGAGTAGCCAGAGTTATATACAGAGACCATGTCTCAATACAAACAGATAAAAGAATCCAGATACAGAAACATAAACAGCACATATTCCCACCCACAGGCTGAAAATGTAAGAACTCCCATGTCTGTAGCAAATGCGTGGGGTGCCTGGGATTCATGTTTGTGTGGATTTTTTCAAGCAGTCAGAAAAAGAACATTTTGACCGTTCTTAACACAAGGAGTCAGTGCTTGAGATGATAGTTATGCTAATTACCCAGAAGACATAACTGCACATCTTGTATGTAGCTGTGTGTATTTATACACATTGAAAGAACACATTACAACACCAAATATGTATAGTTCTGTATCTGTCAACAATTAAAAAGACCCAAGGGGATCCAACATCTTCTTCTGACTTCTGCAGGCACTGCATGCATTTGGTGCACATATATACGTAGGCAAAACAGTTATACACATAAAATAAAAATAAGTAAATCTTTTCTTAAAATTAACTCTCTGCTGGGGCTGGGGTGATGACTCGGTGGTTGTGAGTACTTGCTGCTCTTGCAGGTGACCCAGCTTCAATTCCCAGGACCCAAATCAGCTGGCTCACACGTGCCTGTAATTCTAGTTACCAGGGGATCTGATGCCCTCTTCTGGTCCATGGTGTATATGCACACAGACAGACACACACATACTCAGAAATAAATAGTTTTAAAGATCTACAGATACCAGTGGGCTTCCTAGCACCAGAAGAAATGTTGTATGCTCCATCTTTGGGTCCTGATGGAGGGGGATGGGCAGAAGCACAGAACTGTGACCCTGCCAGTGTCCTGGAGGACCCCCAATCCCTGCCTGTTCCTCACACAGAAACTCCCCTGGGGGCTGCCCTTCTCTGTCTGTTCTGCATTTTCACACAATGTTCTGAAATGTCATACTGCACCTGTGTGAACAAGCTGTTCACGGGGGAGAGGAAGAGTGCCCCCCTGTCTAGCCCCTGCTACAGCCTCCCATCTCCTGGGGGACACAGTGACATTGCCGGCTCATATGTCTATCCAGACAGGATCCTGCTCTCTCTCCCACACCAGTGTGTCTCAGCTGGACATTTATGGGATGTGTCAGAAGACTCTTTTTTCTCCTTGTAGTGTTTGGGCCCCGGCAAGTGAGAGATTTGGGGTTGACAAGTTGTTTGCCTCGATGAAAATGTGTGTTTTCTGCCTTACATAAGGCACTGGGGAAACCAGATGTAGCCCTTTGAATATTTATGGCCTCACAGCTTCTTTTATTAATAATTCATAGTGCATAGTTGCGTCTACCCATCAACAGGGTTACATAGCAAGAAGGGACAGGGAGAGTCCCCCTCCTCCCCTTGCCCTGGAAGTCCCTGCACCCGGAGCAGACAGATGGGCACCGCATGCCTTGTTTGGTTCACCCTGCGAAAGATAATAAAACACACTTTGCTGGAATTTTCTATAACAAGCCTTGATTACTTTAATAAACCCACGGGGGGACTCATCAGGAAGCACGCAGCGCTTTCCCAGCCAGGCTTCAAAGAGAAACATTTGGCTGCTTTTGTCATTATTGGGCCAAAAAATTGTTGCTAAACTAGTCTATTTGAAATACATTAGAAAGGGCCCTTTGCCACCCAAAGCTTGGTCTCCAGCTCAGGTAGCTTTCAAGGTTACAAGCACTTTTATTTCTGGTTGAAATTTGAAGCATGTCAAAAAAATATCTTAAAAGAGAAACTAGCAAGTCACCTGGCATGTCACCCAGACAGGTAAGCTCCGGTTGTGTGACCTGAAGTTTTCTGGGCAGAAGAGGCCACATAAGTCATTGGTACCACGTGGCATTGTGAAGGTGGCATTGGGAGGATGACATCTCTAGAGTTGTAGTGTAAGGGTGGCATTACGGGAGGAGCACCGTGAGGGTGGCACCGTGAAGTGGCATCATGAAGGTAACATCTCTAGAGTGGTAGTGTGAGGTCGCAGCATGAGGTCGCATCATAGGGCAGCATCATGCTGCCTTTCCTTCTTTCATAAAGTCCTTAAAGGGGAGTTGTGTTATAACTCCCCTTCCTCATAGTTTACACAAGCACCTGAGCTCAGTGACAGTCCATGCTCTCCTGGTTGGCAGTAAAGTTGTGTCTCCATTTTTCTCTTACTGTAAACAGTTAAAACACATCGCTTCTTTTGGTATAGCACACACCTGGCACACAAAAATCCCTGGATTCAATCCCCAGCATCTTGTAAACCAGGCATATGGGACACACCTGCAATCCCAGGAATCGGATTGTGTCTCTCCTGGCAGAGACCATCGTCCTGCTCTTCACACACAACTCCTAGGAAGACAAACCCCACCACCTGTCAGGAGCTTGACCTCATCTTTGGAAAGTGGAAGTCCTGTTCCTGAGACATCCCTGCTTCTTCCATTCTTTTTCTTCCTGGAACCAAAACAATTCTCATTTTAGGACTGGGAGACAGCCTAGTCATTAAGGATGTTCTCTGTGAAAATGTGGAGACCTGAGTTCAAATCCCCAGAAACCAAGTAAAAAGTCAGATATTTGCTTGTGTAAAGGCAACCCTAGACTTGAGGGGCAGAGATAGGTGGATCCTAGGAGCTTTCTGGCAAGCCAGTCTAGCCAAAATCGTGATCTTTCAGTTCCGTGAGCAGCCCTATCTCAAGGCAATAAGGGAGAGATAGCAGATGATATCCAGTGTTCTTCTCTGGCCTTTGTGTGTGCACACATCCACGTGCCTGTATACACCACACACACACACACACACACACACACACACACACACACACCTTACTCTCTCTGCTCCTCAGGTTCATCTCTGACTATGATACAATATCACTCAGACTCTGAGACTCAGCTTCACTTCAGAATGTGGTCTTATTTTTTTGCTGCACAGCCTGAGTCTCTTTTGAAAGAGAAGGTCCCTTCCCTCAGGGTAACATCCAGTCTTTATCTTCAGCAGTACAAAAATCAAACAAGAAAACCTAGACATGACTTCCTAGAGCTGTCAATCATTTCAGGTTGGCTTTTTAGCTGGCATGAGAGCAAAAGTCTTCAAAGACAGCTGTGATCATCTCGGGCATTTCTGAGCATCGGGGGGGGGGGGGGGCCTCCCTGCTGTGGAGGAAGGAATCGCAGACAAGAGCTTTCTGTGTGATACACTCATTCAATTAAGGAGACTCGAGTAAACTGGGCATGACACCCAGTGCTTTGGGAGGGTAGAGGCAGGAAAACGGAGTCCAAGGCAACCTCGACTTCACAGTGAGTTTGTGGCCAGCCTGGGTTACAGGAAGCCTGAGAGAGAAGAGATCAGCCCTCTCAAGACTTAACCTTGTCTTCTCAAAACTCCTGCCCTGGTGCCCCTCCAATTGAATCGGAATTCGGGCAGATAGACGGATGCCCTGGTGACTAGGGGAGGAAGCAGCATGCCTTGCATGACTGGAATGCATTCACAGACGGCACTTTCCTTGAAAAGTGTGTCCCCGACTCGTGTTGTGGGTAAGCAGCGATGGTACTGGTCCGCACAAGAGGCCGTGATTTGGTCAGCACCATGGAGAGGGCAGACGAAGCACCTGAAAACGAGGTGCAGAAAGTCAAAACTGTGGAGGCTTTGCTTGCTGTTGAGGGCTGCCTGGCTAACTCACAACCAAGCCCAGATCAAGAAGACCTAGCACATTAGGGAGGCAGGACTCTGGAAGTGTCCACAACGCCATCTCCAGACAGGATTAGCAGAGGGTACAGCCTAGGCTAGCCTCGCACTTTTGATGCAGACAAGTGTGTGCTGGGACTCACAAGTGTGTGCCGCTATGCTCTGCTTGAGGACAAAAGGGGTTGCCACATTTTCCATGTCCCTCTTTCTCAGATGTGCATCTGCAGTCATTGACGTCACTGCCAACTAGCTTGTTTGCTCTTGTGGTCCAAGGGAGTGTGGATCATGGACTTCCACATGGTTTCTGTGTCAGCACAGAACACTAGCAGGGTTCCCAGGTGGAGCAGGGCCATGGACCCAGACAAAGCTCTCCAGTGCAACAGGAACCGTGGACACCAACAGGCTTCAGGCTGCAGCGTAGACTACAGACATCTGTGTGGCCTTTGGAGGCCACATGGGCCACCGATATGAACAGACTGGACTCCAGTAAGGCCACTGATCCAGACATGGCCCTCTGCAGCAGCATAGACCTGGATATCACCATGGCCTGAGGTGGCAGCCCAGGCCACTCAGATCAGTATGGCCCCCAGTGGCAGCATGGTCCATGAACATCAACCTAACTTCAGCCTGCAGGACCTCGACCCAGACATGGCCCTCAGTGACAGCCTAGACCCAGATTCCACCACAGTCTCAGGTGACAGTGCAGGTCACTCATATCAGTATGGTCCCCAGGGAAGCACAACCCATGGTCATCAACATGGATTCAGGTCATGGCACGGGCCATGAACATCCAAATATCATTAGGTGATAACATAGTCCTTGGACATCAACCTGGGCCCCAGCCACATCAGGGCCACTGACGCACACATGGCTCTCAGCAGCAATACAGGACCTGGTGGTCCTTTGAGGAGGTTCAATCCAGAAAGTGGACCTCATCTCAGGCTTCTGTCATTGCCTGGAACTAGGGTGATCCTGAGGCCAGAGAGCTTGCTTGGGAGCTAAGTCTGTACTCTGCTTAAGCTCCGGTCTCCTGCACAATATCCTGTCAACCATACTGGGCAATGACATGACCACCATCGACCTCAGGCTCTCTCACACCTATGGCCGCTGTCACATAACCAGTCCCACCTCTCTCCATGGTGCAGGCACCGCTCTGCTCCTCCATCATTCCCATCTCTCCATCACCTGTCCCCTCCCTGCAGCGGCACCTGACGGGCCCTCCACACCGGTTTGAGTGAGTGCCGCTCATCACGTTTTTTTTTTTTTTAAAGTCAGCTTTTATTGTTTTAAAAGACTCACAGGGAAATGTGATTCGTTAAAAAACAAGCAAGCCAAAAACAAAACGACAGCAACAGAACAGAAGCTGGCACTCAGGAGGCAGAAGCAGGTGGATCTATGTGAGTTCAAGGCCAAGCTGGTCTACATAGTTCTAGATCAGCTAAGAGTGCATAGTGAGACCCCATCTCAAAAGAAGAAACAAATATCTATCTCCAGTGTGCTAAACTGTTGGCTAGTGTTAAGAATTCCGGCAAACGTGGGTAGAGCTGCTTGCAAGGACTGGCACAATAGACCTTCAATCTCTAGCTGGAACCTCAGCCCACAGGCATGTGCTTGGTTTGGAGAAGAAATGGTCTAAGGGCCTATGAACTGGCCATAAACATGACCCTACCTTGCTGGTTGTGCCTTGGCACTAAGGAGGAAATTTGGCAAGTAGAAGAAACTTAGCTCCAACAGCATCCAGGAAGTGGGGAACTAGGGAATCTACTATCACCTGGAGCAAAGACAGGTTCCCGCTGTAAGCACTGCAGCTCAGATGGAAAGGGGTCCTAGCAGTCAGGAGGGAGCCAAGGAACACTAAGTGTTAACAGCTCAGATGGAAAAAGCATTTTGGTGATCAGGAGCCAATACCACAGGTCACAGTAAGTATAGCAGCTTGCAATGCTGCTCTGGGGAAGGTTTCCCCAGTGTAACAGGTCAGCTCTGGCAGGGGACGGTCCCAGCAAAGGTGTTAGAGTTCTCCTCCGGTCCCCCAGAGTATAACAACTCTGCTCTATCAGGGGAAGATTTAAAGTGTTACAGCCTTGCTCCACTCTGCTCTGCCCACGCTCTGCCCTGGCAAAAGAAGGTCTCACCCAAACCTCATTCAAGAGATTTATTGGGAGGGAAGAATCCAGGAGGGTGGCTGCCTCTGCCAGGGAGGAAAAAGGCAACAGCAAACTGAACAGGTGCGGGGCTTATCTAGAGCTTCCTCGGGGGAGAATGTTTTCCATGGAGACGATTTTCAGAATGGGAATTGGTCAGATTTCAGTCCCTTGAGCTCAGATTGGCAAGATCTCGTGCTTAGGAATCGGTTGGTTGTCTGCTCAAGGAGTGGTTAGTTTTCTGCTTAGTTGGTCAAGGGAAAGTTGTTTCTTTCAGTGGCCCTTTTTAGCCTTTTGGCTCTACTTTCAGAGCGAGGACATATTTCTTTTATTGGCTCTAATTCTAGGGCCAAAGTGTGTTTCTTGTGCACTGGTTTCAGGACCAGGGTGGGTTTCTTTGGCTGGTCCTTTAACCCTGCACCCACCATCACAGTGAGGCAGGAGAGCATCAGGATGGCTAAGCGACCTGGCACTCACTTTTGGATGACGCTATACACACACCCCTCTCCTAACAGTACACCTGGTGACCTGGTGATGCAGGACCCCCCCCCCCACCTGTATCAAACGGCCTGCAAATCCTACCTCAAATGGTGGAGTAAGCCAATAGTGGCACATGCCACAAAACAAAAACAAAAATAGGAAGTAAATTGCTACCAAACATCCCTGTGGTAACTTCTTTCCATGGTTAGTTTCTGTTAGCATTCAGGTATTATGCTGGCCTGCCCTTGGTGACCTGGAAGGATGCATAATCCTTGTGCACATGTGCCTCTTAGTACTCAGGCAGTCCTCTGGCATGCTCGGGATCCTAGCAAGGCCATCTGCTACATCACTAGGTCACTACGTAGACCACCGGCTCGCGTGCTACATCCTGTCACAAAAGGCAGGTTCTACATGCCTATCGGCTCTTCTTCTATCCTCAGCTCTTGTCTCCAGAGGCTGCATTGTGCATCTCTTCCTTCCCCTCCCCCAATAAGCCCTGCATGTGACCTTGGTCACATGTGGTGAGTCTCTCTCCTGCCATTTTTAAATTATAACAGTGTCCCCAAAACTGTCCCAAAACATATCCAGCAGCTAGAGGCAGAAGGTTGACCCAGCCTACACTGACTTGGGGGTCCATGCACAATAAGGCAAACTATGTCCTTTGAATGGCTTTTAGGGGAAAAACAAACAACCCTGTTTACCATCTTATTCTTATGCATGGTTAGGCATGCATATGATTAGAATCAGATGCATCGTGAGAAGAAGGAAGATACATTCCAATAAAGGCTTACATAACACAAACCTGTCAATCAAAACAAAGTCTCCCATATCCCACCCTTAGTAACCAACTCCTCTTCCTTCTGCCGGTACCTGTAAAAGGAGGCCTCTCTAGCTCAGGTAGCCCACTGCTCTCTTGCAGTAAATTGGGCCTGAACCTTCACTTTGCTACGGAAAAATCCCCCAGGCTGCTTTGTTCTTTCTGTGTGATTGTTTAATTCTCCGAACAAGATGCCAAGAACTGAGAAATACCTAGTCTAGACAAGACCACTGAGGGGACTGAAAATCAGTCCATCATACGTTCAGTCTGAGGGCCAGAGCTTCACCTCAGCAGCAGTGACAGCAACTTCCTCCAGACAGTGTGGCCTGTGGGCTGTGTCCAGAGTCTGCCCTCCCGTCCCCAGCTCTATCCTCTCTGTGACTCCGAGCATGGGGAAAAGTCACAGGCCTTCTTGGAGCCCAAGAGAAGAAGCAGTCGTGATCAGAGAGGCAGCCTTTTCTCATGAATCTCCGAAGCTCACTGAAGTCTCATTGTTAATCCTTCTGGACAAGAATAAGACCACTACCATAATTTTGAGCCCAAACTGAAGCAAACTTGATTTTGTTGGGGTGAACTTAACCCAGTGCCTCCTAAATTAAGAAGAGAGCAGCTCCAAGTCTATTTCTTGGGCCCCCTTTAAAGAGTAAAATCACAAGTAGTTGCCAACAGGTTTACAAAGGAGAGACAAAGGGGCAAAAGGAAAGTACGGAAAAAAAAAAAAAAAAAAACCGCCATATAGCCGCCTTGTGATCAGGGAGGGTCGGGGTCTTCTCACAAACCAGTCAAGGTCATGGGTTGGACAGGTCAGGCTCCAGGAAACAGACTTAAAAACATAAACTCCGCTCTTGCAGTAAATAAAAACTTAACTTTTTGGTTTATTTATTTATTTATTGGTTTTTATTTATTTATTTATTGGTTTTTTGAGACAGTGTTTCTCTGTGTAACAGTTCTGGCTGGCTGTCCTGGAACTTGCTTTGTAGACCAGGCTGGCCTTGAACTCACAGAAATCCACCTGCCTCTGCCTCCAGAGGGTTGGGATCAAAGCTGTGCGCCACCGCCACCCAACAGAAAGTTATTTTTTTAACAATACGGCATAATAGTTCCTGCCTTCAGACTGGAGTCAGCCGGGTTCATCACTATCAACACAGCAACTGTGCTGTTGTCTGCTGTTCTGCTGAGCCAGGGAGGGAAACAGCAGTGGGGTGTGAAGAAGTTAACAGAACAACTAGAGCAGCCAAAGGAGGGTGGAGCTGGCAGTGACGGAGGCTGTTATTTCTTCAAGTAGCCAAGTCACACCAGGGGAAAAGTCCATCCCTGGGTAATTCTTCTTTCCCACAACTCTTAGGTCAGAAAGCTTCTTTGACACAGAGAAGGGAGCCCCTCACTCCACGGGATCTCCACCAGCAGTCTGGATGCTGCTGCAGAAAACAATGAATATTCATGAGGTGGTGGGTCCTGAAGCCTGGACACTTCCAGATTCCCTGCTGTCCAAGGAAAGGAAAAGCAGTGTTTGAACCAGGAGGCTTCTGTTGCTCAGGCCTCAGAGAACAGGAAGAGAGTCCTGCTGTCTGGGGGAGGAAAGCAACCCCTGAACTTCATCAGAGATCTTTCCAGACCTGCCCTGGGAGGGCGGAGCACAGCTGAAAGTCCTTCAGTTCACACAGCCAGACGTGGGTGTGGGGAAAGGGTTGTGGATACAGCGCTAGTTGGGACCTTGGCAGGTGAGGGCCCTAAGTGGGAGACGAATGCAGAGCTTGGGTGTGGAGTTTATTGAGATAAAGGGAATGGGAAAGGAAAGAGAGAATGGGAGACAGGCAGACAGAGAGATGAAGAGAGAAAGGGGAAGAGAAAGAAGAGAGAGGGGGGACAGAAAGCTACCTTCTCAGAGAAATGGTGGAAAGGAAGAGAGCGGGAGTACGCGGGGCTTGTCTCTTCAAGGGCGCTTTTGCCCCTGTGCACAAAAGGTACGTAGAACCTTGGGCTGTCCAGTTACTGCCTGAGTGCATCCCGCCAGATGACAGGGACTAGCAGATCTGAATCCTAACAAACGGGTCAGGGTGGGGGCTGTGGGCCAGCTATAACTCTTTCCTAAATGTACCCCTCACCTGTACTCTTGAGGCTGGTGGGCACCCAACTTCAGTGTGGAGGTGTGGTACACGGTCTTGCAAATGGCTTTTGTTTGTCTCCCTGAGTAAAGAAGGAGCAAAAAGAAAGTCTCCTGGTCCACACCACGGCTTTCCAGAAAGTTCTCCCTCCACACAAGACTTCAACAACTCCCAAGGCCAGAGCCAAGCCCTCTTAGGAGAGTGACTTCCCAAACACGTTGACTCCTCCCTGAAGGGCGGACTTACCTCCACATTACCAAGTCGGCTGTGGCAGAGAAACAGTCGGGCCTGGTGTGAAGGGTGGAAGAGGCTGATGACCTCCTCTCCTGGTATCATTTCTGTGAGCCTCTGTGAGTGTGGTAATATGTCCTGACAAAAATTGGGTTTATTTTACTTCCAGTTGCAGGTTACAGTCCACCATCAGGAGGTCAAGGGAGGCTCCTCAGGCACCACGTACACAGCCGTGAGCAGAGAGGGAAGAAACAGGATCCTGTTTGCCTAGGCTGTGCACAGCGAGCTTTCTGCACTCCTACGCAGTCCAGGACCCAGCCTGTAACAGGGAGCCACCTACTTTCAGGGTGGGTCTACCCACCTCAATTAACAATCAGAACACTCCGCCACAGCCCGCTTTGATCTAGATAACTCCTGAATTGAAACTCTTTCAACACTGGGGTGTGGTGGCACACACCTTAGACCTGTACTCTGGAGGCAGGGGTAGGTGGTGCATCTTTCTAAGTCTGAGGCTAGCCTTGTCTACATAGCAAGGTTGAGGCCATACTGAGAGCCTTTCTATGAAGAGAGAAAAGAAATAAAGAGAGAGAAACGCTCTCCTCAAGTGGTTCTAGGTTTTCAATGAACATTTAAATTATCCAACACACTTCCCAAAGTAGTCATGTCTAGCCAGAAGAGAAACAAAGCAAAACAAAATCACCCCAGTTCCAGATGACTCTTTCTTCCCATGAGACTTAGACCAGCAAGCTGGAACATTTGCCATGGCTGCCTAGAAGTTAAAAGTGCTTTCTGTAAGGGGTCCTAGTGTGAAAGTCAGCATTGTTTTAAGTTTTAATTATTGTACCAGAGAGAACCACAAAACAAAATGCCTCTAACCTGTTAATCCCCTTGCTCAAAAACAGATACTTCCTGAAATGCTGGAGGCCATTGTTTATAAGAGATAACAAGTCACATGTTTTTACTGCCCTAAACAAGTTTAACCCAACTACACCTGACATACTAGATCACGTGTAGGTGGGAGGTACATAGGCAGAAAATACATAGGATGTATGCTTGCTTCTGATTGGACCTGATGGGAAATGTGGTGGCTTTATGGGGTTGCTTTTTTCAGCCTCTTCAAAATGTGACTCATTGCCATTTCCTGGAAACCCAGGAATAGATCTGGCCAGACTCAATCATACTGACATGTTGTGGGATGGTCTTTTTGTACACTGTGAAGATGTGTCACTCTGATTGGTTTAATAAAAAGCTGAATAGCCAGTAGCTAGGCATGATTATTGGGGTAGAGAGAACACTGGGAAGAAGGGCAGAGTCACAAGGAGACACCATGAGATGCAAAATGGGCAGGATGAGCAGTACATAGAGGAGGTAAATGAGCCTGGGGCAGCACATAGATGAATGGAAATGGGTTAATTTAGGTTATAAGAGCTAGCTAAGGGGGCTGGAGAGATGGCTCAGAGGTTAAGAGCATTGCCTGCTCTTCCAAAGGTCCTGAGTTCGATTCCCAGCAACCACATGGTGGCTAACAACCATCTCTAATGGGGTCTGGTGCCCTCTTCTGGCGTGCAGGCATACACACAGACAGAATATTGTATACATAATAAATAAATAAATAAATAAATAAATAAATAAATATTAAAAAAAAAAAGAGCTAGCTAAAAACAACCTAACCTATCAGCCAAGCTTTCATATTAATGAGAAGTCTCTGTGTGGTTGTTTGGGGACTGGCTGGCAGGACAGAAAAGTCTGCCTATGCTGTCCAGTATTTAATTAAAGCTTGCTTCAAATTTGGTTCAAAATTGTGGCAGTGGTCTTATCCTTGTCCTGCAGGATTAACACTAGGAATAGGCAGAAACCCTGCACAAGCTTGTTTGGATGGAGACAAGCTGTTCTTTTGTCTCCAGGAAGCAGTGGTGAGAGATCCTAGTGTTGGATGGACCACTTTCCCACCCACACCACTTGGCTTATTGAGTGGATAGCCCATTTCCATACATGGCTGCTGTGTGTGAGTTCTGTATCTTTCATCACACGGGGGAGGGAGCCTGTTGGTCCATTCTGGATATGTGAGAAGTTAAACACTCTGGAGGGCATCAACAGAGTCCTGTACAGCTGTCCCAATCCCTTGTCCCTGATGAGTCACTGCTGTCACTGCTGAGATCCCCAGAGAGGTCTGCAGTTCTTATCTTGTGTCTGCTGAAGGACACCGCCATAGTCTGCCACGGCCACTCTCCCTGTTGTGCTTCCTGGGATCAGTTTCCAGATACAGAACACCTAGCCCTGATATAGAAATAGTACCTAAGGAAGCAGCCACCACCTCCTGATGGAGGGAAACCAGGAAGCTTAGAAACCACTAAGCTATAGGAGCCTAGACGTTCATGACCATTGGAGGAGCTTGGCCATGAGAGGAGCTCAGCTAGGGTCCTGAAAGAGCCAGGAGTGAAACCTTCAAAAAGACAGCTGCTCACACAAGCTGTGAGGATAGTCATCCCTCTTCCTTCTGCAGCCTTGGGGTCTCTCAGGCAGAAAAGTGTGTCTTCAGGTCTGAGCTGCAGCCACACCCGAGCCACGCATGAAGAGCAGCAAGCGCCCTTTCGACTCTGGTCTGTAGAGTGAGCAACACGCACAGAAGGTAAGGGAGAATCTTGGGCCAAGGCTTCACAAGTGACAGGAAGGAGGTAGGTGCTATTGGTGCACTAGAGGCACCCAACCACGTCCATCTCAGGACCCTTCATCAACCTTGAGAACAGCATCATTTGCTCCTTAGGAGGATACCTGGGAAAGAGTAGATTTCTTGTGGAGCCACTCAATCTGCCTACAGTGGCTGTGCCCTCAGCTCTGGTGTATCATTGCACAGTGAGGACAGGAGGTTGCAGTAGGTGCCTTGTAGATGTAGGAAGACAGACAAACGGACTTCACAGGACACCCTGTGTGTCAGATAGAGCCCTATAAGGAAGAACAGCAGGGACTCAACTGCCTAGTGTGGAAGAAAGACTTTGGGACACCACCTCTTTTCCCTCCCACGTCCCCATCCCTGCCTGGCTGCCAGTCCCGAGTTGTCTGCATACTGTGGATTTGGGAGCGTAGGCCCCAGCCCCTCTCATCTATCCCAGCCCCCAGGCCTGGACTGGACTCCAAATCCCAGCAGGCCAGGTCCTGACCCCTCCCTGAGGGTAGGGTCAGGACCACTCCCCAGGGCATTTAAATGAGTTCCCAAAAGAGAAACATGTAGTCTCCCTTTTTTCCTCCTGGTGGTCGCATTCCTGTGCATTCCCGGGCCCCTGAGAGCACAGAACTCCCATTAAACCTGGATATTTCTTAATTTGGCTTGTTTTGATTTGTTGATAGGGAATTTTGCGTCAGCAGGGAGCTCACGTTGGGAAATATTCCTAACACATACTACACTCCCATTCCCTTTTGTGAGGACAGTACCATGAGGACAACAGAACCCATACAGAAGCTGAAGTGCTCCTCTAGGAATACACGACAGATCACAAGCTCATCTCAAGAATAAGTCTGGGGCCTGGAGAGAAGGCCCAGCAGGTAAGAGTACATACTGCTCTGTCAATAGACCTGAGTTGCAATCTCAGCACTCACAGCAGCTGACTAAACCACCCCTAACTCAGCTCCAGGAGATCCAATGCCTTCTTCTGACCTTCATGGGTACCATACACATGTGGTACACAAACACACACACAAACACACACACATATGCACACACATACATACACATACTCACACACTAAAATAAAAACAGGTATTTTTAAAGTCCACCAGATTATTCTAACGCTAAAGACCCAGCAGCATCCTCTCACCTGTCGCCACTGCACCTGGAGAATGTCAGCCTTCAGATGACCCAGAGAGACTCAGGTCATCCATCACAGGACAGTGTTCCCTTAGTGTGCCGTCTGTAACGGGACAGCAGAGCTCTGGTTTCTTTCTTGGTTCTGTAAGCACGCTCCTACTCACCCTCAAGAGGACCTATGGGCAATCTTGAGCCTCTTCAAGCCTGTCTGAGAAAAGCGGTCCTGGCAGTATGGGCACAAGGAATAGCACTGGTGTTTCTAGTGACTGGCTCCTGCTGTGACGTTTATGAACCACTAACCTAACCACATATTGGTGTTCAAGAGTAATAGATACAGGGCGGAGAGATGCTCAGTGGTTAAGAGCATTTGTTGCTCTTGCAAAGGACCTGGGTTTAGTTCTCAACACCCACATCAGGCAGCTTGCTGTTGCCCGTAACTCCAGCCTCAAGGGGTCTGTTGCCTCTGGTCATCATAGGCACCTGCACTTGCATGCACAAGCTCATTTTAATTTTTAAAATATTTTTAAAGAGTAATGGGGAGGCTGGAGAGATGGCTCAGCTATTAAGAGCATTGCCTGCTTTTCCAAAGGTCCTGAGTTCAATTCCCAGCAACCACATTGTGGCTCACAATCATCTGTGATGAGGTCTGGTGCCCTCTTCTGGCCTGCAGGCATACACGCAGATACAATATTGTATACATAATAAATAAATATATAAATATTTTTTAAAAAAAAGAGTAATGGGAAGCACTCTGCAAATATTTGAATTGCATACTAGAGACAGGAATCAATATTTGCACCTTGCAGTGTTTTGTCAATATATCTTTGCATTGAGATGAAAGCATGATAATTAGTTGCTACTTACTCTTTGTGTATCGGTTATCCCATAACATAACATTTGCAGAACCTGTGTGATTTAAGTGTTGTCTTGGGAGATGCATCTGAATGAAAACGTATGAGTTCATCTTATGAGAAGACTAATAATAGCTTAAGTTAGAGATTCAAGCGTGTATAGAATCATGGGGCAGTGAGGGGCACTCTGACCTCATCTCTTCCTCAGCCTTAATAAAAAGTTTAAAAGAAATGAACCTTTAAAAAAAAGTGTGTCTAGGGGTTTGAGAGATGTCTCAGCAGTTAAGAGCACTGGCTGCTCTTCCAGAGGTCCTGAGTTCAATTCCCAGCAACTATTTGGTGACTCACAACCATCCATAATGAGATCTGGTGCCCTCTTCTGACCTGCATGCAGAATACTGTATACATAATAAATAAATAAATAAATAAATAAATAAATCTCTCTTTTTTAAAAAAAATGTATCTGGGGCTGGAGACCAGGGGACCCAAGTTCAATTCCCAGTACCCATATGGTTGGCTTATAACCACCTGTAATTCCAATCCCAGGAGATATGGTCACCTCTTCTGGCTTACTCAGTCACTTCATGCACATGGTAAACAATCACACAAATAAAATAAAAGTCAGGTGATGGTAGTGCACACCTTTAATCCCAGAGACAGGTGGAGCTCTGTGAGTTCAAGGCCAACCTGATTTACAGAGTGAGTTCCAGGGCAGGAACCCTGTCTCAAAAAAAAAAAAAAAATTAATTAATTAATTTAATTAAAATAAAAGTAAAATAATTATATTTATTACTTTTAAAATTGGGTGTGCTTATGTGTAGATTTGCACGTGTGCACACATAGAGGTGCCTGCTTAGGCTGGCAGTATTAGATCTCCTAGAGATGGTGTTACATGTGTTTGTGAGTCTCCTAATGGGGGTGCCAGGAACAGAATTCAGGTCTTCTGCAAGTGCAGTATGTGCTCTTACCCACTGAGCCATCTCTCCAGCCTCAAATAAACCTTTAAGAAAAAAACAGTAAGATAAATATTGAAATTTGGGACTGGGTGAGAAAGCTTACCAGGACTTTCAGATAGACAAACATGGTACAGTTTGTACTGGATTCCATATGTTGTGCCCATTCCTTTACTTGTGGGCACTCAACAAACACATTCCCCATTATAGAAATGAAAAGCAAGTCTATATTTTAAACTATCTATAAGGAGCAGGCCTCAGACAGTGAACTCCATGAGAGCAGGAGCAGATCCAGACCAGTGTTATTTGTGGAAGCAGGACTGGACCAGAGACCTAGGCCAGAGCAGGCGAGAGATGGTGAGCTCCATGGGCGTGAGACTGATCCAGCTACCTAGGCCAGAGTGGGCCTGAGAAAACGAGCTCCACAAGAGTGGGAGCAGATCCAGTCCAGGGTCATTTGTGGACCAGGACTGAGCCAGCAACCTGGGCCAGAGCAGACCTAAGACAGTGAACTTCACAGGAACAGGTAAAGGGGAGCAACCACTGAGCGAGTGAGCGAGAACCAGAGACCGCTGAGGCTCCAGACGTGAATCTGGGACCTTCAAGGGAGTAGACCTAAGCCAGGACCCCTGTGGGTGTGGGCGTGAGTCCAGAATCTCTGAGGAACTAGGCCTGAGCCAGGGTCTGGGCATGAATGTGGGACCTCTGAGGGAGTAGGCAGGAACCAGAGATCTCTGCGGGTCCAGGTGTGAGTCTGGGACCTCAGAGGGAGTAGACCTGAGCCAGGACCTCTGTGGGTCCTGGTGTTGGGCTGGGACATCAAAGGGAATAGGCAGGATCCTGGAACCTCTGCAAGTCCAAGTGTGAGTCTGAGACCTCTGAGGGAGTAAGCAGGTCCTCTGCAGTTCTGGGCACACCTGAGCCTGGGAAGTTCAAAGAAGTAGATCGGAGCCAGAGTCCTTACAGGATCAACCCCAAGCCAGGGACCTCTGCAGGAACAGATCAAGACCAGGGACATTTACAGAAACAGGTCTGAGCCAACAAACCTAGGCTAGAGCAGGCCTGAGTCAGCAAACTCTAAGGAAGTAGAGCAAAGCCCAGGAGCACTGAGTGACCTCCAGGAACACAGAGTGACCAAAGAGGTAACTAGAACCATGGCACTGACTGTACCATTAGGAACAACCATCTGAGCCTTGGATTCACTGGCACCTAGAAGATTAATCACCAGAATCACAGACAGCCCCAACCACACCTATTAGAGGAAAAGATGAGTAGACAAGTTAAGAAGACATGCAACACCACAAAGAGCAACACAACACCAGTAAAACCTAAAGACCCTACAACAGCAAGACCTGAACAATCAAATATGGATGAAGCAGAATAAAATGACCTAAAAAATAACTTCAGAAGAATGTTTGAAACATTGAAAAGAGGAAATGAGATCTTCCCTCAAAGAAATGGAAGAAAAGACAAAAAACTGGAAGACATCAGCAAATCCCTTAAAGAAAACCAAGAAAAAGCAATCAAACATATGAAAAGAAACTATTAAAGACATTAAAACTGAAATAGAGACAATAAAGAAAACACAAGCGAGGGAATTATAGAAACAGAAATCAAGAGAAAATGATCAGGAACCACAAACACAAGCATGAACAGCAGAGTACAAGAGATGGAAGATAGACTCTCAAGTGCTGAAGATACAATAGATAAAATAGACTCATCAGTCAAAGAAAACATTAAATCTAACAAAAGCTTAACCCAAAATATCCAGGAAATATTGAATACCACAAAAAGGCCAAACCTAAGAATAATAGGTATAGAAGGAGAAGTTCAACTCAAAAGCACAGGAATTATATTTAACAAAATCGTAGAAGAAAACTTTTCCAACCTAATGGAAGATATGCCTATGAAGATACAAGAAGCTTACAGAACACCAGACTGGATCAAAAAAAGTCCCCTCGCCGCATAATAATCAAAACACTAAACATACAGAATAAAGAAAGAATATTAAGAGCTGCAAAGGAAACAAGTAACATATAAAGGTAGACCTATCAGAATTACACCTGACTTCTCATTGGAGACAATGAAAGCCAGAAGGTCGTGGTCAAGCATTATGCAGACATTAAGAGACCACGGATGCCAACCCACGCTACTATACCCAGCAAAACTTTCAGTCACCATAGAAGGACAAAACAAGATATTTTATGACAAAACCAGATGTAACCATTACCTAGCCAGAAACCCAGCCCTACACAAAATACTAGAAGGAAAACTCCAACCCGAGGAAGTTAGCTACATCAACAAAAACACACACAATTGATGGTCTCATAGCAGCAAATCCCAAAGAAGGAGAAAATGCACAAATTAACATCACCAACAATGAAAACTAAATTAACAGGAGATAGCAATCACTGGTCATTAATATCCCTTAATATAAAAGGACTCAACTCACCTATAAAAAGGCACAGGCTAACAGATTGGATATGAAAACAGAATCCATCCTTCTTCTGCATACAAGAAACACACTTCAACCTCAAAGACAGACATCATCTCAGAGTAAAGGGTTAAGAAAAAATATTCCAATCAAATGGACCTAAGAAACAAGCTGCTGTAGCTATCCTAATATCTAACAAAATAGACTTTAAACTAAAATCATTCAAAAGAGACAAAGAAGGACATTTCATATTAGTCACAGGAAAAATCCATCAAGAGGAAATCTCAATAATGAACATCTATGCTCCAAATACAAGGGCACCCTCATATGTAAAAGAAACACTTCTAAAGCTTAAATCATACATTAAACCCCACACACTAATAGTGGAGACTTCAACACTCCACTCTCACCACTGGACAGGTCAGCCAGACAGAAACTTAACAGAGAAATAAGGGAACTAACAGATGTTATGACTCAAATGGACTTAACAGACATCTATAGAATATTCCATCCAAACAGAAAAGAATATACCTTCTTCTCAGCACCTCATTAAATATTCTCAAAAATTGACCATATACCCATAACAAAATAAACCTCAACAAATACAAAAATATATTGGAATAACCCCATGTATCCTATTAGATCACCATGATTTAAAACTAGAATTCAACAGCAATACTAATTCCAGAAAGCCCACAAACACAAGGAGCTTAAACAATGCTCACCTGAATCATCAATGGGTCAAGGAAGAAATAAAGGGAGAAATTAAAGACTTCCTAAAATTCAATGAAAATGACCATACAACATACCCAAATTTATGGAACACAATGAAAGCAGTGTTAAGAGGAAAGTTCAAGCCAGGCAGTGGTGGTGCATGCCTTTAATCCCAGCACTTGGGAGGCAGAGGCAGGCGGATCTTTGTGAGTTCAAGGCCAGCCTGGTCTACAAGAGCTAGTTCCAGGACAGGCTCCAAAAGCTACAGAGAAACCCTGTCTCGAAAAACCAAAAAAAAAAAAAAAAAAAAAAAAAAAAAAAAAAAAAAAAAAAAAAAAAAAAGAGGAAAGTTCATAGCACTGAATGTCTACATAAAGAAACTGGAAAAATCCCACACTAGTGAATTAACATTTGAAAACTTTAGAACAAAAAGAAACAAACTCACCCAAGAAAATTAGATGGCAGGAAATAATCAAATTGAGAACTGAAATCTACAAAATAGAAACAAAGAAACCAATACAAAGAATCTACGGGACAAAGAGTTGGTTCTTTGAGAAAATCAACAAAATAGACCCATGTCTATCACCATGCACAAAACTCAAGTCCAAATGGATCAAAGACCTCAACATAAATTCATCCACACTGAACCTCGTAGAAGAGAGAGTGGGAAGTACACTTGAATGCATTGGCACAGGAGATCACTTCCTAAATATAACCCCAGCAGCACAGACACTGAGAGAAACAATTAATAAATGGAACCTCCTGAAACTGAAAAGATTCTGTAAAGCAAAGGACACGGTCAACAAGACAAAAATGACAGCTTACAGAAGGGAAAAGATCTTCACTAACCTCACATCAGAAAGAGACCTGATCTCCAAAATATACAAAAAACCTTAAGAAACTGGTCATCAAAAGAACAAATAATCCAATAAAAAACTGGAGTACAGACCTAAACAGAGAACTCTCAACAGAGGAATCTAAAATGGCTGAAAGACACTTAAGGAAATGTTCAACATCCTTAGTCATCAAAGAAATGCAAATCAAAACAACGCTGAGATTCCTTCATTCATCTTAAAAATGGCCAAGATCAAAAACACTGATGACAACTTATGCTGGAGAGGTTGTGGGATAAAGGGAACACTCCTGCATTGCTGGTGGGAATGCAAGCTGGTACAACACCTTTGGATGTCAGTGTGCCGATTTCTCAGAAAATTAGGAAACAACCTTTCTCAAGACCCAGTAATATCACTTTTGGGTATATATCCAAAAGATGCTCAATCGTACCACAAGGACATGTGCTCAACTATGTTCATAGCAGCTTTGTTTGTCATAGCCAGAACCTGGAAACAACTTAAATACCCCTCAACCAAAGAATGGATAAGGAAAATGTGGTACATTTACACAATGGAGTACTATACAGCAGAAAAAATAACAACAGCTTGAAATTTGCAGGCAAATGGATGGAGCTAGAAAACATCATTTTGAGTGAGGTAACCCAGACAAAGAAAGATAATTATCATACATACTCACTCATAGTTGGTTTTTAAACATAAAGCAAAGAAAGCCAGCCTACAAACCACAATCCCAGAGAACTTAGACAACAATGAGGACCCTAAGAGAGACTTACATAGACCTAATCTACATGGGAAGTAGAAAAAGACAAGATCTCCTGAGTAAATTGGGAGCATGGGGACCTTGGGAGAGGGTTAAAGGGGAGAGGAGAGACAGGGAGGGGAGCAGAGAAAAATGTAGAGCTGAATAAAAATCAATAAAAAAATAAAAGACAAGTTAAAAAAAGAGAAACCTATCTATGGGTCTAGTGTGTCAAGTAAGATAGACACAGAAAAAGGAAAAATCTAAGGAAATCCCAGTTAAGGTCTCCATTGTGTCGCTTTCAAGCGCACAGGAATCCATGCTCGTCATGTCTGCAGTCATGACGCTGGCTGTCTAACACCCTAGATCTACTCACACTCTCATATAAAGGTTGTCTTTGCAGGAAATTCAAGATAACTGCATGTCAAAACCACCAAGAAATCATCACAAATTTTCTATGTTGGAATGTTGGTGAGTATAATTTATTATATACAGTATAACAGACCTGTACGTTCATGTTACAATACACAGTTTTAATTTGTGCACTTGAGGAATCAGAGACATGGAATATAATGGAGTTTTATTGCCCGAGAGTTTGCAGATATTTTGAATGAGTAAGGGGTTTGTCTTAAATTGAGGTGATCTGGGCAAAGCTGCCCTGTGTAAAAGTGGTGGCAGTCAGAACCCTTCTGGGTGCTAAGGATGGAATAAAGAAATGGTCGGGAACACTCAGCCAAGTGGGCAGTCACTGGTGGCTAGGTCTCTCTACATATGCAGCTACAGGGGAGCAGAGAGGGAATAACACCTCCTGCCTTCCTTGGCTCTACAGGCTGAGGGGAACAGTGAAGGACACAATGCAGAATCTGCACAGCTTAGAACATTCTATGTGCATCGTTTTCATAGAACTCAGACTGAAAACAGCACAAACTTCTTATGTCCTGTCAGTTGTGACCAAAGCCAGAAAACAAAACAAACAAACAAACAAACAAGCAAACAACAAAAAAAAACAAAGCTCTTGTTCAAACAGTTAGCAAACCCTGGTTATGAGAACAGTCATGGATGTGTGAGCCATTCTGTTCAATTTCCATCCTGGCTTAGACCCAGTCCCTTAGTATAGGATGTGTGACTGGTCCAGGCAACTGCTCCCAGAAAAAGGGCCCCAGAGTATTGGAAAATTTTTTACTTAAAAAAAACCTTGGTCCAGGTATGGTAGTACACACACACCTTTTATCCCAGCACTCGAGAGGCAGAAGCAAAGGCAGAGGCAGGCAGATCTCTATGAGTTTAGGATGAGTCTGGTCTACATAATAGGTTCCAGGACAGTCAAGGTTACTTAATGTAAAGGTTACTTAAATACAAAGAAATACTTAAAATCTCTGAGCCAGGCAGTTAATCCCAGCACTCAGGAGGCATTGGCAGGCATATTTCTCTGAGTTTAAGGCCAACCAGATCCACAAAGTAAGTTCCAAGACAGCCAGAAGAGTTACAATGAGAAACCCTATCTCCAAAACCAAACATCAAGCAAACAACAACCCCCAAAACTCTTGAGGCTGAAGTCGTTGCACTTCCAGTCAATGGAAGAAACACACCAACTCTGCAATGGCATCGTCATCCAGCGGCTCTGAGTTCCCATGCCCCAGACGAGCCCCTCCACAGCTGTAGAAGCAGCAAGATGTTTCTCACTGCTCTGATCAGAAGCATAGGTGTCTTTGCTCACCGAGAACCAAGTGCTGAGAGGGGTCCACAGCTCTGTGGGTTCTGATGGCTCCATCCTCAGTTTGTGGGAGAAGTCCACATGCACAGGGTTTTGGAAAGGTGACTATCTCTTCTTTTTCACCTTAGTTTTTTGATAATGCTCTCAAAGCTCTCTCGGGCTATCTTCAGTGGTGTGGGTGCACCCAAGGTTTCCTGTGATCACATAAACTCTGTGTCTTTACCGGACTCTCTAGACACACCCGTTACATTGCCAACTTGATAGAGACCATATTTGACCGTTGTCTGACCATCTCGGAGACTACTGGTCAGGTTCATATACCAACAAAACCACAGCTACAAAGTGGCCAGCACTCCTATTAATGCGTGTGTCTGATTGGACAGACCCTTGTGGCTACTAACTGTGAAACCATATTGAGACGTCAACAGTTCATGGCTATCATTAACCTGAAATCTGTTATCTATGGTGAAACACTAAGGCCAGAAACATTTGAAGGAATTACACAAAGGAAAAACTCATAGCAAATAAACAGTTTTAACAAATTCTGGCCAGGCGGCGGTGGCGCACGCCTTTAATCCCAGCACTCGGGAGGCAGAGGCAGGCGGATCTCTGTGAGTTCAAGACCAGCCTGGTCTACAAGAGCTAGTTCCAGGACAGGCTCCAAAGCTACAGAGAAACCCTGTCTCGAAAAAAAAAAAACAAAAAAACAAAAAACAAAAAACAAATTCTGTGAAATTAGTAGATTTTTCTATTTTGTGACAGTTGTTTCCAAATGGAAGGAAATATTTTGTTTTTTTCCAGTTTCAAGCTGACGGACTGAGTTGATTTTAACTGGAAACTGTCCTTTTTCTGCAGTGTGTGTGTGTGTGTGTGTGTGTGTGTGTGTGTGTGTGCGCGCATGTGTATGTGTTTACATGAACAAAACAGCAATTACTGTTCTCACAAGTGAAACTATGCTTTCATATGCTTGAGGACTAAGTTCTGTCGTCAGATACTAGGAAGCGCTCAGTAAGTGTTAGGGCACACACTCAAGGACCGCAAAGCACAACTCTGAAATGAGGACTTAGCTATTCTGGAAAATTTGGCCTATGGTCTTCTGCTCTGCAAACAGCCTCACCGGGCATTTTGTTGCCCAAGCTGGTTTTGAACCTACTATGTAGCCCAAGCTGACTTTGAATTTGAGCTCCTCTTGCCTTAGTCTCCTTAGTGCTGGATTTACAGGTGAGCAATTGCCAACAGCTTTAGGCCTTGCCATTCTTTCTGCCTCTCTCTACCTGCCTGAGTTGTTTTGTTCTCTCTCTCCTCCCTCCTGTCTTCTCATGGCCGTGCTGGAGTGGATTTAGAGGAGGAATGGGCACTTTGTGGGCCAGGTCCATGGCTGCTGGTACAGAGTGAGGGAGTGTACCCAGATTGAGGACAGAAGCCACCAGAGCCTTTAGGGGAAGACAACTCCCAACACACGAGCACAGATGTGAGCTGAGCTGAGCTCTGATGTGACCCTGGTGCCCTTGGCAGATGGATCTTCAGGACTGCTGGGTGGACCACGAAGGTTCATGGGACAGGAGTGTCCACTTCCAGCTGGCCGCTCACTGTTGCTTAGAGAAGAAGACCTTGAAAGCACTGCTGTAGCTCCTGTTGAAGGCTGTGTAGATGAGTGGGTTGAAGAAGGAGTTGGAATAGCCCAGCCACAGGAAGATGCTCTTCCAGATGGCAGGGATGTCCCAGGAGCACAGGGGACCGATGAGCTCTGTGGCAAAGAAAGGGAACCAGCAGAGCACAAACACCCCGATGAGGATGCCCACCATGAGGGCCGCCCTCTGCTCCTTCTGCTCCCGCCATGTGTCCCCTTCTGTCTGGAAGGTAACAGTGGCATGGCGGACGGTGAACACCATCTGGGGCTGTTGTGTAGCATCCTTCACCTGCAAGGTACAAACAGACATGGTGTAAGGAGCAGACTCTTCACACACCTGCCAGGTGGTGTCCAAGCTGAACCCAGGTACAGATGGGTCCGAGTCCCACAAGCTGCTCCAAAGGAAGCATTGGCGTCTAGGTGGGGAGTCCCATAAACTAGAGGGCAGAGCAGTGCAATGACAGGGCCAGTGTCTGCATCTTGGGAGAGGGAGGATGTTGCAACACACAGATTTCGATGCAAGTGAGTTTGTGGATATCAGCCAAAGGGACAGCAAAAACAAGTAGAGTGTGGGGTGTCCTGGTTAGCTTTGCCTGTCAACTTGGCATAGGGCAGAGTCATCTGAGAGGAAAGCCTTAATTGAGAAAATGCCTGGATCAGATTGGCATATGGTGTGTGGGTGTGTGTGTGTGTGTGTGTGTGTGTGTGTGTGTTTGCCCAGCCCACTATGACAATCTCATCCCTAGGCAAGTCATCCCGAATTGTGTAAGAAAACATGTTGAGTTTAAGCCAGCAGTTCTCAACCTGTGGGTCATGACCCCTTTGGCAAGCCTCTATCTCCAAAACTATTTATATTACAATTTATAACAATAGTAATATTACAGATATGGAGCAGCAATAAAAATAACTTGTGGTCAGAAGTCACCACACCGTGATGAACTGTATTAAAGGGTTGCAGCATTAGGAAGGTTGAGAACCACTGCTCTAAGCCATCGTACAAACCAGTCAGCAAGAAGCACCCTCCATGTTTCCTGCTGTCCTTCTCTGGCTGTTAAGCGAGCTTCTCAGCTGGAGGTGATGCTGTTGGATAGGAGGCAGGCTTGCCTTTCAGTTCCTGCCTCGGCTGCCCTCAGTAATAGACTGTGGACTGGCATGGTAGGCTAAACTAAACACTCCCCTCTCCCAAGTTGATTTTGGTTGGTGTGTTTTATTGCAGCAGCAATATACCTGAAACCAGAACATGAGGCATGTGGATTTTGTGGCAAAGGCACAGAAGACAGGTCTATTCTGTGGTGATGAATTGCGGATTGAAAACTGGGTGGAATCCATATCACCTGTTAGGCTAACTTCCAGGCTTGTCTGTAAGGGAAAGACACACTGTAAATGTGGGTGGCACCATCCCATAGGCTGAGGGTCTCAGGTGGAACAAAAGGGGAGAGCGAGTGGAGCACCAGAGTCGGCCACGTTCTGCTTCCCAGCTGCACATATACAGTGTGAGCAGCTACCTCGGGCTCCTGCCGCCATGACCTCCCTGCCGTGATAGACTGAACCCCCAAACTATGAGTGCAAAGCCTTTCTCCCTGGAGTTGCTTCTGTCAGGCATTTTATCCCAGCAAAAAGAAAAGTAATTAACATATATCCCGATGAGCTTATCATAAACAAAACAGTGAAGACTAAAAATTTATTTACTATACCTCTCATACCAGGTACCTAACCCAACCAGCTAGTTCCCTGTGGAGGTGAGTGACTTTCCTTTGCCATCTGGAGGCTGGCTAGCTGTGGGGGTGGGCTTTGAGGTCTCCTTTGCACAAGCTTCATTCAGTGTGACACTCAGACTACTTCCTGTTGCCTGTGGGATCAAGATGTACTCCTTCTCAACTCTCAGCTTCTTTTCCAGTACCATGTCTGCCTGCACACTGCCATGTCCTGCCCTGATGAAATGAACTAAACCTCTGCTACAGTAAGGCCCCCAATTAAACATTTTACCTTTATAAGAGTTTTGGCCTTTATAAGAGATTAAGGCCAGCATGGTCTACAGAGTGAGTTTCAGGATAGGCTCCAAAGCTACAGAGAAAGCCTGTCTCAGAAAAAAAAAAGTTGTTGCGGTCATGGTGTCTCTTCCCTAACTAAGACAGCAGGTGAGGTGAGGCGGCTCAGTGAGTAAAGGCACTTGCCACCAAGCCTGATGACTTGAGTTCTATCACCAGAGACTACACAATAGGAGAGAACAAACTCCCCCAAGACTCCCAGGAGGTCCTCCCCTCTGACTCTTGCTCCCTCAAGAAGTCTTCATCACTCTTGATATTTTTTTCATGGGCATTGCTGGTGGCCATCGGAATGCTGGCCACATGGGGGTAACAACAGCACTGGGAGTACTGAAGACACAGGGGTGCTGTGATACTCGGGGTGCCGGAGACATGGGAACCCTGGGACGTGGTTTTGCATCAGGAATTCTTCCGAGTGTAGTAATAGAGCCCCATATTTCTCAGAGAAGCATGCCCCCAAGCCTGTTTTCCTTCTGTTGGGATAAATACCATGACCAAAAGCAACTTGAACAGGGGAGGGTTTATATTTCAGTTTACACCTCCAGGTGACGTTTCCTCAGTGAGGAAGTCAAGGCTGGAACCCGAGCAGGAGCTAAAGCAGAAACCCCAGAGGAGCCGGGCGGTGGTGGCGCACGCCTTTAATCCCAGCACTCGGGAGGCAGAGGCAGGCGGATCTCTGAGTTCGAGGCCAGCCTGGTCTACAAGAGCTAGTTCCAGGACAGGCTCTAGAAACTACAGGGAAACCCTGTCTCGAAAAACCAAAAAAAAAAAAAAAAAAAAAAAAAAAAAAAAAAAAAAAAAAGAAACCCCAGAGGAGTGCTGACGCTGACTCATGGCTCATGGCTCAGCCAGTTTGCTCGCCTGCCTAGGCATGGTGCTGCCCACAGGGGGCATCACAGACACGGCCACAGAGCAAGCTGATTTGGGCAGTTTCTCAACTGAGGGTCCCTCTTCCCGGGTCACTTCAGGTTATGTCAACTCATCAGGACACACTTCCACGTGAAACATGGGTCCTTCTCCCGGGCCATGATCTGGTGCTGTGTTCAACATCCCTCACGCAGGAGCTCAGCGATTGAAATCCCTGTCCATGGGGCTGTCTGATCCATTGGTCAGAGATCCTAGCTGTTTGAGAAGCTTCCACGTCCTCTTGCTTTCGGGTTTGTGTGCTTACCCTCCCTTTTCAGACCTTGTCTCTCTGCTCTCTGCTAATCAACAGCTACGATGGAGCACTTAACTGAGTCTGTACAGCCTGTAACCTATAAGGATTACCGTAAGAGCTTAATACATTGGCTAGCAGATCTCAGGAAGAGAGTAGAGGCTAACACAGAGTGAGCAGTCGGACCAAGTTAGATCTACCGCCATCTCTGCGTGCAGTTAGAGCAGGTGTTTCCCAATTTCAGATTCATGAAAAGTTTCCAGCTTTACCGGCCTTTTGTCTTCCAATAACTGAGTTGTTTGGGGACAGGTACCACTTGCTAAAGCTCTTGGGTTCTTTTTATTTTTTTGGTTTTTATTTTCAAAATATTTGATATGCTAAATATTTGTCTATGGTTTTACTACAAATCTAGCATGCTGTTTCCACTGCTTTGTGGTGCTGAAGTTGGGGGACAGAGACTCTCAGCCCTGCAGTGTGGATTCAGTTGATTTGCAAGACAGGTCACCTGGACTCGCCAGAACGCTCAAGAAACAGATTTACAGATTAGAAGGAGTCTCTGCATGTGGTGACTCAGGGACAGACTGCATGTTCTGTAGCCATGGTAACAAGGAGGCTTCCTGGTTGTCTAAGCTTCTTCCTCTGATCAAGGACAATGCAGTTCCCAGAGCACAGGCGTGTAAACAAGCCAGTCATCGGCAGCCCTCACTCGGGAGTCAGCCAATCAAGTCAGAGTCATCCAAGAAACCTGACTCTGAGAGCCAATCACTGTGAGCACCCACACTCTACAGATGCTGTTGCCCACAGTCCTGCAGAATGACCTCCCACCCCGAGCCCGATCCCTCTGAGTTCACAGAGATCATCACGATTTCCTTTGTCCTAGGAACAGTTTGGGATGACAGGATTTCTCTTACTGCTTAGGCCATAGATTCACCAATTCTTTTTATCTCAGCCTCTGGGCCACAGCTGTGACACCCTTGGCCAGTTCAAAAGGTAATGCTGAGATCATTTCTAGGACCTGCCATGACATCAAAAGACATTCACTGAACCCCAACTCCAAGTACCTGCTGACTCGAGCTTTTGTTCAGACACTCCTGGTTTCCTTGGGTTCTGGCTGGTCCCCTTTGCATCTACTGGTGTTTTGCTATCCCAGAATTTGCAGACAAAGAATGTCTTTGCCCCAGATCATCACAATGAGGTGTTTGCTTCGAGTCACTAGAGCCTTGGCTAAAAGTCTGCTTGCTGTTGGGTCTTGGATTAGATTTTGGGATAAAGTGTAGCCAGTTGTCAGAGTGCAGTGCTGTCCAACCCCACCGTGCTGTGCAATTAACTTGCAGCATCTACAGCTGCTTGCTTTTTGTTTAAAGATTTGTTTCAGCTGGGCGGTGGTGGCACATGCCTTTATTTTCAGCACTTGGGAGGCAGAGGCAGGTGAATCTCTGTGAGTTCGAGGCCAACATGGTCTACAAGAGCTAGTTCCAAACAGCTAGGGCTGTTACACAAAGAAACTCTGTCTCGAAAAAGAAAAAGAAAAAAATGTGTTTCACATGTGTATTGGTTCACCTGGAGCTGGAGTCATAAGCCGCCAGATGTGCTGATTGCTAGGATTGAACTCAGGCCCTTTGCAAGAGCAGTAAGTACTCTTAATGACTGAGCCTTTTCTACTCCCAGTCAGCTTGTTTCATGGATATCCAGAGGCCTTCCAACATTGCCCCCTTGGGGTCTCTCTCTAGCATGTTCTGGGAGCTGTATCTGACTTCCTAAATGAACCACCCTTTCTTCAAGATTTTTTTGTTCAGAGAAAATCTAAGCATTCTATAAACTTGCTAGATATAAAGTCAGATCTGTAAACTGTATATTCAAAGCTTACATCAGAGTTAGGGGCATAAGGAAAACTTTTCCTAAGCTTCAGAGAAAAGGACAGAAATTTGTTGTGGAATTTAGAGTTTCATTAGAATATCAAACAAACCATATTACCAGGACCCGTCACAGCCTGAATTGAAATCTCTTCAGATTTGGAAATATTTAAAAGCAGGACAAAAAGGAAAAGAGTTATCTAATCCATTTGTGGAAATTTAAATATCAAGATAGAATATGGATTACATAAGGCAATTTCAGACGTTTCCCTTGCATGGGATGACTGAAGAAAGGTGCAAGATTGCAAAGCAAACAAAGACAAAAAATAGATCCACACAGCATTTGTGTGGAACAGAAGCCCACAGCTGATGGAGTGAGATCTCAGCTGAAGTGCAGTCTTCTTTTCTTTCTTTCTTTCTTTCTTTCTTTCTTTCTTTCTTTCTTTCTTTCTTTCTTTCTTTTATTTATGTGGGGTTTTTTTAAAGATTTATTTATTTATTATGTATACAACATTCCTTCCATGTATGCTTGCATGCCAGAAGAGGGCACCAGATCTCATTACAGATGGTTGTGAGCCACCATGTGGTTGCTGGGAATTGAACTCAGGACTCTGGAAAAACAGTCAGTGCTCTTAACCTCTGAGCCATCTTTCCAGCCCCTATTTATTTGGATTTTTGAGACAGGGTTTCTCTATGTAGTCCTGCCTGTCCTGTAATTCATTATGCAGGCCAGGCTGGCCTCAAACTTACAGACGTCTTCCTGCCTCTGCCTCCTGTATGTGGAATTAAAGGAATGTGCCACCACTGCCTGGCTTGGTCTTTACTTTCGATAAAGGGACTCAAGAATAAGAAGTAAATGGAACTATAAACCTAGCAGCCTAGAAAATACCCAACATGAGGCTAGTCGTTTCCAAATAGCCTTAAAGAGTAAAAGCCAGGGATCTGTTTAAGATGTGGTTCTCTGGATGCACTTGACTAGGCCTCTACACCCAGAGATGTGGGAGTCCAAATGAGACCCATATACTAAAAGGTTATCTAGCAGCTATCTATCCACCTGTCTTTCTTCTCTTTGTCCTACTGTGTATCAAGTATATGTCATCTCTGATCTGTCATCTATCACTGTCATCTACTCTTTCATAATCCACTAGCAGAAGGCTCCTTAAAAGAATCAATAATCTCGAGCTAAAAACCTAGTGCAGTGGAAACTCCCCAGGAATCTATGAGGATGACCATATCTAAGACTCCTAGCAATGGAAGAGATGGAGCCTGAACTGTAAATCTTCCGTAACCAGGCAAGATCTCCAGTGGAGGGATTGGTACCCTAACCCAGCCACATAATCTCTGACCCACAGTTTTTGCTTCTTACAAGATACCCTGGGACAATGGTGGTGCAGAAATTATGGGAGTGGCCAATCAATGGCTGATCAAGCTTGAGACCCATACTATTAGAGAGAGTCCACCTCTAATATGCCTGGAGGGCTAGGACCCAGAGACTGGACAGCCCAGAGTCCTAGGGTAGAGCCAATCATGACTGGTAAAAAATAAAAAAAAAACAAGTCAATGAAATGATTCCTAACGATACTCTGTTATATTCATAGATTGTTACCTAGCCCAGCTGTCATCAGAGAGACTTCACCCAGCCACTGATGGAAACATGCAGAGACCCACAGCAAACATTAGCTGGACCTCTGGAAATCCTGTTGAAGAAAGGGAAGAAAGATTATAGGAGCCAGAGGGGTCAAGGACACTGCAGGAAAACACAGAGTCAACTGACCTGGGCTCCCAGGGGCTCATGGAGAATGAACTGCCAACCAGAGAGTTTATATGGGACTGACCTGGCCCTCTGCACATATGTTGCAATTGCATGTCTTGGTCTTCTTATGGGACTCCTGGCAGAGGGAACAGAGACTGTCTCTGTCTCTGCTGCCTGCTCTTAAGACCTTTTCCTCCTGCTGGATCATCCCTTCCAGCCTCAATAGGAGCGGAGGAATCTAGTCTTGCTGCAACTTGATATGGAATGGCTGGGTGATATACATGGGATGCCTGCCCTTTTCTGGAGGGAAGGGAGAGAGAGTGGATGGGGAACTTGGGGAAAGGAACTGGGAGGGGAGGAAGAAGGGAAGGGAAAGTGTTATTGGACTGGGAAAAATTAATTAGTTGAGTAAATAATTAAATAATAAAAATAAAAAGGAATCAGTATCTCATATTAGCTGATGAGCAAAGTCACTATCCAAAATTTGCTCACTGAAGTCATTCCAAGGCAGACATAATCACCTACCAAGTCTCCATCCTTCTAACTTCAGAGGACATCTGTCTATACTGTGAATACCCTGTTTGTACTGAGTTAAAGCTACTTTTGACCTCCACACTAGAGGAGATAAACTCATTTGGTATACAATTTAAAAGTTATTTGGGGGTGGGCTGTAGAGATGGCTCAGCAGTTAAAAGTATTAGCTGCTCATCTGGGTGTAGTGGCCCTATGTCTTTAATCCCAGCCTTTGGGAGGCAGAGGAAGACAGATCTCTGGATCTAAGGCCAGCCTAGTCTACATAGTGAGTTCCAGAACAGCCAGGGATACATAGAGAGACCCTGCCTCAAAAAACAAAAGTATACACTGCTCAACTGTTCAAGCAAAAGACCCGGGTTTGATTCCAGCATCCATATGGCAGACAAGAACTGTCTGTAACTCCAATTCCAGAGGATCTAACACCCTCTTCTGGCCTTTGCATGTACCAGACACACACATGGTATACATTCATACACAGGGCAAAACACCTATAACTCATAAAATAAAATAATTTGAAAAATAAATGAAGTAAAAGTTATCTGAGATTGGCAGGTTGGCTCAACAGGTGAAGGTGTTTGCCACTAGCTTTGATGACCTAAGTCTGATCCCTGGAATCCACTGGTTGGAAACAGAGAACCTACTCTGGCCGGTTGTCCTCTGGCTTCCACATGTACACGGAGGCACACACACACACACACACATGCACACACAATACACACACACATGCACACACAATACACACACACACACAAAATGTAAAACAATGAAAAACAAGATATCTGATAGGCAGAAGGAAGTTGGTTTGCAGTAAATTAAAAAAAAGTATACCTAGAAAAACTTTTTTCATAAAAATACTTAGTTGTTGGACATAGTATGTGCTGTAATCTATTTTGGAGGCTAAGGAAGGAAGATTCTCAAGTTTAAGGCCAACCTGGGCTATATAAGGAATTCTAGGCTAGCTTATGTTGTATAGAGAGACCCTACCACAAACAAATAACAGATAGGCAAAATGATTTGTTTGTGCCAGGTGATACAAAAAAGAATAAATGAATCTGTGGCTATGTAGCACAGTTTTCAAAGGAGGGAAGGAACCTGGGTTCCGGTGGTGAGAGGAGGGAGGGAACCTGGGTTCTGGTGGTGAGAGGAGGGAGGGAACCTGGGTTCCGGTGGTGAGAGGACAGCCTCTTTCATCCCTGTGATTCTCCCAGAGTTGGATGAGTATTGGCTGTTTCCAACCGACTGTGCTGCCACTCGTGAGGAGATTGTTCTGAGAATGCTCGCACTACAGACCAGAGCATTACCGAAAAGACAGCAAGGGGCCTGGAGTCCCTATAGACACCCCACAAACAAGAGAAACTGCAGCCCAATGCACCCATGCAGCTGGATCAGAGTCCCCAGAAATGTTTTCTTTTAAACCGTTAACAGTATAAGTTAACAGTAAGGGAGTTGGAGAGATAGCTCAGTGGTTAAAAGCACTGGCTCCTTTTCCAGAGGACCTGGGTTCAATTCCTGGCTTCCACAAGGAAGCTCACACAACCATTTCTTTCCTTCCTTCCTTTCTTTCTTTCTTTCTTTCTTTCTTTCTTTCTTTCTTTCTTTCTTTTCCTGGAATTAGCTCTTGTAGACCAGGCTGGCCTCGAACCCACAAAGATCCACCTGTCTCTGCCTCCCAAGTTCTGGGATTAAAGGTGTGCACCACCACCACTGGGCCTCACACAACCATTTCTAACTCCACATCTAGGAGATCCAACACCCTTTTCTAACCTCCACAGACACAAGACACACATTTAGTGCACAGATATACATATATACAAACACCCATACACATAAGATTAGAAAAATGTACTGAGGTCAGTTGGTAGCATGCTTATGGCATGTGCAAACCTCAGGTACAATCTTGAACACCAAATAAACCAGGTATGGTGAGATACACCTCAAATCCCAGTACTAGGGAAGAGAGATCAGTCCATAGAGGGATACACAGAGAGCAGGAAGGGATCCAGCACCCTCTTCTGGCCTCCATGGGTACTTGCAAAGTACTTGTTTTTAATTATTTAATATCGGAATGTTTTGCCTCTGTTTATGTCTGTGCACCACGTGCATGCAGTGGCCTCAGAGGCCAGAAGAGGGCATCTGATCCCCTGGAACTCGGGTTACAAAAGGTTGTGAGCCACGTGGGTGCTGAAAATCCCACCGAGGTTGTCTGGAAGAGCTGCTGGTGCTCTTTTTTTTTTTTTTGGTTTTTTTTTTTTTTTTTTTTTTTTTTTTTTTTTTTTTTTGGTTTTTCGAGACAGGGTTTCCCTGTAGTTTCTAGAGCCTGTCCTGGAGCTAGCTCTTGTAGACCAGGCTGGCCTCAAACTCAGAGATCCGCCTGCCTCTGCCTCCCGAGGGCTGGGATTAAAGGCGTGCGCCACCACCGCCCGGACTGCTGCTGGTGCTCTTAACAACTAAATCATCTCTCTAGTCCCCTAATAAATCTTTTTAAATTAAAAAAAAATAAATAAATACACACTGACTGGGCCATGCTCCCCAGCTCTCAGTTCAGTAATCAAAGCTTTGTTCCCTTGGCTGGTAGTCTTATATCACTACCTGCAATGAGCCCTGACCTCCCAGTCACTAATGAACAGACCCAGCATCTCCCCTCCATTAGAGGCGAAAACAAAACAATACAAACAATACAAACCAAAAACTGATCAAGAGACTAGAATCTCTGGCCTGAATCAGAGACCTAACATTCAGTTGGGCAAGGTCATTCATTTGGCCAAGAAACCACCCCTAGAAATGAGACTTCCTTGAGACGCGCTGCAGAGGTGGTAGGTGGGTAACTAGTCCTTTAATGAGACACTGAACTTTTCATTCACCCATTCCCTGTCCCAGCACAAGAGCTTACTAAACTACAACCACATTGTTCTGCTGCCTCCTTTTCTAAGTGTAATTTCTCCTTTTCATCATTCTATCTCTTTTCTTTTGGGGGAGGGGTTCGAGACAGGGTTTGTCTGTAGTTTTGGAGCCTGTCCTGGAACTCGCCTGTAGACCAGGCTGGCCTTGAACTCACAGAGATTCACCTGTCTCTTGGCCTGGGATTAAAGGCGCCACCACCGCTCAGCCTCTGCCTCTTTTCTAAGTGTCGCTTTCCTTATGACTTTGGGCTCCCCCCACACCCCAACATTTTGGATTTCCTTACTCTTCCTAAAGCCTCCTCTCACCCCGTGGCCTCCAGTCTACCTTTCATCTGACCTCTACACAGGCTTAAACCGAATGACTTTCCCCTCCTCTCCTCCTTCTCTGGACAGCAGCTGAGGTTTCAAGGGTTGCCTGCCTTCAAGATTTTCTTTTAAATGCTAAAATTGTCTTTGTGTTCCCATTTGAGTCTATTCTTAAATTATTTTAATAATGAGACCAAAAAGCCCCCAAAGGGGATCCCAACTTCCCAGTGTCACTCTTGTTCTTAATTGGGGTCTGTGTGTGTTCTTGGGGAAACTGAGGCTCAGCTTTTAGGTTCTCAGCCTCATCAGTCATTCATAAAAGAATTTAGAAGCAGACTAGAGAGGAAATTGGGGACAATTTGATTAGAGTTTGAAAGGAAAACAACAGGGTGAGGTGTGAATCTCAGCGCTGCCAAGGAATGGAAGATGGAGAAGAGGGAGAGGGGAAGTCATGCTGTTTGCGATGGCAGCCAGGAAGCAGCCACAGGGTGCCAGGAGAGGGGCTTCAGAGAGAAAGTGAAGTCCAGAGTACTAGTTCAGAGAGAAAGTGAGTCCAGAGTACTAGGGAAAACACACTTGGCCTTTAGCCGGTGTCTAAATGAAAGTGCAAAGGGGGGAGGTTATAAAGTGCTGATCATGAAAGGGGCTGCAGCAGGGAAGGGGCTTCTGGAAAGGAAAAGAACCTGGGTGGGGGGGGATTTACCCCTACCATCTCTTTTTTGACTGCTTGAAAAATGCCAGCTCTCCCCTCAGGCTAGGGATAGAACAACCTTCACCTTTTTATATGGTAATTTAAATTCCTAGGAATTGCAAAACATTCTGTTACCAGGGAAATTAGAGGCGGAGCCCAAGATCCCATCACCCAAGGCTACTTGGAACCTAATTCCAGGCTCTTTGGTGGATACACTAATCTCCAAAATTCAGTTCCATGAATGTTGATCCCTGAAATGTTTTGTTGTGGGTCCATCCTGTGCTATTAGAAATCACCAGGCAGTCCAGACATCATCCTTGGTGAGGGACTGCTGTTCTAGGTAGTCCTTCTTTAGTCTAAAAACCAAAATTGGTAACCCCCTTCCCCTACCTCCACCCATCATGCCCTAGGCTTGGATGACTGGAATGCAGCCATGCTGACAAGGTACAAGCCAGCACAACACACTCAGAGCACTCACTTAAAGTATTCTGCTCTCCCAGAGCCCAGCAAGGGAAAACTGGGACGGTATCCTTGTCTGATCTAGCTTCAGTACACAAGTGAGGCTGTCAGTAATAGGTTGGGAGCTGGCGCCTTTTCTTGGAGCTTGAGAAACTGAATCACCAAGTCAGATTTCCGGGAGTTAAGGAGAGGGCTGGCAGAGGATAGAAGCGGGACTTCCTTGTAGGACTTGTCTGTCTCAAATGCCAGTTTTGTAGGGAGCTGGGGAGCTGTCTGTCCTGAAACGTGGACTTCTTCCTTTCTAATACTCAAAGGGAAAGCAAATAGGCCAGGTGGTCCTCAGTGTTGCCCATGGCCTGATGGGGTTGCAGTAAATAGGCCCAGAAAGCAATGGCACACACCATAATGCAAGGATCGCAGACAACAAATGCAGGCACCAAGATGAGAGTAAACAGTTGTCTTTAATCTGGACATGGGGCTTAGACAGGACTCTGAAGAACGACAACCCTGAAATTATAGCCTAGAACACAACACAACCGATGTGCCCACCATGTGGCAATCATCCTAATCTTCCCTCCTCAGAAACCCTCACTAGCAATGCAGAAAAACGGAAGTTTTGTTTTGTTTTGTTTATTTCTGGAGCACTTGGGGCAGTGTCCTCCAGACACCAGCTTCTCCAGAAGTTCTACAAGGAGTACTGACCATCCACAGAGCTAAAGTGGACACTTTAGGATATGAATCGCAACCCCCACGTTTTCCACATATTAAAAAAAAACGATCCACCAGAGACACTCAACACGGGAGGGGTTCTGTAATTCAGAACTTGGAGCAAAGGGAGTCTCTGGCGCTTGCACCCTCCCTTGCCTACATCTCCCTAAACTGGAGAGTTTCACCTTTCATAGACGTCGGGGGAGATGTGCTGTGAAGAAAGCAGAGATGCAAGTGAAATATTTTTAGCGATCCTTGTAGCACCCACCTCCACAGCTTCGGGAACCGGGGAAACGCTGTTGGTCTTCCTGGAGCCCACGCGGAACTTCGCGGCCTTGTAAATCTTCCAGTACACGAAGAGCACCACGCACAGCGGCAGGTAGAAGGCGCCCACGGTAGAGAACACGGTGTAGGAAGGTTCGCGACTGACCTGACATTCCTCGCTGAGCTCGGAGTACGTTTCCCCCCAGCCGAAGAGCGGTGGAGCCAGAGAGATGACGGCAGAGAGTGCCCAGGTGAGCCCGATCATTACGTTGGAGATTCGCTTGCGGGCACGGAGCGTGTACTCCAGGTGGCGTGTGATAGACCAGTAGCGGTCCAGGGCTATGGCTGTCACATTCCAGATGCTGGCTGTGCAGCAGAGCACGTCACACACGATCCACAGCTGGCACAGCCGCCGGCCCAACTGCCAGCGGCGCCCGGACAGTTCGTGCACCAGGCTCAGTGGCATGACCAGCGCGGCCACCAGCACATCCGAGATGGCCATAGACGCCACCAGGTTGTGTGGCACGCGATGGAAGGTGCGTACCCTGAGGATGGTGGCCAGCACCAGCAGGTTCCAAGCGAACGTGGCTGCGGCTAGAAAGCCCAGCAATGTCAGGACTAGCACTCGGAAAACTGAGAGAAACGGCCGACTAGGACGCAGGTCTTCTGCACCCAGGCTGCGGTTGGGTTCCAAAGAGGAGGGAGTGGAGAGGGAAAAGGAGGTCAAGTTTACAGGCAGATCCATTGCTGGCCCAAGACACCTGCCTTCAGATTGTGTAGCCACGGAGCCCACTGGAGTCAATCTAGAAATGTTTGCGACAACTGACCAGTGGAGAGGATTCTGTCAAGAGCCGATGAACCTGGCCCCAGTACCCAATCAGTGAGAGTCTGGAGGAGACGCTGGCTGGCAGAGAGGAGGGTGCTAGACTGCAAGCCGCACAGTCTCGGTATCCTTAGAAATTTGGAAAGCGGACTCAAGGGGCAGAGTCTAGAAGCCAGGGCCCGCCTAAGCTATCACATGTCTGCGTTTCCTCACCTCGGCGGAGACCGCTGTCTTGTAGCCCGCAGCAGAGCATCCTTGGGATGGGTTCCGTGCAGGGTGGATGCTTGGAAACCGACTGGTGCGTCAGAACAGTCGCTGGTCCAGGGTTGCTCCCTGCCAGCCCGCCATCCCCTTCTCCGGGCAGTGACTCCCGGGGGAACAGCCAGATGCTGGGAAAGCCACGCAGGTACCTGCTTTCTAGAGATGGTGTTCTGCCCTGACCTGGCCTCTCTCCACCGTGCCTGGGGCTGCTACTCCGAAAACGCGCGCTGGCGCGCCCACCCGGACCTGCCTTAGCGAAGTGGGGATCCGGCGCTACGTAAGGCATCAGCTGATGGAGCCGCCTCTCCCCGCCCCTGGCTCCCGGAGCGGGTGTGCTTGGAGCTGTCCACGGTGCTGCCGCCTACCTAACGCTCAGCTTGGTGGCTGTCCAAGGTCCAGTCGCTCTTTACCAATTGGTCAGTGGCCCGGATCCAGTTAACTAATCAACTTTCCTGAAACCTTCTCCAGGTGATTTTGAGACCCCCGAGCCGCATCTTGGTCTCCAGTGGGTATTGTGCACAAGTGTCCCGAGTGAGGCACTTAACAATCTGGTCTACCACTGTTTTCCCCCTCCAGATTTCAGTACATAATTGCCTCCTACGAAGGGAAGCTCAGTGACCTTGCTTAAAGACATAGATGGCTGTTTGTCCTGCTGTCAGAGAAGGCTGAGGTGTGGAGCTAGGCTGCCTGTTTCCCGACACTTAGAAAGAAGCTCGCAGGAGTCTCTCCAGAGGCTGTACTGAACTCTCTACTGAGAAGGATCTGGAGAGACGGCTCAGCCATTAAGAGCACTGGCTGCCCTTGCCGAGAACCCGCTTTGATTCCCATGATTCACACAGTGACTCACAGTTGGCAGCAACTCCATTTTCAGGAGATATGACACCCTCTTCTGGTCTCCACAGGCACCAGGTACACATATGATGCACATACATACAAGCAGACAAACACTGATACATATAAAATAATTTTTTAAAATTCTTAAAAAAAAAAAAGAAAAAAGAAAACGCTCCATGGAACTTGAAAAGCAAGGGCACTGGGCAAAGTGTGACAGCGCAGCCTTTAATACCAGCACTGGATCTCGAGGTAGGTGGAGCTCTGTGAGTTCAAGGTAGTTGGGACTAAGTAGTGAGACCCTGTCTCAAAAAAAAAAAAAAAAAAAAGTAAAACAAACAGTCATGGAGATTCTGCGGGTATCTTCCACAGAACCAGTGGGTCCTAGATGGGGTAGATATTACAGTGGGCCAAGCCAAGGCTGATCTATGGGTATGGGTGGTAGCTGAGCTGGTCAGTTCAGGCCCCTGGGGCCCCTGACTTGGGTGATAGGGTAGAACTAGCTCCCCTATGCTCCTGCTGTCAGTTTCCCCTCACCTGTAGTGAGGGGTGGGGCCATCTCTCCTGAGTGCAGGGGCAGCTCTCTTGTTACAGTGTCAGCAAGAGGCAGGGTCCGCTTTCCCAGATAGCCAGCATAGGGCTGAACTGGGTCAGCATGGTCCTCTGATTTCATCACACATGGATCCTATAGTCCCCTGAGGTGATACAGGCCACAGACATCAACACAGACCCCAGCTGCTATAAGGCCACGGACCCAGACACGACTCTAGGCAACAGCTGGACCTTTTCCAGGATATTTTATCACAGCAGCAGAAATGTAACTGAGACACAGAGCTTAGCTGGTGAGGACTCATGGACTTCCTCCTTGGGAAGTGAGCTTCCCCTAGCAAACTGTGTGCTGTCCCAGTAGGAGGCCTTCCCAAGTTCTGTAGACTTCCTCCCCTTTGCCTGAATGCTCTGATAAGCCATTTCTGCCAGAAGGTAACTTAAGGGTTGGCTGAGGTCCAATTACAGGTGACCAGCCTGCCCCTGGTATGTAGCTCTCCATATCTCCTGTGGGTTTATCTCCCAGGTGGGGTTCCAAGCAGAAGCTGCTCATGATTCTCTGCCCCAGAGAATACAGCCTAAGTCAGGAAGTGAAGCTCCTCTATGGAAAAGGTGATATGTAGGCAGACTTTTCTTTCCCATTGACCAGTTCCCAAATAGTCAACATGGGGACTTAATATCAATTGTAAATGCTCAGCCGATAGCTCAGGCTTATTACTAGCTAACTCTTTCATTTTAAATTAGCTCATATTTCTTATCTGCCCTCTACCATGTGGCTCATGGCTTGTTACCTCATTTTCTGCGCATCTTGCTTCCTCTGCATCTGTTGGTGTCTCCCCTGACTCTGCCCTTCTTCATCTCAGCATCCTTAGTTTGGTTGTCCCACCTATACTTCCTACCTGGCTACAGGCTGGTCAGCTTTTTATTAAACCAATTTGAGTGACAAACCTTTACAGTATACAAAAGGAATATTCACAGCAGTGTTATGTTATTAAAAGATTGGTTCTGGATGGGGATATAACTTTCATGCGTGAAGCTCTGTATTAGTACTGCAATAACAAAAATGCATTGGTGAGATGGCTCAGTGAATAAAGGCGCTTGACACCAAGCCTCATGAGCCTCAGTTCAATCCGTGGGCCCACATTAGAGGGCTAGCTTCTGCAAGTTGTCCTTTAACCCATATTCTTTCACACACTCCATGGCATGTACCCTGTCCTCACTGCAAAATAAAAATGTGCTACAATAAAAAAAAATCAAGATAGGTCCTAAAATTGGGCTATCATTCCTCAGAGTATTTAGTAAGTGCACGCACTAAGATAGACACAAATTCAAAACCCAGGGTAGCTAATTTTCTAAAGAAGATCCATCCCACTATGTGGTTAGTTTCTACTGAACAAAATCACTCTGGTAGAATTCTGGGAAGAGATTGTTTTACACACGTATTGGAAGTACAGGGCAATTCTTGTTGGTTTGGGTTTGGAAGTTTCTGGAGTGTGAGGGAACAAGCATGAATCCTTCTATTTGAAATCACACTTGTCTTGTGTGACAATGGAGAGAAGCTACAGTGTGACAGTTTGTGGGCTCCAGCCTGTCTGCAGTTGCTAAAGGCATCTGGCCCTTGGAGGACAGCTTAAACTCAAGAGTTGAAATGTGTTGTTGTCCTGTCATGGCAAGCACATCCTTCAACACAGCTCATCTCTGTGGAGCCAAAACATGGGGTTCTGAGATGCCGCTAAAGCCCACAGTGGCAGAGAGCTTTTCCTTTGTGCTGGCTCAGAGATCTTTTTCCCCTATGCCCTCAGTATCTGCCCCTTCTTGCCTGGTTTCTTCACCAAAACAAGTGTTGGGACTAGAGGGACAGCTGGAGGTGGGATGTTCGCCTAGTGTGTGTGAGGCCCTGGGTCCCTGCACCACCACTGAGCAAAATCTTGGACCCAACCTTGCCTGGACAAAGGAAAGGGGTAAAAACAGACCCTGGAGTGCTGCAGGTTTCTCTAGCAGGCATCAGCAGGAACAGAGGGAGGACTCCAAGTATTTGCTTTTCACAAGATGAAAAAAGGATTCCAGAATGTATAACTAGACAAAGATGAACCCACTGATCGGGGGCGCTGTCAGAACACAGGACTCACTTCCTGTTCAAGGGAGCCAGAGGACCCATGGATAAGGCAAACTCACTGGGAAAGCATCAGTAAAATAGTCTGGAAAAGCCTGAGCCGTGTTTGCCATGGTAGAGGAAGGAATCGAGATACTACATTGGGGGGAGGTGGGCGGAGCTTATGAAGCAGATGATGTGTGGATTGACTGTGTGACCCAAATAAACTGATGGGGTGGGAACTTGTTCTCTCTGCTCTCTGCTGATGTCCTGTGGATGTGGGGCCCTTTGGGAAGTGACTAGATTTTGCTGAGGTCATGAGGCTGAGGTCTTCTTGATGACAGAAGTGTCAGAAAAGAAGGCTGGAGAGATGGCTTAGTGGTTAAAAGCACATGCTACTTTCCCAGAGGACCTGAGTTTGGTTCTCAGCACCCATATCAGGGGGCTCAAAACCACCTGTGGCTTCAGCTCCAGGAAACCGATTCCTGCCTCCACTGGTACCTGCACTCACATGTGCATGCTCTCACAGACAACATACACATATTTAAAGTAATTTTTTTTAAGGAGAGGATGATTATTTTGGGATGTAACTCAATGGCAGCATGCCTGCCTAGCACTTGGCAGCATGCCAGCCTAGCATGTGCAGTGCCCTGGTTCAATCCCCAGCACAACACAAAAGAATAACCTGTTCTTTCTCCTTAAGTGACGTCACCAGCCCTCTGCTCTTCATAGATTAGCCAGGCTTGGATGCTTTGTTACAGCAACAGAAGAGAAATTAAGACACATGTGTAATATATCCAGCTAGAGAATTCAGAGGGCCATTTCAGTCCCAGAGAATATCTTCTTCAGAGAAATCACTGGGAAAGAACTGGCTGACATCTGAGTGGTGCATCAGAACATAGGAGCAAATGGGTGGAAACACTGCAGCGTGCATGTGCCATCCAGCACTGCAGGAAACTGTCCAGCGCAGCTACAGCTGAAGTCACAACTGGATCTAAGGATCAATCCCAAGGGGATTCCAGACAGCCCAAACCTGAGCCTCTCAGAGGGTCAAATGTTTTCTTTGCCCCTGGCGGTAATGGCAGATATTGACCCTGCTTGACTGGCTCTAGAATCACCTACAAGACCAGCCTCCAGGTGTGGCTCTGAAGGACTGTCTAGGTTAGGTTGACCTCTAGGCCAGCCTGTAAGGAATTGTGATAATTATGGTGGGAAGATCCACCCTAAATGTGGGCAACACCATTTGCCAGCCTGATGTCCTGAACTGTGTGAAAAGGAGAAAGTGGTAGGGCCTGGGAGATGGCTCAGTGGGCAAGAGTGCTTGCAGCCAAAATTTAGATCCTGAATTTGATCCCTAGGACTTTCAACGTGGAAGGCAAGACCTGACTCCTGCAGGTTACCTCTGACTTCCAACATGTGCAATGTTAGTTAATAAAGGAGGTGGAGGGAGAAAATAAAAACCAGCATTTATCTCTCTCTGCTTTCTGACTGCACAGGTAATGTCATCAGCTGCCTCAAATTTCTGCCTCCTTGATTTCTCTGCCATGATGGATTCTACCCTTGAACCAGGAGACAAAACAAACCCTTTCCTTGCATTGCTTTTGACACAATATTTTGTCACAGAAACAGGAAAAATGATTAAGACACTGGCAAAGAACCACAGCCCTTCTGGATGAAGCCCGAAAAAGAACTGACTTGTTTTTTTGTTTCTCGGGAGTGAATTTTGAAACAATTCTCACTATGTAGTCCTGTTTATCCAGGTATTTATTATTTAATGCAGAGTGGCCTTGGACTTTGGGAAATCTGCTTGCCTCATCATTTGAAGCATTTAGACATGCACCATTAAGCCTGGCTGTAAGAAGATGTATAGGATACATTAGTGACCACATTTCAGGGGTTCTCTTTAAAGGAGGTTAGTCATCTCTTCAGTTAAAAAAGAGCATATCTGTGGAGGTCCAGGAAGGGGGTGGATTTGGGAGACCACTGTGGCAATTTGAGTCAAGGACCAGCTCCACCACCACATCTACCAAGCATTCATTCAAAGGACACCTTTATCAGGAGTGATAGTTTGAATGTATTTGGCCCCATAAACTCATAGGGAATGGCTGTAATGCTCTGTCCTGTCCCGTTAAGAGATAAACCCCACCCACTCCTTCCCCTGTCAACCACTGAGGCAGGCAGATAAGGCAGGCAGATCTTCCTTCTACTTCCAGTCTGAACCCTTCCTCTCTCTCTCTCTCTCTCTCTCTCTCTCTCTCTCTCTCTCTCTCTCTCTCTCTCTCTCTCTCTCTCTCTCTCTCTCAGAGGTAGCTTCTGTCTCACTTTCCTCTCCCCCTTCTCTGTCTGTCTCCCTCTGTTCTTCCTCCTTCTCCCCTTCCCTTCCATAACCCGCTAAATAAATATCCAACCTGACTCTGTAAGACATGCCTATCCATCTCAGTCTCTCACCCACCACACAGCTCCCTACCTAGGACTCACTGCCCCTCCTGGGCCATGGGCCACTTGGGGGCTCCCTGCCTGGGACTGGCTGCCTTAGTGGCCTGCCATGGTTTCAGGATCTTCTGCCCACTGCAGCCACTCAGGGAAACAGCATCATTTTTACTTAAACCATAACATTGGCACCATGACTCAGAAGTGTAACCTTGTTGGAGCAGGCTGGATGACACATATTTGATCCAGACCTTGAGGCTGGAGGGCACAGCTTTAAACTGGACTTCACCTTCTATTGGAAGTGTGTCACAGTGGGGACAGACTTTGAGGTCTTTTTTTCAAGCTTCACTCAGTATGACAGTCAACTGACTTCTTGTTGCTTTTGAGTCAAGGTATAGGGCTCTTGGCTCCAGCACCATGTCTGCCTGTGTGCCACCATGCTCCCCCTCCTAATGATAATCAACTGAACCCCTAAAACTGATAGTGAGACCCTTCAACTAAATGTTTTCTTTATAAGAATTGCTGGGAGCTTGTGTGTACATGTGTGTGAATGAGCATTTATGTAATATACCTATACAGATCTATATTATATATACAGTTTTGTACTATCATTTAAAATAAAGACATTTCTTAATAATAAAAAAAAGAACTGCTGTGGTCATGGTGTCTCCTCATAGCAATAGAAGACAAACTAAGGCAGAGGTGTACCTCTATAGTTTGTTTCTAAGCATCTTGTGGGACCTTGTAATCAAAAGATCTTTGATATCTCTCTTTCCTGATGATCTGGCACATGAATCTCATCTAACAGACATTCTTCCTGTCTGCAAGGCATGATTTTAATTCAAGGAGGTTCCCATTCAATGTGTTGTTTTCTTCTTTCTGCCAGCACTGTGCCCACATAACTTTTGGAGGCTCCCTTTTCCATTCAGCTCTGTAATCTCAGAATTTAGGAGACTGAAGCAGAAGGCTTGCCTAGAGTTCAAGTCTAACTGGGTTGTGTCAGGGACCATCGTCCTTAAAGGGATAGCAGAGGTCATTGCCTTAAGGATGTTTACGGAGATCCCACCCCTCATCCCAAACTATCTTGAGAGCTATCCGTTAAGGGAACCCACCCCTTACTCCAATGCTAATGGATCACATCTGTTAACGGAACCCACCCCTTACTCCAATGTTAATGAATCACATGCTTAGGCTTATACCAGGTGCTGGCTGATGACCTTCAGTTACCCCGGTAGAGTTCCTGCCTACCCCTACCTCCACCCCATTCAAGGGTATATAAGCTGTAACGTTCACCCCAATAAACGGAGACCTTGACAATAGAATCTTGCTTGGTCTCCATTCCTCTTCTTCAGCCCATGTCTTGCAGGTTAGCGCCCCTTCAGAGGACCCTGAATAGCTGACCCTGCCGGCGGGGTTAGGGTTGCATAGCAAATTGCTGGTCAAGCTGGGCTGTAATGTGAGAATCTGTATCAAAAACAAAATGGAGCAGAAATACACAAGAAATAAAAGCAAACAGTGATGGTTAGTTTTCATCATCAGTTTGATACAGTCTAAAATCACCTGGGAAGAGAAACTCAGTGAGAGATTGTTGAGATCCAGTTGGCCTGGCAGGCATGTTGTCTTGATTACATAGATTGACATGAGAAGACCTCCCATCTGAAAGTGAGTCACACCATTCTCTAGACAGGTGATTCTTGACTACATAAAGGTGGAAATGGTAAGCTGAGCAGTGGGAATGCATTCTTTATTTCTTGACCATTCTTGACTGTGGATGTGATATGATATGACTAGCTACTTTAAGCTCCTACTGCATTGCTCTCTCTACTCTGAAAGACTGTAGCCTAGAATTATTAGGTAAAATAAACCCTATCTTCATTAAGTTAGTTTTTTTAAAATAAGGGTAATTTCTCATAGTAACTAGAAAAGAAGTGAAGACATAAAAAGGAAAACTATTAGTCCTAATGCCTGTTTATTAATATTCTTATTGTTGGAAATGAATAATCTTGGTGTCACACAAAGAAACCCATTAACAAAATGAAAGTAACCAGGCAAGGCAATTTCTTTTTATTGTCTTAGTTTTTGTGTGTTTGTTTTCAAGACAGGGTTTCTCTGTGTAGCTTTGGAGCCTGTCCTGGAACTCACTCTGTAGACCAGGCTGTCCTTGAACTCACAGAGATCCATCTGCCTCTGGCTCCCCGAGTGCTGGGGCATGCACCACCACTGCCTGACTGGCAATTTCTTTTTGTGAAAAGAGTGGGCCATGACCAAAATTGGGGTAGCAAGCATGCAGCACCAAGATGGCCTTTGGCTTTTATCCCCAGCTTGAGGGGAGACTTGGCTATTCCTAATTCAGTCTCACAGATTACTCCCAACTGGCCAATTTGTAAAGTGGCAAGACAAAATAAACAAAGGAACTAGGGAGAGGAGGAGATCTGAGGATAAGCGGGCACACAGCCATTACGTGATTGTAAGAAAAGACTGAATATCTCGAATCATTTCTCAAAGACCCATAAACTTAACCTGCTCAGTATAACAACCCCCGACATACCCATCGTCCTTCCAACTCATTGCCAATGTGATCTTAGTTTCCTCTGCTCTGTCTCCTTCTTCCCTCTCCCACACACTCACACGACGCTATTACATCTATTAACTCAGTCTAGCATTTGTGTCAACATCTGGTTCTTTTGTGTTGCTGAGACATTTTTTCTGACAAAGCAACTTAATGAGGGCAGTTGACTTTGGTTTACAGTTTCAGAATGTCTCAGTCCCATGACAGGGAAGGAACCGGGGACATCTGACAGAAACTGTGCTCTTTGCAGAAAACCAGGAAGCAGAAACAGGAGAGCCAGATGCAAGTGCACTGTTGTTCCTACTGCTGCCAGCTAGACACCACCTTCTAAAGAGTCCACAGCCTCCAAACAGTACCACCAGTCACTCGGGAGCACTGTCAGCACCAGCCAGTGGGAGATGCTACAGGTTCAAACTGCAGGGATATTCAAAATGAGGATTCTTAAATTACATAACCACCAAAACAATAATTTAAAAAGAGAAAAAAGAAAAAAAATGAAAGACTTCAATCCAAATACTCAGGAAACAGAGGCAGGTAGACCTCTGAGTTCCAGGCCAGTTTAGTCTACATAGTAAGACTACCTCAAAAACAAAACAAAACAAAGCAAAAAACAAAGAAAAAAACAAACAAGCAAAAAAATGTATCTTCAGTTCAAGCACCTTAGAAAGTTGAGGCTGGAAAAGCAGGAATTTAAGGCCATCCTTGGCTACATAAAGAGTTTGGGACCAGCCTGGGCTAGATGAAACCCTGTTTTTAAAACAAACAAAACAATACAGCCGTGCCGTGGTGTCCTACCCCTTCAATCCCAGCACTTGGGTGGATCTCTGTGAGTTCAAAGCCAGCCTAGTCTGCAGAGTGAGTTCCAGGACAGCCAAGGCTATACTCAGAAACCCTATCTCAGAAAAAAAAAAAAAAAAACAAAACAAACAAAGACAGCAAAACAGAAACACCGCACCTAAAATGCTTATCGCTATCCTACGCCCAGTCCCTTCCTCTTTACGTTTGGCTCACTGAGATCACCACTCTGCTTTTCGGGCTGAAATCAGGATACAGGTGGCCCACCTTCTATGCCTAGCTGCTGTGTCTCTTCAGTCTTTAAATGAGGACTCCTTGGCCCTTTCATCCCTGTGGTGGCTTTATCGAGGAGGATTAGCCATTTGTCCTGCATACTCTGCTTCTTGACTTCAAAGGGGGTACAGATCACCCAACAGTCTTTTGAGGTGTAGATTGGTGTAGAGCCAGCTCTGCCCAGGAGACATCCTTGCTACCCTCTGCTGACCAAGATTTTAGTCCCTCCTTGTTTTACATATATGTTCATTTGCTTTCGTGCTGGGAACTAAACCCAGGAACCCACACATGCTAGGCAAACGCCGGACCTCTGAGTTACATTTTCAGCCCCAATCTTGTTTTAATTAACTATTTCTATATACATATATATTTTTTTAAAAGTTCACTTGGACTCTAAATTTTAAAATCATTTAATGCCAAAATCAGTTTCTATATCCTATGGTTTGGAATTTATAGCATTTTTCACAAATTTGTTTGCTTTCTTTTTTGTTATTATTTATTTATCTAGTTATCTATCTATTTGACAGGGTCTCACTACTTAGCCTGGAACTCACTATTAAGATCAGAGTGCTTGGGTTAAAGACATGTGCCACCATACCAAGTGTGTGTGTGTGTGTGTGTGTGTGTGTGTGCGCGCGCGCGTGTGAGCACACATGAATATGGAGGTCAGAGAGTGACTTCATGGAGTCATTTGTCTCCTTTCTCCTGCACATGGACTCCAGGGGCTGATCTTGGGCCATCAGCCTTACGTGACAAGCACTCTACCTGCTAAGTCAACTTGCTTAGTTTTTCATGAATTTGTTTTTCAAATGCGAGAGAAGCAACCCTAAAACAAAAAGAATTTGAAAGTGTCACTGATAAACTAAGGAATTCGAGCATGGAGAATATCCACATTTAGAAAACCAACAACAGAGAATAAAAATACAGAGGCTGTGCACTACCCGGTTGCCATAGTGAAGGCAAGACTGCCATGGTGTTAAGTGATGCAAAGGCAGCCATTGCCGACTAGCAATGCCAGCCTGATACCCAGTGATGGGGAAAGTTAGGGTCTGGTTGTTTTAATTAAAGGTAGTTAGCCCAGCAGAGACTCAAAACTTTTTAGCCTTCCCTTGCCCCTTTGCACCAATTAGTCAATTTCGTCAGGTTGTGAAATTGAGCTCCCACCAATGGGATGAGGCACAGTCACTACCTATGTCAGGGATAAAAGGTAGAAGCCACGTTGGCCCCAGTGTGCTTGCTAGCCTAGGCTGGGTTCTGGTAGACCCTTTTTAATGAAAAGGGTTGTCTTGCTGAGCTATTTTAGCTTTGTGTGCTCCTTTGTGCAACACCGGGGTTATTCATTATTTCTAAAAATGGCAAGAGAAGGCATTGCTGCTGAATGGGGAACTAGTCCTGGTAGGGTGAACTGATTTTCATGTGAGGTACCAGAAGACGAGTGTGGAGATGGGGGCGCTTCTCTGACTCACAGGAAAGCTGCTCATTCCTGAGGAGAGGACACTGGTGTCCTTGCTTCCCATGGCTTGGCTTAGGGACTTGTTCACACACCTGGGCATCATCCTATGAACCTGTCTTTAGGCCCCTAGTATAACCTGGCAGAGGCAACAGAGTTGGTACTGACCAAGGGAAAAGAAAGAAAAGATAAAGTGGAACCAGCCAAACTTAGTGGCATGGTATCCTTCTTACAAATCCTTCTTGAATACACCTGACTGGCTGCTCACTGAACAGCAGTTTCCTAGATGTGTTCAGTTTCATGAAACCAATTTCACTATATGCCTACTTTATGGTAGGAATTTGGCTGGCTATTAAGAACAGGAAAAATAATGGGCAGACATTGATCCTGCTGTGAGGGGGCATGCAGTCTCCTAAGTGAGTGGTTGTGGTATGCCCAGAGTCATAGCTAAAGGAAAGTGAACTTAAATAATAGCTACATTCTGACTCTAAAGAAATGGTCATAGCCAGAACCTGGAAACAGCCTAAATGCCCCTCGACTGAAGAATGGATAAGGAAAATATGGTACATTTACACATTGGAGTACTACACAGTAGAAAAAATAACATCTTGAATTTTGCAGGAAAATGGATGGAGCTAGAAAACATGATATTGAGTGAGGTAAGCCAGACAGAGAAAGACAATTATCACATGTACTCACTCACAGGTGGTTTTAAACATAAAGCAAAAAAAAAAAAAAAAAAAAAAAAAGCCAGCCTACAAACCACAATCCCAGAGAACTTAGACAACAATGCGGACACTAAGAGAGACTCACATAGATCTAATCTACATGGGAAGTAGAAAAAGACAAGATCTCCTGAGTAAATTGGGAGCATGGGGACTTGTGGGAGGGCTGAAGAGTTGAGGGGAGAGGCAGGGAGGGGAGCAGAGAAAAATGTAGAGCTCAATAAATATTAAAAAAAAAAAAAAGACCTAACACCATCAAAAAGAAAAAAGAAATGGTAATCCGTGAAGGAGTTTAAGACATGGACTGTGGGCATTCTTGTCGGTAGTCCCCAGTCCTAGGGATAAGGGGGAAGTTTAATCTTCCGGTGTCTGGCCTCCACTACCATCACTACTGAGTCATGGGGTATTTGACTTAAACCTGGACACTTCCTGGTTATCTTCAACATAGAGAGGTCCCCTCCACCTTAGAAGCCCCCAACCTTAGAAGTCTTCTCTTCTCCATCTCAGAGGCCCTCTCTGTCTTAAAGATCTCCTGTCTCAGAGCCCCTCTCCCTCTCAGAGGTCCTTAAATCTCGGAGGTCCTCTCTATCTTAGAGGTGCTCTCCTCCCCAGAGGTCTTCTCCATTTTAAGGTCTTCTTTGATTTAAAGGCTGTGGTAGTTAATCTCAGTTGTCAAAACTTGGTGATCTCTAGAGTCACCAAAGGGGAGGTTTCTAGGTGTACCTGTAGGACATTATCTTGAAGCGGTTAGCTGATGTAGGGAGCCCCATCTATTATGGGCGGCACTATATAAACAGGAGAAAGTAAGCTAGCACCAGCGCCCATCTCTGTCTTCTTCCTGACTGTAGATGATGTGATGTGACCGGTTGCTCCAAGCTCCTGCTGCCTTCCTTTGCCCACCAAAATGGGCTGTACCCAGAACTGTGAAGCAAAATAAGCCCTTTCTCCCTTCAGATACCTTTGTTAGATATGGTATTACAGCAACAGGAAATGTAAGACAGCGGCCGTCTCCATCTCAGATGCTGTTCCACCTTCTGAAATACCATGATTTCATTTAGCTGATTGCACTTGAATGATATCAGTCGCCATGTTCTCTGCCACATATATTTATCAACTGTAAATGAGATTCAAAAGATTGATGAGATTCCAGTCTGGATTTGGGCAAAGGAGGGGAGCAGGATAGGACCATCCCAGGAAGCTCCAGCTTCCTTCCATGTTGCCACAGGATTCAGGCCGTACCCCTGTCATTGCTTTGTTACAATGACTCCTGCCTGGTCCTCCCTTAACTGTAACGATAACAACCCTGAGCTCCCCGTTTCACTCTAGGTTGCTAAAAGGTGATATCTGTTTCTGTACCTTCCAACAGTAGGTGCAGTATTTTGCAAAAGTGTTCTTGTAAACTACTTGATGGCCTTGAATTATATTTAGTATAGAAACAGTGGGACAAGGTCTAGAGAGATGGATCAGCTGTTAGGGGTGGGTATTATTCTAACAGAGGGCCCAAGTTTGGCTCCCAACACCCGCATCAGGTAGTTCACAGTTCCATGTTCAAGGGATCCAATGTCCTCTTCTGGCCTCTGTGAGGGCCTCACTCGTGTGTGCAACCTCTCATATACATATTTTTATAGAAGATATAGGAAAGTTTCCTAATTATTTCTCTTTATTCATAATTTTTGGCCATTGGCTACTTGAAATGAGGATACTATATCAGACTTCATAAACTTGGTTTGAAAAAAAAAAGAATGTGAAGCTAATTTTCTCCTTCTTCAATAGGTTTAATTATAAATGTTTTAAATCACAGCACCACTGGCCAGCAGCAGTTTTCTGCCTTTTGTGTGTTATTGTGTAGCACTTTTTTTAAAAACCCAAGACTATAGGTAGCAGCAAGTAGCAGAATGGCTAGGGAACAATGATTCCAAAGTGGCAATATCCTATGAGACAGGATTCTAGGAATTCACAGCCAAAGGTCAGAGCGTTGGGACCACCAGGGACCCAGATTACTCTCTCTCTCTCTCTCTAGATATGCCTCATGCTTTGCAGAGTGGCTTGCCCCCTTGTGGCTGCAAACTGCCTGATGCATTTCTGAACTTCTGTTTTGTCCACTCACGGGGAAGAAAAAGGTGGCCCAAAAGGCTTGGTTTCGCTCAGTGATACCCATACCTCTTCCGGGCAGTGTGAAAAATGGGTTGCCCCAGACACCCCCACGGCAGACTTCCTCTGCGTCCAGGTGACAGACCAGTCTTGTTATGTTATGTTATGTTATGTTATGTTATGTTATGTTATGTTATGTTATGTTATGTTATGTTATGTTATGAAGGAAGCCGGGAAAGGTGTTGCTTAGCTTTCTGTCCACACATCAGAAAAATGGGGGGATACGGGTTTGGAGTGATATTGGGACAACTTATAATGATTACGGTTGCGGTCATGGGTTTCTCCTTTTTAAATGTTTAACTCACTACTATAAATCTTTCTGTTATAATACCATGTCTCTCACCAATCCTTTGAACCTCCCTTTTTTTGACAAGTGAATTATGTTTCAATGAAATGCCATTCTTACAAGAGCTGAAAAGGGTGTCTAGATTTTTATTGATTTGGTTTTTGCTTTGTGCTGTGTTTTATTAGTTTTTTGAGAATTTCACATGATGCATTTTTATCATATTTACCCCTCAATTCCTCCTAGATCCTTTTCCACCCAACGTTCACCCTTCTTCTTCCAATAACCCATCAAGGTCAGTCTGTGTTGCCCATATGTGGCCTTCCACTGGAGTGTGGCTGACGTATCAGGGGCTATACACTGAAACAAAAAAAGACAAGAAACAAAAAAGCATGACTCTCCCTGCCCCAGAAGCTATCGTTGCCAATAGCTCTTCAACTAGGGGTAGGACTTCATGGCCATCTCACCTCTCCATGCTGGAATGTGGTCTGGCTGGAGCTTGCACGGGTCTGGTGGCTGGAGTTCTTAAGTGCTGCTGCCCCGCTGTGTCCGGAAGATGATATTTCCTTGTGTTTTCGTTCCCTGCCTCCTACTCAGTGGGTGCATCAAGTAGGTTGGCGCCTTAGTCAGTGTTCTATTGCTGTGAAGAGACCAGGGTCAAGGCAGCTCTTATGAAAGAACACATTTGATTGGGGGCTTACTTACATTTTCAGAGTTTGAGTCCATTATCACGATGGTGGGGAGCAGGTGATATGCAGGCAGGTGCTTAGAACAGTAGCCGAGATCTACATTCTGATTCATAGGCAAAGAGAGAACTGGGCCTAATGTGGTCTTTTGAAACCTCAAAGCCCACCCACAGTGACACACTTCCCCCAACGAGGCCACACCTTCTCCAACAAGTCTGCACCTCCTAATCACTATAATCTTTTCAATTAGTTTCACTCCCTGGTGACCAAGCATTCAAATATATGAGCCTATGGGGACCAATTTTACATAACCTCACATCCAGTTATAACAAAATGGAGAGAACTCATATATAGGCCTGAAATGTGTTAGTGGGCAGCATTCTTTGCTCTTTGATTGGTGGAGTCTACTCTTCTGTTAAGCTAATATATTCCAAAAGGTTTTTAACCTTTCAGTCACAGAATCTTAGATCCAACACAGAGAGGGTAAATGATGGCTATTTATCTCCAGAGGGGGCTTGGGAAAGCCCAAGATCAGTTATACTTTTGTTCAGAATCTTCAACATTTTGCTCCAGATCTTCAACATTCTAAATGCTCCACAATTGTTGAAATTCTAATCAGTCCATCCGTCTTGCAGAGGCTTTCAGTTGGAAGGCACGGCTTCTTTCTCAGAACGTTCAGTCTCATTAGTGATGTTGAACGTTTAAAATTCTTATTTTGCTTTTAATTATGTATATGTGTGTGTCTGTGTGGGGGTATGTACACGTGAGAGTAGGTACCCTTGGAGGCCAGAAGAGGGCATTAGATCCTCTGGAATTGGAATTACAGATGTTTGTGAGCCACTTGACTTGGTGCTGGGGACCAAACTGGGATTCTCTGCTCTTAACCCCTGAGCCACTCTACAACTGCCAATCACTTTTTAAAAATATTCTTGTTTGTTTGAGGCAGGGTCACACTATGTAGCCCTGGTTAGCCTGGAATTCCCTGTATAGACCAGGCTGGCCTCACAGAGATCTGTCTGACTGTACCTCTCAAGTGTTGGGATTAAAAGCATGAACTACTATGCCTAACCTTTAAAAATATTCTTACTGCCTATATATGCTCAGATCTAAACATTGAAAGACCCTGATAAATCCAGACCCCTCTAGCAGAAAGAGTAGAGCCAAAAATCTAGCAGGGAGAGAAGAACCAAAAATCTAGGTTAGCTGGTTCAGTGACTCTGATCCAGGAACTAGCTAACTGTAACCCGCCCATCAGGTCCAGTTATTCAAGAGTCTGAAGAGGTGCTGTCTGAAAAGACATGGGCAAGAGAGAGAAACGAGACCAAGCAGGGTTTAATTGTCAAGGTCTCCGTTTATTGAAGCAAGCTTTTTGTCTTAAATAGTTCTCCAGCGAGGAACTCGGGCAGAGGGAGGGGGAAGGGAAGGAGGGGCTCGGCTACTTGGCAGCTATGCGGGGTAGTTGCAAGGTCAGCTGTTAGAACATCTGCTGTTAGCGATAAGCGACAGACAAGGGAGACACTCTGTGGTGCTTTCCGGACCTTGAGTCTCTAAGATTAACACACAATGTTTTAGTTAACTTTAAGTTTTCTGTCTCCTTGGGTTTTTACTTCAAGGCCCTGTGAGAAAGGAGAGGCCCGAAATGGCCCCTAACAGCTAACCATAAAGTTAGATTATAATCTTGAGAATAAACAGGGAGTTACCCCCTTGTGATTATCACTGGTATTTTCGGAATTTTCCAATTATCACTGGTATTTTCAGAATTTTCCAATGACGCCCTCTCTACCCCCTTTGGGCTGTGGTTTCTTCCCCTAAGTACCCCGTCTTCCAGGTACTCAGGGTCGAACTCCTCTACCCCTGCCTGGGAAATCAGTTTCGGCTCCAGCATGCTGGTTCCTGCTCTGTCAATAAACCTCCTGTGATTGCAGCAAGGATGGTCTCTCGTGAGTTCCTGGAGGGTCATGTTACCCCGAGACTTGAGTGAGAGTCTCCCCACTCCAGGGGTCTTTCAACATGACATTTATTACCCGCCCCCTTATTATGGAAGAGGAAGTAAAAGAGATATAAGAGCCAGAGGCTGGGGGAAATGTGGAGAAAAGGTGTCTTCTGAATGGGACATGGCCATTGCATGCATGAGCTCATAGTAGTTGTGGTTACCTGCACAGACCTAAACAAAACCAAGCCAGCAACATTTCAGTATGGGCAGGGAGGGTCTCATGAGGCCCCCACCTCTAGCTAAAAAGCTAGCTATTGGCAGCTAATAGCTGTAGGAGAACAAAGAGAGTTATTTTGTGGGGAGTGTGGCCTCTGGTTGCCTGTACTCTGGCATTCAAATGTGGGCAGCACAGTTGAACTCAGTGGATCATAAAAACAGAAAAGGATCTGAAGAGGAGAGGGATGTGGTGGGAAGGTTCAGAGGAGTGAAAGCCAGGACTCTGGGATAGGTATGATCAAGATACATTATATGCATGTAAGAAATGTTCAAAATAAAATATTCTCAATTTTAAAAGGATTTTTTTTAATCTTGATTTATGTTTGTGTGCATGTCTATGTTGAGAAATGTTCACAAGGATGAAGTCACCCACAGAGGCCAAAGGACCTGGAGCCCTCAGGATCGGGGTGTCAGGTGGTTGTGAGCTACTTGATATGGGGGGTAGGAATTGAACTCAGGTCCTCTGAAAGAGCTGTCTGTGCTCTAAACACTTAAATCATCTGTCCATCTCAGAAGGAAAAAAATGATGAAAGGTTGGCTGGGAAAGGAGCCCAGTAGGTGGAGTGGATGCATAGCATTTAGTAAGGAAACCCAGGGTTTATTTCAGGTACTGAAAACCAAAATAGGTATGGTAGTAAATGCCTGTAATCTCAGCACTGAGAGATGGAGGAAGGAGGATCAGAAGTTCAAGGTCATTCTCAGCTAACACACAAAACAAAAGAATCCCTGGAGGGAATCAGGTAGGCTAACTGCAGAACTTCACCCTTTGGCCTTCTTCTCTAAGTCCAACTCCCCAGTCTCATCCCCAGCTCTGTGGCAGACCTTCTGTAAGCCCCATCCCATGCTCTGCCCTTGTTCCCAGGGCACTAAGCCTGGGGGAACACCCTGCTTTCCTCCTCCTGTGAACCCTCTCCCCCTACTCCCAGTCCATTCCCATCTTAAGTGGTTCAGTTCCCCAGAGAAAATACACAGAGAAAAACAAGACCCTTTCTTCTGCTGCATCCAAGAAACATGCCTTAACATCAAGGATAAGCATCACCTTGGGGTAAAAGGATGGAAAAAGATATTCCAAGCAAATGGATATAAGAAGCAAGCTGGTGTTGAAAGACCCCCCAGAGTGGGGAGACTCTCACTCAAGTCTCAGGATAACACAACCCCCCAGGAACTCACGGGAGACCATCCTTGCTGCAATCACAATAGGTTTATTGACAGGACAGGAACCAGCACGCCTGGCCGAAACTCATTTCCCACACAAGGGTAGAGGAGTTCGACCCCAAGTAGCTGGGAGAGGGGGTATTTAGGGGAAGAAAGCACAACCCAAAGAGGGTAGGGAGGGCACCATTGGAAAATTCTGGAAATACTAGTGATCATTGGAAAATTCAAAAAATACCAGTGATAATCACAGGGAGTTAACTCCCGTTTCTCAAGATTATTCTCAAGATTATAATCTAACTTTATGATCAGCTAGTTCCTGGAACAGATTCACTGAACCGGCTAACCTAGATTTTTGGTTCTTCTCTCCTTGCTAGATTTTTGGCTCTATTTTTCCTGCTAGAGGGGTCTGGATTTATCCCCGTCTTTCAGTGTAACCAATAATATCTGGCAAAAGAGACTCCAAACAAAAACTAATCAGAAAAGATAAAGAAGGACACTACAAACTCATCAAAAGAAAAAAATTCACGGGCTGGAGAGATGGCTCAGCGGTTAAGAACATTGCCTGCTCTTCCAAAGGTTCTGAGTTCAATTTCCAGCAACCACATGGTGGCTCACAACCATCTGTAATAAGGTCTGGTGCCCTCTTCTGGCCTGCAGGCATACACACAGATAGAATATTGTATACATAATAAATAAATAAATTTAAAAAAATTCAACACTAGGACATTTCTATTCTTAACATCTATGCCCCAACCACAAGGGTACCCAAATTTGTAAAAGAAACACTGCTACAAAGAAAAGAAAAGAAAAGAAAAGAAACACTACTACAGGTTAAATCACATACTGACCCTCACCTACTGAGAGTGGGAGACTTCAATAACCACTCTCACCAATAGATGGGTCATCCGGACAAACATTAAACAGAGAGACACTGGAGCTAACTGATGTTATAAACCAAATGGACCTAACAGATATTTTCAGAACATTTCACCCAAACAGAAAAGAATATACCTTCTCAGCACCTCATGGAACTTTCTCCAAAATTGACTGCATACCCAGAAACAAAGCAATTTTCCAACAGATACGAGAAAATGGAAATAACATCCTGCTTCCTATCTGACAGCCATGAATTAAAGCTCACTGTCACCAACAAGAGAAAGAACAGCAAGCTTACAAACCTGTGGAAACTGAACAACTTGCTACTGAATGAAAATGGCTCGAGACAGGAATTAAGAATTAAGACGTTCTAGAATTGAATGAAAATACAACAATGAAAGCGGTACGAAAAGGAAAAGACTATATAGTATTTGATAGGTTTCTGTAGCCCAGTAATAAGACTATATAGCATTTGATAGGTTTCTGTAGCCCAGTAATAAGACTATATAGCATTTGATAGGTTTCTGTAGCCCAGTAATACGTTTCTCTACCAACACAGTAATCCAGATCAAGTAGAATTAAAAAGTAAAGGACCAGGTGACCCTCCAGCCCCCAGAGATGGGGGGGGGAGACAGGAGAGAAATCACCTGGCCAACCTGAAGGAGGGGCTTAAATACCCTCCCTGTGCTGCGATGACCCAATGAGGAGTCCTCCACAAGCTGGGCTGAGCCCAGTTAAGGTAGGTGGGGTCCTGAGTAGCTGGCAGCTTTGGGGAAGGAGCTGCCACAGCTCCTGCCAGGAATATGGAACTGGACTTTTGGCGGCTTTTCTGTGAGGGCAGGTTTTGGAGAAAGAGAACGGGGGCTGAGCTGGAGATTCCCGCCAACAGCACTAAGTGCCTACATAAAGAAATTGGAGCAATCTCAGAGTAGCAATTTAGCAGTAACGTAAAAGATCTAGAACAAAAGGAAGAAATCACACACACAAGTCGTAGACAGCAAGAAAAACAAACTCGGTGCTGAAATAAATAAAATAGAAACAAATAATCAATTAAACAAAAAGTTGGTTCTTTGAGAAAATCAATAAAGTTTACAAAACCTTATCCAAATTAACCAAAAGGCAGGGAAAGAATATCCAAATTAATAAAATAAGAAATGAAAAAGAGGACATAACAACAGACACTGATGAAATCCAGAGATTTATAAGGGCATACTTTAAAACCTAGTACTCAGCCCAGCCACGGTGGTGCATGCCTTTAATCTCAGCATTCAGGAGGCAGATCTTTGAGTTTGAGACCAGCCTGTTTTACAAAATGAGTTTCAGGCCGGGCGGTGGTGGCGCACGCCTTTAATCCCAGCACTCGGGAGGCAGAGGCAGGCAGATCTCTGTGAGTTCGAGACCAGCCTGGTCTACAAGAGCTAGTTCCAGGACAGGCTCCAAAGCTACAGAGAAACCCTGTCTCGAAAAAACAAAAAACAACAAAAAAAACAAAAAACAACAACAACAAAAAAAAAACAAAATGAGTTTCAGGACAGTCAGAGCTGTAATATAGAAAACCCTGTCTGGAAAACAAAAACAAGACAAAAAAACCCAACAACAACAACGACAAAAAATTTGAAAGCTTGTACTCCACCAACTGAAAATCTAAAAGAAATGGCTAATTTTCTCAATATATATCACCTATCAAAGTTAGATCAAGATCAGATAAGCAATTGAAACAGACCTATATAAATCCTTAGTGAAATAGAAGCAGTCATTAAGAGGGGTTTTATCACAGAATTCTACCAGACTTTCAAAGAAGAGTTAACACTAACACTCCTCAAATTATTCCACAAAATAAAAACAGAAGAAACATTGCCTAATTTGTTCTATGAGTTACCCTTTTACCCTTCCCAAAACACAAAGGCCCAAAAAAGAACACCATTAGCTCAGACACTAAGAGTAATGTGTAGTGAGAAGCGGCGGGGCTGCATCCCGCCACCCGCCGCCGGCTAGCTTTACACCCGAAATAATTACACGGAAACTGTATTCTTTTAAAACACTGCCTGGCCCATAGTTTCAGCCTCTTATTGGTTAATTCTCACATCTTCCTTTAACCCATATTTAGTAATTTGGGTAGCACCACGAGGTGTGGCTTACCAGGAGAGATCTTAACCTGCGTCCATCTCGGAGAGGAGCAGCATGGAGACTCACCACGCGACTGCCTGAAGCGTCTCTCCCTAACTCTACTTCCTTGTTCCCACAATTCTGTTCTGTCTACTCCACCTACCTAATTTTCTGTTCTTAAAGGGCCAAGGCAGTTTTCTTTATTAATTAACCAATGAAAGAAACATAGACAGATAACTCTCCTCCATCAGTAATGATTAATAAACGTAACCTCACAAAACTGAAACTTCTACACAGCAAAGAACACCATCATTCAGACAAAGTGGCAGACTACGGTATGGGAAAAAAAAATTTCTTTTTGGTTTTTCAAGACGGGGTTTTTCTGTATAGCCTTGGCTGTCCTGGAACTCACTCTGTAGAACAGGCTGGCCTCGAACTCAGAGATCTACCTGCCTCTGCCTCCCAAGCCCTGGGAGTAAAGTGTGTACCACCACTGGTTGGCACAGAATGGGAAGATTTTTACCAACCACACATCCGACAGAGGGCTAACATCCAAAATATATAAGGAACTAATGCAAAGTGAAAGCTAGCTATCAAGTAAACAAATAACCCAATTAAAATATGGGGGACTGATCAAAACAAAGAATTCTCAAGAGGAAACTCAAATGGCCAAGAAACACTTAAAGAAATGTTCAACATCCTTAGTCATAAGGGAAATGCAAATCAAAACCACTTGGAGATTTCATCTTACACCTGTCAGAACGGCTAAGATCACCAAACAAGTCACAACTAATGTTGGTGATGATGCTGAGTAAGAGGAACCGTATGGCAGTTCCTCAGGAAGATGGGAATCAATCTACATCAAGATCCAGCTAAAATGCTTTTGGGCATAGACCCAAAAGACACTTCATCCTGCCACAGAGACACTTGTTCAACCATGTTACTTGTTGCTCTATTAATAATAGGCAGAAATTGGAAACAACCTAGAGGTCCCTGAATATATAAGAATGGATCAATAAGTGAGGAAGTGCTGGCACAAGCCTTTTATGCCAGCTCTCAGGAGATAGAGGCAGGCAGATCTCTGTGAGTTCAAGGCCAGCCTGGTCTACAATGTTATTTCCAACACAGTCAGAGCTACACAGTGAAACTATGTCTCATAAAACCAAAAAAAGAGCAGAAAGATAAATAGAATATATGATTATGGATGGATGGGGGGCAGAGCTGGAATGGAGGATTGAGTGGGGAATGGGAGGGGTAGGAGGAAAGGCCACAAGAGGGAATACAGGGAAAGACAGCTAAAATTAAGGGTCATTTAAAGGGTAGTATGAAAACCTAATACAGTTGAAGCCTCCTAAAATAAGATGAACATAAATAAAGGTGATTTAAATAAAATCACCACATTATGGGGGAGACAGGGTTCCAGTTGGCCATCTCTTTACCAAATGAAGCTTCCAGTACCAGGATTGGGTTACAGCTAATTGAGTTGTTGGCCAAAGGGATACCATGAGAATCCCAAACAACCCTAGATGCTGCTTTCTACAAACTGACAGTAAGGCCCCACTGCTAAAGATGACTACACAACTCACCGAATACAGAGAGGTGGAGCTAGTCCCTAGATGGAAACTTCACCCCTACATTCTATCACCTTTGGTACAGGAAGATACTATGCACTCTTCCAAAAGAAAAGCATAAATGCCAAGCCGTCCCCAAACCCTTTGATTTACAATGGTGTCCTGCCTACGAGATACACTAGGGCAATGGTGGCACAAAGCTTGTGGGAGCTGCCAACAAATATCTGATTTGACTTAATATCCACTCCATGAGATGGAACACATAGCCTACACTGCTTGAGAGACCAAGATCCAGATATACTAGATAGCCCAGGTATGTAGTGTAAAATCAAAATCTATTGCTCAAAAAAACACATAGCAATAAAATGATTCCTAATGATGTTCTGTTGTATTCTTAGATTGGTGCCTTTCTCAGCCATCATCAGAGATGCTTCCTCCAGCAGCAGCTGGGGACAAATACAGAGACCACAGCCAGACATTGTGCAGAGAGTAGAGACCTTAGAATACAACCCTAAAAGGGGCGTCTTCGGACACCTCCACCAAATCCCTCCCCTCAGAGCTCAGAGAGCCCTTGGAAGAGGAGGTGGAAAGAGTATAAGATCCAGAGAGGATGTGGGGACACTAAGAAAACAAGGCCCTGGAAATCAGCATGATCAAAGCTCGTTAGGAACGCCCAGAGACTGAGGCAGCGCGTGCCCCAGGCCTCTGAATAGATGTATCGTGTATATAAAGGCTTCCAGTTTAGGTTTCTTTATGGGATTGCTGAGTGTGCAAATGAGTGGATCTCTGATTCTTCTGCCTTTCTTGGGCTCTTTTCCTTCTCTTTGCCTTGTCCAACTCTAGTGTGCTAGTTTTTGTTTTACCTGATTATATGATGCTTTATTTGGTTTTATTATTATCCTTAGAAGCCTGGTTTTTTTTTTGTTGTTGTTGTTTTGTTTTTGTTTTTGTTTTTCTGCTGAGACAGAAAGGGAGTGGATTCAGATGGGAGGGGAAATGAAGAGGAACTGGGAAGAGTAGAAGGAGGGGAAACTATAATCAGAATATATTATGTGAGAAAAAACCTACTTTCAATAAAAAGAACAATGTAAAAGAGAAAAAAAAAAAAACAAAGTAAAATCTGTTTTCCAAATGGTAAAGTACCCTATTTTGTAACTAAAATGGTTTTCTTTAGTGTTGTGACACATGTCGCCAGAATGTCCGTGTTTATTGTGGTAGGATCTTTTCACTTTTCATAGAATATCATTCATTACTCCTTGTACGTGAGCTTGCCTCGCCGCAGGCGGTCATATATTCTACTCGGTGAAGAAATTTCACTAAGGCTACTCATTTTCACCTGCGCTGAACTAATAAGTCTCAAATTAAACAGCTCCATCAAGCCTCGGCAGCTGGCACCCTCCCCCACTGAGGATCACAAAGTGAAACTTGGCTATTTGGGGAGGCTTCATTATTATGCTCCGACCAAACTCTTGGCAGCCAGGAGATACATATTCCTCGAGATCTGAGAGAAAATTTAATGAAAGTGCCACAAATATATTAGTTAGGATGATAGTTTGCACTTAATATGAGGTCCTTTTCTCCGCGGGTTTCAAAGTCTTGACTAATTAATTAGTTGAATTCCCTCGTCTCCCTGGTGGTCAAGCATTTCAACAGACCTCGTGAGTCCAGAGATTGCCACAGAAGCGGAAAGCACAGTACTTGGGCGCTGAGGCTGGTGGGGTGGGGAACACCTGTTGGGGGTTGTCTTTGTTTATTTTACTTGCAAGTTTGTGACTTTGGACGCCTCAACTCCAGAGGAGGCGACCAGTGCCCCAGGCCAAATTTGGCCCCCTGCCTGTTACTGTAGATAAAACTGTTTTGGGCTGAAGCCCGGTTCATCTACACCACAGTGTCTAGGATTGTTGTCCCTGTCATGCAGATTTTAAAAGTCACCATCTGTGATTTCTGGATCTTGGGGGGGGGGGGGGGGAACACGTTAAAGGAGCCCTAACCTGTCTCCGTGTTTCCCAGTCTACAAATTAAAATTAAGGAGCTGGCCGGGCGGTGGTGGCACACGCCTTTAATCCCAGCACTCGGGAGGCAGAGGCAGGCGGATCTCTGTGAGTTCGAGACCAGCCTGGTCTACAAGAGCTAGGTCCAGGACAGGCTCTAAAGCTGCAGAGAAACCCTGTCTCGAAAAACCTAGATAGACAGATAGATAGATAGATAGATAGATAGATAGATAGATAGATAGATAGATAGATAGATAGATAGATAAAATTAAGGAGCTGGAGAGATAGATAGCTTAATAGTTCTTGATGCTTTTTCAGAGGACGTGGGTTAGGTTTCCAGCTCCCACACTGATAAGTTCACAACCATTTCTAACTCTATAGCTGATGCCCTTTTCTGGCCTCCCAACAACTCCACACAAAGGCATACGTCCTGCCCATAAGCATAAAAATAAAAATAAACAATAAATCTTAAAATTGAATTGCAGTCTGGGTGGTGGTGACACACACCTTTAATTCCAGCACTTGGGAGGCAGAGGTAGGAGGACGTTTGTGAGTTTGAGGCCAGCCTGGTCTACAGAGTGAGTTCTAGGACAGCCAGGGCTACACAGAGAAATCCTCTCTCCCTAGCTCGGAAAGGAAGAAAGAAAGAGAGAAAGGAAGGAAGGAAGGAAGGAAGGAAGGAAAGAAGGAAGGAAGGAAGGAAGGAAGGAAGGAAGGAAGGGAAAAGACAAAACCAAACAAATCAAAAAAGCCCCAAAAAACTAAATAAATAAAAATAAATAAATTGAATTGAATTGAAATGCAGCTGGCAAAATAGCTCACTATGTGAAAGCACACACACACACACACACACACCCCAAAATTAATCTCTTTTAAAAAGTAAAATTCAATAGTCAATAGCAAAGCAGCTTCATAGAAGAGTTACATTTTAAACTTTTAAAAAAATTATTATCTTCCATGCTGCTTTAAAACTGACAGGAAAAAAACCCAGGAGAGCTACTGCTTTCTTTAAAATGCACCCATCAGCTCTTTATATATCTGTTCCCCCCCCCCCCCCCCAGATATCAGGTACCACACCTCACACTAGCCATTCTAGTAGCTGAGATGACTAGGCTGAGCTAGTAGTCATCCTTGATCCATGCTGTGGGTACCACTGTATCATCTGTTCCCATCCCTGTGTGTGCAGAAGAGGTCAACGTCTGAGATAGCATCAAACAGGGACATTTGAATGAGAAGAGGAGGCGACACTAGTTCCTTTCAGAGGGAACCAAGCCAGGCACAAGGCATTTCTGGGTGTGGCTGGAGAAAGTCCAGGGTTGCAGTCTGATTGGAAGAGAGCATTTGTAATGTGCAGAAACAAGAAAGAGGCACTATGGCAGGGTGAGTGACAGAGTGGCAAGAGATGACAGGGTCTCATTGTGTAAACCTGGCTGGCCTGAGACTTCCTGAGTAGACCGGGCTGGCCTCAAACTCATAGGTCTACAAACTGGGACTAAAGGTGTATGCCATCAAGCCTGGCTGAGAGCTGATTTTTTGTAATAGAGGATTCTATGGTTTAAGGTTTCTTTGGCTCTAACTGATGTGCTCTGTTGAACTTTGAACTGATAGTAACAGTTGAGCCTCAGTTCAAGTTTTATAGATGTCTTATTTCCAAACAAATGGTAAGCCATCTTTTTGGCTGCATCTGATCCCTCACCTGAAATTCCCTCCCTTCTGTCCTAGGCCGGATGCTCATCCTAAAATAATAAGTGTAAGATATGCCAATATTCCCTCTTGTCATGAGCTTTCCAATTATTGAAAATGAAGTAAATCCCTCCAGAGGCGAAATCATTAAATATATAGTAAATAATGAGGTTAATTAATTTAACCCTTCTAATTAGGAAACTAATTAAATCAGAAAATTAAAATTGACACCAGACATTAGAATCAGGAAGTTTTGAGTTTAGACCTGGCAATTGTCTCTCTGATCTCAACCAATTTCGGGAGAGGCGTCTCTGTCATCTGCAATGACACAGTGGGCTCCTCTCAGCAGAGATTGTTTAGCATAAAAATATTTTCAAGCAGTTGTCTCGCTTCTACTTCCATTATTTATGGAATAAAAAAACTTTCTTTGTCTTAGATTTCTCAAAAGAATGAGATACATCCAAATACATCCAAAAAAGAAAGGTTTAACTCAAACTGTGTTGGCCCCTGTGGCTGGGGGCAAGTCAGTTAGAATTCTCTGGGCCTCTTTCTAGTCATCTTTCTGTGAAAGTGGGAAAGATAAGATCTTTACTCCCTTTTCTGGGTGAAGGAAATTGATTTGCCTTGGGAATATCAGATCAGAGGCTGCAGTTGGAGGTGTGACCAAAAGTCCTGGAAAACTGAGCCTCTGCCCTGCTCCTGCAAGGCTGATTAGAAGGGTCAGTGATTGTGGAGTTGGAATGTGCAAACCCAGAGCCTGGTACCCTGGGCCAGTTGTTAGACCCTTTAATAATCTCTGCCATACCTGGCCCTTAGACAAATCATCTAGAATGTCCAGACTCCCCACTCCCACCAACTGAAGGCTAAGAATACCATCAGACAGCATCTGAGGCCAATGGCAGCTTTCCCCAGTTGCCTGTGCCGCCTACTTGGTGTTTCCTCTCCAAACTGAGACCACATTAGAACATGGAATGCGTTTAACTCTGTGAAGCTGTGTTACTGTGTCTGTTTAAAACATCCAATTGGTCTAATAAAGAGCTGAATGGCCAATAGCAAGGCAGGACAAAGGATAAGTGGGGCTGGCAGGCAGAGAGAATAAATAGGAGGAGAAATCTGGGGAGAAAAGATGGAGAAGCAGAGAAGGAGAAGGAGAAGAGGACTCCAGGGGGTAGCAACCCACTTATACAGCAAGTCACTGAGTAAGAAGTAAAGAGATACAGAAATAGAGAAAGGTAAAAGCCCAGAGGGAAAAGGTAGACAGGATAATTTAAGTTAGAAAAGCTTGCTAGAAATAACCAAGCTAAGACTGGGCATTCATAAGTAAGAAAAAAATCTCCTCCATGTATTTATTTGGGGAGCTGGGTGGCAGGGCCTCCAAGAACCAAAGAGCAAAGAGTTAAAAACAAAAAACTATATTTTGTACCTACAGAGACTTATTATTACTTATGAATGCCCAGGCTTATCTTGTTTCTAGCTGGCTTTTCTTTCCTTCCTTCCTTCCTTCTACCTTCCTTCCTTCCTTCCTTCCTTCCTTCCTTCCTTCCTTCCTTCCTTCCTTCCTTCCTTTCTCTTTTTTTGGTTTTTGGAGACCGGGTTTCTCTGTAGCTTTGGAGCCTGTTTGGGAACTAGCTCTTGTAGACCAGGCTGGACTCGAACTCACAGAGATCCGCCTGCCTCTGCCTCCCGAGTGCTGGGAATGGCAAAACATCTTAAATTAATATTCCACAACAGGTATGTTTCATCTCACCCATTTATGGGTTCTCACTCTTAAACTCAGAAGCTAAGATAATAAAGTCAGGGGCTGAGAATATAGTTCAGCTGATAGAGTACTTGTTTAGCAAGCACAGAGCCCTGGGTTCAATCACCAGCACACCTAACCTAGGCTTTGTAAGACATACCCATGATCTCAGCCCTGGTAGAGGCAGGAGGATCAGAAGTTGAAGATCATGCTTAGCTAAGTAGGAAGTTTGAGGTTAGCCTGGGCTACATGGAATTCTGTATAACCAAACAATAGATAAATAAGTAAGTAAAGATAATGGAGACTGCCATTCTAGGAAAGCGAATGGCCTTTGATATTTTGACAGTGGCAAAGTGAGTGTCATTATTAAAGTGTGCTCTGTTCGCGTTCCCTTCAGCCGGGGCGGTGTGGCAGTCTTCTGACTAGCATCAAACTGCCTTCAGTTCTAATGATTCACCAGCATCCTTTCCCACCTCATGATGGGCAAAAGCCCCAATTTTAGTGTTCATATTTGGTTGTAATTTTCTCCATACTTTTCTGTTTATGTGGTTTGCTATCTGTTTATGCCATCTTTCCATCCAGAATGCTGCCAAATGAAGATCCTCCTGTCTCCAAGCTTGAACCTTTCCTCTCCTGATTAGATCAGGCAGGCAGGTAGAGACTCTTAATCTGGAAAGGTAGGCCTTATGTCCCTATTCGACACAAAGAACTCACAGGAAATAGAACTTAAGCCATTATAGCGCCTAAGAGTGAGTAATCAAAGTCTTAGAGGGGGAAACTGAGGCATGACAGGCAAAGAACCCCTTTACCCCTGCTGGTTAAGAGCCAAGAATTCTCACAAAGCCAGCTAGATGGCTCAGAGGATGAAGATGTTTCCTGAACAAACCTGACCACTTGTGTTTGATCCGTGGAATTTAGGTATAAAGGTGGAAGGAGAGAACTAACTCCACAAAGTTGCCCTCTGACCTCTACACGCGCGCACACTGTAGTATGTGTGCTGCGGTCTCTGAATGAGAGTGGTCCCCCACAGGTTCACACATTTGAATTCTTGGTCTGTCCCCTCTTAGTGGCTCTATTTAGGAGGTTATGGAACCTTTAAGAGGGGGAGCTTTACTAGAGAAAGTATGTCACTCTCTCAGGCTTTGAGAGCTCATAGCCTCCTTCCACTTCACTCTCTCTGCTTTGGCTTGCGTTTGGAGATGTGGTCTCTTAGCTTCCTGTGCCTGCTACCTGCTGCCATAGCTCCCCTGCCATTACTCTTGTCAGAACTGTAAACTGAAACAAACTCTCCCTTCTATAGATTCTTCTTAGTTATGGGTCTTATCACAGCAATAGAAGAGGACCACATGCTCCCACACACTGAACATGAATTTATACGTTATAAATACATAAAATTAAAAAAAGGAAATCTCACTAAGACTAGCCACGTCTATAATCAAAATTCACCCTGCCAACTCCCCTCTGAATTAGAATAAAGATTGCTTTGACCTTGTCTAAGCCTGTAAATCTCTGCAACTCAGAGTCACCCAACAAGCTTTTTTTTTTTCCACACAGGATTTCACTGTGTAGCCCAGGCTGTCCTGTAATTTGCTATGTAAACCAGGCTGACCTGAAATTCACGGAGAGCTGCTTGCCTCTGCCTCCCAAGTGCCTAGAGCTGGCCTAACTAAACATGTGCATCACCATACCTGGCCCTGTCTGACAATCTTTTTGAGACACTTGTACCCATGTCCCACCTTCTTTTCCTTATGTGTCTCCCTTAGTCAGTGTTTCTTCTTTAGACAGGGTCTCGTGTTGCCCAAGGCTGGCCTTGTATAATTTCAATCCTTCTACCTCCAGCTAGTAGGTTGCACTACCATTCCCTGTTCAAAACCTTTATAAACTTCAGCTTTGCCTCTTTATAAAAGGAAAAGACCTCCCCTCCACATCTCCAAGCCTCCCCAGTTCTGGCACACAGGAAGTCCCTGCTGCACTTGATTCATCCCACCAAGGTCAGGCTCACTGTTGCACATCATCTGTTGGCTTCTTGATGTAGATATATTTTAAAGGAAACACTGTCCCTTCATGTTCATCTCGTGGAAGACATAATCCGAAGCAGCATGCTGAAGTCAGGATCATCTGAAGAGCAATGAAGGGGCCCAGCTGGGGCTGGAGATGGGTAGGAAAGAAGCCTAGGGTGAAAGGACAGACAGACAGCCCGGCCCTGGAGGCAGAGTGGCTAGAACAAATGCTTTGTTCTCTTCCCACTCAAGGTTTTACTGATGGTCAGTCTCTGAAGATGTATTTCTGTGTTCTTGGTACCTTATTGAAGGAATTGAAAAAAACACACACGGATTTGCAATGCAGTACAGAAGCTTTATTCAAAAGCAAAGCAGGTCAGAAAGAAATATGCTTTCAGGAGTGATGGAATGTGGTGGGGGCTGGAGAAGTGGCTGAGGATTTAGGAGAGCTCACTCCTCTTGCAGAGAACTTGGGTTTGCTTTTTAGCATCTACATACCCACCTCCTCCAACTTGAGTTCCAGGGCTTCTGACACTCTCTGCTAGACATCTGTCCAGCATCAGAATATGTGTGGCACGCCTCCACCTCCCCCTACCCCTCCCACCTTTCCCCATCTTTAAAACAAAATTGACAGCCGGTAACATGAGACTACTTAGGGCTCCCAATTACTGTTTGGGGCTTCCTTTTATGGAGTACAAGAGGAGTTTGGCTGCTGGTTTTGACTGACAAGTGTGTATTACTTAGGGAAATAAATCTGTTTCCTATAATTAAACTATTGTTTCTGTACAAGCAGAAAACTGTGTGTGTACAGTACAAACATTGGCATTCACAGTGGACAACAGTCCTGGAGCTGAGGTGAGGTGTCCTGGAAGCAATTGCTGGCACTGCACGGTACGAACACCACACCACACGTGCATGTGAGCACGGGCGGGTATTCAGGACCAAGGCTGCAGTGAAGCCACATGGTGCAACACTAGCTGGCAGGGCCAGAAACACCTCGGATTATCACACATTTGGTTTTGAATTATTTTTGATCCTCACTGTTTGGAATCTCCAGCTTGGTGGCTGGGGACATTCCAGAAAGCCCACCATCGGTGGTTCCTCCCCAGAGATGCCTGGGACCACACCTACTCACTATTTAAGACCTGGCCCATTGATCTGTCACGTGTGTTCTCTTGTTCTTTCCTGTCTTCTTGAAAGCCATCTTGCGGGTGCTCTATTTTGTACTGCCCTGTTCATTAAATCTGAATTTACTAATTTGGTTTGATTTGACGTATTGTATCGGCAGCGGTGGAGAAATCCACCAACTGGGGATCCAAAACCTAATACTAGCAGGTTTGGAAACCTACTGATGTCAATTCTTTTTTGACCCCCAAATGGAGTCATGATGCACTAAGAAGCTAGCTGTAGTCTATAAATCTAAACTGAATTTGATAATACTTAACTTTAAGGGGTGCACAGCCAGTCAAACTGAACAAAATGAAACCACTATGTATAATATCCAAGTGTATTTTTAATCCGTTAAAGATTTTTTAAAATTTTATGTTTTTATTTTTCAAGACAGGGTTTCTCTGTGTAGTCCTGGCTGTTTTGAAACTCACTCTGTAGACCAGACTGGTCTGGAACTCAAGAGATCTGCCTGCCTCTGTCTCCCGAGTGCTGGGATTAAAGGGTTGTGCCACCACTGCCTGGCTATTTATTTTTATTTTATGTTTGCCTGCATGATTTGTATGTGTGTCATCTGCATGCCTAGTGATCTTAGAGGCCAGAAGACGGCCTCAGAAGTCCTGGATCTGGAGGTATAGACAGTTGGAAGTTCCCATGCACATATACCATTCATAACATAGAAACACATGTACACACACACAGAGAGAAGAAAGAGACACACACACTATTGACTTCCAAAGAGCCTTGGCAAATACTATTCCAATAACCTACTTTGGTTTCCTACTGTAGATGGGGTCTACTATTTCCAGCACCACCTTCATTTTTTCTAGTTTCACTTTTCATTTTTTTGCCTGTTATGTCTGTTCACCTGCTGCTTGCAGTGTTCTCAGAGGCCAGAAGGGCACTGGCGTTTGTGGAACTGGAGTTCCAGCTGGTTGTGAGCTACCATGTTGCTCTAGGTTGCTCATGGTTGGCGCTAGGAACCAAAGTCGGGTCCTCTGACAGGACAAGTGTTCTTTTTTTTTTTTTTTTTTTTTTTTTTTTTCGAGACAGGGTTTCTCTGCAGCTTTAGAGCCTGTTCTGGAGCTAGCTTTTGTAGACCAGGCTGGTCTCGAACTTCCAGAGATCCGCCTGCCTCTGCCTCCCAAGTGCTGGGATTAAAGGCGTGCGCCACCACCGCCCGGCTAGAACAAGTGTTCTTAACTGTCTCTCCAGCCCTTCACACTTGCATATTTTACTAAACTCAAGTTTACTAAACTTTTTGAGAGGAATTAATATACATTATATATATAAATTACTGAAACAGTAGGAGCAGTAAGCAGGAAACTTATTCTCTGAAGGTTATCAAACAAAATGGCCTGGCTCCTTTTATTCGTTTGAGAAAATTCTAAGAACATCAATACTTAATCTGCAAGGAGCTCACAGAAAACAAAAAGCTCAATTAATGAACAGTATCACCGCGTGTCATTCTGTGAAAACCCAACAAAAGTTTCAACTTGACATTGTTTCCTGTAACTCTGCAAAACACAATATAGACATCCGTGAAGATAATTATTACGGATTTTGCTGTTTACCTTTAAAAGCTAAATTGCCTGAGGGCTAGATGGCTCAGCAGTTAGAACACTTGGTGCTCTTGCAGCCTTTCCAAGTTTGGTTTTCACTACTCACATGGTAACTCCAGTTCCAGATTTGAAAGCCCTCTTCTGACCGCTGTGGGTACCAGACTATAATATATGTCGGGAATACTCCAACACATAGAAAAATTTACATTTATCTAGTATGTGTGTGTGCCACTGCGTGTGTGTGGAGGTCAGAGAACAACTTGAGGGAGTCGGTTCTTGCTTTCCGCCACGGGGGTCCCGGGGATCGAACTCAGCTCGCCGGCAGGTGCTTTTGCTTGCTGAGCCAATGTCGCCGTCTCTACCTGGCTCTTAAGCGCCTCGCCCAGGCTCTGTTCCCGGCTGACTGCCGCAGCAGACGCGAAGGAGCGGACGAAAGAAACCGACCATTAGTCAGGATCCGCCTGCCCCCAAGCCTGAAAGTGTGCTTCCCAGAAGGAGTGGCGGCGACTCCAGAGTCCCGCTCGGGGAGCTCGGCAAATCGTCCTCCGCGAGGAGGCCCCGCCCCCTCGCGCATGCGCTGCCGGGTGGTCGCGCGGGGTGACGGGAGCCCCGCCCATGCCCCGCCCCCTGACTGGTCCACCGCGGCTACGTAGGGGATACAGACTTTCCATGTCCTCTGTTCTCGGTCTCGGGAACTTGGCGGGCGCGGGGTTGCCCTGGGATGTGAGAAACCATGTACAATATTGGCCCTGGGACCCGGGGCAGCCGTGGAAGAGGCGTTGTTCGGTGCACGGGGGTGGGCAGCGCCACGTGCTCCCCTGCCTGCCTGGTGCGGTGGTACGTGCCTCAGGGCGCGCGCTGCTCCCGCGCTCCGGGCCTCGGGCGGGCGGGGGCGCCGGTCGGAGTGCGGCGGCGGCTGCGGGCCGGGCTGTGCAGCCGAGCAGTTGGCGTCGCTACGGGCGCTGGGCGCGGCGGGCCGGGTGACGCGGGGCCGGGCGCCGCCGCGCCGCCGCGATCATGTCGGAGCCGGCGCCCGAAGTTCCGGAGGATCTGTTCCGCGAGGTCAAGTACTACGCGGTGGGCGACATCGACCCGCAGGTACCGCCCGCGCGGGGCCCCTCCGTCGTGCCATCCCCTGTTTCGGCGCGCGCACGCCCTGCAGGACTCCAGGCCGGAGCCGCGGGGCACGCCGGGCCGCGAAGGGCCGCGGGAGGGGCCTCGCGAGCACCGACCCGGCGCGGCCGCCGGCCGAGCATCCTGCGGGGCCCTGCTGAGAGCGTTCCTTTCCGAGGGGCCTGCCCTTTCGGCCCCTGATTTTCCTTAAGGTTGGATTGTACGGTAGGTTTGGAAGGTACCCTACCCACACAGTCACAGTGATTGGTGCGAGTAACCGTGGGTTTGGATCCATCCTCAGAACACTGCCTGTGGTTGTGGTATCTTCAGGGCAGCGTCCCAGACATTTTCTTTCCTCAACTGTGCAAGTAGTTGTGTCGCCTTCGGTGTCTCGTGACGGGTCCTAAGGAAGGAATTGTCCAAGAGCCACTGAACGTGGCCTTCCAGAGGCTCGTACTTTTATCCTAGTAACAGGTCCGTTGGGTCTTGGTTGTAGAGACTTCTGGCTGAGCCCAGAGTGATCAGGATGAGTGCTTGGAACTGGCTTTTTTCCAGTACTGATCACCCTACTACTCCCACCACCTTTCTTTTCACCCTTTCTTATTTTTCATTGTGGGACTTTGGCTCTTTCAAGGGACTCGGATCAAGTGTCACTTGAAACCAGGAACACACTGAACTGAGCTGTTTGCCCAACTATGTGTGAAATCTGAGTGTTTTAAAAAAAAAATATCCCTGGCATGCCCTTGTAATCTGAAATAGTGTGTTTTCGAAAAGGTTTAGAGCCCACTAACCTCTCCTTGAGTCTTGTGACAAGGATTGAGGACGCTCACAGTTGGTGAGCACTCCAGCACAGGCCGGGCATTGGGCCTGGTACACAGTGTGCTACAGAAGAGCATTCCTGCATGCTGCATCCCGTGAACAGGTGTAGGTGCTGTAGGTGCTGAGTGTTAGTTAAATAAGCAGATCCTGAGCACGCGAAGTTTTTTTCTCAGCGTGGAATGTATGTGCTAGGGATCGAAGGCGTTTGTATGTACTTGGCACGTGTCCTGATGGTCACTAGGCGGAGTTACGAGGTGGCTTCTGTGAGACAGAACTGATAATGTACAGTTTGGGAAGAAGGTTTGGTGTCTTCGGTATCTGAAACCCACAGTTTGATGGGATGGTTTTCACCGCAGGTAGCTGAAGAGCTAATACAGAGGAAGGACAGCAAAGTAAGACTTGTTTCTGGAAATTTGTCACGAAAAGAAATCAGTGGCACCTGGGAAGGACAAGGCCAGGGAGGGCTTGCTGTGTGCATATTCCTGAATGTACAGCAAAGTTGTGGCAGGGGGAGAGTAAAGACACTTGGGTTCCAGGTAGGATGGCTTGTGGCTGGTGACCGCAGATTTTCCTTGCTTCAGATACACACCCGTTGCTCCCGTTCTTAAATGATAGACTGTCCCAGACACTGCTGCTTTCGTCTATTCCTTGACTCCAGCCTGCACTCCTCTTCAGGTTGCTCCCCCTGATGCTACTCTTAGCTCCATGCGTCCTGGATGCTTTTGGCATCTAGGAGGCTATCTCAGTGACTCTCAGACTTTGATTCCCATCTGTTACGGCTGGTTATGATCTCTGGAGAGCCAGGCTCCTCTCTGGGTTTAAATGGAGGTCTCTCACCAGGTGTTACGTGGGACCAAAGAGTAGAGTACCCACACCCACACCGAAGCCCAGCAGTGCCCCTTCTCTCTGCTTGATCAGTCAATCTGGAAGATGCCAGCATTTCCATCTTGGCTTTTCTGTTATGCTTGCATGCTGTTTAGTTACTGTCTGGTTAATTCTATCCTGTTTTCCTTCTGTTGCTGCTGACATTTCTTTAGTGACCTGCCTCTGACAGATGTGAGAATTTGTCACAGTTGTGTCTTCACAAGTCTAGGTACATGGCCAACCCATGTATTTTTATGTTGATGTCTTTTTATAAGATCTGGTGGCACCCTCTTGCTTTGTGATAGCCTCCCATGATTTAAGGAAGGTGCATAGCACACAAGACTACGCTGTCTGTCCATTGTTGGATCTGAACTCCCCTGCTGGGCCCTCCCTCAGTGTGTGCTTTTTGCCTGATGGGCACCCACAAGTCAGGATTCTCCTGGTGGGTCTCTGCCTCCAGAAGTTTCCTGACTTTGGTGAACTGCCAAGCCCCAGCCTTTGGGTTGGAGACTGAGAACAGGTTCTGTAGAACTCAGCAGGTGCTGTTGTGTCCTGGTGCAGCAGATGGCTAGTAGCTGGCCACTGCATCCTGTGACTCGGACTGTGAACCAGGGTTGCCTGCATTTTATTGTCCAAAAGCATTTCATTGGTGTGTTTTTTTTTTCCCATTCAGGAGAGAGCTTCTCTGTGGGGAACAGGGTGTGTTTTTATTAAATGTTTCTGTTATTGCTAATAATGACTTCTTGGATCAGAAAGGCAATACAATATTTTTTAAAATTAATTGTTTGTTTTCTTTTTTTAGGTTATTCAGCTTCTTAAAGCTGGGAAAGCCAAGGAAGTCTCCTACAATGCTCTAGCCTCACACATCATTTCAGAGGATGGGGACAACCCTGAGGTGGGAGAAGCCAGGGAAGTTTTTGACTTGCCTGTTGTAAAGGTCAGTAGAAAGTCCGAGCTTCTGCCTTATGTCATGTGTCTCCACAGCAGTGCCTTGACCCTATAGCAGGCTCTGCCAGGCTTGGTGCATGGGGGCCAGTGTTAGGTGGGGTGTCAGCAGGTGAATGACGCCCTGAAAGTGTAGTCTCCTGCTTTAACTTGGGGACTTGTGGTTCCATGACTGTGGCCAGGTTGCTGTGGTGTAGGAGTACTCCCTTGCTCTCGCTTCCTCCCAGCTTTCCAGCTCAGGAAACCTGCCCTAGGAAGTGGCTTTGCTGCCTCGTCAGATAGGTGTTTTACATATTAGGAAGGAATATTTGATTCCAGAAGCTTCTAAAAGCTGTACTTTCCCTGGTGACTGGTATTCCTGATCGCCAACTGGATAGCTGAAGGGAGGAGACCTCTGCCCTGCTCACTGCCCTCATCTTCCATAAGGGTCAGGCTACTGGTTGTCCACTGGTGGCCATCTGGACTGCTCTTCAGCTTGACCTGTGGGCATTTGTGTTTAGAATGTGGGGCTTCAGCTGGTGAGCATTTTGTTCACCTGCATCTTGTACTGTGGGTTACCTTTGTGTGACGTGACGCTTCAGGTTTGTTCCTTACCTGCTGCCATTACCCCTCTTCATGCTGTTCAGTGCTTTACTTTCCCAAGCCAACAATTTAGTGACCGTGGTTCTACAATAGTTAGGAGTGAGGTGAGTGAGTCAGATCAGGTGTTGAGGGGGTGGCTGGCTGTGGTACCCTCCCATCATCATGTCTAGAAAATTTTGCAGGCTTGCCAACTTGTCTTTGAAAATGATCCTGAATGGTGGTCTGCCTCAGGAATCACAGAGAGGTTCTTGACCCATGTTGTCAGAAAATTGCCATGTGGGAGGTTGTTCGTAGCAGTAAATACAGTGGTCGCATGTGTGCTTGCTCAGGCCCACTATGTCTTTGAAGATTGGTGCTCAGTGTGGTTCGTGGGCACTTCACCTGCTGCTTCTTGCTAAAGCTTGCCAGACATCTGGCTATGAGCCAGGGCAGGCTTCTTTGGTTTGCATCGCAGCCCCCCCCTTTCTGTGAGCTCACTTTCTGTTACTCACTCTATAGTAAAGTGGTTATCTCATACAGATTTAGAGGGAAAGCCTTACCTTACAAACATGTTTTTGAGCCTAGGTCACTGTTGCCAGACCAAGTGATGAATCTTAACACAGTTGACCCCAAGACTTCCTTTGCAATAAATACTTTGTTAGCCCCTTTAGTCTCTGAGATAAAATTCATGTGTAAGATAGCTTATCACATGATTTAATAATTAGAGCTGGGGAGATGAATGACTCAGTGGGTAACAGAGCTTTCTTGCATCAGGACCTGGGTTCTGATCCATAGCACCCATGAAAACTATGCGTGACCATGTATATCTGTGACCCAAGTTCTAGGGGTGGATGGAGACAGGAGGATTGCTGGGTTTTCTTGGTCACCAGCCAATTTCAAGTTTAGTGAGAAACTGTTTCAAGGACTAGGGCGGAGAGTGACAGAGAAGGAAGGCCACCTGATGTCCTCCTCTGACCTCAGCATGGGCATGCACAGGTGCATCTCATACACAATACATGTACATTCGTACTTAGGGACTACGGGTATAGCTTGGTGGCAGGGCAGTGTTCAGCATACATGAAGCCCCAGGCTCTATCGTCAGCTCCAAGAAGAAAAAACCAAATATAGATTGCTGAAGCTGCTGACATGTCAAGGGAAAATAGAAGGGAGATAAACAATAGGTAAATACTTGGGTACAAGCATTTGATAAAAAGTAATGAAATTGCCAGATCCCACTGTCTACAGGATCAGTGAGCCATGGCCAGCAGGACAGACAGGTAGCTTTGTCCTGCAGGAGTGTCCAGTTAAAAGATGACATTTCAGAATGGTGATTACAAAGTTGTGGCTGAGCATGTGTACAGTGTGGCTGCTACCACTGTGGCAGACTCTACCCTGTCCTACTCTGCCTGCTTTGGCTGTAGTTCTTGAACAGGCGACTCCTGTCAGCATCTCAGTCCACTTGTTTGTGGCAGTGCCTGTGTTAGCCAGCAACTGCTAACCTTCTGAGAGCCAACCTGCATGCAGTTGAGTCTTGGGGGCACTTCCTGCCTTATTCTGAGTCTGAGCTGAGCCTGTACTTAATCCCATGCAGGTGCTGGAACGTGGATTTGGGTGGGGGAGGGGGTGGCTGAGGCCTGGTTCCTGGGGACAGGCACCTTATCTGACCTAGCCGTCTGTCTGAGTCACTTCTGCTGTGAAGAGACACTGATGGAGGCAGTCGTTCCTCGAGAGGCATGCTTACAGTTTGAGAGGTTTAGTCCATTGTCACCATGGCGGGGAGCATGGCGACATGCAGGCAGGTGCTGGAGCAGTAACTGAAGGCTACATTCTGATCCATAGACAATGAGAGAACTGGGCCTAACAGACTTTTGAAACCTCAATGCCCACCCACAGTGACACTTCCTCTGACAAGGCCTCTCCTCCTAATCCTTTCCAAATGGCGCCACTTCCTGATGACTAAACATTCAAATATGTGAGCATTATGGGGGGCCATTTTTTTGTTTTTTGTTTTTTGTTTTTTTTTTGAGACAGGGTTTCTCTGTAGCTTTGGAGCCTGTCCTGGAACTAGCTCTTGTAGATCAGGCTGGCCTCAAACTCACAGAGATCTGCCCACCTCTGCCTCCCGAGTGCTGTGGGTCCATTCTTAATTCAAATCACCACAACCTGGATACTAACTTTTTAAAAATTATATTATTTTATTTGTATGAGTGTTTTGTGTGCATGTGTGTCTGTGTACCATAAATGTATCTGGTTCTTGTGGAGGCCAGATTAGGGCATTGAATTCCCAGGTACCAGAGTTTTAGATGGTTATGAGCCACCATATGGGTGCTGGGAATCAACCTCGGTCTCGTGGGAGAGCAGCCAGTGCTCTTAACAGCTGAGCCATCTCTAGCCTGTTTCCATTCTACTTTACCAGTGGGCCCAGCTTTGAATTACTCTGGTGCTTGGAGATGTGACCTTTCTTTGCTTGGAATGAACTTGGAAGTGGCCTTTAAGTTGAGGAACCCTACTCAGCCTTTGTGAAGGCTTTCTAGGGCTGTGAAGCTGGGTGGATGTAATGTAAAGGGGTTCATTTCCAAACCAGTGCTGTCTAAAGCTGCCGGAGAGCACTTTGGGTTCCTGTGGCCCCTTCCCACTGAGCAGAAGAAAGTGCCACCATTGTTGTCCAGTCCAAACTTGTCATAGTACATTATTGCAGGCTGTGACTGCTTTCTGGGTGCAGACTGATGACAGCCGGCAGGACTTTTTCAGGGAATACTCCTTTAAGCTCAGTTGTAGCTCCACAGGTTTCTCATGCATGCCTTCTGGGTGTCCCTGTTGGGAAGAAAGTTTGGTCATGAGAAGGTGCTCTGGATTCGGAAGAGTCAGTCACAAAACTTGTTTTGTTTCGTTTCCAAAATGATCTTGGTATGTGATCTAGGCCTTGTCCTCTTACCTTGCCAAATCCATTGCAAGGGATACAGGTTTGCACCGCCATGCTTGGTCCAGTAAAGGTTATTGATGTTGACTCACTACCTAGATTTCATTGGAATTAGAATTATCAGAAAGTAGGCAGCAGTGTTGGTTAATGCAAGGAAATGGCAGGGCTTTTGCCAGAGCACTGTACTATGCAGTAAGTCAGCTCATGTCTGGTGAAGTTATCCCAGATATAGGCAGTCTTCATTTTGTAAAATAGTTACTATGCTTGTCATAGGGAACAGGCTTCAGCCAGGCATGGTGGATTAGGCCTGAATTTCTAGTATGGTCACAAATTCAAGACCAACCTTGGCTATATATCAAGTTTGAGTGCAGCCTGGGATTCATGAGACCCTCTCTCAAATCAAAAAAAGAAAAAAAAGAATTACATGTGTTGAAAAAATGCCATGTAGGGCGCTCTCTGAGTTCACATCAGCAAGGTAGACCTGACCGTCATGTTTGCCTTCCGGATCAGCAGAGCAGAGACTGCAATCTTCCTGTTCACTGTCTGCCCCGAGCCTTGCACCATCTCTGCACAGGTTTGGAATGTATTTTGCTGACTACAGTGCTGCCTCAGTAACGAGCAATTGCGTATATATGATTTGTTTGTCCGAGCTTCTCGAAGTCAGCTGGCTAACAGGCACCATTGCTAGACTTCCAGATTGTCATTTCTCGAAATAGAGTTATTAGAATAGTAACAGTTGATCTAATTTTTAAAATTGAATAGAAATACAAGGCAAGCTAATTTTCCAAGGTTATAAAGTACCCAGAAGACAGTTGTTAGTTCACCTTGTAGTGAATGCAAGTTTGGAATTCGTAAGATTAGAAAAGGTTTGTTTGTTTTTAATGGTTTGCAAATATTGTGTATCCTTGGTTTTAAATAAAACCAAACCTTGTGAATTTAGTCTGTTCCCTGACTGGGCTGTGCTGGTGGGTGAGGTAGGCATTAGTAAGGGTGTGGACCTAAACTTATGTGTTTGTCACAAGCCTAAGGAATGCAGTGGCTGCGTCCTGGGGCTGGGGTTTGTGGCCTGGGCACATGATCTTGGGTTGCTGCTCCCTGGTGGACATCTGTAGTGGGTCACAACAGAGCCATTTAATTTCTAGAAGCATTTACTAGTGAAGTCATACCATTTTGGTCACAGATTGTGAATGGTTTTTGATTTGTGTCATTTTTTTCTTTTTCAGCCTTCCTGGGTGACTCTCTCCGTGCAGTGTGGTGCTCTCCTGCCGTATCCTTTTCTACATCAAGGTTGGGGGATAGCTGTGGGCTAAAAATGCATTGAGTTAGTGGGCTCATGAGTGAGAGTCTGGGGATAGCTGTGGGTTTAAGATACATCCAGTTAGTGGGCTCATGAGTGGGACCGGCCGTTTCCTCTGCACCTCTGTCCCTGCTCTTTCCTATCCTGTATGAAATGGTATGTACCTGGTCCTCGTCATTACCTGCATCAAAAAGCAGTGATCAGCAGTTGTGCCGAGGACCCAGAGTTCCAGCTCTTTTCAGTCTTACAATGTCTATTTAGACAAAAAATAGTTTTAGAACTCGAAGTCAGGTGAGAAAATCATGTATGACTCGTAGAGAACACGAGAAGGAGGTTCCTGGTTTGATAAGTATTCCTCTTTTTAATTAGTTAGATACTATGACAGGTTTATTATTCTATACTCCCCACCCAGCCCTTGCTTTATGTGAAAATAGAGTGGTGATAACCTTATTCTCTGGGGCTTGGGGCGGGGAGGTTGCAGCTCAGCTAATAAAGGGCTATCTTAATTTTAGGCCCTGGGCTCAGTCCCCAACACTGCATGATTTGGGCGTGATGATGTATGCCCATAATCTTAGGACTCAGGAGGTGGAGGCAAGAGGATCAATAGTTGAAGGTTATCCTTAGCTGTATAAGAGAGTTTCAAGGCTAGCCTGAGTACATGAGACCCTGTGTCAAAACCAAAAGCGAACTCACTCTACCGTGTATAGTCTCCTGACCGGTGTCAGCCATGTCGTATTTCTCCCTCATAACTGTCCAGGATCCTGTCTTGGTCCCAACTGGGACATTCCTCACCATTTCTCTTTCTCCCTGTTGGTCCAATGGCTTCTGGTTTACTCTGTCAGGACAAAGCTTCACTGGAGAGGCAGTTCAAGCAGAGCTTGACTTTGGAAATAATTCCTGGCATCCAGGAACCACACTAAAGTTCAGGCTGGGCATCTGGGGCTGGGCACCATCATTCAGACTCTTCATTTTACGGCTGTGCCACACAGCAGAGGGACTCAGCTGAGACACTCCCAAGGGCCTCAGATGCTCAAGCCTTCCTTTCTCAGCAGCTCTTCTTGGAGGATGCAATTCTGGCTCAGAAATTCTCATTCTTCATTCCAAGCCCAAAGAATGAAGGTTTTTTTTTTTGTTGGTTTTTATCTTTATAAGCCCAGGTTTCAAACAGACAGACAAACCAATCCCAGGAAAGTGGATCCCTTTCTGGGGTGGAGTCAAGTATTCTTTCCGTGGTGTCTTTTCTGGACTTTTTCTCTTCACCAGTCTTCCTCAGGAAGGTTATTTGAGCTCTTGCCTATCTGTCCATAGAGAAACCTAAAGGACCAGAATGAGGGCTCAAGATCAGCTGAGAGTCACTCGGATTTGTCGATGGCAAAGTAGAAAGGCCTTGGCTAATAGATCAGAGGACATTGTGCCAGAGTCTCCATTTACTATGGGCAGGAACGGCCCACATTTAGGGTTTGTCAGTGGATCCATAAGGGATTAACAGCAATTGCAGTTTAGTCTGTTCCTAGCCCACCTATCTCAGTGGGTCCTTTCCGCCTGTTTGGAACTCTGGACGCTCCATTGTGTTGAAGATTGCCTGTCTCCAGGAGACCTGGTCTGTCAGTGCTTGACGATCTCAGAAGTCAGATGAATGGTCCAGTCAACCTAAGAACGAGGCATGGTCTTGGGAAATATATTCTAAGGCCCTGAGTTGTCCTGCCGGACTTTAGAGCACACAGTCTTTTCTAAAAAAGGAGCCCCGTGTGGAACAAGCCAGCTGTGGTGCTGCCTTTTGACATCCTCTGCACATTGCTTCTTAGGGTGTGTGTTTGTGTGTCTGATCCTGTGTATCTGCTTGATGTGTAGTTAGGCAGTGGCTGGGAGTCAGGAAGTTTCCCGTGGACACACTGTCCATCTAGTGACGCTGTGGACAGAATATTGGATTTTGTGGCGTCCTTTGCTGACAGTGGCTTGCTTCCTCTCATGCTTCACTCTCATCTGCTCTGCAGTCTCTGGTCATCTTCAGCCTGTCTCACTTTCCAGATGCTCCGAGCGGGAGGGAGGTGGCAGTGCCTGCCTTAGAGGGCAGGCTGGGCTTGTGTTAGTGAAGTTCCAGCTGTGCTCATCTTACTTCATTGCAATCTTAATAACTGTCCGACAGAGTCAATGGTTTCTCTCCAGAGTCCTGTCAGATTTTTTTTGGACTCACTGCCTGCCTTTCTCAGGTAAGCATGGTTATTGTCTATGATGGTTCTGAGCGCTTGTGCGCTTGGACCTGTGACCTGTTTGTTAACCAGTTCCCTAGAACCCTTGTGCTTAACTGACAATATTTGATAATCAACTTCTAGCACACTTACCATTGTCTAACCATAAAATACATACATAATTTAGAGAAATACAGATATTTAAACCTTGAATATGAAAAATAATTGAAATTAGATGATAAAAATTCACTTAGCTTTTGTAGTCTTAAGGATTTTCATATAGATGAATAAGAAAATGATAGCAGAAACCTTAGATGACTCTAAAGAGTGGATTCAGCTTATATTAGCCCATCAAGCCTTTTGCTGTAGTTTTTAGTCAGGTGAACATTTTAATATTGAGATAAGAGTTTTGCTTATTATATTTGTGGTGATGCATTTAGTCCCGGTTAGGATGCAGGGGATGTACTGCTCACTGAAGGCAAAGTCAGCACAACTGTCTGAAAAGCTTTAACATTGAGAATGCAATGCTCCCAGTGTTGAGAGGCCTGGAATGAAGATGGCATGTGCATGTTATCTATGGGAGGGCAGAGTCAGAAACAGGTGACTGTGGGGAGGTGCCCAAGAACCCTAGCTCAGCCTTACAGGACAGTTTAGAAAATTTAGGTCTATAGAAGTGTGTAAAGTTGGGACATGGTGCTAAGTGGAAAAACTGAATATAAGAGACGCCCAGTGTTATGGCAACTAGGGAAAGCAGGAAGTAAAGGAACTGACTGGTGGTGGTGGTTAATTCTGGGTCCTGAGAGAGGTGGGTATTGTTTTAAAGTATATCCTTTGTAGTTGGGTCCTGTTCTGACCACAGCTGACAGAGGCCTACGCTCTAACATAGCACTCACTAAATCAGGGCTATACTCTTTAAACTACCAAGATGAGTGCCTTAGGAGGAGGTGCAGTTCACAGCGGCTCCATTGTCCGTCCTTGGGTGCCTGTGACGGCCTGAGGTCTGAGGGGCTGGCCTGTTCTCCCTTTCTTCAGGCGTCTGAGAAAGGAGCAGAGCAGGGTGCTTGTGAGCTGGGGAGGACTTGGCCTTTGTCTCCTCTTCCCTCAGCCTTGCCCAGGTTGGGAACCAGGGAGTGTTGGGTTTTTACCATTGTTAGGTTGTTGGCTAGACTTAACCTTTAACACATGATGTTGCCAGTCTGGTGACTCCTCCTTTGTCCAGGCAATGAGTAAGTAAGTTTATCTGGAGTTCCTTGTTTTTTCCTGTCTTATAAAAATTCTAGAACTTCTGTGGATTATAAAGGCTTCTTTTTTGTTCTGCTGCATTGGTTTGATGCAGTCATTAAAGTCTCATCTTTATTTCTTTGAATAGGAATTCGTTGAGATTTGTATTTTTTTTCTTTTTACTTTTTTTCTCTTTAAATTTTACTTTATTTTTTTAGTGCTTTCCCCCGTTTGTATATTTGTATATTTACATGAGAATAGTCTTAAATTTTGGTTAATGTACAAACTTGTAAATGCTGGGGGTTCTGGGTATATGCAGCCCCTACTGTTTTCTCTACAACCTCTGTGCTTTCCAGATTTATATTCAACATCAGAGAAATGGGAGGTGAGGCCATGTCACCATGTCTCCATCTCTGCATAGCCCCGTGTGCTTCACCTGCAGTGTGTGTCTCACTTCCTTACCCTGGCATCCATGGGCTTTTGGGTTCCATAGGCTTTGCCTCTGCCAGCAGGGGTTCAGACTGTGAGAAATGGGGGCCAGGCTGAATCGGGGGTGGGGAGGACAGAGATGTGAGCCAAAAGTATGCTAATATAAGATGATTATAGGTCCTCTTTTGTTTTTTGTTTTTTTTCAGACAGGTTTTCTCAGTGTAGCCCTGGCTGTCCTAGAACTCCTCGAACTCAGATTGACTGGCCTCTGCCTCCCGAGTGCTGGAATTCAAGGTGGGCACCACCACCGCCGGGCTGATGAAAGGCTTTTAAATGAACTAGTTAGATATTATTAAATATTAGCCTGAGCTTAGTGTGAGGAACACACTTGTAGTCTTAGACCAGTAGCTACCGGATAGTGATGGTAGTAGGCATAACACATCAGATGGGTTATAGCACACCTGCCATGCTTGTATGGGAGGTGAAGAAGACAGAGGGCCAGGCGTGGCTGTGTTGTGGAAAGGAGGGTGTTGGCAGCTCTGAGGGGAGGGGCACACTGACAAGAGTGTGACCTGAGTAGGCTTGAGTGGAGCCGGTTGAAGGAAGATAGAACTGGGCCCAGAAGGCCTTTAAGCCATGTTGGTGTGCCTGGTGCCTGGGGAAGGCAGGCTAGCTGGGCAGGGGAGGTCAGGGAAAACTATGTGATAGGATAGCTCCTTGAGTTTGGGCTTGGGCAAGAAGCCCCTACTGTTTGAGCTACATATTTAATTTCGGATTATAAACATTTACATTAGAAACTGGAAAATAAGAATAAAGATCAGCTCTGGGGAATTTTATCCGGGAGCTGTGGGCGTGATGGGGGTCAGGGTGGACATTAGAATTTTATACCTGAGGAGAACAGAGATGGAGATGGAGCCTGGGATCCGAGTTCACAGATGGAGCATGGATCCTAGCACTGACAGGAAACTCAGGGCTTGTCATCGCTGTGGTGTGGGGTCAATGCCTCTGCCAAGGTTACGAGCCAGAGCAGTCATATCTTCAGGTCAAGGATTTGGGCATGCTGATGGCAAATCAGGTAGCATTTGGTGTATAAGGGATGAGGGTACACTGGTGTGCAGTGGGATTTGGGCCATCGGTGAGCGGTCCACATAGAGCAACTTGGAGGACACATGGCATGATTGGAGTTCTTCGGCATAGGGGAGAGGCTGCAGGGGCCTGAGAGACACTTGGGTAAGGCATACAGTTACAGGGACTGAATTTACTTGGAAAGGGTATTGGACAGGCAAGGTACTGGTTAGGAGCAGACAAAGTTGGTTGTGTGCTACTGTTTTAGTTTGTATTCCTGGGAACAGCTGTTCTCTGGGCAAAGGATCAGCAGGAGTTTGTAATGGTGGTTGTGTGCGGTTGGTTGTGTCTACTCCTTTGGTCTAGTTCTGTGGTTCAGAATCAGGAGAAGAGAAAAGGTGACAAGTGAAACCAGGCGATGAAAGCTCAGGCCTCTAAGTGGTCTTGGAATCTGGGCTGCAGACACCTAGAGTGGTCAGCCTGGGGATGGGAGGATACCCATGAAAAAGTAAGGAGGCAGGGGGCTGGGGCCATAGCCAGACACTAAGAGGTGGATGGTGTCAATTGTGGGGCTCAAGAGGCAGAGTTTTTTCTGGGGACTAATATGCATTTTCCAAGGCATGACAGGGTCATGCATCCTTCAGCAAGTTCATTGAGTAGGAAAAACCAAATTTAGAAGCATTAGATCTTTATGGATCTCTTAATGCATATATAGATCTGCTACAGTATGTACTGGGAGGTAAAAGCACTTTTCTTCCTTTCTTTTTTTTTTTTTTTTCTTTTTTTTTTTTTTTTTTTTTTGAGGCAGAGTTTTTCCATGTAGTCCTGGAATTCACTGTATAAATCGGGCTGGCCTCGAACTCTCAGAGATTCCAACACCACTCCTGACACCAGCACTTCTTTAAAAAAGGGAGGGCTGTCTAGCTTATTTGAAGAAACGCTGCAACTGTCGGCATAAGTGTACACTGGTAGCACTGTTTTATAATTGCTAAAAATTTTAATTTGCTTTAAGCTATGTTAACAAATATGTACAGTGGGAAGCTCAGGGGCTTGGGGTACACATTAATTATAGTGTAACTTGTCCCTCGGGAGACAAACAGGCTGCACATAGCCAGACACATGGAGGAACACAGTGTTCTGTAACACAGTGCAGGTAGGGACAACACAGTAGCTGTCCTCATGATTAGGTTCTGTCCTGCATGGGGACTCCACAAGGCTTGGCACCCTGTCACCAATAACTGTATGAGCCTATGCACATGTGCCCAGGCGTGGCCACCTGAGCCAAGGCCTGCTTGGTTCCATAGGTCTCTGTCTTGTTGCAGTGTTAGGGAAGAGCTAACATTTCTTTCTGTATTCTTCCAGGGATACGGGGAAGAGGGCTCATGCCCACAGAAATATCTCCTTGGTGCTGGTATTATTCCAGGCAGACAGCTCTGTAGTGTGCTGGGTAGGTCTTAGAGAGGAAGTCAGGAGCCTGAAGGCCAGTGCGGCTCAGATGGAGTAGGCTGCAAATGGATGTCCTTACAGTTCCTTGTCAATCCCATTTCTTGACTGTACTGGGCCCTGTGAGAGGTAGCAGATCAGCTCAGGGCTCACACCATATGGGAACCTTAGTCTTTAATAAGGAGTGTTAGCTGGCTGAGGAGGGGACCATGGAAGCTGGGTTCACGGGCTTTCCTTCTTGTGTGTGGAGACTAGAAGGGAGGACTGACACTGTCTTGCACTCCCCACCCCTTCACTGTTTGAGACAGAGTCCAAACATATAGTCCCATTTAACCTCAAGTTTTCTGTGTAGCTAAGTGTGATGGTTTGAATGAGAATGACCTTCGTAGGCTCATATATTTGAATATTTGGTCCTCAGTTGGTGGAACTGTTTGGGAAGGATTAGGAGGTTTGTCCTTTTTTGGAGGAGGTGTGTTACTGGGGATGGGCTATGCGGTTGCAGAAGCCCACACCAGGTCCAGTCTCTCTTTGTCTTGTGCTTGTGGATCAGATGTTAAGCTGCTGCTCCAGTGTCATGCCTGCCTGTCTGCTGCCATGCTCGCCACCATGGTAGTCATGGATTTACCCTCTGAAAGTGTGAGCAAGTTCCCAGTTCAGTGCTGCCTTGGTCATGGTGTCTCCATAGCGGCAGAAAAGTAAGACACCAAGAATGGCCTTGAATTTCTGTCTCGTTTCCCAGATGCGGGGGTTTCAGGCATGCACCACCCTGCCTAGCTGAGAGGAGTGCCAGTTGGTAGTAGAGGATCAAGTCTTTTTGGGAATCAGGGAATTCTACATTGGGAGGACAAAGGGAAGAGAAGGCAGGTTGTTGAGGACTGATAGCAGGAGGAGGACTTGGCACATAGCTGGTTTAGTGTGTTGACAGTGGCATTTAGGTGTGATTGGCCAGGAGCCAGGCAGGCTAAGCTGCCTTGGTCTCATGCTGTAGAACTGGGATTCAACCTGACACTGGGAGAGGCAATAGAGCATTGGAGCCAACACGCCTTTAGAAGGATGGCTTTTTAAAAAGTACTTTTCCCTATTCTTAAAGGGATTACTTTGCAAAATTTGGAGATTGTAGAAAAGTGTAAGAGTGAAAATAAAAGTACCCCACATCCTTTGATGGAGGTGGCGGTCGCTGGTGTGCAGTAGTGGAGCTCAGACTCGGCTGCAGAGGTCTGCGCTGCTGTGGTGTAGTGCTTTAGTTCCCGTGCACTCTGAGTTGATGGACTGCTTGTCAGAGATAGTGATCCAGTTCTCCTGGGGGCTCCCCTGCCTGCTGCTCTTCTCATAGTAGCATAATGCACCCTGCCTAGTGAGGCATGTGCCTGAGCCAGGACGTGCACAGTGAAGGTCAGCTACTGTGGCCGGTAAAGAAGCTGGTCCTTTCTGACATGGCCTCTCAAGTGGTAAAGCTGCATCTAGATTAGGTCTTAAACTCATTTTAACTAAAAATTGCATAGTGAGTCATTGGATCAGTCTTTTGTCAGATAATTAAACTTCGTTCTGCCGGTGCCTCAGGAAATGACTGTAGAATAGCCTAGTCGGGTACTGATTTGAAAATGACTTTAGAAAGTTCGCGTGTAGTCGATAGTGTGGAATACAGAAAGCCTCTAGGAGTGACTGTACAAGGTTGGATCCATAGGGGCTATATGCTGGCATTAAGGAGTCAGCTGTTGTGGGCAGTGGTGGCGCACACCTTTAATCCCAGCACTTGGGAGGCAGAGGCAGTTGGATCTCTGAGTTCAAGACCAGCCTGGCCTACAGAGCGAGTTCCAGGACAGCTATAGCTGTTACACAGAGAAACCCTGTCTTGAAAACACAAACAAACAAAAAGCTGTTTATCCATAGTGTAAGCAAATGTAGAGACAAAGTCAGGCTTCTTTAACGCCCATAGTCTTCAGCTTAGAATACAGTTTATCCAGAGAGGATTCCTGTGTCTGTGTGTTTACCTTAAGGTGAATGCTGCATTACATTTCTTAACGTGTTTCTTTGACTGTTCAGGTTAAATTTTATCCTTTCAAAGTTAGCTTGCCCTTTCCCAGAGGTCTGGCAGTATGTGTGGTGTTGGACCTGGGCTGACACACTGGGATGTCAGGTGCCAGTGTCACAGTTCCCAATTGTCCCTGGGGTTGGTGGCAAGTCCTGTGTGCCACAGTCATAGTCAGGTTAGTTTGGGAAGCATGTGACGGTTTCTGGAAGATAGAGGGCAGGCAATAGTAGCAGCAGGGCGGGTTCTGGACTCTGTTAATCTCTGAAGCGGAAGGACGGGGCTTCTAGGCCTGCTTTGGGCTTTTCCCATAGAATGTTTGTTTTCTCTGGCTTTCCACTCACTGTATTTTTATCTTGTAACTTATCCTTGTCATAGTTAGTATTTGTTACTAATTTTGAAGAAGTCCTTTGTAATTACGATTCAAAAGTTTTAGGATTAATTTTTTTGGGGGGCCGTCAAGTGTCCAAGAACAGTTTTGTGAAGTTGATTCTCTTGCTTTTATGTGGGTTCCTGGGATTGACTGGCATCATCAGGCTTGCATGACAAGTGCTTTATCCATTAAGCCATCTCACTGGCCTCTGTAAATATAATTTTGCTGTTTGAACATTTTTAGAAATGATGGCCCATGGAATCTTTCTGCCCTTTTTAGTTTTTTTGTTTTGTTTTTTTGTTTATGTTTTGGGGGTATCATTTTTGTTATAGACTAAAATCTTCTATTCAGCTTTTGGGATGTAGATGGAATTTTAAAAAGATTTATTTATTTTTATTTTATATGTATGGTTGTTTTGCCTGCATGTGTGTCTGTCTGCACACCCTCTGCACCACGTGTGCGATGCCTAGGGAGACTAGAAAAGGGTGTTGGATTCCCTGAAACTGGAGTTGCAGAAAGGTTTGAGCCTCCATGTGGGTGCTGGGAATTGAACCCTGGTCCACTAGAAGAGCAGTCATTGTTCTTAATTAATGAAACATCTCTCCAGCTATGGATGGGAAGTTTTAAATTTTACTTTGTGGTAACTTGGGATCTAACCCAAGGCCTTGTATATGCAAGACAAGCTCTACCACCCAGCTACCTCCCCAGCCCAGGATGCCACTAAGTTTTGCTCAGTTGGTGACATGGCAAAAGGCTTCTTATCTGGGAGCTGCTGAGATTAACAGAATGGCTGAATGCTGCTCTAACTTTTCTTACCAGCATCCTTTGGGCAGCTGAGGGAGAGCACCAGTGAACGCATTGTGTGGACACTGCCGTGTAATAAAGTGGAAATGGAAACGTGGCTGAATGTGTGATGAAGCTGTGTTTCTCATTCTTCGCCAGGTGTCGTCTGAGGACAGAAGTGCCCTGTGGGCCTTGGTTACGTTCCACGGGGGCAACTGCCAGCTGAACCTCAACAAGAAGTGCACACATTTGATTGTTCCAGAGCCAAAGGGGGTAAGCACTTCGAAATGCACCATCCTCTTATATAATACATAAGAATCAGAGGTGTTTTCAGAGAAGCTCTTTGCAATGATTAGATTCTGTTTGCAAAACTGCTTATATTAGTATCTGTTAAAAGGTGTGTTATGAGTTTAAAAGGAAATACATGAATAGGGTGGGTTTGTCAAATATCAAGTCTTTGAATTTCAGCCTGTAATATTTATTTACTTACGCATTGATTATCTGGAGGCTGGAGAGATGGTTCAGTTGTTAATAAGCACACTTAATGGTTCTTCCAGAGGACCTGGGTTTGGGCGTTGGGTCCCAACAGCACGTTGGACAGTCCGCAGGAGATTCATGGTGTTGATGCTGATGTAGCATAGTCTGCCCTGGGCTGTGATGCTTGCTTGCCTCAAGTGCTTGAGTTCCTTAGTTCCGCCCCCTGCAGTGAGGAGGAAAATAATCAAAAACAAAGGTACTAGCATTCTAGTGTGCATATCAACAGAGAACACTCACAGGTGGGTGAGGAATGAAGGATTTGGCATCTGCTCCTGGGGCAGTGCAGTGCTGTTTGCCCTCCTGATGTGCACAGACAGAGGAGCGGTTGAAACCAACTGCCTTTGTTAGCTGTGGCCTTTTGACATTGTGATCCCAGCTCTGCTCATTTTCCTTTGCTTAGCTGTTATTTTCTTTGTTTGTTTGAGACAGGGTCTCACTATGTAGCCTTGGCTGGTCTAGAACTATTATTGTGAAAGGACCCATATTGCATGAATCTCCCCCACCTCCTTAAACTTGTATGTAATGGAATTTGTATGGAATGGAATTCAAATCCCTCCCCTCCCCCACTGTGTAGCTCTGGCTGTCCTGGAACTCACTATGTAGATCAGGCTGACCCCAAACTCTCAAATTCAGAGATCTACCTGCATCTACCTCCTTAGTGCTGGGATTAAATGCTTGCCTTGCTATACCTGACTAGGAAGTCAAATCTTTTAATCTTCCTATAAAACTTGTTTACACAAAATCCCTGCTGCATGTAGAAGGAAGCGGCGGGGCTGCGTCCCGCCACCCGGCTGCCGGCTAGCTTTACACCCGAAATAATTACACGGAAACTGTATTCTTTTAAACACTGCCTGGCCCTTTAGATTCAGCCTCTTATTGGCTAATTCTCACATCTTCCTTTAACCCATATTTAGTAATCCGTGTAGCACCACGAGGTATGGCTTACCAGGAGAGATCTTAACCTGCATCCATCTCGGAGAGGAGAATCATGGTGACTGCATATCGTGACTGCCTGAAGCGGCTCCCCAACTCTTTCCCAGAATTCTGTTCTGTCTACTCCACCTACCTAATTTTCTGTTCTCTTAAAGGGCCAAGGCAGTTTTCTTTATTAATTAACCAATGAAAGTAACATAGACAAATAACTCTCCTCCATCAGCTGCATTTTCAGCATTTGATGCCCTGAAGAGGCCCATCCTATCCCCTTTCTTTCATTTCCTTTCCTTTGAGCTACTTTCCAAAGTAGTCAGTTGGTAATAGACTTTGAGGTTAAACCTCAACCAGTAAGGACTAACCTGTTTCACAGAGCCTGGCCTTCTCAAGGCCTGAAAGCATTCTTCTGTCCTCCTAGCCTGCCCTGCCCTAGCCTGGTGCAGTCCTTGCTCCAGCGTGGACTGTAGCTGTGACTGTGTGGTCCGTGTAAGGAGGGAGGCATTAGTTTTGGTGCTGTGTGTTGGCTAGAGAGGAGCAAATGGGTGTAATTTGACTGAATAGTACTTACACACTTTTTTTTAGGCCACTTATATTTTATTATTTTTGATCCTTCAGGAGGCTTCACGGGAGGCAGGCTCTTACCTCTTCCTCACATTCTCCTTCCGTTTCTCACTCACTGTGCTCTGCCTGTCTGCCCTCCTCACTAGGCAGTTACTACACCTGTGTTCCTGTCACAGCCTACCTGGGAGGCCTCCCCAGGCCTGCTCCTGTCGGTTCACTAACACCCTAGTTGCAAGAAAAGACTCTTGGCGAAAGCAGCGCAAGGGAGAAGCTGTATCCTGGCAGGGAAGTCGTAGTGACAGGAGCTGTAGGGCACTAGTCACATGTCCACAGTCAGAAGACGAGAGCAGCTTGCCATCCCCTCACACTGTCTGGGATCCTCTGTGCCGACGTCATCCTGCCCACAAATCACGTGGTTAATAAATGTAATTAAGATAATCTCTCACAGAGGTGAGCAGTGGCCTGCCTCCTAACTGCCAAGTCAGCATCACACCTTGTCACCTAGTTCTGGTTTTAAGTTTTATTCTTACTGTATGTTTAACTTGTGTTTTATGGGGGTACAGACACACCCCTGTGACCATTCTTACTGTATTGACTTGAAGGCACTTGCCCAAAATTCCCTTAGTGAATGTCATCCTGTTTTGGACAGCCATCTTTATAAATAGCATTAGTGTGTATAAACAGATTTCAAGTCTTCACTTTATCATTTTCCATAAGATTTCTAGTTCTCTGTATGTACTTAAAACGTTACCTGTAGAGTTCATTTAAACCAAGTCTTGTAACCTTCCTGCTGCAGTCACAGCCCCTTCCTTCCCATGGTGCCTCCTACAACTCTAGCTCACAGGTACAGGCATAGATTTTGCCTCTGGGTAGCATGGCAGGGACATTACCAGCTCTGGATCTTTAGCCCACTTAAAACTGCCTCCTCAAATGCATGACCATAGGATGAGAGGAAACAGCGTCATTTAGTGTGTGTTTATGCTTCACGTCTAGGAGAAGTACGAGCGTGCTGTCAAGAGAGGAAGTATTAAGATTGTCACCCCTGACTGGGTCCTGGACTGCGTGTCTGAGAAGAGCAGGAAGGACGAAGCCTTTTACCACCCGCGTCTGATCATCTATGAGGAGGAGGAAGAGGAGGAAGAGGAGGGAGACAACGAGGAGCAGGATTCTCAGAACGAGGGCAGCACTGAGAAGTCAAGTGCAGCCAGCTCTCCAGAAGCCTCTCCTCCTGACCAGCCGTTCTCGCCCAAGCCCAGAGCCGAGGTGTCCAAAGGGGAGTTGATGTTTGATGACTCTTCTGATTCATCCCCCGAAAAGCAGGAGCGGAGCTTGAACTGGGCCCCTGCTGAAGCCCCGCCACTAACCACGGCCCAGCGCAGACTGCCTCAGGGAAAAGGGCCGGGACTTATTAACCTGTGTGCCAATGTCCCACCAGTCCCCGGGGACATCCTGCCTCCTGACATGCGGGGTAACTTGATGGCTGCTGGACAAAACCTCCAGAGTTCTGAGCGATCAGACATGCTTGGGACCTGGAGCCCAGCTGTCCGGACGTTACGAAACATCACAAACAACGCCGACATCCAGCAGATCAGCCGGCCATCCAATGTTGCGCACGTAAGTTTCAGGAAGCTACAGGCTGCATTCAGGAGTGGGATTTCGTGACCTTCTTATCAGGTTACTTATGAGTCCCATTTTTGTGGGAACTTCTTTACAATCATGTTAAATAGGCATGAAGCAGATGGTGACATTTGGTCCAGCGGGGAACCAAATACCTGCTAATGGTTCCATGAGGCCTTATGGCCTGGCATTGTAGCTATTTGTGTCCGCCCGGGACAAACTCAGTGGGTTTCCTAAAGACTCATACCTTTGTATGTTTCTGTTGGTGCATGTTATTGTGTATTTCAGTGTAAAATCTGTCATCAGACTGATGGCTGGGAGAATCTGATGAACAGGGTGATGTCAGTCAGGCTTGGATTAAAGATTGCAGAGAGAACCCGGGACAGGGATCTGGTGAAAGCCCAAAGTGGGCAAGGATTTGCTCTCGTCTGAGCATGCTGAGAAGTGAACTGGGTGGTGTGCTCTCACCACAAGACAGGGAGCTTAGTCCTGGTGGCCGTGGGAGGAGTGTGCACTTCCTTCATGGAAGCCTTCACAGGATTTGAGCAGGGGTGTGCCGACGTCTGACAGGTGTATGGAGCCTTATAAAGGGGTGGGAGGGGAAGGAAACAGGAATGTCCCCCAAGAGGCTAGCCAGAGGTGCTAGGATGGCCCTGGAGAGTGCACAGAGATGTGCTGAAAGAGCTGCAGGCATGACAGCTAGAGGCCCTTCCGGGTGGTGTGTGAGAAGTGGGGAGGTGGATGGGATCAGCAGCACACAATGCTCTCTAGTCTTGGAGCCAGTGAGACTGTGCATAGGTTGGAGGAAGCGAGAGCAGAGTTCTGGGTCAGGCTGGGAGCAGCCGGGCGCGGGCAGCCAGAAGCCCTCCCATTCAAGAGCTGCTGTGGTGGCCTCTCTGGTCTGGCAGATTTGTCCTTTATTGTTTTTGTTTTCTCTTTAACAGTTTTCAGCTGTGGGAACAACCTGAGGCAGGACCCAGGGCCATCTGAGGTAGATGTAGGGAACTATGACTATCCTGGGTGTGAAGTGGTATTAAGAATCAGTTTGCTGGATTTGATTATGGCGAGGGTCTCAAGAAAACTCTGTTGGTTGGAGATGTTTAGAAAACCATGCCTGTAACTTGAGCAGTGAATACTGGAGGTTAAGATTCTAGAGACAGTGGAGGGGAGGGAGTCTGGATTCAGGTGACTCCAGGCACTCTTTAGGTGTTGGGAAGAGAGAAGCCAGCTGCTGAGGGGAGATAGATAGAAGAAGGTTATCTGGGTCTGAGGAAAATGCGGGGCCACAAGGTGATTGATTCAGAAACCAGAAGGCGGTACTGCTGGGCGTGGCTAGCACTGGTTTAGGTTGGCAACCACAGCTTTAATGTGACGTGGGAAATAAGAGGGAGGTCAGACTGGACATAGGGAAGATGAGAGGACAGCTATGGAGTGAATAGGGAAGATGAGACATAGGGAAGATGAGACATAGGGAAGATGAGAGGACCCTATGGAGTGAATGGTTCCTGTGGTGGACAAGAAAGCGGCTGTGGACAGAGCCTGGGCCATGACCTTTGGAGGTGTCAAAGTGACAGGCACATTTTGCCTTTGTCAAAATAAGTATTAATCTGCATTTGCCTAGATTTGTTCAAGATTCTCCATATAGGCTGGAGTTCAGGCTTTTTTTTGGGTGGTGATGATCTGGTAAAAGCTGTCCAGTTTGGGGCTGGAGAGATGGCTAAGTGGTTTAGAGCACTGACTGTTCTTCCGAAGGACCTGCATTTGATTCCCAGTACTAGCGTGGCGCCTCACAGCCATCTAACGCCACTACCAGGGGATCTGCTACCATTTTCTGACCCAGCAGCCACTGCATGTACATGTTACACAGGCATACGTGCAGGCAAAACAATCTTTCACACAAAGGGAAAATAAATAAATCTTTAATAAACAAAAAGCTCTGACCCTAGTGTTCCAGAAGGTGTAGCCTCCTCTAGGAATGAAGTCCCGCTGGTGGCCCAAGGTCCCACTGCTCTCTGCTTGACTGTCTCTGTCCCTTCCCAGATGTCAGGTGGCTGGCTGTTCACGAGGTACATGCCTTTCTGACTGACCACAGCTCTTCTCTGTGTCTAGGGAGACTTGCAGGTGAGGGTGCCTCAGAGCTGACTGACAGACCAGGCACATGTGCTTGTGGGTAGTGTGAGGTAGGGGCTACTGGACTGCACAGAGGGACGGTTCCAGCCCCAGTATGGAGGGTGCACCACCCTGCCTTCCTGCACACCAGTGTCCAGGAGGCAGGAGCCATGTGGCCCCACAGCCATAAAGTGGGCTAGGGCTTAGAAGAAGAACAGCGGAGACAGCGAGGAGGGTGTTGGGAAGCCAGCGGGCTTGGTAACAATCGGAAGGAAGGGTGTTACGGTCAGTAGGCTGGAGGCAAAGAGGATGGACATTTCTCCTCGGGTCTTGGGAGATGGTGACACCACCAGGAGGGAGATTAGGTTAGTGGGTTCTGGTGAGGGACCGGGGCTGTCCGGGTGGACCTGCCCCATGAATACTTGAAAATGTTGACTAAAGAGATCGCAGAACTGGTATGACAGCCAGCTGGAGGCGTGGGGCTTCTGACTGCTCACGAGTCTCCGTCCCTCCCTCCTTTTCTTTCTCTCTCCCTCCCATGAGAAGTTCTGGGTGGCAGCCTTGCATTCAGCATTGAAGGCTTTCCCCCGCCCCTTCAGACTAGTGACCGACTAGGGCTGGTCAGTAACTATTCTGCTGTCTGTCTTCACACACATACAGGTTTAGGCATGGGCTTTCCTAAGTCTGTTTGGATTTAGACATAGACTGATGTCTGAACTGAGCTGAGGGCTGGCTACTGCTCTGACCCTGTCCTCCAGTGACACTGGCTCAGCTAGAGACAGCAAAGGTCAGGCCACTGTAGTGCTTCCTAAAGAGTCCTTACCTCTGTGTATAGAAAGTGAATTTCAGGGTGTTAGACAGGGGAGACTGTTTGATTTTTTTTTTTTATTTTTTTTTTATTTTTTAATCAAGGTGGAGGGGTGAAGGTGTCTGTCAAATTCTGTTTGATGACAGGTATGTCTTAGCTAGGGCTGTGTGGTATGCACCATAGTGCTTTTTATGTTCCGGCAGGATAATGCAATTTGAAGGAAAGGAAATTAAAAGTTGCTGTTGTTTGAAATTGCTGCTTATAGGTGGCATGGTTACATACATGGTCAAGTCCTTGGGACTCTTTTCCTTGGGTTCCTCAGGTTGCTACGTTCTCAGCTCAAGGCACATGAGATGGGAGGTTGCTGAGAGGTGTTGTCCCCCGCCACGGGCGGAGAGATTCCTGTGCTAATGGCTGTCCTCGGACCTGGCCAGGCTCTCCTGATATTTCATTGTTTCTCCTTGGACAGACTGGGTCAGCCATGGCAGGGGAACATTGCAGCCTTCGCCTCTAGGCCCAGTGCAGAAACTGCCACATGTCATGTGCTTCTCCTGCCTCCTTCGTATTGTTGTTGGGGTTTTTGTTTGTTTGGTGGTTTTTGTTTGTTTGTTTGTTTTTTGTTTTTGAGACAAGTTTTCTCTGTGTAACTCTGGCTGCCTTGTAGAGCAGGCCAACCTTGAACTCCGAGATCTGCCTGCCTCTGCCTCCCAAGTGCTGGGGTTAAAGACGTGCGCCACCACTGCTGGGCTTCTTTTCTTCTTACCATATGACCGCCCACATAGACATCAGAGACTGCCGCATTCTGTTGATCTGTCTCAGAACCAGGAGCTGGTCCGGGGGCGGGGGCTGCTTGACTGCAGATTTCCCCCATGCCTGTCCTGGCAGCTGTTCTTATGTTGTGGGGCACCTCTTCTGGGGTCATTTTGGATGGGGTCAATAATGCAGAGGACAAAAGTGTGACAGATGGCTGCTTTGGCCTATTCATGTGGCAGGCAGTCTCTGTATTTGTCCCATCTGTTGCTTAGTCTTGTTTGAGGAAGGATAGTCAATGATTTCTCAGGAAGTAAATGATTTCTCAGGAAGGCAGAACATTGACTTTAAGAAAAAATTCTTTAAGACATATTTATTAAGACAACTGTACATTCTAAGCACTGTTCTTAGTGCTGGTGTATGTCTGTGTACTACACAAAACAAAAGAAAGGTTGCTTTCATGAACTCAGTTTTTATTTTTAGAAATTTTAATAAAATTATATCACTTTCCTTTTCCTCCCTCCAAAACCTCTCATATATCCTTCCTTGCTCTTTCAAATCCATGACTTTTTTCTATTGATTGTTGTTACCTCTCCCTCTCTCTCTCTCTCTCTCTCTCTCTCTCTCTCTCTCTCTCTGTGTGTGTGTGTGTGTGCACTCCTAAGTATATTAAGTATAACTTGTTTAGTCTGTATGCTACTTATGTGTATTAAGTTTTCAGGATTGACCATTTTGTATGAGATAACCAATTGGTGTGCTCCTCTCTGGGGAAGACTATTTCTTCTGCTCTCAGCTTTTTTGCCTGTAGTTCTTTCTGTATGGTTGAGGCCTCGTGAGCTTTCCCCATCCAAAAGCTATGGAGCTCTTCATGATTATGCATGTCATTCTTGTGTAGGGGCCATGCCAATCATCTCTGTATCATTCCAGTTTTAATATAAGCACTGCAAAAGTGAGCACCGTTCGCTTAAAAAAATCTTTGTATGTGCGTGTTCATAAATGGGGGGGGCATGCTTGTACCACAGTGTTCATGTGGAGGTCAGAGAAGGCTGACCATGTTTGAGACAAGGTCTTTTGTTCACTGCTTTGTAGCCATACTATGTGAACCATGAACTTCTTTATATCTACAATTTTTGCCTCCCTTCCCCCTGTAGGAACATTTAAGATCGCAGGTGCATGTACTTCTATGTCTGGCTCTTAGGTGAGTTCTAGAGATCTGACCTCAGGATAGCAGGTTGGCATGGCTTATTCCCCAGCAACTTCCTCCTCTCAATAATAATGTTGTTATTATTTGAGAATACTGAATTGTGTAGCTCAGGCTAGTCTTGAATTCCCTATGCAGCCAGGACTGACCTTCAACTCCTGATGCTCTTGCCTCCACATCCCGTGCTGGAATCATAGGTCTGTACCATCAAGTCCAGATAACATTTGCCTTTAAGCATGCTTTTTGCTAGAGTCCATCTGTCCCTCTTCTATGTTACATGTACTGTCCAGGAGAGGGTACAGCGAGGGAGGATCAGGAGCTGTGCTGGGCATAGCTGCAGTCAGAGTTGCTATGGTGGTAAGCTTGGACCCCTGCCTTATCTGAGCAGCGGTGACTCCTAGAAGCAGGAGGAAATAGAACATGGTTGCACCTGTAGTGAGGTTAGAGCTGAGCCTGCCATTTTCCAGAGCACTTTCAGTCAGTCAGAAGCAGAACGTGGTATGGAAGGGGAGGGAGTTGCCCTGTAGAGTGCCACATTCCCGGTAGCCAAGCCTGCGCAGGCCCAAGCAGAAGCAAGTACTGCCATTTGTTTGCTTTGCTGTCCTGTTCCTTTTCTTTAAGATGCAGCAGCCTCGTGTGTGAATCAGTGCCTCCAATGTGTGTATGGGGTGGGGGGTTGGTGTGTGCATCAGAGACATCTTTGGGGAATTGGTTCTCTCATTGTACAGTGGGTTCCAGGGCTTAAACTCTGGTTGCCAGGCTTGGGTAGCAAGCATTTCACCTGTGGAACCATTTTGAAGCTACAGTGTTTGTTAGTCCATTTTCTGTTTTGTAATTCAGCGTCCTGCTTTCTGGATGTTGAATACAAAGTACATGTGAGAGCAGTGTGGTATTGCTGCTGGTCCCTGTTATGTAGCGGTTTGGCGTATCAGCTGTGTGGATACACTCTTACTTGCCTGGGAGCAGGCAGTGCCTCAGCAATTATTGGTAGTGACTTGGCCCTCTTTTGTTTTCTAGATCTTACAGTCTCTTTCAGCACCCACAAAAAACCTAGAGCAGCAGGTGGCGCATGGCCAACAGGGACACCCCACTGCCAGTGCTGTGCTATTTGGCCAGTCTAAAGGCGCTCCCGAGACACACGTGTTGCAGCAGCACCATCCTCCCCAGCAGCCACCACAACAGCACCCAGTCCTGCATCTCCAGCCCCAGATCATGCAGCTCCAGCAACAGCAGCAGCAGCAGCCACAGCCTTACCCCCAGCCGCCGTCACATCAGTTCCCTCAGCAAGTCCATCAGCATCAGTTTTCTCAGCAGCAGCTCCAGTTTCCACAGCAACCATTACACCCTCAGCAGCAGCTGCATCGCCCCCCACAGCAGTTGCAGCCATTTCAGCAGCAGCATGCCCTGCAGCAGCAGCAGCAGCTCCATCAGCTGCAGCAACAGCAGCTACAGCAACACCAGTTAGCACAGCTCCAGCAGCAGCAGCAGCAGCAGCAGCAACAGCACAACCTTCTCCAGCAGCAGCAGCAGCTCCAGCGCCTGCACCACCAGCAGCAGCAACAGCAGCAGCAGATGCAGAATCAAGCAGCACACCTGAACCAAACATCCCAGGCACTACAGCACCAGGTTCCACCCCAGCAACCCCTGCAGCTGTCCCTACAGCCCGCACCTCAGCAGCAGCAGCAACAACAGCAGCAGCAGCAGCAGCAGCAGCAGCAGCTTTATGGACATGACCCAGCAGTGGAGAGTTAGTACTGGTTCCTGTTTTCCCATAAGTTGCAAGATTGCATAAGTGCTCCCCGAGTATAGCGCCTATCAAATAATTGTTGCACACGGAGTGTGAGTCTTATCCCTCTTAAGCAGGCATTCCAGTGAGGAGATAATCAGGCTTCTTTGTACTTTGCACACATTGCAGTGAGGGCCAGTGTTCACAGAGTATCCAGGTTGCCTCAGGAGAAATACTGAATTATGTCTTGTTTTTAATGATACGGTTTACTAGATATATTAGTATATTTGTAGCAACATTAGTTTGATTATGGATTCAAACTAAACTCAACAAAATGCACTTTAAATTTCTGTTCACGTCTGTCACTCTAGTTCCAGAAGAAGGCTTTTTGCTAGGATGCGTGTTTGCAATTGCGGACTACCCAGAGCAGATGTCGGATAAGCAGCTGCTGGCCACCTGGAAAAGGGTGAGCTGGGGAAACTGGGGGCTGTGTGCTTGAGGGGTGCAGGCTAACTGCCTGCCTGGCTGGCCTCAGGCAACAAGTTCTGTGTGTGTACTCTGGTATGATGAGTGCCGTCATCAGTACTGCCCTCTGAGAGGTGCCCATCACTTTCTGGTCTTCTGTCACTTAGGGGCTAGGTGGAGTGTTGTTGGGTTTCATGGTTCTTGAAATTTCTTCAGAGGTAATGGTTACTTGTAACTGTCTTCTGGTATGATTGTGGATTGGTGGTCCATATATTTATTTACTTTTTATTTTTATGGATGCCTTTTAAGAAAAGGGAAAGTTTAAAAAGTCTTTCTTATAATCATGCTTCAAATGAAGATGGAGTACCTCCCTCCCCATTAGATGAAAACCAAGTTTAGGATAGAAACATACCTCGAGTGTTCTTCACTATAAACATTCCTCTGCTGGGTGCTAATACTGCAAGACTGGGCAGTGATGAATTGGCAGAGACTGGGCAAGCCAACAGGACAGAGGCAGGCATTGTGGTGGTGTGGGCATGAGCCCAGGGTTGGACAGGACTTCTTAAAGCTGGTAGAGGTGATCATGGGGATGTGTCTGTTCATGGGAGGAGTTAGAGCAGGAACAGGGGAGATGATCCAGACAGAGCAGCCTAATGAAGGTGTACCTGTGACACTCATGGGGACTGCCATCAAGTCAGGGAGGGCAAAGACAAGGGTTGTCTGTCTTCCAATAATACTTTATTAGGTGCTGGGATAGTACATTTTGGTTTTCCTTACCAGCTGCATAGGAAAGGGGTGGGTGGAGTAGTGATCGTGTTTTGTGTGGTAAGGAGACTTTAGACTCACCAGGAGGATGAGTGCTGGGCCAGCCAGGAGAGGATGAGGCGTGAGGATAGGGTTGGGGAGCCAGAGGGTGTCTGGGGGCTGCAGCAGCAGAACAGTGCCAAGAATTAGGAGCTGTGCCTGGAGTATTGAGAACCAGAATGAAATGTCATGAAACAATAAAGTGTGGCGTTTCATATGCTTGTTTGAGGCAGGGTCTCTCCAGAAGCTGTCCTTGAACTCTAAGGAAGACCTTGAACAGCCACTTGGGATTGCAGGCATGTGTCACCTCATCCAGTTTCTGGAGTGCTGGTGACTTAACCTAGGGCCTTTGTGTGTTAGATAAGCTTTGCCAACCAAGCCAACTCAGTTTAGCCTTTTAACTTCTGTCTGAAGGGTTAGACCGAGGGCGGCAGCACAAGTATCTTGCTTTGGTTTTGGTATTTTTCTGATTTTTATCTTTTCTTTTTTTCTTCTGAGCTGAAGATTAAAATTGCCTTGTTCTCGAGAAGCCAGTGATTTAACACTGGGCTAAACCCCCAGTCCTGCAGTACTTCATGGGAGTTGGGACAGAGAAGGGAAGAGATCTGTCAAGGACAACAGCTGTTGGGCAGACTAAAAGAGGGAGAGCAGTGTTGGAGCAGAGACAGTTCGGGGCACTTGAAAAACTAGAGGCTTAGTGAAGGAAGGCTGTTAGATTAGGGCCAGGACAGGGTCTAGGGCTCAGCAGAACCTGCAGGGCCAGTATCAAGTATCAGCTAGAGTGCTGATTTCTGATTTGAATGGCATACAGCCTGCCCATCAAATGGATGCATCTGCAGAGTAAGGATGAGTGTAGGCGTCAGCTCAGAGTGCTCACCTTCCCACACCTCCCTTGGAAGCCACTGATCCAGCAAGGAGGTGCATGGCAGCCAGGAAATTGGATTTGGCTCTGAGTAACAACAGGGTTTCTTGGGTTCGCATGACGGGAACTTCAAGTAGATGTGAAAACAACCGAACAGTTGGCTGGTGGGGCAAGGAAGGTGAGGAGATTGCTTGCTCTTGCTGAAGAAGCCAAGGAAGGTTCTAGTTCCCTCCTGGATAAGACTTCTGAAATGGCTTGGTTGGCTGCGACTCAGTTGCTTGCAGGTGACTTGAGGGAGTGCTTGCCAAGACTTGAGCTAGCCAAGGACTCACCTATGGGGCATTCCAGCTGTTTGAGTCGCCATAGTGCAGCAGTTGGCTCTTTCCCTTTCTTCCTTGAACGACTCAAGACCAAGAGCAGGATGTGGAGGAGTCTCTGGCAGTGTTGGGAGGAAGCCCCGAGGCTTACTGAGGACATGATTTGAGGACACACTTTACGCACATTTCTGTGGAGATTTTTGGGAATAAGATTGATTACTTTAAGGAGGGTGGGGTGAGGTAGTTAGCACCAGGAAACAAAACATATGCGAGGAGGGAATATTTGTCTTAGGGTACCATGGGAACACCTGGATGCCCTGACCTTTGTTAGATCAGAAGACAGTGAAGGAGCAGAGCATGTGGGTTAGAATACATTAGTAATTACTGGAGGACACAGCTCAGGTGGTGGAAAGCAGGTGAAGGCGGGGACTGCGGTTGTCTCACATCCCCTTGAAGCTGAACTTGTGAACAGTTAAGATAAAAATAAGCACTGCATTTCAAAACGGCACGTGAAACCAGCACGGGATTGAGGCCAGGTCTTGTTCAGTGTTAAGCTTACATTTCAGCTGCTATGCAGTAATGTCCAATTCTCTGTGGCGGCAGCCTTTTGACTGATAGCCAGAGAAAATCAACATCAGGATAGAACAGTTGCTTCTCCAAAACTGGGATCAGTTTTCATGTGTGTTTCATGTACAGTTTGTGTACGTGTGTGTACAGTACCCACTGCGGCTTGAGGCATTGGATCCCCTGAAGCTAGAGATGTAGGCAGATGCATGGGTGCTGGGAACCGGGCTTGAGCCCTCTAGAAGAGCAGTGCTCATTCATCCCTGATGAGGCATCTCCAGCTCCTCTAGTGTAGTTTTGACACACTACATTCTGATGTGGCTTTCTGTCATAGTGTGAAGGTTTGTAAGGGCAGTGGGTCTGCTCTAGGAGTGTTTGGTAGTTGGAAGAGACACTATTGGTGCCCAAAGAGAAGTCAAGGTGAGAGAACTGGACACCGTGCACCACCCGGGCAGCTTCACCACACACTCCACCCATCTAAATGTCAGCAGTGCTGAGGTGAAGAGGCTCAGTTTTAAGAACGTTGCGTTCTACTTTCTGTGAAGTAACTGAGTAGGACAGTATAACTCTGGAGTTCTGGGGGAAGGGTCTGCGAATGTTGCTTTAGGTACTGCTTGTCCTGTGGTGAATGGGCCATGCCAGTGCACCCTGGCTTCTCTTTATTGTTGTCTGAGTTGAAATTGCAATTCTATAGTATCCTTAATAATTGGAACTGTTGGCATGTTTTTCTGCGTCTTTTGTGTAGATAATTCAAGCGCATGGTGGCACTGTGGACCCCACGTTCACAAGCCGATGCACACACCTCCTCTGCGAGAGCCAAGTCAGCAGTATGTATGCACAGGTAAGAACAACTGGCCACCGTGACTGGAAGGCGGTGGCATTGTTATGTGTAGCCCGAGAAGCAAGTGCATAATATGTCTGTGGAACAGTGTCCAGTGACCCACACTGGCCTTGACCTCAATGTATAGCAGAAGACAACCTTAAACTTGTGATCCTTTTGTCTTTACTCCTCGAGTGGTAGAGACATGCACCATTGGACCCAGTTAGGGGCCCAAACTGAGGACCTCATGCATGTAAGATAAGTGAGCTACTGTGTTCTCACCTCACAGCACTAAGACAGCCACTTCACATTGGGCTAGATACTGTTGTGGACAGCTTTGGGCAGTAGAGGGAACAGGAAGTTCCAGGTAGAGGCAGAGAAAAGGCAGGCCCTCCTAGTCACCGTCCAGATGACCCTCAAGATGGGACTTGGCACCATTTGGGGTTTTGCAGGCAAGAGCTTCTGAGGATAAGACCCTGAGAGATCAAATAGTAAACCCTGGGCTGTAAGCTCCTCCCAGCATGACCTCCATTTCCCCCTGAGGTTTTCATTTCTTCTCTTTGTAAAAATGTTCCTGATTGGCAGATGGATGCTGCTGTGTGTGTGACAGTGACTTTAGGAACACCTTGTTAGATACTGTGAGCTTCCTCTTCTATGGTGAAGTTTAGGAGTGTGTTTTCTTTTTCTTTTATTTTTTGTTTTTTTGTTTTTATTCTTTTGGTGGTTTTTTTTTTTTTTTTTTTTTTTTTTTTTTTTTTTTTTTTTTTTTTTTTTTTTTTTTGAGACAGGGTTTCTCTGTAGCTTTTGGAGCCTGTCCTGGAACTAGCTCTTGTAGACCAGGCTGGCCTTGAACTCATAGAGATCCACCTGCCTCTGTTGGGATTAAAGGCGTGTGCCACCACAGCCCGGACCGCCCAGCGAGGAGTTTGTTTTCTGTACATGTTCTTTATGCAGGGGATAGAGAGTTTCTCTTGGGGTGGGGGGGAGTTGTGTCATTTTTGACTACAGTTTTTCTTTAAGGTTAGTTTTATTCATGTGTATATGTGTTTCTTTGTGAGTACATGAAATGTATGTAGGTGCCCTGGGAGGCCAGAGCCCTCCTGTCTTGTGGAGGTGGACTCCGATTCACTGGACCAGGGAAGGTGGCACTGTATTCTGCAAGCCAACTGTTTTCTTCCTAGTTGTATAGCAAGGAGCCAGAGACAACACGACTGTTGTTTTGTTTGCCAGGCACTGCGGGAGAGGAAGCGGTGTGTCACTGCGCACTGGCTCAACACAGTTCTGAAGAAGAAGAAACTGGTGCCACCCCATCGAGCCCTGCATTTCCCTGTGGCGTTCCCACCTGGGGGCAAGCCCTGTTCACAGCATGTGAGGCCCATCCCCTTTCCTGCTTGGCTTTCCACAGTTCTGTCCCAGACTCCTGTTTTGTTTTTCACTCTCTTCTCTGCATGCTGTGACCACTGTAGCAGTGGCCCAAGACACACATCATTTATCTCGTCAGTATTTCAAATCCTTGGATGTGTCAGCTACTGTTGGGCAGAACTTGGTCAGCACTTGTGGGTACTTGCAGCCAAAGGATGCAGAGTCTGGATGGGTGAGGGAAATAAAGACCCCCTCTGTGTGTGCTCAGCACAGTGACCTAAAACTATCTGAGGAGCGTTGTGCAGAAGCCAGCAGTACTACCCTGTGAGTGTAGTGTAGCTCTTCCTCTCTTCTTGCCACAAGGATGCTGTATGCTTCATGTTCCGTCAGTGAAGTTATTCTCATGATGCTTTCAGACATGATAGTGCCAGATATATCCCCTAATGCCATAGGAGCATGAGAATGTAGAATCAGAGCCACTTTTTGTTCATATCTCATTTGCTCTTTTCTCACCAGATTATCTCTGTGACTGGATTTGTTGACAATGACAGAGATGACCTGAAGTTAATGGCGTACCTGGCAGGTGCCAAGTACACAGGGTACCTGTGCCGTAGCAACACTGTCCTCATCTGTAAAGAGTAAGCTGGGCTTGGAAGCTGTGCCGATCCTGTTTGCCCAAAGGAAAGGGATGTGGAGATAGTTGGGTGGTTTGCTTTGTCTGGGGGAGGTGTGGCCTCTTGTAAACCAGGCTGGTCTTAAACTTATGGCAATCCTCCTGCCTCCAACTCCGAGTACTAGGATCTTAGGCACGCATTACTATGCCTGGCAGCAGTGGTTTCTTAATACATTGTACTTGGTGTGAATTTCAAGTGTAGCGGTCCATGAAAGAACTGACACAGAGGCCTTTGAGTGCTGGTCTTCCCAGATCACTGTTAGCCTGCTTTCACTCAGGAGTGTCTTTATTTTTTCATGGGGTCTCTAAGTAGCTGGCTGTCCTGGCACTCACTGTGTATGTCAGGCTGGTCTTGAACTCACAGAGATCCGCCTGCCTCTGCATCCCTAGAGCTAGGATTAAAGGTGTGTGTACCATCATTCCTGGCCTGTCAGTCTTTCTTAATAAACAGTCGTTGTCTCTTTTTAAAGAGGCATCACTGTGTATGGTCCTGTCAGCAGAGACATCTATAAAAGGCTTCACTTGGTGACTAGATGGAGTAATAGAACATGAGTTGATAAATTTAGTGCCAGGAATAGGGTTAAAGTCAGAGACTGACCCCTCTGGAGACTGGGGTTAACTGCTCTTGGCCTCCATTGTGGATTGCTGGCAGTTTTGTGGAAACATGCCTGCCACTTTTATTAGTTTTTTTTTTTTAATTAAGTTTTGTTGAAAACACAAAAATTCATGGTAAGATGAACTAACATTGACTAACTATGATTTCTCACAAAAAAGACCAAGCGGTTTGAAGTATGAGAAGGCCAAAGAGTGGAGGATCCCGTGCGTGAATGCGCAGTGGCTGGGGGACATTCTGCTGGGAAACTTCGAGGCCCTGCGGCAGGTGCAGTTCAGCCGCTACACCGCCTTCAACCTGCCGGACCCCTTCGCGCCCACTCCACACTTGGTCTTAAGTCTTTTAGGTTAGTGATGGGCCCCATGCTGTCACTGTTGTGATAGCTGCCAGAGCTGTTTGCACCACCTGTTCAGTCCCCTCTGCACATCTCCGCTCTTCCCCTGATGTGGCTGTTGGGTTTGTGTCTGAGAGACGTTTAGAGCTGGGAGCACACCTGTGTAACACAGCACTGGGTTTTAATTCTGACCTTGAGAATTGAATATTACTCAGATTGTGTTCTGACCTCCTGAGAAGCCCAGTTTTATTTAGAAGATTTTCATCCTGAGAAGGATTTTCTTTAGCCTTCATTATGCAGCTGTTCTCCCAAGGGACTGCCTGGGCCTTACAGAGGCTTCTCTGCATACCTGACCTCAGGTCCGTTCTGTTGCACAGCACAAGCTGCTCTCTGTGGCCAGCACCTGTGTATTAGCCATTGTGGATCCTGTGGCACCTCTCATAATAACTGCAATCTCCCCAGGATGGGATACCCTTGGGGAATCATGGTGTATGAAGCATCATCCACACTTGACTCACCTGTCCCGGAAACCTGAGCTGCAGTGTTCTAGCTACACTTGCCCTGAATGAGTGTTGTGGACAAGTCCTGTGTGTTCAGGTTCCATGCCTAGGAAGGACTTACAGCAGGGTTATATGAATATTCCATATGAAGACGACATCTTTCTCTTTCAGATGCATGGAGGGTCCCAGTGAAGGTGACTGCGGAGCTCTTGATGGTACGCCAGCCCCACACCCCACGATGGCCATTGCCATATGTCTTCCCCACACCACATTGGCCATTTCTGTATTGTCAGCTGCCCATACTTCACTGTGGACATTGTTGTATGTAAGCCCTGCAGACCCCACTGTGGCCACTCCTGTATGTGTCCACACTCCCTACACACACACACACACACACACACACACACACAGAGAGACACACACACACACACACACAGAGAGAGAGAGAGAGAGAGAGAGAGAGAGAGAGAGAGAGAGAGAGAGAGGCCGCTGCTGTGTTACCCAAATGCAGTGGACATGTTTGTGAATGCTAGCTTGTTTGGTAGCACACGAAGGGTGTCTTCTTTGTGCCATAAGTGTGTAACACACCAGTCTACATGTTTCTCTACTGTCGGTGTGGGCGGTGAGTGGGCCTGTGTGTGCATGAGCTTTGCTAGCTTCAGAGAGCTGTGTCACACTCCAGGAGCCGAGGAGCACAACTCTCAGATGGCGGCTGTTTTTCATAGCTAGTGGGCAAGGCCTTCAGAGACACTGGAAGTGGCAGAGGTATGAACCAACACAGGCCACAAGTCAAAGAGTTCCCTGTTCTTGGGGAACATTCCTGAGGGTTCCTGGGTAGGGTCGTGTCATGTTGGATATTCTGGCGGGCCACTTCAGGATAGAACATTCTGGAAGTTGTTAGTTGCAGATTGTCTGGTAGGGGCTATCTACATTTTTACCTTTAAGGCTTAATGAGATTGTGGCCTTGTATTAGTGTTTACTCTCTTGAGACCCGTTCTTGTCATGAGCCCACACCCTGGGGAGAGCAAAGCTTTGCTGCTGGATAGTGAGTGACTAGTGTAGGCTTAGGACTGCATGTCTGTTACAAATGTATTAACATGTTTTGTATAAGTACTTTTAGTTTGTTTTTCATTTATTACTCTTGTATTTCTTATAAGAATTCAGTCCTGCTCATCCCTGTCTTAGTCACTGTTCTGTTGCTGTGAAGAGACACTCTGACCAAGGCAGCTTATAAAGAAAGCTTTTGGGAAAGTGGTTTAGAGGCAGGGTTTCTCTGTGTAACTCTGGCTGTCCTCAGACTCTCAGAGATCCACCTGCCTCAGCCTTCCAAGTGCTGATATTAAAGGTGTGTGCCACCATGCCTAGCTAGAAAAAAGCATTTAACTGGGAGCTTACAGTTTCAAAGGATTAGAGTCCATGACCATTATGGCAGGGAGTATGGCAGCAGGAAGGCATGCATGACTCCAGAACAGGGCTTAGAACTTGCATCTGATCCACAAGCGAGAGGCAGAGAGAGAGACAGACAGACAAACAGACTGGGCTAGGTATGGGCTTCTAAAACCTTAAGCCCAGCCCCAGTAACACACCTCTTCCAACAAGGCCATACCTTCTAATCCTTCCCAAACAGTTCAGTTCCATCAGTTGGATGCCAAGCATTCAAATAATGAGCCTATAGGGCTGTTCTCGTTCAAATCCCATAACCCACAAATCCTCTGCAGTTCCCCTTAACTTCATATCCTCTTTTTAAATTTTTTAAGAAATGGCCCACTGAAGGTAGGCAGTGGTGGCGCATCCCTTTAATCCCAATACTTAGATCTCTGAGTTTGAGGCCAGCCTGGCCTACAGAGTAAGCTCCAGGACAGCCAGCGTTACACAGAGAAACCCTGTCTCTAAAAACAAAAACAAAGCCCTCTGAGTCCAATTAGTGCTGCCCATATCTGCATGGCTTTGGGGCATGGTCAACCTACCTGGGACACTCTTAAGGGAAACTTGACTCCCTTTCCAAGAAGCCATCACCTGTCAATAGCTCCTTGACTAGGGGTAGGGCTCATGTGCTCACATACCCTGATCCCCACTCCTACCCCATGCTGGAGTGCTGATCGGCTGTATCTTGTACAGACAGGTCTTATGCAGACAGTCAAGAGTAGCTGTGAGTTCATGAGTGCAGGGCCCTGTCATGTCAAGAGGATACTGGCCGTCATGCTTCCCAACCTCTGACTCCTATAGGTCCCCCCACCCCACTCCTGCATTTTTGTGTGTTTTTGAGATAGGTCCCATGGAGAACCCAGGCTGGCCTTGAACTTGTATACCTAAAAATTGACCAGAGTGCTAGGATTATAAGTATGAGCTACTATGTCTTGTTTAACCTGTATTGTTTTTAAAAATGTACTTATTTAGCCAATCACATGGACTGTGGACCTGTATAGTTCTTGCTACTCAGGAGACCAAAGTAGAAGGGTTCTTAGAGGGTAGGAGTTTAAGTCCAGCCTACACAGCATAGCAAGGCCTTCGTTTCTGTTTGTTTTGTTTGTTTGAAACAGGATCTCTTGAAGTAACCCTAGCTGTCCTGGAAATCACTATGTAGTCATGGCTGTCCTGGAACTTGCTATGTTGCCTGGGCTGGCCTAGAACTCACAGAGATCTGCCTCTTGAGTGCTGTGACTAAAGGTGTGTACCATCATGCTCAGCCCTCTTGTGGCACAATCTGTCACATACAGAGATGATTCCGGGCTGTGTGTTGCAGGACCTGCTGACTCACACTCTTGCAGGAAGCCCAGTCTGCTGTCAGATGCATATTTTTCTCTAGATTAAACTAGTAATTAGGACTTTAACAGAGCATGGCCAGCTCAGACACATCGGCAAAAGCCAATGTCTTCCCTGCTCGTGTGGTGAAAGAATTCCTAAGGTGGGCCCAGATGACAGAGTGGCAGTCAGAGTCATTTCTCACAAGCCACATGGCTCACATAAGAAGAGGGCAGGCTTCCCAGGCTGGTGGGCCTTTGTATTCTGTAGTTCCTGGACAGGCTGGTTCCCTCCTGGCTGAGGGGAGCTGTGGAAATGGTGGAAAGGAGTTTTGGACAGGCCGTGACAAAAAGAGTCCTCACCTTCCTGCAGATGGTGTGTGGTATGCTGCTTTGGCCTCTGAGGAGGCTGCTAAGTGCACAGTACAGGGGAGGTGTGTTTGGCTTTCTTGGTTGTGGCATGGCAGCACGTGTAGGAGATGTGACTTGTAGCTAGTGAGTCTGACCAGATTCAGAAAAGGATCATGAATGTAGTGGTATGAGCAAGGAAAGGTGGTGGGGTTTGGGGTTTATTTTGCTGATTTGGTGGTGCTGGAGATTTCTCAGTGCCAGGCGTGCTGGGCAGTGGTTCTACACCCAGCCCCTTTTATTAATTTTGAAACAAGGTCTTACTAAAGTTGCACAGGCTGTCTTTGAACCTCTGAGTTTACAATATGAAGGAATGAACAGTGTGGTATAGTGTAGGTGGCCCTTGAGGTGGGGCCTGCCCACAGGCAGTCTCCATTCTCCCTGTCTTGTTGGCATGCTTCTGTCCTGGGGCAGTGGCTTGGGCTGCTGGATGAGGCCTTTTGCTGAGGTGGCACGGGGCAGGGCTTGGACAACTGGTTCTGGTGCGTGAGGTCTTGCTAGGGTTAGCCCCTCACCTTGTTTTGTCCATGGCAGTGTGATCTGATTGTCACCTGACTTTCTGTTGTAGGTAGTCTTGTTTAGGGAGGTGTGTTTGCACTTATAGTGTTTGCTGTGTTCAAGTAGGGACACAAGACATAATGCTTGAAATAAAGACAGGAGTTGATGGTTCAGGGCTCTCTATGCAATGAGAGGTAAGAGCAATAGGCAGGTGTTTTAAGTATCAAGGGATTTGGTGAGCAGAACAGGAGAGAGGAAAAAGCAAGTTCTCTGGGGTGTCAGCATTTATTTGCCCTGGCCCGTGGCGTCCTAGCCTTCCTAGCACTGAAGGCCGTGGTTCTCTCCGGTGGGTGGTATTGAAGGTGGTGGGGACGTTGTCTTGGAAGCCTCTGTATTCTTGGAGATTGTTTGATTGAAGTGGACAATATTTTAATTGCAGGGTGTAAGATTACCCCCTAAGCTGAAGCCAAATGAGGTCACCAACATCCAACCTTCTTCTAAACGAGCCAGGTATGTGCAGCAGGGCAAGCCTCTTACATTACAGGTCTGCTGTGGAAGACTGGTGCCAACTGCCAAATGTTTCTGAAGAGGTTTACCCCCCCCCCCCAACAGGGTTTCTCTGTAGTTTTGGAGCCTGTCCTGGAACTAGCTCTGTACACCAGGCTGGCCTCGAACTCACAGAGATCCTCCTGCTTCTGTCACCCAAATGCTGGGATTAAAGGTGTGTGCCATCACTGCCCAGCTTCTGAAGAATTTTTTGTAGTATGTTGTGTTTGAGAGGCTGGAAACAGCTCAGTGGTTAGGAGCACTGACTGCTCTGTAGAGGACCTGGGTTCAGTTCCCAGCACCCACATGACAGCTCACAACTGCCTATATAAGCCCAGTCCTTAGGCGCTCTGATGCCCTCTTCTGGCCTCTGTGGGCACCAGGCATGTATGTGGTATATAGGCACACCCATGCACATAGTTGTACATCAGACTCACAATTCATTGTAAAATGGCATTCCCACAGCTGCTCTTTTGTGAGGTACTAAGTGATTAAGCACTTTTCTTTCTTGTTTATTGAAATTTAGAACTGTTTTCTTAAGCAAAGCTTTACCCAAACCATGTTTGAAGCCGCAGCTGCTGTGGGGAGACAGGCTGCCCCTGCAAAGCGCTCCAAGTGCACCTGAGCTGGGTGCTGGGCCCTGTGGCTGTGCAGCTCAGAGCTGACTGCTCTCAGAGAGGCTACTCTGGGAAAGGAAAGCCCAGACATCTCTGAGGGACTCGTGCTTGCTGATTGGGTGTGACATGTGTACTCTTTGGCTCATCTGGAGGCAGCATGGCTGGCCAGTAGTCCTGCCTCTCCCCCCCCAACCCCAGTGGAAGCCACAGCCAACAGGAATCAGACAAGGGCTGTGGTATCTCTATGACCTTCAAGAGCCCTTGGTCCACACTGTACTTGCTGTGAGCAGCTGTTGGGGGCATTTGCAGTCAGCATTTCCTCATTTCACCTCTCTCCTCACTCCCCACACCCAGAGCACAGCTGAGCAAAACTATTGAAATAGCCACAGATAAAGTTTCCCAGATAAAGTTTCACAGATAAAGTTTCCCAGACCACCTAATTTCCATAGAAACTGAGAAATAAGATGTGAGAAATTGAAGGTAAATGTACAAGGCCAAAGGCTTCCTTAAACTGTGCCTTGTAGTGCCTTGGTGGAGACGGGGCTAGAATTTAACAGTGTATTTGTGCCAGGACACCCTCTCAGTCTCGTTGTGACTATAACAGCAAAGAGCCACCCAAGTCACTTGAGACTTTTTATAAAAGCTGACACAAGGAATTGGGTTACTCTCAGTTGTGGAGCCCTTGCCCAGTGTGGTAAAGCTCTAGGTTCTGCCAATCCCACAGCAAAATAGTTAAATACATGAAAATATTAAAACTACACTTTAACGTGAAGAGTAAGTGGCCACTGTGCTGGAAACATGCATGTTAACGTGGAGAGTGCCCACTGTACTAGGCAGACTGGTAAATGCATGAAAGAGAAACAAGGGTTAGTACAGCTTCCTTCTCAGCACCACTGAGCCATAGTTGGGGGAGTGAGTGACAGGAGGAGCAGAATGTTGACCTTTTTCCTTCCTGTTTTGTTGGACAGGTTCTCATGTAACTAAGGCTGGTCTCAGACTCACTTTGTAGCTGAATTTGGCTTTAAATTGATCTTCCTGGCTCTATCTCCCTAGTGCCCGGATTGGAGGTGTTTACCTCCATGCTCACCTGAGAGCATTGTTCTTAGCGAGGATGATCTGGATCCTTGCTTCTCTTGGGTGTTTCAGATGGCATCCTTTGGAGTGGGAGGAAAAGGACATCATCCGTCACAGTCTCCCTCTCCCTCCCCCCAACACTCAGGCTCTTAAAGCTTCTTAAGTTCTGGGTTACCTAAAGAGCCCTGTGTTTGCATCACAGAATCGAAGACCTGCCACCCCCTACTAAGAAGCTGACTCCAGAGCTGACGCCTTACGTGCTTTTCACTGGATTTGAGCCCGTGCAGGTTCAGCAGTACATTAAGGTGACGGTTGTGTTTAAAGGGTTTCAGCAGGGTCCTCTCTGCTTGTATTTACTTTAGGCTAGACATTTATTAATGTAGCACCTAGTAGGGATGTCACTGGGTAGAGTGCTTGACCAGCTTGCACAAAGGCGCCCTCCCTGCTGAGGTAGCATGGGCAGTGGTTGTTGAATCAGGAGCAGCCTTTACAGCCCCGCTGACTTTGGTAGTCGCCTTGTTCAGTGCCATTATTTTCCTGTTCCTTACTAGGTTGTTTTGTTAACATAAAAGTCTGGGTCATCCGAATGTTATTTTTATAAAGACTTTCTTTAGGCTCCTCTGCCGCTTCTCTGCCCGGGATTAGTTCCCTGGTGAAGGAGGAGGCCGCCCTGGGGGTAGGGTGGGTGGGTTTGGGTGGTGATAATAGACATTTTGAGAGAACTCCAGAGAGGTTGGTGGGATCTGGTAACTGGTAGTTTTGTTTTGGTGGAAGATGGTCGATTATTCCCTGACTCTGTATATATTCATATACTTTCTACTTACAAAGTAATTGTTTACTTGGTGTGCTCTGTGTGTTGGCTCCAGGGTGGTGCGCATGTGCCACAGTGTGCATCTGGAGAGCTTGTAGAGTCAGTTCTCCCTTCAAGCCTGTGGATCCCAGAAATGACTGTTCGTCAGCTTGATGGTAGCTGCCACTGAGTCATCTTGCCATCACCCCCTTCTTTAGCTATTCTTTTAAAGGAAGCCATGACTAACTTTGCTGCTATAAATTTAGTACAATTCATAGCAGGGCCGTTACAAGGTCTGTTACATGCGTATACCTCAGTCTCCCAGTTATGCCGCCGTTAGATGGAGATGGGGTTCATGTGTTTCTTATTCTCTGGTTCAGCATAGAGTATCTGTAAAGCAGTGAGCCCTGGAGCCTCAGGCTGTTTAGATGGGAGTTACTAACTTCTAGAGAGTTGGTTTGGGCACAGTTTGTGAGGCAGCCATTGGAGGCGCTCTGCTTTCCTCCTGTGGTTTGCTTTTCCTGTCTTAAGTGCAGCTGAGGAGGGCACTATCAAGGCCTGTTCTAGCACTGGTCTCCCGTGTGACTCTCTGCTGTGTTTGCGGCTTCAGAAGCTGTACATCCTGGGTGGAGAGGTTGCCGAGTCCACGAAGAAGTGTACCCACCTCATTGCCAGTAAGGTGACGCGCACTGTGAAGTTCCTGACGGCCATCTCGGTGGTGAAGCACATCGTGACTCCGGAGTGGCTAGAGGAGTGCTTCAAGTGCCAGAAGTTCATTGGTGGGTGCCGTGCCCACGGTGCTCGCTTGCTCGTTTACATATGGCAAAGTCGGGGCTTTACTTGGATTTACTTATTCATTTAAGCTCATAAATTTATTTCTTATCAGAGATTGTTTTGATTGACATCTTTGTATTCTGCTAAGACATACAGCTTTAGTCTTTGAATGCATTAAGGGAGAAGACAGTTTAGTCTTTGAATGCATCAAGGGAGAAGACAGGCTGAGCATTGTCCTTAGTGCATTTCATTTAGAAATCTGCCTATAAAATGCAGTTCCCACAGCACCGTAAAGTCTCAGACAAGAACACCTAGCTGTCAACAGGAAGAACAGCCACATTCTCTCATTGGGGCCTTTTGATGAGCTGCAGAAACTCCAATAGGAAGCTTCCTATTAGTTACCCTGGGGGCCGGAGTGTGTAGCTCTGTGGTAGAACTCTTTCCTACTCTTGTAGTCCGCCTGCTATCAAGGGAGGTAAGTGAGACAGAAACATCTGTCTTAGTTACGGTTACTATTGCTGTGGTGAAATACCATGACCATATCACAGTTCAGCATGCAAGGAAGCCAGGACAGGAACCAAAGCAGGGTGGAACCTGGGGCAGGAGCTGATGCAGAGGTCATGGAGGAGTGCTACTTAGGGAGATGGTCCACATGACTTTCTTAGCCTGCTCTCTTCTAGTACCCAGGACCACCAGTCCAGGGTGAACTATTCCCAATGCGCTGAGCCCTCCCTCCTCAAACACTAATAAAGAAAATGCCCTAAGTCTTTGATATTGTCTGATCTTATGGAGGTGTCTTAGTTAGAGTTTCTATTGCTGTGAAGACACATGACCACGGCAACTCTTTTTGCTTTTTGGGATAGGGTTTGTGTAGCTTTGGGAACCTGTCCTGGAACTAGCACTTGTAGACCAGGTTGGCCTCGAACTCAGAGATCCACCTGTCTCTGCTTCCCGAGTGCTGGGATTAAAGGCGTGTGCCACCATCGCCTGGCCACCATGGCAACTCTTATAAAAGAAAACATTTAATTGGGGTGGTTTACAGTTTCAGAGGTTTAGTTCATTATCATCATGGTGGGACATGGCAGTGTGCAGGTAGACATGGTGTTGGAGAAGAAGCTGAGAGTTCTACAATCTTGATCCACCAGCAGCCTAATAAGTCTGTGTCCACACTAGGTGTACCTTGGACAAAGGAGACTTCAAAGTTCCCCCTCCCTGCAATGACACACTTCCTCCAACAAGGCCGTATCTAATATTGCCACTCTTTTGAGCTTGTAGAGGCCAGTTACATTCGAACTACCACAGCGGGCAATTTGAGGTTCCCTCTTCTCAGATGACTGTAACCTATGTCAAGTTGACATAAAATTAGTCAGGACAATACCTAAGTGGCAGGGTGAGTGTGACTGTGGGTAGTGTATGCTGCCTTCATATGGACCTGCCTCTACGCTGGGCTGTGCCTTTCAGACTGTTCTGAACACTGTTCTGTTTTCCAGATGAGCAGAACTATATCCTGCGAGATGCTGAGGCAGAAGTGCTCTTCTCTTTCAGTCTAGAAGAATCCTTAAAGAGAGCCCATGTTTCTCCCCTCTTTAAGGTATGCTGGGAAGGAAAGCCCCACAGAGCTACGTAGATGGCGACAGTGACGCGGGTGATGGCTGGGATCACCCAGTTGTTCTTTCTGCTTCATGGCTACTCTTTCTGCAAGGGAGTATGGCTAATCGATGGAGTCTCCCTCTCGACCAGACTGGGCTGGAACTTGGTATGTAGACCAGGCTGGCCATCAACTCACAGAGATCCTCTTGTCTCTCTTCTCCTGAGTGCTGGGATTAAAGCTGCGTGCCACCACACTTGGCTGTAGGAATCACTCTTTGCTCTGAGGAAGAAATTGCTACAATAACGTAATGAGTAGATCTGTCAGAGAGAAAGGATTCAAGAGTATGTTGCTGAATAACTGAGCTGGTTAGAAGTTTATATTTTAAATACTTGCCAGATAAGAGACTTAGGACAGTTGGGAAGTAATTTTTGTATCAAAGAATAAATAGTCAATAAAAATTATTTGATCTTTGAACTTCTTAGGAATGATTTGGAAGCTAAGGTTCAATTTTACCTCCAGGGGTTTGAGTTTTCAAATTGTTTACCTGTTTGTGTGAGGGTGTTGTGATAAGCCTAGGAAAGCTGTGTCAGTATAATTTCCCATTCTGTTTGTAGTCGCAGCAGCCCCTGTTGGGCAGATAGCTGTGGCCAAATGCCATGCTTCCTTGGAATTTTACACAGGCTGGCAAATATGTGCTATGATTCTGCCTTGGCATAGAATGCTTTGGTTCTTGTAGTAGTTGGCACAGCTGTGGCAATGCACTATTATAAAAATATCTTAGATTCTAAAAGAATGGAACTTTTACTGGACCTTATAGTGGAGCTAATAATATACCTTGGGGTTACTTAAGACTTAAGACTCTTTCCTACTGTGTACCAAGCCTGTTTGATTAACCTGCCTTTAAGAAAGCCATGTAGGCCGTGGTGGCACATGCCTTTAATCCCAACACTCAGGAGGCAGGGACAGGACAGAGGTGAGTTCGAGGCCAGCTTGGTCTATAAAGTGAGTTCCAGGACACCTAGAGCTGTTACACAGAGAAACCCTGTCTTGAAAAACAAGAGAGAGAGAGCACGTGTGTGAACGGGCAATAGCAATGTGACAATCAACCAATCTAAGTAATTGTCTTGGATTTCCCATGTAATCAACCTTTTCAACCTAAGCTAATGCATAGCTGTACTTAAATTATTTCTTCTAAGTCCCTGATCTAAGAGTGCTGTATGTCTTGAATGTGTGTTCTGATAATCTTAGCTGGAAGCAACAGATAGGCTGAAAGCCATCTTAGACAAATATCCACCATAAATGTTGAGTATAGCATTTGGATACTCTTTAAACAGCCATGTCTATAATACTGTGTTCTCTGGATTGCTGATTGTTCGTGGGTGATGCCTTTTGTGTTGATTTCAATGATGTTGATTTCTATGCTGTTCAGTAAAAGGGCAAGGAAAACCTTTGTGAAGGACAGAAACAGACCAAGGGGCAGGGACAGATTCACAAGATAGCCTTCAGGCAGGCACAAATTCAGACTCATACAGTAAAGAGGATGGAAGACACGGAGAGAGAGAGAGAGAGAGAGAGAGAGAGAGAGAGAGAGAGAGAGAGAGAGAGAGAGAGAGAGAGAGAGAAATTCAGATTTTTGGCTACATGACATCAAGGGAATTCCTTAGATTTCCATCCTAATGCAACACGCAGTGCATTATTGGACTCAGAGTTTATTATTAATGTCTGCAGATTGATCCCAAGCAGTTAATTGTGGTTATTTTTACTGATGACCATAGGCCATATTCCATAAAACTCCCTCTGTGTATGTCTGGATAGATAGGGAACTGGTGGGGAATATAACCTTAATAGATGTAGAAACTTAAATATTTTGTCAAGAATCTCAGAACTGGATATTATGGCCCATTCCTTTAAATTCCAGCACTTGGGAGACAGAGTCAGGCAGATCTGTGTGAGTTGGAGGTCAGTCTGGTCTAAGAAGAAAGTCCCAGGACAACCAGGTCTATATAGAGAGAACCTGCCTCAAAAAGCAAAAACACGCATGCAAAACTCAGGGTCTGATTTATGAAAAGTTATGTGCAATCAAAAACATTTAAAAGCACGCTTCTGTTTATTTCTAGACAAAGTATTTCTACATCACCCCTGGCATCTGCCCGAGCCTTGCAACGATGAAGGCGATTGTAGAGTGTGCAGGGGGAAAGGTGTTGTCCAAGCAGCCGTCCTTCCGGAAGCTCATGGAGCACAAACAGAATAAGGTAAGGGAGCAGAGCCCCGCCCCGAGAAGTCAGCCCTGTCACGCACGGGCATCTTTCCTTTACTCATGAGCTCTCTCTCCTCCTAGAGTCTGTCAGAGATTATTTTAATATCCTGTGAGAACGACCTGCACTTGTGTCGAGAGTACTTTGCCAGAGGAATAGGTATGGCTCCCCACGCCTCTGCAGCGGCTTGCGCGTGTTCACAGTGGCTTTGTCCTAATGGTTTTGGTTCTGTTCCGTTCAGATGTTCATAATGCAGAGTTTGTTCTGACTGGAGTGCTCACACAGACACTGGACTACGAATCATATCCTTTACGAAGGTGCATAGCGGGGACAGGCAAGGGTAAAGGTGCATTTGCAGGTTGAAAAAGGGACACCATGGTTCTTGTCACCAGACCTTTCCCTTGCTGTTGTAGAGTGTACAGTCTGCAGCACTTTTGAGAGTTCTGTCAACAGGTGACAGACTAAGGACCGGTCTGGCTCATGTAGGTGTTCCAGTTGATAGTTAGGCCCCATAGAAAATGATTGGAGCTAGCATCTGAGAGGTGTGTTCTGCACTCCACAGCTTGATAGCAGCATTGTATAAGTTACAGCTGTGGCGGGGTCGGCTTAAGACTCCTCGGGCTGTCAGGCAAGAAGTACAGCCTGTTAGACTGTTTATAGTTCACAACAAACAATCGCCAGTATTAGTTTGAGAAGGATAGAGATTTTTGAAAGGTTTCACTGTGTTGCTGGCTGGCCTGGCACTATGTATCCCAGCCTGGCTTCAAACTCAACTGATACTCCTGCTTCAGGCTGAGTACTGGCATGCGCTTACGGGCGTGAGACACCATGCCCAGCTGAGTGGTTGCTTTAGTGTGTGATCTGCCCCCATGTTTTATGTTTTGCATCCAGGTCAGAGTTGTGTCATCACTGGCCCTCGTCTTTATAGTGTCACCAGCTGAGTGAATTACCAAACACTTCCTCTTAGTCTCAGAGAGCTCAGTAAAATGTAGGCTAGAAGACTTAGCTGGGTGGCACTGAGTACAAAGAGTGCCAGGAGCCAGCATGAGTACCAGGTGGGAACCTCCCTTTGCCACTGAGCTGGGGCAGTGATGGGAGGCAGGTGTGCTGCAGCATCAGGTCTTGATGTAGCATATTCCTCTTGAGTCAGCTAGAGAGCCTGTGCACGTCACATGAGTTTGATAAGACCTGGGTGTTAGAGTATGCAATGGAGGGAGTTTGATAAGGACCCGGGTGTTAGAGTGTGCAGTGTGTGTGTGTGGGGAGTTGATAAGACCCGGGTGTTGGAGTGTGCAGTGGGGGGCGGTTGGTAAGACCTGGATGTTGGATTGTGCAGTGGCGCGCACGGGAGGTGGGGTGATAAGAGCCAGATGTTGTAGTGTGCATTGGAGGAGTTTGATAAGACCCGGGTGTTGGAATGTGCAGTGTGTGTTTGTGTGTGTGTGTGTGTGGGGGTTGATAAGACCCGGGTGTTGGAGTGTGCAGTGTGTGTGGGGGGGGGGTGGGGGTTGATAAGACCCGGGTGTTGGAGTGTGCAGTGTGTGTGTGGGGGGGTGTGGGGGTTGATAAGACCCGGGTGTTGGAGTGTGCAGTGGGAGGCGGTTGATAAGACCTGGGTGTTGGATTGTGCATTGGCGTGTGTGTGTGTGTGTGTGTGTGTGTGTGTGTGTGTGTGTGTGTGATAAGACCTGGGTGTTGGAGTGTGCAGTGGGGGAGTTTGATAAGACCCGGGTGTTGGAGTGTGGATGGACTGACCGTCTTGGCTCCCGGGAGGTGCTCACTAGTGTTGCCTCTCACGTAGAGGCTCTGACTTACTGTGACCCTGCTGCCTTGTGTATGAAGACTTTTCCTCAACAAGGCCACATATAAATTTAATTGATGGCTTCTGTGTGTTGTGGGCCTGGAGCCTGGAGCACAAGGGTAGCTGCTGGCAGCGTGCACACAGGACTCCCTCCCTGCAGAGGACTTGTTTTCCAGCTCTGCCTTAGGGAGAGACCTCTACCAGGAAGACAGATGTAATACTGACTGCATCGTGTTAAGATGTGTGATCTTATTCTAGGAAACATAAATTATGTTTTGTATTATATGCCTAAGAGCCCACATTAAGTCTTCGATTATTAATTTGCCAGGTTTTTATGTGTTTTCAGAAAACTGTATGAAATTTCATCTACAAATAAAATTATGTAAATAAAGACTTTGCTGTCTAAATTATGGATGTAAGATTTGAGATGTTTTGTACTTTGATTATTTTTATTTCTTACACTTTTCTTTTATATTGATAACTTGCTCACATTTAAATAAATGTACTTTTGAACTTAGAATTGAGTGATTATTTGTAATTTCATATTCTTTGCATAACTTAAATGATTTTCTTCAAACTGGATAGCAGTTTGAGAAGTTTCACTGTATTTTTAACATAATTCTTTATTGATTCTTTGGGAATTTCACAGTGTGTACCCCAATCCTGCTCACCTCTCAGTCCCTCATATCTGCCCCTCACCTCTGCAGCATACCCTACTAAAGAACCTTCCTTCCCCCCCGCCCCCCCTCCCAAAAAAAGTAAGAACTAAACAAAAACTGTCATGGGCCCTGGGAGGCCTGTGGTTGCCTGTTGCAGTCTGGTTTTGCCACGTGGCATCAGTGGCGTATGGACACATAGGCACGCACAGTGAAGGCTAATCTCTTGAAATGGTGCGTTTATATCCCAGGTTACTCAGGAGGCTGTCTGGCCCTGTGAGCCCTGAGAAAGTGGTCCAAGAGACGAGAGGGTTCAGCCTGTGTTTGTGTCTGGCTACTGTACCACAAGCCACGAGACACCTCCACCTCAGCGGCTGCCTCTGATCCAGCCAGCTGGAGCATGAAGACTTCAGCCCTTCAAGTTTGAGGGATGATGTGCGGGGTGAGTGACGATGGCTGTCCCCTGGTATCTGCAGACTGTGGACCTCTACATTGTTTGTTCTTTTTTGAGACAGGAACTCACTGTGTAGCCCAGGTTTCCTCAAAATTGTGATCCTCCTGCCTCAGCCTCCCAAGTGTTGGAGTTAAAGGCATTCACTGCTAGGCTGAGGGCTGACCTCTTGGCTTCTAGTAAAACCCAGCCAGTCTTCTGGTTACAGAAAGCATTCTGTTGTGGAATATCATTTTTAACTAGGCAAAGATGTGTTACATTTAACTAGGTAAAAATGCGTGTTTAATTATGTAAAAATGTCTTGCATCTGTTTCACCTTGCTTGCCTAAGACACCTGATTGGTCTCATAAAAAGCTGAATGGCTGATAACTTGGCAGAGAAAGGATAGGCAGGGCTAGCAGGTAGAAAGAATAAACACAAGGAGAAATCTAGGCTCAAGAGACAAAGGAGGGATGAGGGAAGAAGGAGGAGAGAATGAGGGATGTGCCTGGAACTGGAAGCCAGGCTACCCAGACACAGAGAAGCAGTGAATGTAAGATATGGGGAAGTAAGAAAGGTAATTAGCCCCAAAGCAAAAGGGAGATGAGAAGAAACAGGCTAATTTCAGTTGAAAGAGCTAGCCAGGCCTAAGTTATTCAAAACTAATACTATGTCTTTGTGGCATCATTTGGGAGCTGGTTGGTGACTTAAAACACCTGGTCCATCATTTCAGAAAGATGACTTTGGGACTAGACACAGTCAAGTAGGACTCAGCAGAGCCTGCTGGAGTCCCCTTGGTAAAAAGTAAAAAAAAGAAGGGGAGAGGCCACCTTAGGTGTCCCTGAGAGCAGACAGGCCATCTACCACACCTGCCCATTCGCTCTTCCTGGAGCCTGGTGTTCTGGTAAGCACATGGCAGGTTGGCGCTCAGCCATCCCAGCAACCCTTGCCTGAGCAGAGCCTGGTGTCTGCGATCAAATGACCCCGGTTTCTCATCTCTGTGCTGAGTCCTTGCTCAGCTCCTCAGAATGGGACCATATTCAGCAGAGAGGGGTCGTTGTTCGGATGGAAGCTTCACCTCAGCCCTAGGCACTCATATATCCAAAGAGTCTGGAATTTTTGGATGGAAGCCATACCCCAATCCCTGGCATTCATACAGCCAAAGGGTATGGAATGTTCCCATGGAAGTATCACCCCAAGTCCCCTGCCCTGTGAGTTGCCTCAGTCAATACTCCACCCCTGAGAAAACCCACCAAATGCTGACCCCTCCCCAGAGATGCTCAAGACCACTTGTAGGGTAAAAGGGACAACTCGGGGAGGAAACCAACCAATCACTGAGCACCCTGACTCTGAACCCAGAGCCAGTGATAGAAATACACTGGATTTGAGACCTGGGCCAAGGAGAGAATCTTTATCCCTGAACCCAGGACTAAAGACATGTGCTCTGGCTCTGAAACTAATGTCAAAGAAATACACTTTGTCCCTAGAATTAGAGCCAGTGAAAGAAATATGCCCTGGTCCTAAGATTAGAGACAAAAAGCTAAACAGACCAGTCAAGCAAACAGTTTGGCCATGAATGAAGTCAGAGTCATCTCTGCTCCTGACCAGCTAAACTGACCAATCACTGAGCAGGAAAAAATTAACCAATCCTCTTTCTCCCTGGAAAAACTCCACCCCTAAGAAGCCCTATTTAAGCCTCTCCACCGCTTCACTTGAGAGCAGGTGAGGCAGCCACTCTCCTGGACTCCTTCCCAAATAAATCTCTTTCTCAAAAAAAGTCTTGGGTGAAGACCTTCATTCACTGTTGCAGAGCAGAAGAACCTTGCTAGGATGCTCCTGCAGCGGGCTGAGCAAGGCCAGCGGAGGAAAAGTAACAACTTTTCGCTGGAGCCAGAGGAGATTGCTACATTTCTGCAGGGGCCTTCACCAAGCAGAGTGTTGGCAGAAGAAACATTTTGGGTCAGAGTAGAAGCAGATAGCTCGGCTAGAACGCTCCTGTAAGGGAGCAGAGCAGAACTCAGTTGTGGCGGCTCTCCAAGAGAGGAGAAGAGCAGGATCCCTATATCCTGCGGGGAGACCATTCCCCACCACACCCCAGCTTCAGGTAATCCTGGCTTCTGATAGTCAGGACACCTTTCCTCCAGGGCTGAGCTGTCTCATTGCAGCTCCAGCCTCCAGAGCTGTCCTATTGTGGCTCTAAGTATATTCTGGCTTCCTGATCAGTCAGGATATCCCAATACCACTACTGTACCACATTCCCCTACACCACTCCCACAGGGTATTTAAACTGTCCCTCAGAAAACAAATACTTGGTTTTCCAGTTTTCTTTTCCTGGCTCCTCTCTGGGGGGTTGGAAAGCCATCCAGGAGCATTTGTATCCATTAAACCTGGGCTTTTTCTAATTCGGTTTGATTTTGTGTGATTTGGATTATTGCATCGGCGGAGAGGCTTATCAGGGTGCAGAAACTTCAGTCATCATCAAGGGAATTGTGCTAAAGAGGTCATATTGGGCCTTATTTGGTCTGTTTCTATTCTTTTGCTTTTTGCTTTTTCTACAGCATCTCCCCCATTTTCTAATTCTGTAGCCAAGTCTGGCTTTGAACTCATGATCCTCTTGGTTTTGTCTCCTGAGTGCTACACATGTGTTCCCACATCCAGCTCTAACTAGGACCCCGAGAAGAGAGGGTAACACGTGGAGGGACAGCCATGTAAGAGTGTAGGGGGATGGCAGATACTGCAAGCCAGGAAGCAAGGTCACAGGAGGAGCCAGCCCTACCTACAACTTGGCCTTGGATGTCAGCCTCCAGCACTATGGGAAACAGCTTTCCACATCTGGGTTTAGCCCAGATATGATGTGCTTTGCTGTGATAGACAGAATAGGCAGACATGGCTGTCTCTCTGCCCTGGATGCTACCCTCCAGGACACACTCCCTGTGTCTGTGTGAAGCCTTGGCCTCTTTAGCTTTCTGCTTTTTTAGCTTTAACCTGGAGCAGGTGGCAGGCAGTGGCCCAGCAGATCTCAAGTGCAGAACTCAGAACAGATTCCCAAGCGCTGATTGGCACCTGAGCCTCCCACTGACCTCCTGAGATAGAGATGCCAGGAGCGCAGGCCTCAGGCTGCATCCCAGGGAGGGTCCCCCTAAGGGTAGCACCTCCCTGGACATCAGATCCTGTCCAGTAAAGCTTGACTGAGACCCATCTCTTACTCCCAAGGAGCCTTGGTTTCTAGTCCCTGCTTTAGCAAAGAAAGTGTCTTCGTGTGCGTGCGTGTGTGTGGGGGGGGGGGGAGTGGCAGAGAGTGCAGCCTTCTCCATAGTTCTGCCACAGAGGACTTCTGGAAACTAGCTATCCTTGCCCTGGGACCATCACTACCTGTTCACAAACGCCTGTGAAGCCCATGTCAGAGTGTGGCCTTTGCTGCCACCTGCTGGCCAATCTCGGATGATAGGTTGAACAACTTTACCACCCCGTAGCACTTTACCAGTATCTGTGCTGGACAGCTCCTGGGCCCAGACAGACGCCTGCTTGCTCTGCATTCTTGACAAACTTACTGCCTGCCAGCAGCATTTACAGACCCTCAGAACTTTGGCCTCTGCCCATGCAGGCCAACTGAGGTGCGTGCTCCTGGCTACCTGATCCCCTACTCTGCATTCGGGAAGCAGTGTCTCCTGGCCCTCTCTGTAGCTGGCCACTTTGTAGGTGATGAAGCAGAGTGGGGCTCTCAGTCTATCTGATAACCCAGGACTCCCTGTGATGGACAGTATCCTCCAAGTTCACTGTGACTGGGACCCAGACATGAGCCCCTCCCCTCTTCAGGTCACAGACAGACCCTCCTCCACCCAGGGGCCTGGAGAGTCAGTGTTGATTTGAAATGGGCACTCACTCCCTGAAGAGGTGTCCAGGATGGAGGGCAGTGTTGGTTTTCTCCTCCCAACTCCAGGTCTTAGGTTACTGAGAGGTCCCTGCAGGTGTCTAGGCAGGGAAGCAAACCTTAAAGAGCTGGGAAAGAAAACTCAGTTCAGATTGACTTCATAGCCCGGATCAGACTTATGGAGTCTGATGCCAGACAGATCATTGTCAGCATACTTAAAACAGTACAGTTTGCAAAAGCGTTTCCAGGCAACAGTCATTCCCATTCCAGATGTGCAATGAAGATTAAGGTGTGACTACTTAGAAACTCCTTTGCAAAGTGCACGTGACCATGAGCTTGGGTTCTACAGCTAAAGAACCTCGTGTGGTCTCTGACTGAGATAGAATAGATGTCAGCAGGCAGAAAGTACAGGCACCATTTCCCCTAAGGACGGGCTCTATTAAGTGGGAGCTAAGGATAAAGATCTAGGAGGGAAGAGTCTGGGATAAACATTCTGGGTGAGGTCTGCCTCCACAGACAACAAAAGGTCACGCCCAGCCTTCTGGGCAGAAAGTTGATAATCTTCCTTTGCGGAAAAACCTCTGCATGATTAACATTCCTGTTGTCAAAAAAACCTTTATGTCCCCAACAGGTTGCTATTGCTATGATGAAACACCATGACCAAAGGCAAGCTGGGAAGGAATGGGTATTTTTGGTTTACATTTCTGCATCCATCACTGAAAGAAGTCAGGATAGGAACTTAAACAGGGCAGGGGCCTGGAGGATTCCAGGCGCTGATGAAGAGATTATGGAGGAGAGCTGCTTGTTGATTTTGTCCCCATGATTTGCTCAGCCAGCTTTCTTATAGAACCCAGGACCAATAGCCCAGGGGTGGCCCCACCCACAACAGGCTGGGCCCTCCCACATAAATCACCAGATAAGAAAATTCCCTGCAGGTTTGCATATAGCCTGATCTTATAGACATGTTTTTTCTCAGTAGAGGTTTCCTTCCCTCCTATAAAAGAAAGCGTTTAACTGGGGCTGGCTTACAGTGTCAGAGGGTTTGTCCATTATCATGTGGAGAAGCAAATAGGCGTGGCCCTGGAGCAGTAGCTGAGTGCTTTACATCCTGATCTGTAGACAGCAGGCAGAAAGAGGGAGAGAGAGAGAGAGAGACAGAGACAGAGACAGAGACAGAGAGACAGACAGACACACAGAGAGAGACAGAGAGAGAGAGACAGACACACACACACACACACACACACACACACACACGAGACAGATATTGGTACTGATGTGGGCTTTTGAAACCTCAAAGCTCACCCCCAGTGGCACACCTACTTTAATAAGACCACACCTCCTAATCCTTCCCAAACAGTTCAATTGGGGACTAAGAGGCAAATATATGAGCCTATGGGTGTCATTTTCATTCAGAATACCGCAACTACTATGTGGGCATGGGGAGTGGTACGCCCATCCTCTGCAAGAGCAACGAGTACTCTTATCTGCTGAGCCCTCTCTCCAGCCCAGCCATCAACTTTTGACTATCATCTGCCAAGGAGGAACTTGACTCCAATATTTGATAAAGATCTCATTTTGCCATAGGTCTTCAGCAGGATTACGTGACTCTGACTTTCTTTTGGCAATCCAGCCTCAGGCTCCTGAGACACCATGACTATCCACCCCATCTTAGGACAGCCTTTGGCTGGTCTGCATGGAGGTTGGGGCCCCCGAGTCTTGGGACAGTCCAAGGAAGGAGGGAGGAAAATAGGTTGGAAAACTGGGCAGATGTGCTTTCCAGGTTGTCCCCTTCCCAGGAGGTCTAGAGTGTGGTGGCCAGGCCTGTGGAGAGAGCTGGGCAGGATGCGGTTAAGTGGCTTCTTGGGTACTTGTGGTCTCATGGTTCCTGACATCAAGAATCCGAAGCAGGGGCTGTGCCGTGCAGGAGAGCTAGGGAATCTGGCCCGGGGCTTGGTTCAGGAGACCTCTCGGAGGGCACAGATGGCCACTGCAGGTAGGAGGTGACACTCAGAGTCTAAGGCAGTTTCCTGACTCTGGCTGGAATGGTGGGAAGCCTCTCGGGATGCGTCTCTTGCCTCCACTCTGCTGTCAGCTTCCCTGCTTCCCAAATGCTCAGATGCTGTTTCTTGCTGAGTCTCCATGTTACCCTGGGCAACCATCAAGACGGACAGCATGATCAGATTTCATCATGAAGATGAGACAGAGAGATGTTCAGGCATGGTGCTGAGACCCAGGGCCAGGGAGGCCAGATTCGCCACCTGGCACTTTAAGTCCCTGCTGTGACACTGGGCTCTGGCCTTCTCAGTGGGATTCCACTAGGCAGGGTCTCTCGGAGGGTTTAGCCAGGAGACTCAAGAGGGTGAAGCAGATTCCTAGCAGATTGCAACCTTCACTGTGGTTTTGTTTATCTGGGATGCACGCATGTATGCATAACCAGAGGATAACCTTTGGGACTCCATTCTCTCCTGTCATGTGAGTCCAGGAGACCAAACTTGCGCCGTTAGGCTTTACCTGCTGGTCCTATGTTGGTCCTCCCCACACCCCGGCCCTTTTCCTGAAAGGCGCTTAGTACCAGTGAGCAAACTCCAGGGTGGATGCTGGTCACAATCCATGCACCATCCCAGGACTGGAGGCTCGGGCCCATCGACCACTGACTTTCCTGGGTGGAGACCTTCCTTGAAGAACTCAGGCCCACTGAATGCTGACTGCCTACACTCTCAAAGACCAGGAGTGGTGCTATAGACAGGACACGTGGAGGGAATTTTCTTGGCAAACAGACTCTGAGGCAGCTCTGTCCACTGAAAGACATGACTGAGGTTCTGCAGACTGTCCTCTAGGCCCTGAGGAGGACTTAGTGTCTTCAGGGGTATGCCATCCTCATCGTGTGTCCACAGGGATCCTGTGGTTGTTGCCCTGTTCCGTGTGGGTTTTTGAAGCCACAAGCACTACCTGGAGTCTCCACTCAGGAGGGTGATGAGTAACCGTGGTAGCTACTACCATGGAGTTTGGGAGTTAGTAGAATCTGATGTGTTATTTATAGGGGTTTTCTGCTTCTGACGGAGGACGAGACACAGGTGGTGCAGAGCAGCTAGCTTGCCGTGGTCACAGCCTTGTCTGTGACAATCATGTGTGGCACTGTTTCTGGAGCACATTGAGAATTCAGTCTGGATGGAAATACCAGTTAGCAAGCACGATACATCACAGCGAGCTGAGCTACAGCATGTCAGGTTAGGTGGCCTTGGGAGTCCAGGGCGTGACTTTACACTGATGATACAGACGGGGCCTGGCTGCCATTTCACTGACTCTGTGGCTGCTAGCAGCTGTCAGATCAGCACCAGAGCTGTGAGATTCCATTATCTGATATGGAACAGGCCCTGCCTGCCATTAAGATACATTCAGCCATTTTATAAAAGTGAATGTCAAGGCCTTTGCTGGCTGGGCTGACACAGGAGAAACTGCCTGTAATTGAAGGACAAGCCAGGGCCACAGGGCCACAGAAAGGTCTACAGGCAGCCGTAGAACTCTCCTCACTGTCCACCCAGCGGCAGTGTTCCACATGCATGGAAGGTTCCCAGTGGGTAAGACCTCTGGTGTCTTGGGACAGGTCAAGGGAGTCTCTGGGTCCCACGAAGCAGCTCAGATTTTGTTTCCTGCACTGGGGACTCAAAGTGTCAGGGTTGGAGTAAATGTCTGTGTGAGTGTGGTCCTGGCACTGGCCAGCTCAGACCATTGCTGTGTACCTAATGCAGAAACAATGCCCTGTGCATTGCTGTGTTTGAGTGTCAGACAGCAGACCCATTCCCCTATGTCTCCGGCTCAGGGACTCTTAGGACGGCATCAAGCTGGTCCCAGGGACCACAGCCCTGTCACAGTGCCGTGAAGCTGGGGAACCTGCATTCAAGGGCACTCCTGTGTCTGAGTGTCTCTTCACCACCTGGGACTCAGGACCGTGGGGGTGTCCTTACAAGATGGTAGCTGAGTTATCCAGATTAAGTGAGAAGAACCAGGCAAAGAGGGAGAAGAGGGTGGCAGAGGGAAGGCAAGGGAAGGAAGGGGAGCTCACAGGAGCTGTAGAGCTTCTGGCTATCTCTGAACACAGTCTCATCTACTGTGGTTGGTCACATGGTCTCACTCCCAGTGTGGTAAGGGCCCTCATTGCAGGTGAGCATCAGGGAGATCCCAGAAAACTTCTTGGGGGCTGACAGGAGGATCCTGTCTGATACCTTGGATCAATAGCTGAGCCAGGAAAGCAGAGAGGTGTGTGTGACTCCAGACTTCCTGGGGGCAGCAGGAAGAGGGCTGGGGCTAAGAGGTGGCACAGCCATGCTGAGGTGGCCAGAGCTGTCCTTCAGCAACAGTGCCAGGCCTGGACCTCCTGGATCCCAGCAGCCTTGCTGGTGTGGCTATCACACCCATGCCATTTGGATGAGTCCCCCGGAGAGGTCTGCAATGGCCCTTGAGGTGAGAAGGTGCTGCTTGTAACATGGGGGCCTGTGTTGTGGGGTTTTTGTCCTGCCCAGATCACTGAAGAAGCAAGATGTGACCTGCTCTGCTGAAAAAGGTACCGTGCCATGTGGCTAACATAGATAAGAATAATGGGTTAATATAAGCTACAAGAGCTAATAAGAAGCTTGAGCTAATGGGCCAATCAGTTATAACTAATGCAGAATCTCTGTGTAGGAGGTCCTTCTGTTTGTATGTTGCTTTCATTGGTTGAATAAAGAGACTGCCTTGGCCTTTTGATAGAGCAGAACTTAGATTGGTGGAGTAGACAGAACAGGATGCTGGGAAGAAGGGCAGTGTGGCAGATGCCATGAATCTCCTGCCTGAGACGGACATAGGTTAGAATCTTTCCCAGTAAGCCACAACCTTGTGGTGTTACACAGATTGGTAGAAATGGGTTATATCAGGATGTGGGAGTTGGCCAAGAAGAGGCTAGATATAATGGGCTAAGCAGTAATTTAATTAATACAGTTTCTGTGTGGTTATTTCGGTGGTTAATCTAGCTGGGCCATGGGAAGCAGCCCGCTCCCTCTTACTACACTGCTGAGATAAGAGGCTGTGGTGAATGTCCTTGAGGGACTTCTGCTGGCCAGGGTCCTATCTTGCCTACATCTTGGCTTCCTCCTCTCTCTGACAACACTGGGGCTCTTGGGCTGGAGGTCCCCTTCCCAAGCATTTTCACTGCCTACCTGACTTCAGTCTAGGCTTAGATGTTACCTTTTCAGGGGTTCCCTGACAGCACCCCAACCCTCCTCATGCTTTCGTTTCTAGTTTGTAGAAGTCTATCTAGTCTATTGTAAGTCTTCTCCTTGACCCTTGTAGGCTGCTAGGCACAGACTCTGTGTTTCCTAGGCTGCCGTGTACCTACCGCAGGAACAATGCCCTGTGCACTTGCTCGTGGTGCAAACAGTTGTAGCTTAGGAAGTTGGGGTCCCTTCTGGCCCTGCCCCTGGATCTCAGCCTCCAAACAGGTGCTGAGGATCCTGACCCTACAGGATGTCCACAGGAGGCTGACAGCAAGCGACACTCAGATGACACGGGATTCCATTCACAGCCTTGCCCCGATTTTGAGTCTTATAATTTCTGCCTCCCAGCTGGAGACAGCCCCAATGTCTCTAAATAATTTATCTAAGCCCCACTGCCTAGAAGGCAGCCAGAATCAGAGCAGCATCTCCTTCATGTTACAGTAGTCTGGTTTTAAAAGTTTTCTTCCTGTTGAATCTTAACACGGTGGTGTCTATCTGACTTGGGAGTTCCTTTTCTGACTTCCATTCCCTCAGCTACACTCCAGGCCTTAGTGCTTCATCTTCCAGCATTTGCCTCTAACAGTGAGCAAGAAGAAATTGATCTTTTTTCCTTTCTTCCTATTCTCTTTCTTCTCCTTCCCTTCTTTCCTTAACTTTAATTTTTATCTATTTATATGCCTTGCCTGCCTATATGTATACAAACCAGGTGCATACCTGGTGCCCACAGAGGCCAGAAGAAATTGTTAGATCTCCTGGAACTGGAGTGACAGATGGTTGTGAGTTGCCATGTGCATATTGGGAATCACACCCTAGTCTTCCTCTGGAAGAATGGCTAGTGATCTTAACCACTGAGCTCTCTCTCCAGCCCCTCTTTATCCTCTTCTTCCTCCTCTTCCCTTCCTCTTTCTCCTTCTTCTCTTCTCCTCCTTCCCATCCTCTCCTCATTTTTGGATAGAGGGTCTTGAACTTGTTACGTGACTAAGAGGTCAGGTATGAGTTACCATGCTCAGCCCTGTGCTATATGGATTTTACTTGATGTATTCAGGGCTTTCCAGGAATCAGATTTGGAGAGCCACAAGTATATCAAACACATTTTGCTGAAGACGCCACACAGTTTGGTTTCTGAACACAGAAAAAATAAAGCTAGGGCTGAGTTGGGAGCTTCCTTCTTGATGGCTAGCTTTTTTATAGCACCAGAATGCAGACTGCTAGAAGAGAAGAGTCATCAGTAGTCTTCCCCAGTTGCAGACATTGCATGATTAGCAACCTGCCAGGCAAGATGTGGCTACTGGTGTAACAGCAGCATGATTGCTATGGGGGTGACCAACTACTTTCTGAGTGGATATGAGCCTGATTCCACTGGAGGGGAAATTCACGTACTATGAACCTGGTCAAGAGTCATGACTGGGAAGGGCAGAGGTCCTGGTGGAAGCTAGCAGTATGTAGCTAATGGATGTGCTGAGTGCCTCAAGTTGCCTTCTAAGTATTTATGATTATACCCATAATTCAGTGCTACTCACAGCTTTGTTCAGAGGAGTTTCTTTTGCAGTGGGCACCATAATGCCCAAAGTACTGAGAAAAAGAGGTTGTCGTGTGCTCATCTTTAAACGTGACCTCTATATCATCCACTCTAAGGTACAGGAACATTGAGATGCAAAGAAAGATTAGAAGAGCCAGAGGATGGGGAAGGAGTGCTGGAAAATGCTGTCCCTGCGACAGGATGTGTCTGTCACCCTTAGGAGCTCACAGCAGCTGTGGTCACCTGCACACAATTGGGCCCATCGACATTCTATCATGGATATGGAAGGGGGCGTAGGAAGTTCCACCCTCCCTGAGGAGCTACTGATATTTCATGTGGCTGAAGGAGAAGGAACATTTTCTTCAGTGGTACAGTCACTGCCCATAACTCTTCACCCATGGTCATGTAAACACCTTTAGTCAAATTCATTGGTTCACCCTGCATGAAAGTACAAGGGGGGGCTGCTTGAGAAAAGGAAGGGTTCAGCAGCAGTGGGAGAGGACAAGGAAGGGCAGCGGGGTGAATATGACCAAAATGTGTTTTATATGTATGTATGTACAAAAATGTCACGAGACCCACTATTCTGGAGGATGCATGCTCATAATGAAAAGCAAACTTCACCCTGCATTAACAAAGCAAAGCAGGTCAGGCATGGTGGTGCACACACTTAATCCCAGCATTTGGGAGCAGAAGCAAGTGGCTCTCTGAGTTCGAGGACAGCCTGGTGAGGTCCACAGTGAGTTTCAGGCTGGCCAGGGCTGCACTGTGAGACATCCTGCCTCCCATTCCAAAGAAAGAAAGCAAAAAGCGTGTCTTGAAGCCTAGCCCACTTTCTAATGGGAGCCAGTGGAGGAGAGTAAGGAAAGAAACAACCTGAGTGGTAAAATAATGTTTTATTCCATGGATGACAAATGCTACCATGCCTCATCCCCGTGGCCCTCCGACCTGTCCTTGCCGGCAGAGCTGGCTCCCCCTTTCAGACCTCCTGGGCTTTGCTGTCAGCTGAGCCTGTTGAAGTAGTGAAAGCATGGTCTGTCTGTCTGTCTGTCTGTCTGTCTGTCTGTCTGTCTGTCTGTCTGTCAGCATGAGGTCTCTTCTCACCAGTGTGACACATCACCTGTGGAAAACCCCAGGATGCAACTCTTCCAACAGACCTAACAAGAACCAGTGCTCCAAGCTCGTGTGGACGGAACCCAAACCTCCAAACATTAAAAAAAAAAAAAAAACCAAAAATAATCAAAACAAAAAATACCCAAAACCAAAAACATGGACACATCTCTGAGGACAGGGTTTCAGGACACCCCAGCAGGAGTGGAACCTGGGGTGATTCGTACCGACATACAGGTTGTCAAAAAATCCTGAAAGGAAGCGATGGCAATTAATATATTTCACTTCTGGACAGGCCAGATCAGCCAGAGAAGTGTCTGCATGCAAGTTCAACACAAGGGTAGGCCTGGGAGGGGGAGGGGACTGCACAACGCCAGACACACATTTCTTGCTTTATATACAATGAAATGAAATATACACGGGTGACAGTGGTCACACATCTGGTCGGTAGTGTATCTTACAAGGCTACTGAGATGGGGTGGGGCTCACTGACGTCACTGTCAGAGCAGGAGGGAGGAGCCAGCCCTGGGGCAGCTGGTGAGGACCTGGTTCGGTTTATTACTCAGCAGACCTAAGAGTGGAACCAACATTCTGTCTGGTGATTTTTAACCCAATGTTACCTGGAAAGAGCAGACAACTGATTGACGGGGGAAAGAGTAGCAGTTTTAAGGACATGTGGGATGGATGGTGTGGAGCCACAGGCGAGTTCCAGCTCCACTCATGGGGAAGAAGGTTTGACTGAAGAACTTTTAGTGAGTGCTGCTGGGTGCTCTGTGTCCTTGGTGTCTGCAATACCTCCACCAAGTCTAACAGAGACAGCAGGTGTTCCAGAATGATCTCTTTATCCAAACAAGTACGACATGGAAAGCAGAGCAAAGCAACAGAAGACAGAAAGAAAGAATGCTCAGAGTGAGACAGTCCAGGGGCAGAGACAGTGGGGTGTCCAGTTAAAACAATAGAAAAATACAAAGTAATGCTACAAGGTTAACCACGGGCAGAGTGATAGTCTTACTTTGTACATAAAAAGTACTGTTTTCTGGGTGCAGATAGGGACAGTGGGGGCTCTTCTAAGCACAGAAAGGGCCAGGCATGTATGAACACTGCCGAGACAACCATGCTGTCCTGTTCCCAGGGCACAGCTCTGTCAGACGGGAAGCCAGACAGGACTCACAGTCGAGAGCACAGATGCAGTGCGTGAATGTAGACTGCGGGTCTCAATGCTACAGAGAGAAAGCTTGAACGTAAGGGCTGGTTTTCTTGGGCTCAAAGTGTGCCCTCACTGTCATCTGTCCTTCACTTTGTCCCCTCGGGGGAGGGGACATGGGATGGGCCAGTCATTGGGGGCCAGGAAGAGGCGATGCTGCTGAGGTGGGGTTGTTCCAGGCTATGTGGTTTCCACCGGAGCTTGTCGCCCCCACCAAATGGCCTTCAGTATCGAGACACATGCTATGGAACGCCGGCACCCCTACTTCCACTGCCCTTGGAGGGAGGGTGGTGGTGGGGGAGGGTTCCTCAGTTGCATATTGTTGTAGAAAGAGCCATGTCTGTGCTTAGGTCTCAAGCAAGATTAGTCCTCCTCCTCATCCTCTTTTGCTGTGGCTGTGGGTAGCTTGTCCTGGATCCTGAAGCATTCCACAAAGAAGTTGATGATGGAGCGATACAGATGCTGCTGGAGGGCCACGCTGTGGAAGTAGTGGCTTTCATCTGGGTATATCTGTGAAGGGAGAAGAACCAGGTTACCCCTCGGCAGTTCACCTGCTAAAGGGACTCCTGGAGGCACGGAGGAGAGGCAGCCTGGGAAAAGCCATGCTCCACACACTGAATTCCAGCTGGAGCACGAATCTCTTAGCCACGCGAGTCCCAGCAGCAGCGCCCTTTCCTCCTGGAGCTCTGCTTCTGGACCAGGCAGGAGGGCTCTTGCGCCCTGGCAGATCATGAAAACTTACCCATTTGCCCAGAACCTTCTCCCTTGGCATCTCTATTCCCCTCCCCAAGACAGTGGATACAGTGTAAATTGGTTGAGTAAGTCAGGAAGCACCTCATTTAGCAGACGTTCTGGCCAGAGCTACTTGCTCTACTTTGTAGCCTGGGTACACACTTAGAACTACAAGGTCAGCCTGGAGGGATGGCTCAGCCGTTAAAGGCTAGGCTCACAACCGAAAATAAAAGACCTACAAGGTCACAGGCCAAGGATCACACACACAGTGGGTGGGGAGAGAGAGACAGACAGACAGGCAGAGAGAGAGAGAGAGAGAGAGAGAGAGAGAGAGAGAGAGAGAGAGAGAGAGAAAAAAGACACATATACACACACACACAGACAGAGAGAGAGACAAGAAAGACACATATACACACACACACAGAGACAGAGAGACAGACAGAGAGAGAGAGACAGAGAGAGAGACAAGAAAGACACACACACACACACAGAGAGAGAGACAGACAGATAGGTAGAGAGAGAGAGAGAGAGAGAGAGAGAGAGAGAGAGAGAGAGAGAGAGAGAGAGAGAGAGAGACACTGACTTTTGGCTGAGTGGTTCTCCAGGATGGGAATGAGCCCCAGGCTGCCTGCTTTCTGAACCCACACGTGCTGACTTGGTATATGCTCACGCAGCTGCGTCTTGGGTCCAGGTGATGTGGGAAGGAAAACTGAATAGAGTCTGGCTCATAATTGTTCCTTGTGAGAGCTGACTACTATAATACCCCAAGGCACTAGGACAAGGCAGGCGACAATGGAGGGCTGACAAACAGGCATGCCAGGCAGAGTGGGTCTTTAGTGGACGGCCAGCGCAGTGACATAACCCGTCTTCTAGAGGCACTGTGCTGATCCCGCATACACGCACGACGAGAAGCCAAGTGTGATTTGGAATCTTACTCTTTCTGTATCTGAGCCCAATCTCATTTGAGTCCTGTATTCTTTACATGCTTTTGAGAGGAACACTCATCTTAATTTTTTTAATGACACCATTAGCCTGGAATATGTACGTTCAGTTCATAAGCTGCAAGAAGGCAATAAGGGGGTATGCCACCCCTCTTGCATTGTCCCCTGTTCCTGTGCTCTCCCCTGGAGCTTGTCATGACTGCAGACTCTTGAGTGAGAGGGCAGCTGCTGTGTTGGCCATGCATAGCCCCAGGCACAGGTGCCATGATGTGTGGAGTATACTTAACAAATCCAGAGTGCATCACACTCTGATATGTAATGTAACCAAGCCATTCATCCCAGCCAACAACTTTCAGGCCAAAGCCTCTTCCTTACTCAACCCACATACAGAGCTGCCAGAGGTCATTGGATGCTGAATGCAGAGGCAGACAGCGGTCAAAACCAGACAAATACTCTCTGAGGGAGTTAGGGTGCCATTTACCCCTGAATTTAAAAGATGGTGAGGTTATAACTGTTTTATCAAAGGAACCAGAGCACAAGAAGGAAACTAGAGAAGTTTCCAGCATCATTCCTGTATGTTGCTGGGAAGAGGTAGGAGTGAATGCCAGCGAAGCCCGTTGTAGGTTTGGTTTCTGGGACGGACAGTGTTTGATCACAGTCACAGAGGGTAGAGGAGCTTGGGGCATTCACAGAGCTTTCGCCTAGAGACAGTCAGAAAGAGAAGGCTCAATAGCCACCCATGGAACACCAACCCTCCCCATACCTACAACACACTGCCAGGGCCTGCATGTGTTGGCTTGGCCATCTCCTCTGCTTAGAAGTGGAATGTGGGGCAGGGTCAGGTGGAATGGTGGTGGCTTGGATATAGAGCTGAGCTGCTATCAGTTGAAGGGCACTGGCATGATATGATGTGGACCCCACTCGGTCCTGTCCCCACGACAAGGGCTGCCTTGCTCTAAGTTCCACACCTCGCAGGGAGCGTCCCATACCTGCAAGCTGTAATTGGCCTCTCCTTTGATCAGCTGTGTGATGAGCTCAGCTGTGTGCTGGAAATGGATTTTTTCTGCAGGAGAAAACAGAAACAAACGTTTGCCAAAACTCACATCACCACCCAGGGGACCTTCAGCACCAGGGAGTTTGGGGGGTGGCGCTCTGTCCTCACCATCAGCCGTGGCATGGATGATCAGGAACTGCTGGTCCTCCAGCGCGGACACTCGGTGTGCCAGCTTGGTCATCTGCGTGTGTGGGGCAAGAGGACAGGGTTAGCTGTGGGGTACGGCTAGGAAGCAGGTGTGGGTGGGGACATTGATGGAGGGGTCAAGGGAAACGGTGGGAAACGCCTGGCCCTGGAGGGCTGGGATGCCTGTGTCATGGGAAAACAGCATTTCCCTCAGAGTAGGGGAAAGGAGAGAGAAAGTGAAGGGGGTTCTCTGAGAAGAGGTGGTCTCAGAGGCTCATCATGTCACCGAGTGACACTGAGCAGGCTTGTCCCTTTGTCCACGCAGAGTCCTGCATGACACTGGCTTTCTGCCTGTGCATGGCTGATGACGTGCTGTGTACAACACTCTCCCTTGAGACGACAGGATGGCTGGGATGTAGTAAGAAACACAGTTCATACTTCACCCTCCCAAAGGGGAACTGGCCTTGGTGTGGGGAGCAGGGGCCCCCAACCCCCAGCAGCACCCTGGGCTTTCTTATCTCTCTCCCTCACCCATCAAAGCCAATCAGGAGAACAGAGGAGCTTACAGAGGCCACATTAATCCAGCTCCATGCAGTGAGAAGATGCACTGATGGTGGAGAGGCCCAGCCCTTTGGAAGGGAGAGTGGGTGGGGATGAGAGGTAGGAGGACAGGGAAGAGTAGATGGATCGGTCTCACGTGGTTCCCTGTCACTATGCCAAACGTACCTCATAGGCTCTGTTGTCGAGTCCGTGGAGGCCAAGGTACCGCTCAGAAAATGCAGAGGCTGCGCAGAGGCAAAGGGACGGGGTCATCCCCGGTCCTCAAGGGCTCCAATGGGGCAGAGCCCTGATGGAAGGGATGAGGCTGCAGGAGGGGGGCATTCCCTGCTACTTGCATAGTAAATGCTAAGCTTTTTGTTGGCTTTTTGCTTTTGTTTGGAGACAAGGTCTCACTATGTAGTTTTAGCAGGTCTGGAAACTGGATGTGTAAGCCCAGATGGCCTCATACTCAGAGAGATCCACCCCCCCTCTGTCTCCCAAGTACCGGGATTAAATGTATGCACCACCCACTATACTGGTTTTTGGGATTTAAAAGCTGTCTCCTAAGTCTCCTGCATCATGGCAAGGTAGTCAAACAGCGTGTGTGTGTGTGTGTGTGTGTGTGTGTGTGATTGTTTAAATGCATCATTCCTGGTGAATTTCTCTAAGCGGCTTAGATCCTGGTTCTGTACACCTGATATATGACAGGTGATGGAGAAGGGGTCAGGCTCCCATAGCATTGTTCTGCCCAGGACAACCAGGGATGAGGGCTCACTTTGACGTCACAGGGTTTCTGAGGGTGACCTTTGTGAGTTACAGGAGGCAATGGAAGGAACTTGGTGGTTCATTAAGATACAGGTGGGCTGGGGAGCGCAGCAGGACATGGCCTGCCTAGCATGCACGAGGTCTTGAGTCCTATACCCAGCTGAAGAAAAAGGAGTGTGTGTGTGTGTGTGTCTGTGTGTGGGGTTCAGTCTAATTTATGCGTATTTGAATCAGGTGAATTTGGAATGGCATGATTAAGAAATTAAGAGGCTCACTGAACAGTCCAACACACAACACGTATATTCATTCCCATGGGAAGGTTCCTCTGGAGTTGGACCAGGAGCGTTCTAATGGCCAGGGCAAAGTTATTTGCATTCGAGCTGTGACACCCTGTGTCATGAGCTCCCCAGAGGCTGCTAGACCAGCAGCCTCCCCAGCTCTAGCCTTGCTGCCTAGGGCCTACAAGTGCTAAAGAAGGGCACGTGGACCTCAGGAGGGACAGGGAAGAGAGCAGTTCCCACAGTACTGCAGCAGACTTGTCATCACTTAATATGGGGTCTCCTGGGGCTCAGAGCCTGATGCCCTGGAGCACTAAATAGAATGTGTATTTTCAGGGCTACTAAGGATGTTGTGTTGAGTATCACCAAGCCACGCACTGCCAGAGAAAGGAGTGGGTGACAAAGAGAGGACAGTTCAGGGCCTGGGACTCTAAATCTGTGTAAGGCAGGGACCATGTCTGCTTGGGCAGATGGCTCTCTCTCAACCTAGGGCATCTCAGGTCTGTTTGGACCCCAAAACAAAGTCATCCTGATGGCCCATCTCCCAGCTCTAGTCCCGCTCCTGGGAAGCTTCACTCTGCACAAAGAAGTATGGTCAGGTGCCATCTGTGGACCTGGGTGGATGCAGGCAGAGGAGCCCAGTTATTCAGAACCCCCATATCCTGGGGGTAGTAATAACCTCACCATCACCAGCGTGGTCTGTGTGCAAGCACCCGCCCCTCCTCCCTTCTTTCCCCCCTGTACTTGCGCGGCACACACATTCCTGCAGCAGAAGAAAGATGGCCAAGGCATTGCTCCCTGCCTCCTCCCCACCTGTAGGGACAGGCTTTTCTGAAGTCATTACAGTGAACTGGCCTTGGATTTTGGAGAGCAATCCTTGCCTACTGGTGAACTGACCCACCTTCACTCCAAACAATGGCTAGAGACTTCCCTCCTGCCCCAGGGGGTCACTGTGCACTGGGGGTGCTTGCTATTGGGCACAGAGGTGCTGAAGGGAAAGGTGGGGTTAAGCTGCAAGCTCAACCTTGGGTCTCATCAAAGCCATTACCATAGAGTTTGAAGTCTGTTATTGGAGAGAGCGCCGAGCCGCAGGTGAAAGTCTGGCCTTGATTGTCTCCCTTGGCTGGGAGGATGTAAGTGCTCAGGTAACCACCATAATCCTAGGAGACAGAAGGAAAAAAGAAGAGGCAAGGGGTTGGGTCACTTTCCACAACTCAGTAGGAAACTAGCCTCAGCCCATGAGGGCCAGCCCCTAATATGTATGTGTTCATGTAGTTTTTTCAAAGATCCGAGCTTTAAATATCCTTGTTGGGCGATAGATGAGACACTAAATAGTTCCCTGGTTCCATGTTGTGTGACTCAGTCTCCCCCTCTTCAGCACCCAGTGCCCAGAGACCTGGGATAAGTATGCCTAGTGACACAGAGATCGTCTATGCGATCACAGAGACCACATCCTCTGTCTAGGATGGTGACAGAGCGAGGCTGGTGTTCAACTGGTGTCCAGCATTCCAGTCCAGCCTCCCTTCCACTTCCTCATCTACAGCCAGCACCTGCCTCTGTATATCCCACAGAAGCCGAGGCAGAGCTCAGTGACAGGGTGGAGAACAGGCCTTCATGCCACCCAGCCCAGGACTTCATGAAACTCATATGTGTGTCCTGCAGGTAGGGTGATCCCTTGGCACTCATGTGGCCTGACTGCTGGTGTGGGTCTCCTAGCTGAAGCTGTGCCCATCACTGTCTGGTACCTTCCAAGTGTTACAGTCTGCTGAGAAAAGTCGGGGGGACAGGACAGGTCCCCTGAGCATGAATGGGCCAAGAGAACTAGGCACAAATGGTGGCTGCAGAAGGCATATGTGAGTAAATGGGTGTATGAGACAGACAGAAAGAGAGAGAGAGAGAGAGAGAGAGAGAGAGAGAGAGAGAGAGGGAGAGAGAGAGAGAGAGAGAGAGAGGGGGAGGGAGGGAGGGAGGGACGGAGAGTGAGAGGGAGAGATGGAGAGGAGGGAGGGAGAAAGAGGGAGGGAGAGGTGAACATTTGTGAGCATATATATGTGTGTGTGTGTGTATGTGCGAGAGAGAGAGAGAGAGAGAGAGAGAGAGAGAGAGAGAGAGAGAGAGAGAGAGAGCATATAAGCAAAGGAACATAAGAACATGCAGGCATGTGCTTACATGTATGGGCATACAGCTGAAAATACAGTTGTACACATATGAATGGATATTCTGAGCCTGTCTACTTGTATGAACACATGAACCCATATGTGAATGGATATGTATGAATGTGTAAATGTTGATGTGGTATATACATGTATGAGTGAGAGTGTATGTGAACATGTAGCTATATGAATGTGTATGTGTGTGTGTGTACGTGCATGCATGTGTGCATGCATGTATGTGCAAACCTGGGTGTGCTGACCATGGCAACATGGGGTGTGGAGAACCTCATAACTGATGAAGCCTGGGTGACAATCACATCATACCAAGTTCCCTATTGGTTTGATATTGAGTCTAGTTTGTTATATTATAATGTATTATAGTAGTGTTTTTTTTTTTTATTTTGAGACAGGGTTTCTCAGTGTAGCCTTGGAACTCACTCTGGGATCCAGGCTGTCTTTGAACATACAGATATCTGCTTGCTTCTGCATCCTGAGTCCTGGTATTAAAGCTGTGTGTCACCACCACCACCCAGCTTGTCAGTATCTTTAATTGAAGTCTTTCTTTCAGTTTTCTTTTCTTTACTCCTTCCTCCCTCCCTCCCTCCCTCCCTCCCTCCCTCCCTCCCTCCCTCCCTCCCTTCCTCCCTCCCTCCCTCCCTACCTCCCTCTCTCTTTCCCTCCCTCCCTCTCCTCCTTCCTCCCTATCTTTGTCCTTTTTGTCCTTCTGCAGACAGGACTTTACTATTTAGCACAGGCTGACCCTGAACTCTCATCCTTCCTTATCTAAGACTCCTAAGTCTGGGGTTATAGGTGTGTACCATGGCTCTCAGCACGTCATTTCCTAGGAAGCAGTATTGTTTGTCAGTGGACGATACATGTTTCTACAAGCCATTCTGCATTTCTTTCAAGCGTTTTTTTCCCTAGTGGATCTTCAAGATAGTTACATTTTGCATGGTGGCCTACAGTCTCTGGCCAGAGGTTTCAGGATACAGCTCATAGATGTCCTCTTGTGTGTGTGGAGCAGATTCTGCTGCACAGGGCGCTCTGGCCTTAAATGCCCTCATTGTGTGAGGAAGGGACACATGATCCAGGCTGCATACAGAATCACATGTCTCATGAAACAAGAGCAAAGGTCACAGAATGCCAGAGTACTGAAACAGTTGATGGCACCCAGGGCCACTGAGATGGCTCAGTTGGTGAAGGCACTGGCTGCTATGCCTGAAAACCTGAGTTGATCTTGGGATCAACATGGTGGAAGGGAAGGAGCTACTTTTACAAGTTGTCTTCTTATCTCCTTAACTATGTCATAATGTGTGTGCATGTGTGTATGCATGTACACATGCACACACACACAGAGGCATATGGTGTAATAATACTAATAAAGAATTAACAGCCCATGTTGGGGGCCCTGGGAGAGAAGGGACGTGGATAATGTAGAATTTCCCTCTGTAGGCTGTGAATATGTTATATTACCATTGGTTGATAAAGAAGCTGCTTTGGCCTATGTCAGGGCAGAATATAGCAAGTAGGAATTCCAAGCAGACATAGAGGAGGAAGGAAGGCAGAGTCAGATGCCATGTAGCTACCAAAGGGAAAAGTTGCAAGAACCTTACCGGTAAGCCACAGCCTCATGGTGATACACAGATTAATAGAAATGAGTTAAGTTAAAATATAAGAGCTAGTTAGGAATACACTTGAGCCACTGGCTAAACAATGCTGTAATTAATACATTTTTTTGTGTGTTTATTCGGGACTGGATGGCCAGGAAATGAAAAAGCAGTCTCTGTTTACAAGTGGGGAACCCGAGTTGGAGGCTCACAAAACTTCTGTTTAAGATACATTTAAACAGAGCCAAACAAAACCTAAACAGACCCAGGCTACTAAGCAAAGTGTGAGGCCCCACTTGGCAGAACAGGAAAGCAAGGGTCTGGCAAGTAACCCAAGCTGCTGCTTGCCTAGCTCTAGCTGTGGGGGAATGAATGCATCTGAAGGTGCGTGGTCCCTCCCCACATGGCACACTTGGCTGTATAGCCCAGCTGGCCACTCTCGGATAAAGCACACTGACAATCAGATGACCCTGGGCCTGCTGTGGCCAGAGAAAGTAACATAGTCCCAGTGGGTGTTACTGTCTGAGGCAAAGGAAGAAGGCCAGGCTAGTTCTCCTTCAAGATGGACATTGTTATATATTTGGGGAGAGTGAAATTCATGAAGACCCCCTCACTGGCCCCCTCACTTCTGCCACTGGGGTGCTGGGAAGTCAGGGGTGTGAGGGTTAAGGGGTGTAGTGAGTACTGATGCTCAGTTAAGTTTATCAGTGATCTATGGCCCTGGGCTGCTCACAGGCAGAAGTGTCTAGAAACAAGCCTCAAGGCTATCTTGGGGCTCTGCTCTGCCTCTGAGGGGAGCCCACTGGTGACTCTCCCTGCGGCCTCTCCTCTGCAGGTGCTCAGATTAAAGCTCGGATGAAGTGACTCCACAGGCTCACGTTTTGAACATGAGGCCCCAGCTGATAGCACTGTTCTAGAAGACCAATGAACTTTTGGGATGTGGGCCTAGCTGGCAGGCACTGATTGGGCCATGCACACCCTCTTTAAATAAGAAGGAAATCTGGGATCCTAGCTCAGTTAAGATAATAAGGTCACAACCAACTCTACCTCTGGCCAAAGTCCCTCTGCTTTCTCTGCTTCCTGACCCTTTACCCTTAGAGATGTAACGTAGACTCCCACGATCATGGCTGCTATGCCTTCCCCGTCATGGAGCTAGGAGCCAAAATAGATCCTTTCTCCCTCAAGTTGCTTTTTGTCAGATATTAGGTGAGAGCCATGAACAGAAACAGACTCTGTTCTGCCTGTTTCTGGGGTCTCCCATATGACACCATCAGGTCCCCCAGTGTACACGGCTCACCAGTCTATGGGGTATATTCTGGTGTTGACTGAAGGGCTCCTCTGAAGGGGTGGGGAAAAGAGATGAGGCATGAGCTCTTGGCTTTCTGAGAATAAGGGCTCTCCAGTCAAGGTGGCCTGAGGAAGGGAGGGTGGCCTAGCACACCTTACAAGTAGCCCTTGGAGACCTAATTCCCATCCCTGGACCTTCACTGCAGCCCGTATGGTATGGGCCAGCTGAGGCTATTCCATGAGCTGCCATGTGGAAACTGCTCTGGTTTAGCCACAGGGAACCCACAGTCTTCCTTCCGTCTGAGCAAAGGTGGGGAACACTGTGGTTGCACATAGGAAGTTGTCCACACCCTGGTTCCTGGTCCCTCTTCCTGGAGTGCCCATCAGCACTCACCAGGCTCGGCAAGTGAAGAAATTAGGAGCTCAGTGGAGTTTTCTGATGAGGGCCTGACCTGCTTTCTCTCCTTCTAGGTCATGTGACAAAGGCCAAGGATAGGCTCTCCCAGCAATGCCTTGCTGCAGTTACTAACCTCTCCCTACCTCTCCCTTTCTCTCCTTTCTGTCCTTCCCCCAAGGCCATAGGTGACCTCAGTGACTCAGAAGGAAGCTGATGGTGGTGAGACACAGTTCTAAACTTCAGGGTCCAGAGGCCCTGGCAGAAGACGGCATGACTCACCTTCCCAAACACAGCCACCCGCGTCTTGTCAATGTACTGCTCCTTCAGCATGGTCCTGCAGGCCGAGGGAAGAGAGGCGTGAGATCTAGGTGGGTGTCCTCTACAGCCCATAGTTCACAGCTATGTTGACCAGCCTGAAGACCCTCTTCAAACTAGAAAGGATCCTGGGATTCTAAATGCAGCTGCTTATTCCTTTTATTTATTTATTTGGTGCTCACTTTTTTACATTCTAAATGCAACGTACCCCAATGAGGCGTCTGGGGACCTTTTAGGTGCCCAGCTGAGCTTTAGAAGCAGCAGGGAGCCCCAGAGGCCCTGCCCATTTTGCCCCACCTTACACCTTCCCTTCTTTAGCGAGGTGCTGGTTTATGTGACCTTACAGGGGACTTTATATCCAGGGCTCCAGGGGTCTATGAGCAGGTGGAAGGCATCCAGAGCTAGAGAGCTTCAGGGAGTTAGCATGATGGACTGGCTTCGGTCTCCTCCTTCCACACTGAAAATCTGTCTTGTTTTACAGCCGTTCCTGGGCTCTTGTTCTGTGAGCGCCTAGGGTTGAGACGTGACATCACTGGTTTTTCCCTAGAACATGTCTGCTGTTGTTTTTGATTAGCTATAAAGACCACTCTTTGTTTATAAAGAATGGATGAAAACAGCCGTTAGCTCTTTGTCCCCGAGCTCTGAGGAAGTGGCTCCAGGGACCACAGGCTCACAGGTTATCTCAAGGATTCATGATCTTTCTCTGGGGTTCTCTGTAACAGGGAGGAGACACTGCGCCTCAGTGGGATGAGTTAAACCAGATGGGATGAAGTAAGAGCTGGAGAAGACAGGGAGGGGGACCAGGCAGGAGGGCAAGAGGCAAGGACAGTTCTCCCACGATGGCTCCTGGAGCCCCCTCTAATCCCAGCCTGTCGAGATGCCGCCTCACTTTCCCTGGGAAGTCTGTCTTGTGTACTGTGGGTCACTGACAGTCACCTGCTCCTCCTCCCTACAGACAGAAGCCAGTGTTCATTTGTCCCAGTCCTTCCTCTGATGGGAATTATCCTACAGCCAGAATCAGGGCCACCTGGTCTCCTGGAAAGCCAGCTTCCTGTCTGATGATACAGCTGCTTGCTGATGACGCTGAGCCTTGCACTCTTTCCTAGGCTATTTCTTGTTGGTGTTGATGCTGGATCACGCAGGGTTAAGTCTGGGGAGATGAAATGAAGCTTACTCAGCAGCTTTCGAGTCAAGGAGTTCTTTCTTCTTTTCTGGAAGTGTCTTCTGTTGTCCTGACCAGTTAGTAACACCGAAAGACTGTGGAAGCTGATGTTATCATGGTCATGACTACCCTCAGCTGAGAAAAGTCACTCGGAGTGAGGCTGTCCAGCTTGGCGGTATAGATGGGCAGAGCTTGCATCTCGTTGATACTACTGGTCTTTAAAGTTCCAGTTCTGGGGTCCACCGTCTCTGTGGACCTTCAGAGCCTACAAGGTTCCTTGCCTTAAAGGCAAATACAAGTGTGTGTGTGTGTGTGTGTGTGTGTGTGTTGCTGACTTCTGTCAAAAGCATCCTCACACACATGCCTTCCATGATGTTTGGGCTCTTGAGATGTTCCTGCTTGTGCCTTTTTATTTTGCGTGTATGGAGGTTTTGTCTGTGTATGACATGCATGTAATACCCTCAGAGGCCATAAGATGGCATTGGGTTTCCCAGAACTGGCATTACTAGACAATTCTGAACTACCAGCTAACATGAGGTGCTGGGGATTGAACCTGGGTCTTCTGGAAGTGCAGCTAACTCTCTTAATCTCTGAGTCATCACTCCAGCCCCATGTGATTTCTGTCTGTAAGATGCATGGGATCTGAGGACATCGTCTTGTCTGTTTTGGTTGGCTCACACTCCCTGATGGGGCTTGCATCTGAACTCTCCTCCGGAAGCTCATGTTCTGAGTCTTGAGCACTTGCTCCTTGGGTGGTGGGGCTGTGTGGGGAAACCGTGGAACCTTTAGGAGGTGGGTACCAGACGGCGGGAGGAAGTAGCAGGGGCAGGATTCTGAAGGTTGTCATTCAGCCTTGGTTCCAGTCTAGCTCTGTTTCCTGAGCAACCACCAGATGAAGATCAACCTGCACACACACCCACTGCCAGGGACCCTGGCATACCTCCCCTGCCAGGACGGACTGTCTTTCCTGAAACTGTGAGCCAAGCAAACCTCTCCACTCTTGAGTCCTTTCCTCCGGCATTTTGATTGTAGTGACATAAAGGCAGCTAATACTCTATGAAGAAGGTCCTTTGTGACCCATAAAATACATGTTTTGAAAAGCCAGTTAAGACTTCTCCTGGAAGCTTTGGAGCTTCGGGTGTGGGGTGTCAACCAGCTGCAGTCTCTAGCACACATGGGAGCTCAGCCAGCCCCATACTCTCCTGTCATACTAGGCTTATGAACACTCCAGCTAGGATGGCCGATGTCGCATGGCTCTTCCTTGTCCTTTGAAGCCTGCAATTCTGCAGGGTGGTGGGACTGTTTTCACTTCATTCTCAGTGCACAGCCACAGTCACAGTCCTGGGTGCTGTAAGCGCCCCCGCCCCCCAGGGAGCCTGGAGGCCCATTAGATCCTGGCGGGTTCTTCATGCTCCTTTAAAATTTCAGGGACATTGTAAAGCATGGTTTTGAGCACCTGATCCTTGGTACTGAGCTCCTTCTCTTCTTGGTGGCACTTGGTGGGACTCGCTGACTTGGCGACAGCATGTGGAGAAGGGTAAGAACTGAAAACAGGCCACTGCTCAGAGTCCAGAGGGCATTTCTGTCCAGCTGCCCATATATTTACAGGGTCCTCTTTTATGTAGTGAGGAGACCCCTTGGCCTGGCCCCACCCCCCACTCATATTTTCTCTCTGGTTTCCCTCCCTGCCTGCCTCCCTCCCTCCCTCCCTCCCTCCCTTCCTCCCTGTCTTTCTGGAGATGACCGCACAGCCAACCACAGAAGCCATAGCATGGAGAAGCCAGGCAGAAGTGGTATAAAATGTCCCCCACAGGCTCATGTGTCCCTAGCTGGTGGCATATTTTGGGAGGTTTTAGTAAGTAAAGCCTCATTGGAGGAAGTGGGCCACTGGGAGGTGGGCCTTCGAGTTCATTGCCTAGCCACAATTTCCTCCTCTCTGTTTCCTGACCCAGTGAGATTCAAGGACTCCCAGCCAAGGTTCCTGCTACCATGAACACTGTAGGATCTTCTCAAACTGTGAGCCTAGACAAACCTCTCCTCCTGGAAGAGCTGCTTGTGAGGGACTTGGCCGCAGAGATAATAAAAGCGATTAATACATAGACCCGGCTCAGTCTTGGCCTCTGACCCTGTGCTTAAATCAGTTCAATACGGAAGCCACCAAGCTGTGTGGAAGCCAGCATGGAAGCCTTCAGGAGAACCCTGCTGGCTGTCTCACTGGAGACGTCCATGCACCTGTCCACAGAGCTTAGTGAGGGCCAGTACAGGATGTGTGTATAGGCGGCAGCAGCAAGCGGCTGACATGCCCAAGGTGCAGCCCCTGCTGAGAGCATCCCCGCCGTCTTCCCTGCCCCACCCCTGTCCTCATGGTCGCTCACCTCATAGCTTCCATCTGGTCCTTCTCCTCCAGGAATCCCAGGCGCCTCCGTACTTCATGCAGGAGCTTGGTTCCCTGGAAGCCGCTTCCTCGGCCGTCACACTTGACGACCACTGCTCCATGGCTGCTCACCAACACCGTTTCCCAGGTCACCGCAAACCTCTCTGACACACTCTGACTCCCTGGGGTACCATCCCTAGAAGAGAGACAGATCTTCAGCATGCTTCATTATGGCTGGGAAGAACCACATCTGAGAAGGTTTCTCCTGCGGGGGTGTGTGTCTTTCCCTTTACTTGGTACCTTATGCCTACTCCTTGCCTTGGGTTCTGCTGTCTAGGATGGGTGAGCCAGGTATCATTCACACACCCCTGAGAGATTCCTAAGGTACCCCAGTCATCTCAAGGGTGAGAGTGTGTGTGTGTACGCGCGTGCACACACACACGTGTATATACAGGCCAGAGGTCAACTCTGCTGTTATTCCTCAGGCACCATGTGACTTGTTTTGTGCTGTTGTGGTCTCTCACTGGCCTGGAACTCAACCAAGTAGGCTAGGCTGGCCATGTCAGGGAGGCATTCCTGTTTGCTTCCCTAGTGCTGGGCTTACAGCATATGCAACCACGCCTGGCTTTTTAAAAGTATAATTTCTAGAGATAGAATCCAGGTCCTCGTATTGTGTGGCAAACACTTTATGTCTCCTGAACTCTTTTGGTGAGTATTTCCAACATGATGACACTCTTCCTGTCTGCTTGGGGCTTGACACACCTTGGTCTGCTCCTACCCCCATGCCTGCCATTTGAGAGCCCAGGCTGTGGGACTCCTTCAGTGGCTCATTGACTTTAGAAACCTTTATGGTTAGGTTGGAAGAAACAGCACACAGGCTGGAGCAGTGACTTTCCCAGTTTGAAGAATGAGGTGCCTCTCTCCTGGAAGCAGGCATTTGCAGCTCTCACTGTGAGGAGGGTGGGGATGTTGTACTTGGCTCTTTCCTTCTCCATTGAAGACCCCAGGCTGTGGCTTCAAAAGCATTCCCAGTGGAAATGTCTACCATGGGAAATGGTCCGGGCTCTGGACAGGGCTTTACTCTCTTTACAGAGACGGGCCAGTGGCTCTTGTGTCATTATTATGCAGTTCAGTGCAGGGTTGTGTTGTGAGGACTGTGTTGTTTGGCTGGGCTGTGGTATCAAGCTGAACTATACAAAGATGTCACTAGATGATACAGTCTTTTTTTATAATTTACTTATCTTTATTTTATGTACATTGGCGTTTGGCTGCATGTAACTCTGCGTGAGATCTCAGAGTTACCATTGATAGCTGCCATGGGAGTGGTGGGAATTAAACCTGGGTCCTCTGGTAGAGCAGTCAATACTCTTAACCACTGAGCCATCACTCCAGCCCCTAGATGATACAGTCTTATAGGACCACAGTCCTATATACTTGTCAAGAACAGAAATGTTCTCATAATCTCACCACAGTGATAAAAAATACACCACTGGTACCTGGGTGCCCCTACTGTAGTTCTACCTCTGTGGGGCAGATTCGGAGTCACAGAAAGAATCCATCCTTTGCTGACAAACCAACCTATCTGAAGAACTAAACAAGCAGCATCATTTATCCTACTTCTCCCCTTACGAGTTCACCATCCCCTTCCCCTGCACCGCTGAGTCCCAAGAAGGCACCGGAGAAAGAAAGAGGCAGTCATACTTACACCACCAGCAATAAAGGGTAGTGGGCCGTGTCGGTGAAGGTGGCTGGCTTCAGGATCTGCATTGGCAAGTCTGGAGACAGGTGAAACACAGCCTGGTCAGGGGCAGCTGGGTAGGAGGTTGAACCACTCTGCACTCTGGTTCTGTGTCTGCATTTCTGTGGATGCCCCGGGGTGGGAAGGGAAGTCCACACAGGGAGCTTCCACAACAACTGGGTGTGAGCCCTTGGGCAGGTCACTGGCCTTGTAACTCTCTCTGGTCTGAAGCTCAAATGTCACTTTATCACATAAGAAGTGTGTTAACTTCCTCAGGGCTCACAGGTACCTGCTGGGGGCAGAATTCCACACAGAGAGAGCCCTTGAGGGCTGGGTCAGCCAGGCACCAGAGATGAATAGGTTTATTTTTATTTTATGTGTATGGGGGTTTTGCACACACACATATACACATAGATAGATAAAGATGTGCCAGAAAACGGTGTTGGATCCCCTGGAGCTAGAGTTACAGACTGTTAGGAGCTGACATGGAGGTGCTGGGAATTGGTCCTGGGTCTTCTGGAAGAGCAGTCAGTGTTTTTAACTGCTGAACCAGCTCTCTAACCCAAACAGATGGATATTTGTGAGCCAGCCGTTGCTCCGTAAGAGGAAGAGACTGGGGTGAAGGGGTGTGTTGAAATGAGAGGCATGCTGTACTGAGAGAGGAGGGGCACCTCTCTACCGTGACAAGTGACTTTGCAGGTTCATACTAGGCAGGTCTGACTATCTGCTGGATCCTCAAGGACCGGACCCTAGAGAAGGAGCTGATGTAGCTGTGCTTTCTTGTGGCCACCAAGGTCACTGGGTTTGGTCATCAGTAGCATAAGATGGGGTGGGGTAATAATCAAGTCTCAGGAAATTATCCCACACCAGTTTCTTTGTTCAGCCCACCTCCAGAACAAGCCTCACTGCCCCAGCAGGAATTGTTTATTGAGGGAAACTACAGCCCAGATTACCAAGGCCCAGCAATTAAATGGGAATTAGTGGCTTCCTAGTTCAGCGACTGCAGACGCACCCCAGCCTGGCAGCCTGCTCCCAGACAGCCTTTCATTACTGACTCAGCCTGACTGTTAATGGCTTGCAAATTGGATCCCTGGCTCAGGGACTGGCAGAGAGGCAGGTATTGCAGGGTATCACAGAGATAGCCACAAAACCTGGTGTGGTCACACCACACAAAGGGGGTGGACCTTTGAAAGTAGTTGCCTGCCGGCAGACCACACTGAAGAAGCCTTTCTGGGCAACACTCACCTTCCCAGAAGCCTTATCTGGCAGCGGAAATAAAAAACAAACCTGTAAACAGGTCTAGGGAAGGGGATCAACGTGGTTCAGACTTTTTGTTCCAAAGGGTGGCTTCCCCATGCCAGGCCTTGGTGGACCTGGTGGTCCCTGGTACCCTCTCCTGCAACAGTTCTGGAGAGGCCTGGGAGCAGGGCTCAGTGCTATGGATGTTCCTACAGGCCCTTAGTGGCTTTCCTAAGGAAAGGTGATGACGTCAGTTTCCAGAATGTGAAGATGCAATGACAGCCATAGGCAGAGCAATGAGGAAGAAGGGGCTTTTGGAACTGCAAGGGAGAGGAGTCCTAGCAGGGAGGCAAGTCACACTGGAACCTAGCCACAAAAGCCCGGAGTAAGGACATGCTGCAGCAGGTCAGAGCGGCATGTTAGGGACAATATCCAGAGCATAGACGCAGTTCTTGGCCAGAGTAGACCGTCTCAGTTGTGGGTGCAGTTTTTAAAATTCTTCCTCCTGAGGCTACCTACCCCCTTCATTTTTTCCTTGTCCCTTTCTCAGAGCTTTGACAAGAGGAAGTCTCTGGATTGGGGTGGGTTGGAGGGAACTAGACTCACAGTCTAGCCAGCTTCCATGTTCCTGACTCCAGAGGTGGATGGAGCTTCCTACAGGACATCAGGGACAACACAAGCATTTCTGGAAGTAGTGTGATCTCACACGACTCGATGAGGGGCCTGGGGTGTTTTGGTGAGTGGTCTGGGATGGACCAGAAGGGTTGTTGGTGATCTGCTGGTGGCGTCATGCCATGCTTGGTGTCTGGGGACTCCCTAAAGCATGTTTATTCTTGCCTAAGCTGTGCTCTGGATGATGCTGTTATGTCTATGTCAACCCAAAGCCCACTGAAGGGATCGTTTACAACCCCTGGTCCAGTGCACGCAACCTTCCTACATAATTTGGCTCAATCTCTGTTCTTTTCTGAACACCCATGCCATTTGCTTTCTGTTGTAAATGAGTTGTCCTACTGCGTTCACTATGTGGTCGTACTGTGCCACTTGGGGTACTTGCTTCCTGCTCCTGGGAGTGTGCAGCCTGCAAGTGGCTGCATTTTGTCTAGGCTGTAGAACACAGGGTATATGCTAATAGTCTGGTACTACTGGCTCCACTGACGAGCCAGAGCAGATGCAGGTGTTGTAGAGACGGCTCTACTTCTAGATGCCTGCAAGACATATATAGTTCCACCTGCTTCTCCTGTGAGTCTTGTCTGTTTCCCTTAAGCCTGGCCACCTTCTCCTCTCCAGGCAGAACTCTGTCAATGACTGTGGATCAGGCAGAATCCTCCCAGGAATTGAGGCCTGGCCATGACTGCAGAGATGTTGGCAAGAGAGATCCAAATGAATGACTAGGGGTACCTTTAAGCTTTGGGGGTCTAAGTAACAGCCAACTAAACAGTGCTGTGTCCAGTTGCAAGACAACCTAGGAAGGATAGGAATGGAGATGATATTGAACACTGGGGCTTTCTAGGGTTAAGGACAATGGGCAGCTATGAGTTCAGGGTCAGCCAGGGTGAACTGGGGGCCACACAGATTGAGAGATGATGTTTTGAGCTAGCTGCTGCTAGCTGGTTCCAGCAAACAGGATGGTTCTTATAGCCTAGCACCAAGGCAGCACCCAAGAAACAAGCCAGTGGTTACAGTGTGAAAGAAAAAAGCCTGGGGAGCAGTGTCAAGAACGCCTCAGGCAGTGACAGTGACCCCTTGCATGCATCTCTCCAGCATCAAGGATGCCTCTCACTAGCTCACAGCCATCATCTGAAGGCAAGACACTGAGCAAGGAAGACGGCATGATACAGAGGCCAGAAGGTGTTCTCCCAGATGTGGTGACCTGAGGAGAGGTTCCATCCTGATCTCTCGAGGAGAGAAACCACCAGCTCTGCCTATGATTTTTGCTGCCACCAGCTCCAAGGTGTTCTGTTGACCTTTCTAAGGGCAGAAACGTGGTACTTACTGTAATCTTCTATCTCGATTTTCCGGTACTCGATTTTAGGCATCTGCCGATCACTGATGGCCTTCTGCACATGCTCATTTGCTTCCAAGTCAAAAATTTCTGGAAAGGGCAAAACAAAGACACATTGGATTCTGGGACCCATGTGGGCCGTAGGTTCTCACATGTCTTCCACACTGCTTCGCAGGAACATCCCTGGAGGTTGCTTGCTGCTGCACAGAGCGAGAAGATGAGTTACCAGATAGCTCATTCAAGCCCCATGATCCTAACTTCAAATCAGGAACAGGGGCACATCAGAGTACATCTCTGCGCTCTATGCTCCCACCTCCTTCTCTGTACACGTCTGTTCTCCAGACACGTGTCTTTGGTATGACCCATTCTAAGTCTGTTGGGTTCAGGAACAGCAATGCTAGCTATCCGTGGGGGGAACATCGCCACCATAACCAGGTGATAAGAGCAGAGAAGTCACTTGACTGTCACTTCTATCAGCCACCCCACCCCCAGATTTCTTACTTTAACCTATAAGTTATCTGGTCTTTTGAGACTTGGAGTTGGTGACCATAGCCAGAGACAGCAAAGTCCTTTTGCAGCTTGAGGGCCTGGCTTCTCTCAGGCAGGTTGTCTGCTTAGGGTAACTCTGCATGGAGGCTTATCTGCACGGCTCTTCTGTTCTCAGGTTACAACACACAAACTCCCTGTTGGCAGTTTCTTGAGCTAGAATGGAGAAAGCCTGTTTTGTTCACCTGCTGAAATGGCCGTGAGACCCCATTTCGCCATTTCGTATGTAATAAACACACTGGGCTTCCTTTTCTTTTCTTTCTTTTCTTTCTTTTCTTTTCTTTTCTTTTCTTTTCTTTCCTCTCTCTCTCTCTCTCTCTCTCTCTCTCTCTCTCTCTCTCTCTCTCTCTCTCTCTCTCTCTCTCTCTCCTCCCTTCCTCCCTTCCTTCCTTTCTTTCTATTTTTATTTTTTGAGATAGGGTTTCTCTGTGTAGTCCTGGCTGTCCTGGAACTCACTCTGTAGATCAGGCTGGCCCCAAACTCACAAAGATTCACCTGCCTCTTCTTCCCGAGTGCTGGGATTAAAGGCATGCACCACCAACACCTGGCTGCTTCTTTCCTTTCCTTAAGGTTACATGTAGGGTTGGCTTGTGGCTCAGTGTAAAAGGGAACTCTGTCTTCAAGGGATTTTGCCTTTAGCTTGTCCAGTTCCCTGGAAGGCCAGAATTCGGAAATGTTTTAAAGCCGTGGTCTTATGAAGAGTGTCGGGGTCTCTCATGACCCCTTTACAAAGACATGCCCCACAGGCATGGTTCTCAAAGGCATCAGCGGTTAACTCATGGCTTCTATGATCAGTGATTTTATTTTTGGGTGACACACAGCAGTGTGTGACTCTAGGATCATCACCATCCACAGAAGCAGGGATGGTGCCCTCCTGGGGAGGTAGAGCATAGGAGTTTTCCTGTGCCTGTGATGAGCTAATAAGCTGCTGAAAATGATTGGCAAGCTACCAGCCACACGTGACCATTCAGCTCCGACTTTCACCTTAGACAGCCGCCAACCCTGGGTTTCTGCCTGAAGCTTTCCCTCGCTCCCTGGGTAGCCTTTACTACCCCTCCAGGACAGTCACAAAGGAAACAGGACTGAGAGATCCTCCAGGGATCTCAGGATGCTTAAGGCTCTGTAAGGTCCCAGAGTTCAGGATGCCTGAGGACAAGGGCTGACAGTTAACCATCTCCTGCTCTATGTGTGACATCAACAACACAATGAAAGCAAGCATCAATAAACTGAGTGTAGAGTCTTGGGTGCTAGAAAGACCAATTATGTATGGAGGTTACTATTCCATGAGGGCCAGGATTCTGACTCCGTTCACTGATAGCCCCAGACCAAAGCTTAGTGTAAGAATCAGGGCCCAGACTTAAGATGCTGTCTCAATGCTTCAGCACACGGAGGGCCCTTATAATCCGTGAACTGGCTGGTTTTATGGAAACTTAATACAAGCTAGAGTCGTGTGGGACTAGGAAACCTCAGCAGAGAGAGGGAATGTCTTCTTAGTATTGGCCTGTAGGCAAGTCTGTAGTGCATTCTCTTGGCTGATCATTGCAGTGGGAGGGTCCAGCTCATTATGGGTGGTGACACCCTGGGCCATTAGTCCTGGGTTCTAAGAGTATAGACTGAGCAAGCCATGAGGAGCAAGCCAGTATGCAGCTCTTCTCCATGGCCACTGCTTCAGTTCCTGCCCTGAGTTCCCCGGATGAGCTATATGATGAAATAAACCCTTTCCTCTCCAAGTTGCTTTTGGTCATGGTCTTTCATCCCGGCTCTAAGACAACCTGGGAAGAGCCTTCCATTGCCATCACTCTACCTGAATGTTTGATTGACCTAGGCATGGCATGGGGAAGGGACTTGGAGTGGGTAAATATGGATTGGCTGCAAACATGGGAGCATATGGGTATTGGTACAATCAGCAAAGGCCCAGCAAAGATGGGTACATGGATCTCACTCAGATTCTGCCACCAGGGCGCTATGGGAACTTCATTTATGGAAGCGGGTGAGCACCAGGACCAATTCAGAGCCCCTCACAACTGGCCCACCTCTCTTTACGTCTGGTTTGTATGAACCGGTTCTAATGTGACTCTACAGTCTTACATGCTGTTCTGGATGGAGAGGTGCAAACCCAGATCACCAGTGTGTGCAGTTGCCCACCCGGCTCAGCTTTCCCAGAGTGAATACAGACACAGCTAAATACTCATCACCCACGCCGGGCCCTGGCAGGTCTGGCCTTGTGTTGGGCGTAGCAAGTTCTAATCGCTCACTGACTATTCAGGCTGCCTTTGAATAGCTCCCCCCTCTCTATTGAAATCCTACCTTCTGCAGAAGAGCACCAAAGCAACAGACTATTAAATTTAGTTAAATATTAGATTTCTCGTTTAATGATTGCCCACGCAGTCGGGTTTATCAGCAGAGAACTGGTGGTCTCATGGGGGAGTTGGGTTCAGCTAGTTTATTTGTTTCCCTAATTGCATTCAAAGAGGGCAGGAGCTCAGAGGAGAAATAAGAAAAGATCGGTGCATTCCCGGAGGACTCTGCCTTTGACTTCGGGGCAGCAGGGACCTCCGGGCTGCAGCACACACATGGCCACTCCTTAATTAAATGTGAGCCCCTCTAATATTTGGTGGAATTAGCTATTATCAGATCTGGACACAGTGAGCCCACAGAGACAAATGGCTGCTCAGGAAGCCGCTCTCTGGGTTGCGTGGCCTGTGGGCTGTTCCCACATGGCCCTGGGGCTTGGAGCGCTCACCCCTACGCCGCATCATTGGAAAACTGGGGACCAGACTGCAATGGAAACCGCAAGCAACTGATCTGGAGGGTAAGGAGACTGCCTGGTCCTTGGCTTGTGGTTTCTTTTCTGTAGGCTATGACTCCCCAGGCTGTGAGTAGACAGACAGATGTACACACTGCTTCTTCTTCTAGCAGCTCTGGTCAGGTAGCCCCGCCCCCACTGTTCTTCACTGGCTTTTTGCATCCTTCCCTGAGGCGTCATTCTTCTCTGTCCTTGCTCTTTGCCACAGAGGCCGCCCATTAACCCTGGGCTCCATCCCTCAGCTAACTCAAAGGGCAGACCCAGAAGAATAAAGGCTTTTCAACTTGCTCCCCTCAACGGGATCTCTTTTCACTCTGAGCCCGCTAGGCTTCTTTGCTACAGTCAGTTTGACAGCTTGTGACCCAGAGGGACTGTTCTTCAGCCATGACTCTCACTGAGTCCCTGGATAGATGCTGAGCATCTTGAAGGCAGGATTCAGAGAAGTGGTCTTATCGCTAGTCTCTCCAGCACCGTGCTGGGCATTGTGCTGAGCTGCTGTGCAGGTCTGACACTCGGGGGCACTATGTCCACGGAGGGCTGTGCTGTGGTTGGCACACTGGTCAGCGGCTGGTGCTTCAGGGGGAGACCCCTGAGAGGTGCTTGCAGGAAGTGAGGTCTCTGGGTCTCCCCTGGCTCTTTCTGTAGACACCTAAGGGTATGGACGCCATGCATCTGGCTTATGCTCCTTCACTTGGCCTTTATTATGTGCCAGCTTGTCGATCCAAGATTCTGTAATGGAACCTCAAAGCTGGCCACTGACTCTTCCCAGAAGGTTGCTGTGTGCGCCTCTGGGGTCCATAAGACTTTTCACAATCAACAGGTTTTGTGGATTGACTCCTTGGTCTCTGCCTCATGTGTTTGTTCCCATGTCCTTCCCATCAACACCTCATACATGGCTACATGACTGAAACACACCTTTGAGCACCTTATCTGTTCCTGGACCTCCTGCCAGCAGGTGGACTTCACATTGATGACTTGGGACCACTAGGTCTGCATTGACATAGACAATTCCCGGTTATGGGCAAGGACTCTTTGGCAACACGGGAGGGTTGTGGCCCTTTGACATCAGCAAAACTGCCAAGGGATATGACTAAGCTTGAAATAAATACACCTCTGTATTTATTTGTTATCCTTGGAGGTAGATAGGTTGCCATTTTTTTTTTGGTATATACAACGCGGAAGGAGTTTTAAAAAGGCGGAGGGAGCTGGAGAGATGGCTCAGATGTTAGGAGCACTGGCTCCTCTCCCCGAGGACTCAGATTCTCAGCACCCACAAGTGACTCACAAGTGTAACTCAATTTCAGAGGACCCAATGCCCTCTTCCGGGCTCTGAAGGCACATGGCATCCAAGACACAGAAACATATGCAGAAAAAACACCCTCACATGGAAACAAAATTTAACCAAATAGTGGAGTTACCACAACTCTTCTCTTCCTCCTACTCCAGTGCTTTTGGGACACCTTCACAAACAAAGGGCCCGGTCACCACAGAAGCGGGAGAATGCACACACCGTCTCTCACAGATGTGTTCGGGTTGGAAGGAGTCCCATTCATACACCACAGCTGCGTCACCTCGGTAGCTCACCCCGTTACACTAGGGGCGGCAGCGGTGTGTGATGTGGTCTAGCTGCTTTGTGTGGACACGCGACAGTTCCTTATGCTTTATTTATGGACGCCGCAACTGTGAAAGCACTTCAATGACTTTGTGCTTGTGCAACACTGGCACAGACGTCTAGGGGGGCAGGGGGATGTTAGCAGCAGCAAACGCTGAAAAGAAGGATGCAAATTTACGACTGTTGAAGAAGAAACGGCCTAAGACGGTTGGAAGGGATGAGGGCGGGGGATTCAGATTCCATCGACTCATGCCATGACTCTGTGCCCAGATAAAAACATCCTTGGTGCAGCTTTTCTTGTTCTTTTCTGTTTGGGGCTGAGGTGAGAAGCCAGGGCTATGTGCATGCTCGCTGGGCAAGTGCTCTCCTACTGAGGGACATCTCAGCCCCATGCAGCTCTTTCTCCAGGAAAATCTCTCAGATAACAGCCTAAGCATATATGAGGAGACTCTCTAATGCATTTATTTGTGTACTGTTGATCCAGCCGACATTTAAATGGGGGTGTGTCTAGGCAAGTAACCTTGGCTGGCTTGGAACTCACTATGTAGACCACGCTGGCACTAAACTCACAGAGATTCGCCTGCCTCTGTCCCTGTCTCCAGGGCTGGGAAATGTGTGCACCATTACACCTGGCTGATGTTTCTCTTTTCTTCCCACCAAACTGTTCCTGAAATATTTGAAAACTGTCGTTATTAGATACAAACTTGCTCTGTGTGCTGTAAGAGTTGAGGATAAATTGGGCGCCAGGACACAGAACGGGTGCTTGCCTCTCTTCGTGCACTGTACACAAGTTATGTTACTGGGGACGTTCCCCATGGCTGTGGTTGGGCAGGCTGTCCACTGAGGCTAGGCTATACTTCCCGAGAGCAGAATTCCACCCTGCAGCCACAGGCTGGAAGTCTCTGGCACTGTCTTGGGACAGATGCCACAACAGATGAGTGTCCATTTGGCTTGTCACTTCTGTGCCAAAGGAGGCCCACTGTAGGCTATTGTCCTGTTCTTCTGGGGCCGGAGAAGAGCAAGGTTTTGAGGACCAAGGACTTTAGAAAAACTGCAAGACCCTGGTTAGCATGTGCCTCCTGTCCTTGAACTTTAGGGGCAAGGTGGCTCTGTGGCTCTGTTTAATTGTTTAGCAACAAGGTTCCATGTACCCCAGTATGGCCTCAACTTGCTATGGACCTGAAAATGATACCAGAGGTGGGCAGGTGGGCAGGGTGTGGGTGCCCACAGATATAGCCCATGTGATGTCACCAGGGCACTCATTTTAACCCAGAGGATGTACAATTGCCCATGAACCCCCTGTGGTCCCAGCTCTCTCCCACATGGGACCAGAGCCAGCATCTGCCTTGCACGTCCATCTACATGACAGCCAGGACCAGTGGCAGACAGATGTGGCTCTGCTGGTGTTTTTTTCCATCTCTGAGTGGTTGGGAGCCTCAGACACATGAGGAGCCTTTGGTGCCCGTGATAATGACATTCTTTTTTTTTTTTTTTTTTTTTTAATTTTTTTTATTTTTTTCTCATGCTTTATTTTTTTTTTAAATTTAAAAATTTCCATCTCCTTCCCTCCTCCTTCCCCCCCCCCTCCCTCCTTCTCCCCTTTCTCTCCCCTCCTTCTCCCCCTTCCCTCCCCCCCCCCCCCACCCCTACCTCCCCTCCCTCCCTCTCAAGGCCAAGGAGCCATCAGGGTTCCCCACTCTATGCTAAGACCAAGGTCCTCCCACTCCCCCCCAGGTCCAGGAAGGTGATCGACCAAGCTGAGAAGGCTCCCACAGAGCCCGTCCATGAAGAAGAATCAGAGCCCAGAGCCATTGTCCTTTGCTTCTCAGTCAGCCCCCGCTGTTGGCCACACTCAGAGAGACGGGTTTGGTCGCATGATCCATCAGTCCCATTCCAACTGGAGTTGGTGATCTCCCATTAGTTCTGTCCCACCGTCTCCATGAGTGAACGCACCCCTCTCGTTCCTGACTTTCTCCCTCATGTTCTCGCTCCTTCTGCTCCTCATCAGGACCTTGGGAGCTCAGTCCAGTGCTCCAATGTGGGGCTCAGTCACCTTCCCCATCTGTCGCCAGCTGGAGGTTCCCTCACGGTCCTGACTTTCTTTCTCATGTTCTCTCTCCTTCTGCTCCTCATCAGGACCTTGGGAGCTCAGTCCGGTGCTCCAAGGTGGGGCTCTGTCATTTTCTTCATCTATCGTCAGGTGGAGGTTCTTCTTATTATCTTCTCAAGGATCCCAAACTTATAGGCTCGATGTCCTATAATCATGGCTAGAAACCGAATATGAGTGAGTACATCCCATGTTCATCTTTATGGGTCTGGGTTACCTCACTCAGAATAGTGTTTTCTATTTCCATCCATTTGCCTGCAAAATTCAAGATGTCATTGTTTTTTACCGCTGAGTAGTATTCTAGCATGTATATATTCCACAGTTTCTTCATCCATTCTTCCACTGAAGGGCATCTAGGCTGTCTCCAGGATCTGGCTATTACAAATAATGCTGCTATGAACATAGATGAGCATATGCTTTTGTTGTATGATTGGGCATCTCTTGGGTAGATTCCCAATAGTGGAATTGCTGGGTCCTGGGGTAGGTTGATCCCGAATTTCCTGAGAAACCGCCACACTGCTTTCCAAAGTGGTTGCACAAGTTTGCATTCCACCAGCAATGGATGAGTGTGCCCCTTACCCCACAACCTCTCCAGCAAAGGTTATTATTGGTGTTTTGGATTTTAGCCAATCTGACAGGTGTGAGATGATATCTCAAAGTTGTTTTGATTTGCATTTCCCTGATAGCTAGGGAGGTTGAGCATGACCTTAAGTGTCTTTTGGCCATTCGAACTTCTTCTGTTGAGAATTCTCTGTTCAGTTCATCGCCCCATTTTTTAATTGGGTTAATTGGCATTTTACCGTCTAGTCTCTTGAGTTCCTTATATATTTAGAGATCAGACCTTTGTCAGTTGCAGGGTTGGTGAAGATCTTTTCCCAGTCAGTAGGCTGCCTTTGTGTCTTAGTGACAATGTCCTTTGCTTTACAGAAGCTGCTCAACTTCAGGAGGTCCCATTTATTCAATGTTGCCCTTAAAGTCTGTGCAGCTGGGGTTATGCATAGGAAACGGTTCCCTGTGCCCATTTGTTGTAGAGTACTTCCCACTTTCTCCTCTATCAATCTCAATGTGTTCAAATTAATATTGAGGTCTTTAATCCATTTGGACTTGAGTTTTGTGCATGGTGATAGATATGGATCTACTTTCATTCTTCTACAGGTTGACATCCAGTTATGCCAGCACCATTTGTTGAAGATGCCCTCTTTTTTCCATTGTGTACTTTTGGCTCCTTTATCAAAAATCAGGTGTTCATAGGTTTGTGGTTTAAGATCCGGGTCTTCTATACGATTCCATTGGTCAACTTCTCTGTTCTTATGCCAATACCAAGCCGTTTTCAATACTGTAGCTCTGTAATAGAGTTTGAAGTCAGGGATGGTAATGCCTCCAGAAGTACCTTTATTGTATAAGATTTTTTTGGCTATCCTGGGTTTCTTGTTTTTCCATATAAAGTTGATTATTGTCTTCTCAATCTCTGTGAAGAATTTTAATGGGACCTTGATTGGGATTGCATTGAATCTATAGATTGCTTTTGGTAGAATTGCCATTTTTACTATGTTGATCCTCCCAATCCACGAGCAGGGGAGATCCTTCCATTTTCTGGTATCCTCTTCAATTTCTTTCTTCAAAGACTTAAAGTTCTTGTCATATAAATCCTTCACTTCCTTGGTTAGCGATACTCCCAGATATCTTATGCTATTTGTGGCTATTGTGAAAGGTGATACTTCTCTGATTTCCCTCTCTGCTTCCTTATCCTTTGTGTATAGGAGGGCGACTGATTTTTTGGAGTTGATCTTGTATCCTGCCACGTTACTGAAGGAGTTTATCAGCTGTAGGAGTTCTTTGGTGGAGTTTTTGGGGTCGCTTATGTATACTATCATATCATCTGCAAATAATGAAAGTTTAACTTCTTCCTTTCCAAATTGGATCCCCTTGATTCCCTCAGGCATCTAGCGACCCTTCACCAGCACAACTAGAAGAAGGGAAACACACAAACTCTACTACTAAAAATGACTGAAGTTAACAACCACTGGTCATTAATATCACTTAATATCAATGGACTCAATTCACCTATAAAAAGGCACAGGCTAAGAGACTGGATACGAAAACAGAATCCAACATTTTGCTGTTTACAAGAAACACACCTCAACCACAAAGACAGGCACCTACTCAGAGTAAAGGGTTGGGAAAAGGTTTATCAAGCAAATGGCCCTAAGAAACAAGCGGGTGTGGCCATACTAATTTCCAACAAAGTTGACTTCAAACTAAAATCAATCAGAAGAGATGGAAAGGGACACTTTATACTCATAACAGGAAAAATCCTTCAGAATGAAGTCTCAATCCTGAATATCTATGCCCCTAATATAAAAGCTCCCACTTATGTAAAAGAAACACTTCTAGAACTCAAGGCAGCCATCAAACCACACACACTAATAGTTGGAGACTTCAACACTCCTCTCTCACCAATGGACAGGTCAATCAGACAGAAACCTAACAGAGAATTGAAAGACTTAATGGAGGTAATGAACCAAATGGACTTAACAGACATCTATAGAACATTCCACCCAAATAGGAAAGAATATACCTTCTTCTCTGCGGCTCATGGAACCTTTTCGAAAATTGACCATATACTTGGTAACAAAGCAAACTTCCACAGTTACAAAAAAATATTAGTAACCACCTGTGTCTTATCGGATCACCATGGATTAAAATTAGAATTCAACAACAATGCTACCCCCAGAAGGCCCACAAACTCATGGAAACTGAACAGTCAACTACTGACCCACACCTGGGTCAAGGAAGAAATAAAGAAAGAAATTAAAGTCTTTCTTGAATTTAATGAAAACAAAGACACAACATACTCAAACCTATGGGACACAATGAAAGCAGTGCTAAGAGGAAAGTTCATAGCACTAAGTGCCCACTTAAAGAAACGGAGAAAGCACTCATTGGTGACTTAACAGCACACCTGAAAGCTCTGGAAAAAAAAGAAGCAGACTCACCTAGGAGAAGTAGAAGACTGGAAATAATCAAACTGAGGGCAGAAATCAACAAAATAGAAACACAGAAAACAATCCAAAGAATCAATGAAACAAGAAGCTGGTTCTTGGAGAAAATCAACAAGATTGACAAACCCTTAGCCAATCTAATCAAACGGCAGAGGGAGAACACGCAAATTAACAAGATCAGAAATGAAAAGGGGGACATAACCACAGACACAGAGGAAATTCAGAAAATCATTAGATCTTACTACAAAAGCCTGTATGCCACAAATTGGAAAATGTAAAAGAAATGGACAGTTTTTTAGATAAATACCATATACCAAAGTTAAACCAGGACCAGGTAAATGCTCTAAATCATCCTGTTAGTCGCGAAGAATTAGAAACTGTTATCAGAAACCTCCCTACCAAAAAGAGCCCAGGACCAGATGGTTTCAATGCGGAATTCTACCAGAACTTCCAAGAAGACCTAATACCTATACTCCTTAAGGTATTTCATAATATAGAAACACAAGAGTCACTGCCAAATTCCTTCTATGAAGCTACAGTTACCCTGATACCTAAACCACACAAAGACTCAACCAAGAAAGAGAATTACAGGCCAATCTCACTCATGAACATGGACGCAAAAATTCTCAATAAAATACTGGCAAACCGAATCCAAGAACACATTAGAAAAATTATCCATTACGATCAAGTAGGCTTCATCCCAGAGATGCAGGGCTGGTTCAACATACGAAAATCTATTAATGTAATCCATCATATAAACAAACTGAAGGAAAAAAACCATATGGTCATCTCATTAGATGCTGAAAAAGCATTTGACAAAATTCAGCACCCTTTTATGATAAAGGTCTTGGAGAGATTAGGGATACAAGGGTCATTCCTAAATATAATAAAAGCTATTTACAGCAAACCGACAGCTAACATCAAATTAAACATCAAATTAAATCAAGGCTATCCCACTAAATTCAGGAACACGACAAGGCTGTCCACTCTCTCCTTATCTCTTCAATATAGTGCTTGAAGTTCTAGCAATAGCAATAAGATAATGACATTCTTAAGGAAACAGCTTTTAAATAATTCAGAGTCACATCTGTCAACACCCCACAGGCTCTGTTTGGAGATACGATTTCCTAAAGGGCGGAAAGTCAAGTATCCCCAGGGGCAGGGAGGCTGTGGATGATGATGGGAGGGAGGATCAAGCTCTCTGTAACAGGATTCCACCTTTCCTAACAGGGCTGTGCTGAAATAGAATGACAAGCCCCCTGTCATCCAACCACAGCCGTCCTATGGCCCGACCCCTTTACTGTGCTTGTAACCAACTCAGGCTGCTCAAGGCAAGGCACCCTACAGCTTCCTTAGGACCAGCTGTGCTTGAGCTCAGCGGCTTGCACACCGCCCCTCTGAATGCAGGGGGCTGCAGTTTCCTCAGAGAAACCCAAAGGCCACTCAAACTTGTGCTCCCAGCAGGGAAAGAGCCCAGAGGCTTCACACACCTGCCCTAGCAGGAGAAGGTGCGAGAACCTCTGGTTCAGTGTTCCCTCAGCAGACTGCAAGCAGAGGGATTGGAACAGGTGTCCCAGAGGCTACTGTTTCCTTGGTGACCAAGGCCGGGGGTGGGGCTGGGTCCTGGGTTCAGGCAGCTGAGTGGTCAGTGGCTATGGAGAGCTGGGCAGGTACAGAACAGATTTCCTGTTCTTTCAGATTTTAGATTTGCTTATCTGGGCACTAGACTCAAGTCTGAACACTGGATTTGTTTCTGTCCACGGACACGATAATCCCTCGACCCGAAGGCAATTTCGGATGATATTACCACTGTGTGTGTACTGTGCCTGCGGCCTATCACATGTCAATATGCTCATACTCAAGAAGTTCCAGATTTTGGAGCGTTTGGATTTTAGAATTTTGGGTTGGGGATACTCACTCAGCCTGTAAATGAAAAAGTGCTCTGAGGAGTCACTTTTTTGACTGTAAATGCAGCCCAATACTTGGGCCCTTGGGCAATTCATCCAAGGTCCATGCCTCTATTCTCTGAATCTGTGCAGCGAAGTCCACAAATGCATACAGTATTCCAGATGGTCCTGGCCCGACATGGTCCATCACACATGCTGAAAAGCTGCTGGCTTCAAGGACCTTGACTGGAAAACATCTGTCTGGATAGGCAAGCGGATGGATGTTCACAGAGCATCTGGTTGCTAAGTGACGCTCTGTGGGCTTCTGCAGGCTGGTGAGGTCATCATCTGCAGGTTAGGTCACTTCACTGTGTCTCTACCCTGCTCCTGGAACTTTTTCAGGGCCTTATGATTATCTTTAAACCGCTCTCTTTTTCACTCTGTATGTTCATCTGTAAGTATGGGCATGCGTATATCATGGTGCGTGTGTGAAGGTGAGAGGCATCCTTTGGTATGATCCTCACCTAATTTGAGACAGGGTTTCTTGTTCTCGCTCCAGGAATTTTTTTTGGGGGGGGGGTGGGTGGTTTCGAGACAAGGTTTCTCTGTGTATATCCATGGCTGTCTTGGAACTCACTCTGTAGACCAGGCTGGCCTCAAACTCACAGAGATCCACCTGCCACTGCCTCCTGAGAGCTGGGACTAAAGGCGTGTGCCACGGCCTGGAGCTCCAGGGATTTTTTTAATCATGGAAGAAAGTGACTGACATGAACCCTACCTGGGCCCCGGGACTGGTCCATGATGCATCCATTTTGCTGCCTGCCCGAGGAATACATCCATGATGTGACGCAATCATAGACCTGTCACAGAGACTGCCAAGAGGCTGTGACCATGGCATGGACAAGATCCTATCACCTAGACCAGGGGCCTAGGGGTGGAACGGATGTGTGGCTCCACCTAGAAGTCACTAATTTGACAGACAGGAGACAAGCCCCAGGCCTTACATTCAAGGCTGTCATCTGAAGGGGTGTTATGCTGGGCTGTGGTGTGTTGTAGCGGGCTAGCAATCCCATTACAAGTTCCTCACACTGGGAGAGAGTCATACACTCCCACAGACCCCTGGAGGCTGGACGCACCACTGGCTCTGACATTTGGCCAGGACTTTCCGTCCAGGTGGACCTGGCCAGCTCCTGTCAGCGTGGTTGCTCCCAGGAGCTGCAGAAGGCAGCAGACTCGCACTGAGGGGCCAGGGCTTTGGGCTCCTGCTCAGACAATCCTTTGTAAGTCATTTGCGTTTTGTGTGCCTGAGACAGATACACCCCACAGACTCAAGTCAGACGTGTAAACTTTTCGTCGCTGAGCCATGGGTGCTCACTAGAACATTGCCGTGGCTTGCATGCTGCTGCCTCTCCCTCTCCCTGACTGCTTGCTCTCTCTTTTTAAACACGTCTTTCTCTTTTTCTCCCATTGAAGCTATTTGCTCCTGAATAGTCGGATTCTAGGGGAAAAGATGTTGTAGCTGGCAGGACTCTTTGCGAACTAGGCCTCAATCCTCTCCTCAGTGACATAGAGCAGATCCTACCAGAGGGAGGGAGGAGGAAACCATGTCAAATGCTGTGAGGGGTTTGTACGCCACTATTTTGAATTTTAATCTTTTGGTTGGGTCTTGCATTATAGCTCAGGTTGGTTTAAACTCTTTCTTAAAAGCAAGATTTATTTATTTTTATTTTCTGTGTATGTGTTTTGCCTGCATGTATGTCTGTGAACTACATGTGTACAGTGCCCACGAAGGCCAGAAGAGGAAGTTGAATCCCCTGAAAATGGACTTTCAGATGGTTGTGAGCTACTGCGTGCCAGGAGCACCAACTGACATGGGGTCGGACAACATAACTGACATGGGCTCTGGGCTTCCTCACAGGGACAGCCACATGCTCTGTCCACATTCTTTACTGCCTGGAGTCCTGGAGGATGAAGATTATGGGGGTTTCATATCCAGGAACATCCAAGAATGTGGGAACTGGGTTTCATAGAGAAGCCCTGTGTTACCATGTGTGGGCTGAACTACATATAACCTAGTGTTCCCACCAGATGCTCAAGCCATAACTCGTTACCTGTGAAGGTGACTTTAATTGCAAAGAGGATCAGTATTTAGGTGAAGTCACTAGGGTGGACTCCAATCCAGTACAACAGTGTCCTCACAATAAGGGGAAATGGATGCCGGGGATACCACATGCAGGTAGAAGTGGGCATCGTGGGTACCTAGTGTGACCGACCATTCAGCCAGGAAGCAGGCATGCAGCCAGGATGTTAAACCACAGCACTCACTTTCCTCAGTCCTCAGCAGAACACCAGGTTGCAAGAAGGGAGAATGGCTCGTAGAGTATCAGGGGGTTATCCATAAGCTCATAGAGTATCAGGGGGTTATCCATGAGTTCATAGAGTATCAGGGGGTTATCCATGAGTTCACAGAGTATCAGGGGGTTATCCATGAGTTCACAGAGTATCAGGGGTTATCCATGAGCTCAGAGAGTATCAGGGGTTACCCATAAGCTCATAGAATATCAGGGGGTTATCCATGAGCTCATAGAGTATCAGGGGGTTATCCACGTGCCCATAGATTATCAGGGGTTATCCATGAGCCCATAAAGTATCAGGGAGTTATCATCTATGAGCTCTTATATGTCAGCAAATACAAACAGTACATGCTGCCTTCCTTCCCCTCTTCTTCATTTTTCAAGATAGGGCTTCTCTATGTATCCTTGACTGTTCTGAAACTTGCTCTGTAGACCAGGCTGGTCTCGAACTTAGAGATTTGCCTGCCTCTGCCTCTTAAGGGCTGGTATTAAAGATATGCAATACCATATTTGGCTACTTTTTTTTTTTGAGACAAGTTCTCTTTATCAGGTAACTCTGGCTGTTCTGGAACTCAGTATATAGACCAGGCTGGCCTTGAACTCAGAGTTCCACTTGCTTCTGCCTGTGCTGAGATTAAAGGTGTGCACTACCCATGCCTAGCTCCAGCAATGCGTTCTTTTTTTTTTTTTTTTTTTTTTCGAGACAGGGTTTCTCTGCAGCTTTTTTAGAGCCTGTCCTGGAGCTAGCTCTTGTAGACCAGGCTGGCCTCGAACTCACAGAGATCCACCTGCCTCTGCCTCCCAAGTGCTGGGATTAAAGGCGTGCGCCACCACCGCCCGGCTAGCAATGCGTTCTTAAGAAAGGCGATGCTGGGACTCTGGAGCAGCTTAATTGTGAAGTGAAGGTAACAGGCAGGGCTTAAGCAGGAGCGATTTCTTACAGAGGAATTAATTGTCAAGCTGCTGAAGACCACAGAGGCCACTTGGGTGGGAAGCGGTAGTACAATCCTATGGCCAGGTTTCTTCCCCGCTGTCTGTCCATTGGAGGGTGCAGATTGTTGGCAAGTGGTGATACCCAAGGAATTGTACCAGAATCTTTCAGGGGACACAGACTGAAACCCCAGAGCTTTAAACCTCCCAGGCTCTTGGAAAAGTCTCCAAGTGAGGCTGGAGATGAGGCCTGGGAGTGGGCCTTGTCACTCTGAAAACCCACTTCTCCTGAGCGGCCATAGCAGAAAGATGGTCAAGGTGCCGAATACCTTCTCAGCATTTGTTCCCATTTACTCTGATGGCCACCCTTGTCCTCCCTTCCTTCCATCCTCCCACCTTTCTTCCCATAGTTCCTCCATGTCATGGACTTGACCATCTGACCTGCAGGCAGATACACCTCTGAGTACCCATGAAGCCTCAGTGGAGGTAAGAGTGAAGCCCCTACCGACTGCTGTTCAAATCCGGCCTGTCCTGGCTACCTCCAGAAGATTTCAACCATGACCTGAGTTGTCTGGGGAATGGCCACCCAACCTAAGTGCTCACAGGCTGTTGTGGATTCTAGGCATTTTCAGGGACACCATGGACCCTCAGCTGGGTCACGTGTCTCATAGAGAGGCGTACTGGACCTACAGGGCCTGATTCATCTTCAGGCCCTGAAGCTGGGGTGGGGTGGGGTTGGATTGTCTCGTGAACCTTGACCCTTACTCTCCCAAGTCTCGGATTTTGAAGGAACAGCACTTACTTCTCTTATCCGTGGTGTTATATACAGTCACAGTGGGCACACCAGGGCCTGGGTCCGGAGAGCAGAGAGGAAAAAGGGAAAGAAAAAACAAGGTCATTAGTTTAGAAGAAAAGAGGAAAATAAGCTTTCCTTATGCCATGTAGACTGTGTGGGTCCAGAGGATAATGCAGCCAGAAGAGGCATGGCTCTCTAACACCACAGTCAGGTTCATTACCAGGATTCCTGGTCACGGTACAGATCACGGCTAATTTGACAGGTGTGGGAGAGGACCTGAGTTTGGATCCCCACAGCCCACACGGCTTGGCATCCTGCCCGCCAATTCCAGTCACCGCAAGCAGATCCAGAGGACCCCAGAACAGGCTAGCTAGCGAGATGAGCAATGCTGGTGTGTTCTGGGTTTGGTAGAGAGTGTCTGCTTCAGTGAATTCAGAGGAGAAGCAATGGATGATTCCTGACATCAACCTCAGGCCCCTCCATGCAGGTGCACACACCAGTGCATGTGCATCCACACTCAGATGCAAACATACGTATGCTAGTATGCAAACAAACAACATGGAAAATGAAAATCACTGATTTTATGATAGTGTCCTCTGGAAGGGTATCTAGTCTGGACTCTGCTTATTAGCTTCTGAAGGAAGCCCTTGGCTACTTCGCCTTTTCTGGGTACTTCTTCAGTTCTCTGAACAAGGCAGACAGGTTTCTGATTCTGACAGACACCACTGGTCACTCCCGTACAGCTTTCCAGATCACGGCATGGCATGAGTATCACATTTAAATTAAAGCCCCATAAACCCATTTTCACCACTGAGCCAATTCCATGATGCTTTTCTGGACTTAGTCTGCATTACTCAAGCCTCAATCTTGAAAAAAAAAAAAAAAAAAACCAAAAACCAAACAAACAAACTAAAAACCCAAATCACCAGAATCCTGAAAAGAAGCCACCATAGTTTCTAGTCTCTGACCTCCTGTGATGCTTTTGCAAACATGCATGGAATGGATTGTGAATGTGTGAATCTGTTCAGTGAGCCCCTTCAATGGGAAGCTTCCCAGCTTTAGGTTGTTCCAGCCTTGGGAGTTAGTAGGATGCTCTCAAGACAACAGCACCTGCTTGGCCAACCACAGGTTCATTGCTGCTGTCATCCATGGCAGGGCCAGGAAGAAGGCCTTCTGAATTACTTTTGTTTGATGATTTAGCTGCTAGGCTGGGGTCTTTTCCCAACATCCTCTTGCCTCAGTTGCTCCTTGCACGCTTGGGTCTGCCCCCTGTGCCAGCTGTAGGGCCTGAGGGAGGCTGAGCTGCACTCAGGGGGTCATTGCTCTTCCTGGTCCCTGATATCAGCATGACTGGTCTCTTCCTTCTCTGTTGGAAAGCCTTTCACTACCTGGTCTGAAAGAGCGGGCAACCACAACCACAGGGCTGGTCACCCACTCGCCTTCTCTCACAGGGTACCATGGCACAGACTGTGATGTCAGGCCTTGGACATTATGGTTGTGCTGGCTCTTGTCCCTTATCTGCAGCATTAGGACACAGCTCCATGAAGGGCAAGTGTTTGTTTCCAGCGTTGAGACACATCCTCAGAGTGATGCAGAAGGAGCGCGATGGATCGTAAAGGAGATGCTGCCTTTCGGGCTGGGGTAGGGACTGAGTAGTGACAAAAGGAGAAAGAGCAAGCTTGAGGTGTCCGCCTGCACTTGGCTGGGGACTCGTGTGTGTGTGTGTGTGTGTGTGTGTGTGTGTACATATGAGACAGAATGCATATTTAGGAAGAGCAATTCTGGGGCTTTGCATTCTCAGGGTCACTGTCAGAACTTCCCGCATACTCCTAGGGTTTGTATGACAAATGACTAAGCTGAGGGTCAGGAATCCCCCATGGGTCCCAGCATGGCTTGTAAACCTCATGCAAGATCTGGACAGTGAACTGCCCAGTTCAGGCCTGAGAAGGATGCTCTGTGTTGATAGGCAGAGAGAGGAAGGCTCAGTCAAGAGTGTGCTGGAGTCCGCTGCTGGGCTGGAGTCACAGACTGAGGTCACAGAAAAGCAGAGACTGCCTGCCCTGAAGCTGACCCGGACATCACTCAGTGCACACAGTGACGATCCAGAAGTACATATTCATTATGCAAAATAGTGGCTTTCCCTGTAACACCCTACACTTGCATATATCATCATATTTTCCTCAGTGGTCCTTTCTTACTGCTTTCTTCTCAGGCTCCCTTTCCCTGCCATTATAGTCTTCTTTCTACTTTCTTGTCTTAAAAAAAATCTAGAATGGGGCTGGAGAGTTGGCTCAGTAGTAAGAGTGTATACTGCTTCTGCCAAGGGCCTGAGTTTGGTTCCTAATACCCATGACGGGCAGTTCACAATGGCTTGTCACTCTAGCTCCAAGGGCTTCTGATGCCTCTGGGCTCTGAGGAACCTGTACTCATGAGTGCATACCCCCACACAGACACACAATGCACATAATTAGATTAAAACAATCCAGGAGGTGAGAGGGGTGTGTTAGGGGACATCTTCGAGAAGTGGGAGGGGGAGCTGGGGATGGGATGGATATCGATATAAGACATGTTGGAGGCTGGGTGGTGGTGGCGCACGCCTTTAATCCCAGCACTCGGGAGGCAGAGGCAGGCGGATCTCTGTGCGTTCGAGGTCAGCCTGGTCTACAAGAGCTAGTTCCAGGACAGGCTCTAAAAAAGCTGCAGAGAAACCCTGTCCCGAAAAACCAAAAAAAAAAAAAAAAAAAAAAAAAAAAAAAAAAAAAGACATGTTGGATACAAATTTAAAATTGTCGAAGGATAAATAAAAGAGAAATAAAACCTAGATTTTTGCATATGAGAGAAAATGTGCATTATTTGTCTTTCTGATCCTGGCTTATAGCACTTCACATAATGATCTCAGGTCCACCTATTTTTGTATGAACGATGGATTCCCATTCTTCTTCATGGCTGAATAATACTTCACTCCATGTAAATGTTACATTCTCCTCAACCGTCACAGTGGGTGGGCACCTTGGCTGAGGCTCTGACTCAGCCACTGTGAACAGAGCCGCGACAGATACAAGAGGCATTGGAATATTCCGACTTAGATTCCTTCTTCTAGGAGTGGCACAGCCAATCATGCAGCCCTGGAGCCTCCACATTGTCCTCTACAGTGACTGTTTTACAGTTCTCGGCCCCTCCCCCATGCTGTGCCCCTTGCTTATCCATCCAGCCACAGGCTGCTTGGTTACCTGTCAATTTCTGAGAGGCACTGACCATCTTTCCACTATAAATAGGTCCCTGTGGTACTTAGGGTATACTGACAAAAACTAATTGTTGTTTGCCTAAAACTCACACGTGGCTAGGCAGCCAGTACTTTTATTCGCTGATGCCGGCACTTCCTTCCTAGAGGGGAGAAGCCATGCAACATCCGTCTGTGCACTCCAACGGGCAGGTAAGCACTGACTGTGTGGGTAAAATATGGGGGCTCACTACGTTCCCCGTTCTGCCATCCTTTTCCCCGAGAGCCTGCGCAGCGAGCAAAGTGGTCATTGAGAGATAACGAGCCTACAGCTCTTTGCCGCGCACAAACCGAGGTGAGAAAATTTGCAAACAGACTATACCCCACGCTCTTATTAATAATGTAAACAATGATTACTTATTCAGTGCCTGCTATGTAAAAGGCATCCTGGTAACTCTCCTATGAATAATTTCAAGTCCAATCTTCAGAGCCCTGCCGCAAAGACACTTCAAACAGCTTAGAGACAGGAACACAGCGGCAGAGCAAGCTTCCCGTCTTTTGTTGCATTCGTGCAGTGAGGAAGTCACAGCTTGGAGGAGGTTTCATTTTCTAATACAGCAACTTAAGACATATCTTGAAACAGAAATTCAAATAGTAAAGAAAGGGACTAAGTGACAGTAAAGGACACACTTATCCCTTCCTCCAAAAAAGAGCCCAAACCCTTCTAGAATATCCTAGTGTGCACCTGTAGCCCTGTACTTGCATTTACATATAAGCATTTCTGAAAATAAAAAAAAAAATAACGTGCAAAATTAACCAGATCCAAAGTCTGCACAGCTCAGTGAACTTTTATACCATTAGTGCAGCCATTTGACACGGAGCTGTGAAATCTCACATTGGATTTTACACTTTCACTATTGAATGAATATTTTATGAAATTATCCACCACCAAACATGAAAATCCATGACAGAGCTAGAACTAGAAAGCTTTATATCTTCTTTGCTAACTATGTTCTGAAATACTAAAATATTTTAAAAGATTCATTATTGTATATATTTTTTTGGACTAGGTATCACTATGTAATCCTGGTTGTCCTGGAACTAACTTTGTAGACCAGGCTAGTCTTGAAATGGCAAAGGTCCTCCTGCTTCTGACTCCTGAGTGCTGGGATTAAAGGTGTGCACCACCACACTTGTCTGATTTTATGTGCATTTTTAAGTTAATTTTTTTCTGTGTATGTATGGGTGTTAACCTTTGCACCAAGTGCCTACAATGCCTACAGGGGCCAGAAGAGGATGTTGGGCCCTCTTGAACTGGACTTACAGACAATTGTGAGCCTTCAAGTGGGTGCTGGGAATCAAACCTGTGTCCTCTGGAAGAGCAGCAAATGCTCTCAACTGTGGACCCATCTCTTTGGCTATTATTATTATTATTATTATTGATACAGGATTTCTCTCGGTGGTCCTGGCTACTTTGGAACTTACTATGTAGACAAGAGGGCCTCAAATTCACAGAGTTCCTCCTGCCTCTGTCTCCCAAGTGCTGGTATTAAAGGTGTGTGTCACCAAGCCCAGCTTTATTTTTTATTATTTTTACTTATGAGTAGATACGTGCCTGTATGTTGTTATGTGCACATGAATACAAGTGCCTGGAAAGCCAGAGGCATCAGAGTTACATTGCCTGGTGTGGGTTCTGGCAACCAAACTCAGGTCCTCTGGAAGAGCAGCCAGTGCTCTGAACCACTGAGCCTCTCTGAAGCCCCAATATTTTAAATGCACAGACAAAAGTAACACAAAAATACTTGTATGTATGCCTATAAATATCACTAAATCTTAGTAGAACATCAGACTTGTCCTCCTCTTTTACTCTCTCTTGCCCTCTCTTTCCCTCCCTCCCGTTCTCTTATCTACCATAAGGTGAGCCAATCTGGTCCACCACACACTCCCCACTGAGGCCAGAGCATGACCCAGAAACAATGAAACCTAGGAACCATGGCTGAAACCACAACCCACAAGGAGCCCTTCCTCCTCAGAGTTGTTCCCTCCAGTTTTGTGACAGCAATAGAAAGTGATGAACGTGGGTCAGGCTCTGCATGGGCTGGGGACAGAAGGGTCCTTTGGGTGGCCTTTACACTTGATCAGTGTCTTCTTTAGTACTCTTTGACGTGTAGTCCGCTTGACCAGTCTAAGACGTTTGTGATGTTAAAGTCATGCAGACAACGGCCCAACTGTAACATGGCTCTCAGACCTCGGAATGAAGACAGTGACTGGTGGCAGCTATTGAGAATCAGAGGTACAGAGCCACAGTAACCTAAATTACTAAAAACAGGGCACAAAGACTGATCTCAGGAGACCTTTCACCAGCCTAATTTAAAGTCTCTACCTTGCTATGTCATAGTCAGGTTAGCACTTAGCGTGACATTCATTAACCGTTCATCTGTACAGAAGAAGGTATTGCATATGCACTGCCTACTGCCCTTCCGGGGTAGGGAGTGGGAGGGGCATAGAACTTTGCGGCGGGGGCGGGGGGGCTCCGTATGCATCTTTCTGCCTGGGTGGAGTCAAAATAGCTTCACTTGTAAAAGTTACAGCTCAGCCAGCATATTTGCTATCCCCTGTGCTGGCAGTGCTCATGAAGAACACAAGAGAAATGCCTACAGCCATGAGACAAGGCGCTAACTTCCAAGGTGGCCTTAAATTAGCAACTGGGCAATTAAAATGGGACCAAGAGCACACAGAAGACTGTACAAGGCACGTGACCCTGAGGTGTGCTATGTAAAGCTACAGAAGGCACATTTTTCCTCTTGGTTTTCAGAGGTATGATATATTTCTATTAACCACAGTCACGGTGGGATGGCAGGCCACTTAAATTTATTTCTCTGGTCTGTCTAGGGGGAATTTTGTATCCTTCGACAAGCATTTCTTCCCTCCCTCCCAAAGCTCCAGGTCACCAACATTCTACTCCCTCCTATGCATCTCAGAAAGTGTGCGCATCTTTCTTTGTCTGGCTCATTTTCCTGAGCAGAATGTCCCCCTGGTGTGTCCATACCATCACAAATGGCAGGAGTTTTGGAGGTTTATCTGGCCGAACATTAACAGTTCATGGCCTCTGAAATATGAACAATGAGGAAACATGATGGGAGTGGAGAAGTAGGCTTGGAGTCTGCAGGGGGACATGGCTCAGTAGCTGAAGTGCTCCCTGCCATCCATGTTGATGCCAGGGCAGCAGTGGGCCCACCTGTAGGCCCAGTGCTCAGCAGGCTGAGGCAGGAGATCCTTGGAGTAAGCTGGCTGGCTAAATGAATTAGCAGTCTCTGGTTCAAGTAAGAGAACTTGCCTTAATATATATGGTGAATATTTGATGTCAAAAGTGGGCCTCTTTACATATTACGTATAGTGCATGTACACTAACACACACATACATACACACCATTCATACACAGACACCATATTCACACCTCTATACTACATACATACACATTATTCACATATACCATTCACACTCCAACACACACACACACACACACACACACACACACACACCATCCACACATACATACACACACAAAAGTAGAGAAGGAAAAGGAGGCTCAATTCTCAGCTGAAGACTCCATCTTCTCAGTGGAAGACGGAAGCAGGTGGGGGAAGCAGGGCTGCACTCTGCTCTTCCTTAGGCATCCTTCTGCTGCCATATATATAAAATGTATAACTATTATGAATGCATGTATTCTCATCCAGTCTGAGGGTGTGTGAAAACATACAACTGTATTTCATTACAAGTTCCTCTGTCAACGAACACACATGCTCAGGAATGAGCATATGTCTACGATTCTTTCAGCTCCAACACTTCCGAAGTCTTCAATAACAGCCTGCCTTATAGCCTGTGCACCTTGGAGCAACACACAGTGGGGCAGGAGAGATGGTTAACAGCACTGGCTGCTCTTCCAGAGGACCCTGGTTCAATTCCTAGCACCCACAGGGTGGCTTACAGCCATCTATAACTCCAGTTTCAGGGGATCCGACTCCCTCTTCTGGCCTCTGAGGGTACTGCATGCACATCCACATTCAAGGGCAGAACATATAAAACAAAATAAAACAAATTTTTATTTACACACATAAAATAAAAATAAAGCTTCAAAAAATAAGGAACATAAACGCTCAAACAAACACAAGTACTGTTTCCCACCAGTATCAGGAGATGAACTGTATTTGCTAAGCATTGTTTATGAAGAGAAGAATGTATATAAAAAATGACCTTTGAAAATCTTAAGTGAGTGACAGGACTTATTTTAGTAAAAGCTAAATGTATGTCTGACTTCCAAGTTGGTATTGCTCCTGGGAGGGGAAAATACGCAAGTGGATGTGTGACCACCACACGATGGTAGATTATAGTTTGTAGATGGATGTGTGACCACCACACGATGGTAGATCACAGCGTACAGATGGATGTATGACCACCACACGATGGTAGATCATAGCAGCTGGTGGACAGAGGATCGCATATTTGAATTTCATTTAAAGTAAAATTCAGAAGTCCATGACTGCCTTCCAGTCCCATTTGGTCTAGAGTGTGAGTCTGCACCTGTCTGGCAGGATGGAGAGGTGACAACCACAGATGAAGACTGAAGGGACTGAGAAGGACACAGGACTGTAGGGGAAAGCCATCAGATTAAATACACCCATAGAGACAGTACTCATCCTCCTCACTCACTCTCGCCTGCATCCTGGGAAGACGCTCTGACACATAGCTCCCACCGCTGCCAGCCTCTGAGGATGTAAACAATAGAGACTCTCACATCCCAGGCGACCCCACGCGTGCTGCCGTGCTGCCGGCGCTGATGAATGCTTTCAAAGATCAGCTGCACACAGGCGAGGGAGGCAGGTTCTGGCCGGTGGAGATAATTGGCAAGGGCCCTGCTGCGCGCAGACTCCAGATCTCTTTATTTACCAGCTCATGAATCATGTATGGCTGGAGCAGAAAGTGTATACACCCAGGTGATATGATCATCCTAACAAACGGGGAGCGAGCAGGCTACCCGAACGACAGCAGATAATTAAAATATTTGTTCCTAAGTCAGGATTTCCCAGTCAACACTACAGAAGGGTTTTGTTGCTGTCTGATTTTGAAGCCTTGTTATCGGTGACATCAAACCTGGGATTTAGTCCCACCCCACCCCCTACCCAGTCCCTTCTGCCTGTGCCCCACGGCGTTTAGTTTTACTTCAATCCAATTTTCTGTTCAGGGAACTTGAAAGTGATTCTGTTTTGCAGGCAGAGTCTGAATGGCACCGTTCAGCGAGGGCTGCGGTGGTGGGTAGGCTGTTTTTACACACTCATGAATGACGGAGAGGCTACACCAAGCTGACTGTTCTCATTGCATGTGGCTACTGGTAGCAGAAATTACGTGTGAGTCTAGGGCACATGACAGGCATTGGAGGAAGAGAAATGGTTGAAACAATAATAATCATTTTCTTAAAAAAAGGGAGGGGCCCTGGCAGATGCCTGCATCCCAATCCCTTCTCCTTCCTCCAGGCAAGGGAGGGGCCTTGGCAGATACCTGGATCCCAACCCCTTCCTTCAGGCATCTGATCTACAAAAGCTTCCAGACCCATGGGCCACCTGCATTTAAACCACGACATCATCATATCACCCCGGGGAACATTTTTACACTTACACTTAATTCACTGTTACTGAGAAAGGGTCTTACATCGCCCAGGCTGTCCTTGAACTCGCTATGAGCTGAGGATGACTTTGGACTATTGATCTTTCTGCCTCCAACTCCGACGTGCTGGGATTTCAGGTGTGCGCCATCTGGCCCACCCCCAGTGCCATATTTAGGGGTTATACAGAATTCTGAGTGTGATGGCAGGAATTTAGATTTTAGTTTTGTGAAATGAGGCAAACCTACAAGACCATTGGTTCAGTGCACGCACACTGTCTGATTTGTCATCTAACATACCAGGCTGGAATCTGGACCAGGGCCTCTAGCCCCTTTAACAAGCTCGTTCTGACTCACTCTCAAAGGTCCTGGGACCAACAGTCATAGCTTGTCGCATTGTGGTTCTAGTTCACTGGTGATTTTCAAGCTAAACAAATTTGTTTTAATTGGATTCCAAATGATATATTTATGTCTTATGTCATCAGCCATTATGGGAACTTAGCAACCTAGTACATTATCATCATCGTCGTCATCATCATCATCATCATCATCCTGAAGATGGGGTCTCCCTGCAGTCCAGACTGGTCTTAAATTTACAACCTCCCAAGTAATGGGATTAAAGGTGTGTGCCCACAAAGCCTGCTTCAGTTTATAAATGTTGTACTTCCCATGGAAGAATGTGCAGGAACTCCACAGCACATCACCCATCCACAAGTGTCTGGTTAAATGAAGGAGCAGCTGATGCATCAGGGGTGTGTAATTCCCCAGGAAATGATGCTCATGGCCGAGTCAACTTAGTGACCATGGTGAGGCTCTTCACTAGCCTCACAACTTCCTGTCACATGCCCAGATGCCATGCAAGATCCTGTCTGTCTTTGGTAACGACAGGGTTATGGCAAGATGCACAGGTAATCCTGTCAATCATCAAGCATGCTCAAGGGGAAAGGGCTGTGCATTCCTCCTGAGCCTGGGGCAGGATGATGGGCTTAGCTGACTTTGAAAACCTTCCCTCCTTGTGGGAATGTGAGCTCAGTTTCCTGAGAGGACAGTGCTCATTTGGATGAACCAGTTATGACAGGTAAGATGCTCAGGCTGCACATCCAGTGTGGGTGCCAGTGAGTTCTTTATGCTCAGATCTGCTCAATCCTTAACTCAGGACAGGTGGCTTCAGAAAGTGGGAGAAGGCAGGCCCACAGAAGCCGGTCAAGTCCTATGCCTGAGTCTCAGGGACCTCCATGGACATCATTTCTGAAGTTTCTCCCCATCTTCTTCCTCACGTTCATTGTGCTTTTCTGATGGATAAACCTAGGTCCTCACTGTTATGATCTGCTGGCCTGGTCTGTCACCTGGTACACTGTTCCTTTAAGAGATAAGCCCCACCCTCTCTCAACCCCTTCCCTTCTGCTGAGGGAAGCTAATATCCTGGCCTCCCCTAGAGGTAACTTATGCTCTGTCTCCCTCTCTCTCTCCTCCTCCTCCCCCACCTCTGTCCCTCTTTTTGGAAGAGGTGCCTGCTGCCTCTCCCCTCCCCCTCCATTTCTCTCTTTCTCGTTCCTTTTCCCTAACCTTCCATAACTCACTAAATAAACTATACCCACCTTCTCTGCGAGGCCTCTCACCCACTGCCTTCCACCCGTCTGGGACCCACAGAGGCCTCCGGTGGTGGAACCAGCTGCCCTAAACCACCTGCAGTGGCCCACTGTGCGCTGTGGCTCCCCGCCTGGGACCCACCATCCCTCCAGGGAGAACTGTGCCATTTTATCTAAACCATTACACTCACCTCAGTGTGTCATTGGGACCCTGTCTGGGCTACCTGAAGTGTCCCAGTGGAAGTAGTAGGGACACATTTGGTTTCAGGGAAGGTGACACCTTGACCCCTAGAATCCCTTGCACTGACAGAAATGACTTAAGATCCTAAATCATGTGCTTTTTCTTTCCGCCTCAAAGGGACTGGGGGTGTGTGTGTGTATCTAGCAGAGTGCTTTCCCACCACACATGGGTTTTGCTCCCAGCACCACATAAACAGAACACGGTGGTAGAAGGCTGTAATCCTCACACTCTGGAGGTGGAGGCAGGAGAGTCAGGACTTCAAGGTCATCCCTAAGGCCAGCCTGAGATACACAAGATGCAGTCTCTGAAAAACTAAACCCCAAACTTAAGAGCAAGGCACATCACCTAGGTATGTCCCTTCTGACACGACACTGACAAACCACAAAGTCCCCATTCACAAACCACACAAAGTTACAATTTGCAAAAGTTATATTTGAAAAAGAAGCCCCCAGTGTTTTGAGTTTCTGATGCTGTGTGGAGCCACACCCACACTTTCCCTTGGTTGCATGCAGCCCACACTGCAGGTGGAGCATGCTTGAACAAAGGCAGCTGACACTCTCTTTCTCCCTCATGCTGGTTTCCATGCATCTTCTATCTTTTACCTGCTGAAAGTCTCCCGTTTCCATGGTCACATCCTCTTACCTGCTGTCTTTCTCATGCCTAAGGACTTCTGGAGTTGCAACCTTGGCCCCCTACTGATTAGGGCTCTGGTTGTTTCCATAGCTCACAGATAGTGTCTACATCTAAGTGTGAGACAGGAGACATTCCCAGCCCTGATCTGGGGGCACATGGCTCTCTCTTCCAGTCAGGGTTGTGTGTTTCACATCTTTGCACCTTCATTTCCTACCCAGAATTCCCCTCCTGCTTCTCATCTTATGGACACTCCACAGTGTCCTTAATATTTTCTTCAAACTCCTCTGTAAGATTCTGACCATGCCTCCTTTTCTTGTGGTCATAGAAACTGACCCTGTTATGCCATGTGCTCTTGTGTGTCCTGTGTGCCGCTCCCTATGCTGATCTTTTGCATGTAACAGCTCACTTATTCCTTAAAGGGATCCCACAAAGTGGGAATTACATGTACTTCATATTCATAGTCTGTAAATAAATGGAGGTGCAGAATTGTAAGGGCCACGGTGGCTTTTGCAGAGCTCCTTGACTCTACTTCATTACAGAGTAACAGGATACCTCAGGATTCACCCCAGCTGCACTTCCTAGATCAGTGAGTTCACATGAATGCAAACATCCGTACACACATGCAAACCCCATGTGCCCATGTGCCCATGAAACCAACAAACCAAGGAAACAGAAGCCTCACCAAGATTGGGGAGAAAAGAGGAAGAAATGAGCACCACTGTTTTTATAAACGCAGAGCAAGGATATGCACGTGCAGACATGTGCATCAGTGTGAGTGTGTTTGCACTTGTGTGTCTGCATGTGTGTGGCTGCATGCATGTGCATGCTACACACTGATGCTGGCCTAGGCCTTGATCCTTAAATTTATCCTCACTTTTTTTTTAATCTATAATTAAAATCCCCGCTTCCCAATTTCCTCCCCATTTTGATCGTCTCACTGAGAGATTAGGAATGGCTTAAAGAAAAGCCATAGTGTGTAACGCCAGTGAAGTATTTACAGCAACACGCGAGTGCTCCTCAGAGAGGAAGCAGCCGAGTGGTCCGAACACACAGTGACAACTGTAATTAATTTCCTTGTGCTTTAATAACTGCGTTGCTAAAGTGTGACAGAACAGATGTTCTCTTGGAAACACCAGCCCCTCCACAGCACACTACAGTTGTCTGGGGGGTTCAGCTCCCATGCCGGCTGAGGGTGTGTGCATCAGGAGTCAGCCACAGACAACATCGCTCCCACCAGGGGCTCCTCTCTATGCAAGGAAACCAAAGGCGAGGCTCCAGGCCAGAGGTGGCTCTGGGAGTGGCACCGAGAAATTGGGCACAGCAGGCTTTGTGGGTCAGAATAGGGCTAAAGGTTCAGGAGCGTCAGGAGAAGCCTTCTAGAAGGTCACTGTGTGCCTCAGGTTGTCATGACACTGCCCTCTGCTGGGAAGTCAACACCCTTACAAGTTATGGAAATTGTGCCCACCTCCAGCTGCACTGACAGGCACATGGGGTGACCGGTACAAAGGCATTTCCAGCTGTAAGATGGGCCACTGATTTTTAGAGGGATTGTAAGAGCCATTCTGGTATCAGAATTGTTAAAACGGGACAGCCAGCCTCTGAGCAAGGAGACAGCGCGTGGTTCCTTCCTCACGGGCCACAGTTATGTCTCCTTGCAGCACTCAACTTGCAGGGACTGGTGAGGGGGAGAGGGTGGGCACTGAGGCCCGGTGACACGCTTCAGGGTAAGCCTCTTCAGCAGAGCCAGGGAGGTGTTTCTAGGGCTGTGGCTGCCTTACCACAAGTTCCTTTCAGCAGGCCTCAAGTCAGAGTGGCGTTTCAGATGTCTGGGAAGGGCCTAGAGGGGTGTGCACACTGCCTGCAGTTCAAGGTCACAGCATCTGCAGGACTGTACCCCTGGTGGCCCGTGGGAATCCTCCAGGTGGTGGCCAGCACTCCCTGTCTTGCATAACCTCCCTCCTAACCCTTTGTTGTCACAGGGCACCTCTGCTCATGTCTGAGGGTGGGCAGGCAAGGGTTTGCCCGACCAGGCTAGTGTTTCCCTGTCTCATTTATTGCCTGTGTTTTGAACCCTTGTTGGAGATCTAACAGAGAACCGTGTATCTGAATATCCCCATGGTCCCTGGAAAGCGTCTGGTCACATGACGGCCGCCAGTAAAGAATAAATGTACGCATGCTTGTATCCAGCTCATCCTACGCTCTGCTTCTCATCCATGAAATGGTGCCTCCCACATTCAGGGTGGTCTTCCTACCATAAGTAACCCAGTTAAGAAAACCCCTCTCAGATGCGCCCACATGCCAACCTGGTTTAGACAATCCCCACTGAGACTCTTCTTCAACATGATTCTACTTTATGGAAGGATGACAGTTAAAATGAATACTTGTGGGTTTTTGGTTTTTTTTTTTCCCAGACTGTGCCATATTGTACCGTCCCCCATGCCCTTCATCCTTCTGAACTGTTCACAGGCCCTCAAAGTCCCACCATGAGGGAGAGAGAGCCTGACCTGAGCTGAGGCTCTGTAGGGACATGATGGTAACCTGCAGCCAGTCTTCCTTCTTTAAAGGTTCCCCAAATTTTTCTTATCCTAGACTCTGTGCTCCCGAGGGCAGGGCCTCCCTCTGTTTCATCTTCATGTGTCTGACATCAAATTCAGTGTCTGCCTGACGGAGGGTACCACAGGAGGCCTTGTCTAAGCCAGGGCTCAGTTCTCCGTGGCTCCCAGGGAGTCAGACACTGGGAAATCCTGACACTAGGAAATAGGAACCACATATGAACCACATAAGCCCCAGTAGGGGAAGCCTGTGGAGACCAATGTGCAGGGCTGCAGTGCCCTCTTGTGTCCGGTTGTACCCAGGGCTTCCACAAGGAGGTCTGTAAGAGATTTCTGCAGAAATTCATTTCCACTGGGCACAAGAGACAGCGCTTGCTTGCGCTTCCTGCACTTGTGGGCCTCTCACATGCTCAGGGCTGGGAAGACCTGACTCTCACCTCGCCTGCTGGTGCCACGGGCCTGACTCTTCCATCTGTGACGTGTGTGTGTGTGTGTGTGTGTGTGTGTGTGTGTGTGTGCTTTGGTTGCTGGGGAGAGAGAAGGTGAGCAGTGACCTTGCAGAGATAGATGGCCTCCAAGCCATCCCACCCATGTGGATTCAGGCCTAAGTGTGTGAGCAGCCCTGAGGCACATGGAGTTGCTTGGCTTTAGCAGGCTTTGTGGGATGCAGCCAGAGAGTGCCCTGATTCACAGTACGGAATGCCAGTTTATTTTTATTTTTTACAAAGTGTCCTCTCTCACCCCTTGAGCCCGTCAGAGGCAGTGGCGGTGCGCCATCCCCCATCCCAGCACTGTGTTCACTCTCTACACACAGAAGCTTCTCAGACACACACTGGATGTCCGAGGGCAGGGCAGGTCATGGCCTGCTTAGGGGAAACATGACAGCTGCAGAGGTGCCTCCCTTACCCCCGCCACTGAGCGGTCCTCACATTTTCAGCTGGATGGCATGTGCCTTTGCAAGGTCACATGATCAATGACTTCAAGTGAATTTAATTTGGGATAACGAAGCGAGAGATGCATCTGGTCACTGAGAAGAAATGCCAGCATCTTGAGCTAGCTGGCCAAACAGCCGTGTCCTTGTCTAACCGAGGGACAAGAGATCAGCTAACAGCCAACCCAAGCAGCGGATCGTGAGGTTCTGATTTCCAGGAAGCACGGCGGTCACTGCGTGAACCCCAGGTTCCCCTAAGCTTTCTTGTCATTAAAAAAGAAAACCTTGGGACTGGAGAGATGGCTCAGAGGTTAAGAACACTGACTCCTCTTCTTAGAGGACCTGGGTTCAATTCCTGGCACCCACATGGCAGCTCACAACTGACTATAATTCCAAGATCTGACATGCATAGACATACATGAAGGCAAAACAACAATACACATAAAATAAATCATTAAAAAAAGAAAGAACTCTAATGGCTGGCCTCCCTGCTTCTTTGCTTAAAAAAAAGAGGAAAAGAAAACCTGATTAAGGCAACACAATGTTCCACTCATTCTAAATAGGGAAGACTCCATAGACTTTACTGTAAGTTTCATCTTAAGAGACTTAAAAAGAAAGACTTAAAGACTTCTCACTGAAAGGAAGTAATTTCAGAAACTAGCACAGAAGTGCAAAGAGCGAGCTGACATTTTCTTCAACAGATCAGGGTTCTTTCAGAGTCTCTCTTTGGGGATGTATCTCAGTGGCAATGTGCTGAGCTAGCATGCACAAGGCTCTAGGTTCAGTCCCCAGTACCACAGAAGCCCCCCCTCTCCATACAGGGTCTCATGTAGCCCAGGTTAGCCCATAACTTACTATGTAATGGAGGACGACCTTAAACTTGTCAGGCTCCTGCATTTACCCCAGTGCTGACATCACAGGAGTGAGCTATCCTGCCCAATCTTTTCGAAACTTTTGTCTTGTTCTCAGAGGTACACGTGGCTGTCCCCATGTGGCACATGTGACCATCCCCAAATGTTGTGGGTTATGTGTTTCCTACAGGCAAGGCTACCTCCTGCATGCTCACAATATCACCACACAATTGCCGAAGTTAACAGGGTGCACCAGAGCAACCACTTTTTATTCGTGTTTGGTTGACTGTCCCTGCAACACTACCACAGCTGAGGGTCACTGAAGAAACCAGGTCTCAAGTGGCCACCTGGTATCCCAGTTCAGCTCCAACTAGGATTTCACTGAAGCTTTCTTCTATGGCCTCATTTCTTTCTTTCAACCTTCATGCCCAACAGCAAGAAACTTTGTTCTCATTATCGCTATCATCCTAACTCATTGAATCCATTCCTTGATGGAAAACACAGGCCTCTAATCCCAGCACTTGGGAGGCAAAGGCTGGTGGATCTCTATGAGTTTGAGACCACTTTAGTATACATAGTGAGTTCCAGGGTTGCCAGGGCTACACAGTGGGGGCTTTATTTCAAAAAAGGGCAAGAAAGGGTGGGGGTGACATATATACAATATTTTCCATTTCCTCCCCCATCTCCCCACCATGTTGGCTCCCATATTCTACACCACATTTCCCCACCCTGCGGAATTAACTATCTTACCAGACCGAGGCCTGACTCCCACCCTAGCGGCACCGAGAGGTGGATGGACATTCTTATCACTGGGATGGACTCAGTTATTCCATGCTGGGCTGTTGTGTGAGAATTGTCTACTCTGCCCCTGCCCAGTAAAGGCTTTAGGGCTGAACTAAGAGAATCAAGGTGAAAGGAAGAGAATAAAACAAAGGGAAGGGGGAGGGAAGAGAGGGAAGGAGGGAAGGAAAGAAAAGGGAGGAAGAGGAGATGACTGTAAGAGAAGAAAGGAAAAGAAGAAAGGAAGAGCAGAATTGTAATCTCTTCATCCAGCAGTGTCTTACTTAGGGTTTCTATTGTTGTGGAGAGACATCCTGGCCACGGAAACTCTTACAAAGGAAAACATTTAACTGGGGCGGCTCGCTTACACTTTTAGAGGTTTAGTGCAACATGACCATGGCAGGTGGTGTGCAGGCAGAAACGTTGCTGGAGAAGGAGCTGAGAGTTCTATATCTTGATCCACAGGCAACAGGAAGTGAACTGTCACACTGGGTGTAGCTTGAGCATGGGAGACTTCAAAGCTCACTCCCACAGTGACACACTTCTCCCAATAAGGCCATACCTACTCCAACAAAGCCACATCTCCTAATAGTGCCACTCCCTATGAGCTTATGAGGCCAATTAATTACATTCAAACCACCACACATGGGTACCTTCAAGTGTGTCTGAGACAGGGTGGATTACAGCATGACCTTTAAGTCTCTGTAGTAACTCTGAAAACAGTAGCCATTACTGTTTCAAATGGAAACAAGTTATGACACAAAACTTCTTGTTGCTGTAGTTTAAACTCCCTGTTACAGAACAGTGGCTGCATTGTAGCACAGCAGCAGAAAAATAATGGGTACAGTGACTGAAGGCACTGAGTTTGCAGAGAACTTCCTGAAATATGGAGGGGAATTGAACAGCTGGTGGCGTGAGAGGTATTCTGTCTTTGGAGACAATCCTTAAATCTCTGTATACACACGGTCTTACTCTGCTATGCTGCATACATATCATGTGTGAGCACACTGAAAACATTCCTACTGATGGGACTAAAAAGAGGTGCAATCATTGAGGGAAACAATGTATCTCTGAGACCTTGCCTGTCACCCTCTGCAGCTTGCAGGGTAGTGATGTTGTGGAGACCCAGTGGCTGGAGGACAGGACTGAATGACACTAGAAAATCCTCTCTGGCGCCCCTGTGTCTTACTTTGAGTAGATATTGCTGTCACATTCTGGTTACATGTGGGTCAGATGTGGTCTACAGATGTTTCATTTAGCAAAGGGGCTATCTTTCTAATTCAAGTTGGTAGCCAACATAAAGAAATCAGATTCTATACAGAATATGGATTCTGAGCATCTCTTGATCTGAATCTGGAAGATTCAGAGAACTGAAAACTTATGAGTGACAACCACAGGTTGGAGCCACATGAGTGGTTCTCTACAAACACAACATCTGCAATGCCCCTTGCTGTCATGTGAGCTGTGATTCGCTTATTCCATCCCTTCCCCAGGGAGTAGCTGAGTATCTAGCTTTCTCGTTATTGGAGATATGGAGATGTGGAGACTGGGGTTGGGGTTGGCATGTGGTCCCTATCTTCTGCTTCTCTATCAGCATCAGTGGTGAATCTTGGGATGGCTTCTTCCTGTTTTAGCTACAGTAGAACCTTTTAAAGTTAAGCACTTTAAAAAAGTGGGAGGGGTGGCAGACTCCTCCCACTGAACACAATTCATCTGTAGCAGGTTATAAGATAATGTTACCTAGTTAAGAAAAGAAAGCTACCAACTTCTGGATGCTGGCAGAAGATGCAGGCAGATGCTCTGTTGACTAGGACATACCAGCAATGTTTGCTGGGACAAAAGCTCTTTGGTCTGGGAGGGCGGTGACCACTGTCTTAGCGTCTTTCCTTGTTTACTGAGATATGATATCCAGACAACCACAACTTAAGGGAGAAAGGGCTTATTCTGCCTCAAGGTGAGATGTCAATAGTGGCAGGAGCTTGAAGGAGCTGGTGTCCTATCACATCTACAGTCAGGAAGAGAAAGCAATGGATGCTGGATGCTGGCCAGTTCCCTCTCTCCATATGCACAGTCCAGAATCCCAGCCAGGACATAGTGTCACCCACCCATATCAATTTTAATGTGATAGTTCCTCACAAGCAAGCTCACAGACATGCCTGAAGGCCCATATCCCAGGTGATTCTATTTTTTGTCAGGTCAGCCACTAACAGAGGAAGATGAACTTGGCATCATCTTGGGTGCCTGGCAACAGTTCAGTGAAATTTACCTAATAAATCTGAACTCATAGATGGTCAGGTTTTGAACAATATTCAGAATCTATTTTATAGTCTCTGGATGCATTTAGTTTCTCATGATTAAACCAAACACTGGAGCCTGAGACCAGAGGCAGCGATACGTGGAGGAAGAACCTGTGTGGACCCTGAGATGGTACCCATAGTGTGCCATAGAGGCGGCGTGTAAGAGGCCGTTATAGACCCTGAGATGGTCCCTATAGTGGCAGCCATGGAAGAGACCGTTATAGACTCCTGCATGGTAAGGGTTCTGACTTACACAAAGAGGTCCAGAAGGATCCTCTGAAGCATTCCTGTCATTGGTGTCTGCTTCTGGCTTCTGGCCATGAGCCCTGGTACATCAGGTACAGGAGCCTTGCACATCAGTGGTCACCACGTGCATGTCACCTTCTATGTATGGCACACATTGATGGCATAGCTCCCAGGGCCTCATCATGTTGAGTAGAATGCAGTTCTCCAAAGTTGGATCCACAAGCCAGGATCAGCAGCAGTGCCCAAGCATGCCCAGAGGCCTACAGCCATCTGTATGACTCACTCAGAACAAGGTCCATCATTCTACAGCTTGTAAGTGTGATTTAATGACTAAATAACAATTAATATTTTATAGACCATTTTATCATCTCACATCATGAGGGGCAGATAAGTTGGCTTTGTTTCTAGGAAGTCCCAGGGCACAACTGTGATTTATAAAAAGTTTTTGTATTTATTTTTAATCATGTGTGTCAATGTGTGGATGTGAATGTGCACTTGAGTGCAGTTCTCTTGGAAGCCAGAAGAAGGCGCCAGATTCCAAGGATCTGCAGTTAGAGGTGATTGTGAGCCACTCAACATGGGTGCTGGGCACTGAAGCTGGGTCTTCTTCAAACAGTGCATGCTCTTAACCAGAAGGCCATCATTCCAGTCCCCTATAACTACGACATTGAACTAGGACTGTACTGTTCCCTGTTCCTAGAAATCCACTGACAGAGTGTTCTAGTGCACAGGTTATGGCTCTCAATGCTGGACTGAGCCAGAGATGGAATGAGACCTGACAGGTGCCAGACCTATGCATGAATGGGGAGGATGGGTGTTCAAAAACACTAACCGAAGTACCTAGGCCAGGGGGCACATGCTGGGTGGGAAGGAGAATCAGGGTGAAGGGTGGAGAGAGTGAGGTGTGCTTTAAGAAGTGCCAGGTGGGTGTCTATCAGCAGAGATGAGGAGGTGCATGTTTCCTGTGTCCGCAGAGGGCTGGCACAGTCTTGGGAGACCCAGTGGAATACTGTGATGCTCAGGAATCAAGCCAGCAAATATCCTACTTATTCCACCATTCCACGATGAGCACTGATTGAACATTCACGAACACTCAAAAGAGAAGCATTGCAATCCCCCCTCTCCCTCAAAGGTAGAGTCTTTGGGGAGGTCGTGAGGTGACTCTCTGCAAACTCTCATTCTGCCTTGATGATTGACAGTCAGCCTCCACTGCTTGAGAACACTTTCAGTGGTAGGAGGCTGCCTGGTTTACAGTATTTTGTTATAGCAGCCGGAATACAGAAAGGCTGCTGGGCAGAGGCCTGGGAGACAGGCCCTGCCTCTGGGGGCAAACAATACTTCCAGAGCCCTGAGGACTATGGCTGAGAAGACTTGAGAGATGTGTCTCAGAGGTTTTATGTGACAGTGAGGACTGACAAAGGGGTCAGTGGTGTGTTATAGGCCTTACTATGCCTCTGGGCACTTAGTCCATCAATGGCTCTGGACAGAGCACTGCTGTGGTTTGGCTGAGTTTCATGCATGCTGAAGCTGGTTAATAAAAGGCTGCAGTTTTTTACCACCAAGCCTTAATTGATAAGTCATATATTTTCTATCCATCAAAAATTTGTTATATATTTATGAGTGCTTTGCCTGCATGTATGTGTGTGCACCATGTGCATGCCTAGTGCCTGTCGAGGTTAGAAAATGTCATCAGATCTCTTGGGACTGGGGTTATGGATGGTGTGAGCATTGATGTGGTGCTGGGAGCAGATCTAGGTCCTCGGGTTTAAACCACTGGATGACACTCTCTCTCTCTCTCTCTCTCTCTCTCTATCTATCTTTCTCTCTCTCTCTCTCCCTTTTCCCCTCTCTCCCCTCCCTCCCTCTCTCCCTTCTTCTCTCCCTCCTTCCCTTTCTCCCTCCCTCCCACCTCCCTCATCCCCCTCTCTCCCCATCTTCCTCCCCCATTCTCGGCTTATGCTTTTTTTTTTTTTTTTTTTTTTTTTTGGTTTTTCGAGACAGGGTTTCTCGGTAGCTTTAGAGCCTGTCCTGGAACTAGCTCTTGTAGACCAGGCTGGCCTCGAACTCGCAGAGATCCGCCTGCCTCTGCCTCCCGAGTGCTGGGATTAAAGGCGTGTGCCACCACGGCCCGGCTTTATGCTTGTTTTTATGATACAGGGTTGTCCCCTCCAAGTACCAAGCAGAGCCAAGCCTGCTTATCTTCCAAGAGCAGTAAGATGGGTCTAGGCTGTCCTCGACTCTCCACACACCTCAAGTTGTCCTGGAGCTCCTCATCCCAGCGCTGGGACCCCAGCTGCACCATCATCCCAGTTTGCTGTTCTTCCAGCCATGTTCAGCAGGCATTTTCTTCTTCCAGTGCCTGGGCACTTCCCCATTAAGCCCTGTCTTCTCCCTGTCTCTACAAACACTTCACATGTCTCAAGTCTGTGAGCCTCAGCTCTTGTGTTCTTGGAATTTTCAACTTTGTCGAGTTGTGTGTGCCTCTGGAAACCCACAAGCTGCCTGCTCTCTGGTTCCCCTTAGTGTTTCTCTGGCCCTCATTCTTCCCAAAGGAGAAGACTTTAGGGCGTGAGGGATGGTCTCAGAGCAGACATCTCCCAGTGTGGTGAAATCTGGGATCTTAGCACTGGGAGGCTGAAGCAGGAGGATCAGGAGTTTGAGAGCGCCCTGGGCTGCAGTACAGGCTTTTGCTGATGTACATTTAGCAATACCTGGGGTTTCCCCCAGGAAATTGGGGATCACTGAGCCTAGTCAGTCTATTCGGTGCGCCTTTTGAACTTCAGTCACTCTGGTAAAGGTGTTAGGCTCCAACAGCTGATTATGACCTTTTCCGCAATGCCTGCTCTCTGGTCAACAAGATGGTTCTTTCTGGGATCTGGGGATGGCTGCAGTCAGCTTTCATGGAGCTGGAAGAGGTGAGTTTCAACTCCTCTGCCTGGGGTACTCTTTCCTCACGCTAATAAGGCCTTGCACCCCATTCTCATAAGCATTGCTGGTCCTTGGCACTCTCATGTCCGGGTGCTTGTACTCACACTGGTCGCTGAAGATGCTGGTGTCAGTCCCCGGGGATGGAGACGATGAGGTGGACTGTCACTCACAGTGGTGGTAGCCTGAGCAAAGCTCCCTTCTGCTTGGGCTCACGTCCACTCTAAAGGCTCCACGGCCAGGTCTCCATCATGTGTGAGCACTGCTGGGGGTGGCGGCTTGGAGATCGGGGTGGGATCCTTATAACTCCTAACCCCATGACTCACGGTCGGCTCTAGCTCCTGGCCTTGGCCACCTCTACCTTGTCTGGTGTTTCAGAACTCACATTCTGGAAGTCGAGCGCTCTGTTTCCTCACAGCCCTCTTCCCTTTCACCAAGGGTACCACATATACCTGGCCCTGGCATTCTCGTTCTGTGCTACCCACTCATATTCACCATCAAAAGCATCACCTGAGGTTTGTGCTCCCTTCCCCCTAGTGGTTCAGGGACGCTATTGATCTTTCATTTCTCTATTCCTTCTGTAAATACCCGGAGAAGGGAAACCTTGCTCTGGGGAAGCCATCTCGCATGGAAATGCATAGTGTGAAGCACACTGTAGTAATCCAACCAGGAGCAAAGTCTGGCAGAGATCCCACAGGCAACGTGATCGGCAACAAAGCCTTTCCTACCACAGCAAGCAGTCTGGAGAGGAGAGGAATGGGCATATTTTAAAGGCGCTGCTCTCAGACAGAATGGCACTGCTCTCAATGGACGTTTCAGGTGAAACACACCCTCTCATCCTGCGGGGAGGCATACAGTCACCAAGGGCCAGTGTATCACACTGGTCTAGTAACGGGGAAGGTGCCAGCAGGATGCTGAGTAGCTTCTCTACCATAGGAAACATCTGCTTCATGGTCACTGAGGAGTATAATGCTCTTACTGGGTATGTTGCTGGGGGCTGGGCTTCCATTATGGATGAGGGAGACAATCTGAACTATTCATAGAACTTCCACTGAGGACACAGCCTGCCTCAGGATTCCCCTCCCTGCTCTTTGTATACACAGGCCTCACAGGGAATTCTCCAAATGTTTGAGAGAGTGAGCAGATGTTCTCACGAACCCACTAGCAATGCTCCAAGGAGCCTCAAGCCTGGTTTTAAACATCCACATGGACAAATTCAACATTAAAAAGGGCAGCCAAGGTTAATGCCTCAGAAACTCAGTGTGAGAGTCATCTAGAGGACAAGGCAGCTCATAGAACCAAGCCATTCTGTTTATCAAATGATTTCTGAGCACTGCTTTATTCTGTGTGTATGTGTATTGCGTGGGTACATGTATGTCACAGCATGCGTGTGGAAGGTGGGGGAAGCCAGGAGTTGGTTCTCTCTTTCTACCAATTATATATATTCCAGGGAAAGAACTCAGTTTTCAGGTTTGGTGGCAAGTGCCTTTGCCTATTGAGCCATTTTGCCATTCCAACTGTTTGTTTTTAACCCTGCTTCTGGGAGCTGATATCATTTTACACATCTGAAGATGATGATACACTGTTATCAATGAAGACACAGGCTACTTATTATTTTCATAGCTCTAGGGCGACTCAGATAATTGGGCACTCCTTCTTATACTGTTGATTTAGCACAGAGCAGGGTGCTGGTTGCTGTGCCAAAACTCCAGCTTATAGAGAAGAAAGGCTTATTTTAGGTCATGGCCCCAGATTTCAGTTCACAGCTGCTTGGCTCCCTTGTATTAGAACCTACAGGGAGCCCAAGCATTGAGGTAGAAAGGCGTCAGATCACAGTTTATTAGCTCATAGCAACCTAGGAAGTGAAAGGGAGACAGGAAGGTTCCAGGGCTCTAGTGTCCCTTCCAAGGGCGTTCCCCCAATGGCCTAACTTCTTCCTTTAGTCCACTCTCCTAAAGGTCCACCTCCCCAGAGTTCTATAGGGAGCTAAGCACACCTTTAGTATAGGACATTTGGGATCATTCGATATCCAAAGTGCAACGTACTGAGTCACCGTGGTGGATGTTCGCTGCCTAATCCAAAAGCCACATGGCAGACAGAGGGGACTCAAGTCAGAAGCCCTCAGGGGATGTCTAGGCTTGTCTTGCCTAGTCCGTTAGGCAGCAGCCTTCATGTCTGCCTCTTCCTGACATACTGCTTTCTCATCTCAAGGGACCATGATGCCTTAGGGGTTTAGGTCTGTAACCATAGCCTGTCTTGCCTCACTCGGCAGTAGGAGTGGGTTAGGGTGCAGCTCGCCGCTGCAATCCCCAATGAACTGGAATGTGAAGCTTACTTTGTAAAGGGGGTATCCATTTGTTCTCAGGGACTGACCATCTCGAATGTGACAGACACAGGCCCTGTGGCTTCCAGCTCCTCCCTCATCATGATATGTGGCAGACATCACAAATCAATCCCTACGACATCCCAAACAGAGTCCTCATGACATATTTTACACTGAGCCTGAACTTGGCCTAGAATCTCACTCATTTTCAGTCCTATGTCCAGCTACTTCTCTCCAAGTGGGGCTGGTCTCCTGATCCCAATTTTATTATTATTTTTTTCTTTTTCTTTTTTTTTTTTTTTGGTTTTTCAAGACAGGGTTTCTCTGCAGCTTTTTTTTTTAGAGCCTGTCCTGGACCTAGCACTTATAGACCAGGCTGGCCTCGAACTCACAGAGATCCTCCTGCCTCTGCCTCCCGAGTGCTGGGATTAAAGGCGTGCGCCACCTAATTACTATTATTATCATTATTAGAATGTGTGCTGTGCTCACATGTATAGGTATGTTGCATAACTGGAAGCCAGAGGTTGACATTCGTCCCCATCTTCAATCATTTTCCACCTTATTTTTGAAACCCACTCTGTAGACCAGGCTGGCCTCAAACTCAGAGATCCTCCTGCCTCTGCCTCTGTGTGCTGGGATTAAAGGCGCACCACCATCATCCACCTATTTCCCTTCCTTTAATGAGATCTATTTGTACCCATTGGTCCCTTATTCTGTATCTAACACCAAGGTTTACTCTTTTATTTTGCCACTTCTTCCTTCGGAGGCTGACCACCAAGGTCCAGCTACCAAAATATTGAAGTCCAGCAATCAAAAGTCCCATTTGGCTCACCTAACTAACATGCCCAATTAAAATTAAACACCTCGCCACTTCATCCTAACATGGGGTTTTCCCCTTTAATTTTACAAACTGCCATTTGCCTGTGGACCAAACTGTAGCATGGTTATCATTGACTTAGCAGCTAATATCCACTCAGAGTGAACTAATACCGTATTTCTCTTTCTGGGTCTGGATTACCTCTCTCAGGGTTATTTTTTTTTCTAGTTCCACTCATTTGCTTTTGGTAACTAGAATCCCATAGGGGACAGATTCATGAGGCGGGCATTGGCCCCCTAAAATTGGAACTGGTCCTGCTCAGGACTAGAAAGTGTTAGCACACGCTGTAGCCCCACAGTCTGGACACCCTCAGTTATCAACAGAGATGGGAAACCGAGTTCCTATCGTAGGCACCTGTCTGAGAAGCCCAGGAGCTGGGGGCTTGGCGCAGGAGGCTTCAGGGGACTAATGTGTTTTAGAAAGCCTGCGCCAGAATCACCTTCATCTTGGAAGAATGTTGGGGGGGGGGTCTCAGCTTTTCACACGTTTCTGAGCTATGCAGGACCCAGCAGGCTATGTAAGATACTGCCACACAAAATCATCCCCTCTACCTATGACTGCTAGGACTGCCACTTTAGCCAGATTTATTGCTTACCTTCTAAAGGGTTCAATCATTCCAACAGACAAGAATAACATGCAAAGACATTTTCTGCAGTCACTTGTTCAATATTCTGGTTGGTGTGATTAAAAAAAAAACCACTTGCACACAGGCCAGTGAGACAGCTCAGCAGACAACTCGAGTTCTATTCCTATAACTCACATGGTGGAAGGAGAGAATCAACTCCTTAAAGTTGTTCTCTGACCTCTACCCATGCACCACAGGACACATGTACAACAGGTACACACACACACATACACACACACACACATACACACACACACGCACGCACGCACATGTGTGCAAAGATCACTTGTGTGCTTGGGATCAACAAACTCGGCTTTAAGAACTTGCATTTTATATTTCTGTGGCTCTCTGTATAACCCAAAGCTCGATATTGGAAAGCTAGATCTTGGGACTGTTTCTTCATTTTTATAGACAGTGCAGGCGCAGTTATGTGCTAGGTACCCCACGTAGCTCAGAGCTTACTGTTCTTTTATGGACAATGGGAGGTGCGATATAGGTCAATACAGAGACTCCCACCCCCATGAGCTTTAGTCTTTGCAGCAAATGTGGTGAATGCGGTCCTGCCTCAAGAGTAGTGTCCCTGGTCCCCCAGTCTACGATGTTCCCATCACACCCATCTTGTCCCCTTGTGTGCTCCTGCCTGCAGACCTCAGCATCCACCTGAGATGAGTGTGAGGTGATGACCACTCACCTTCGCACTTGAGCAAGAAGAAGTCCATGTTATGGCTGAAGGATGCGCTGAAGTAGGTGCAATTCTCCATGAGGTCGCAGGACAGACACTGCCTGTTGAAGTCATCGACTGTGTTGGCGCTAGAAGAAGAAAGGGCCAGTGAGAACCGGGGCAGGGAATGAGCACAAGTAGGGACCTCTCTTTTGAGGCTACCTTGTCACTCCTGCTGCTAGCCCCTTAGCTTTACTCCCATCAGCATCCCATGGATACCTAACTCCACGTCCTTGGAGCCTTCCAGACTCATAGACTCAGAAGACCTTTCAGGCCTTCCAGTCCTGGATGGCAACTATTTGACCACCAGTGAAACTGCAGGCTAGGTGTGACCAAGGTGTAGGGACTGCGGTTGTGGATGCCACTGCCCAATCTTGTTATGGGTACTATCACACGGTCAAGGCTACCATTCGTCATCTGGTGGTGGTCACGGTTACTATCAACTGGTGCTGTCACGGGTACCCTCACCTGATGGCGCTGTGGGTGCTTCACCTAAGGAAGTAGTGAGTGCCATCGCTTTGAATAATCAATCAGGTGCTTACAATAGTCATGGGCATGATCACAGAGAACCTTCCACCCATGTGAGTGGCAATTTGGGAACAGTTTTGACTTCCACATTCCTTGAGTGCCAAGTGCAATGGGAAGGAGCTCTGTGAACGTCAAGGAACTAGTATTGATTGCTTCCAGAACGCAGTTCTTCTGACAGTAGAAGGGTGGCGCTGCTGCTTCTTGCTTGAGAAAGATGGGAGTGAGAGAAAGCAACTGAAGATGCCGCCTGGGACCACCACGGTCAGGGTTAATCTAGATCGGAAAGTTCCTCTCTAAGCATGTCTTTCAAGGCAGAGCTGTACCGCCCGAGGCTAAAGCTGTCGTAGGAAACGGATGCTACAGGTCCCAGGGAAGGGGCAGCAGGCTGCCTTCCTGCTTTTTATAAAGGGGATAGCCTGACTTTCATGACTATAGTAGGCCCATAGTGGTGAAGTCAACAGACAGAAGCAGGTCCATGATCGCAGGGCCCTGCCCGCACATGCCAGCCTTAAACTCAGCATGGAGCCCACTGGCTGGAGGGGAGGCCTCTGTGTGCTGGGGACTTCTCTAGCTTCTCTGGTCCATACTGCCTGATGCCACTCCCAGTGATCACTGTATACTCAGGGAGCAGCTAGCTGCAGCTCTCCTAGTTACGAAGTGTCTAGAAACACCCTTTGTTCCTTCTCCTTTCTCCAAACTAATAAAAATCAAGTTTACCTCTCCCATGAGGTCAGTAAGAGGCGGTTAACAGGATGAACTGTTGAGACAGTGACCTTAGATTTGGTCCTTTTCTGGGTTCCAACCGTGTTTATCCAGTTTCTACATCATTTGAGGTCATGGAACTTGGGCATGGAGGGAGATGGCAAAGCCAGCCTCCTCTCTACTCAATCACTGGTCAAGTCCCAGATGCAGCTGTCCTCAAAACACACTGATGGGGGCAATCTGCCAAGGTAACACTTGAGGCAGGCAGAGTCCTGTCCTCTTCTCAAGAGGAGAAAAGAAGTGTGTGTGTGTGTGTGACCAATTTGGCCAAAGCAGAAATAGGACTTGAGGCCTTGGATCAGGTGGCTTCTGCACGTTTCTTTCTTTCCACACTTTCTAGTTACTCCCTGCCCTTGCTGTCTCTTATCTGCAGCGGAGCCAGGAGGCCTCTGCTGGCCTGGGAGTCAGTTACCTGTAGAGCTGTCGTCTCCGCGGCAGATCCTCTGTGCTCAGGAAATAGCTGTGGAGATGGGGAAGGTATACACAGTTAGCTTGCCTCAGGACACATCTGCAGGCTACAAGCCCTACCCCGGCATCTTCACAGTGTCTATCAGGGACTACGGCCCACATAAAGAGCAATGCTCATGTTAGGTCTGGGCACACTCATGACCACAGCAAGGGAAGGCCAGATGCTACAGGCAGAGGGACAACGCTGCTAGAATCAGGTACTTCTTGCGCTGACCCTGGTCCCAGAGCTCTTGGTCCTGTGCAGCAGTGAGGGCAGCGGCAGTATACAACTAGATGTGAACATGGGTCAGTACACACCTAGATGTGAACATGGGTCAGTACACACCTAGATGTGAGCATGGGTCAGTATACACCTAGATGTGAACATGGGTCAGTACACACCTAGATGTGAACATGGGTCAGAACACACCTAGATGTGAACATGGGCCAGTACGCACCTAGATGTGAACATGGGGTCAGTACACAGCTAGATGTGAACATGGGGTCAGTACACACCTAGATGTGAACATGGGTCAGTACACACCTAGATGTGACCATGGGGTTAGTACACACCTAGATGTGACCATGGGGTTAGTACACACCTAGATGTGACCATGGCGTCTTCCTCCCCTCCATATTAGTAACCTCCTAATGGGCAAGGAGTAGAGAAGACTTTATATGACCCCATAAAACCTTGTCTGGGGAATGCATGTCTGCTGGTTTTCTCCTAAGCCTGAGAGTGGCCCCTAGGTGAGCAGCGAGGCCAAGAGGCATCAGGTACAGGACTGGGCCTGGACTCTTACACAGTGAAGCCCGGCTCCCCTCTGTCAGCCACTGAATAAGACAGAGAAAGCAGCTTAATGTCTTTGCATCTTAGTATTTATTTTTATGTGTGTATGTGCACATAGGGCATGCATGTGTGTATGCAGGTATATGTATACACATATACACATGTGTGCGCTTGCTTACAGAGGCCATGGACTGACCTTGGGTATCATTTCTCGGGAGCTCTCCATCCGCTTATCTTTTGAGACAGGATTTCACATTGGTACTTGGCTTACTGATTAGATGAGACTTGTTGACCAGTGAGCTCCAGGACCCCATTTCCCAGCACTGCGATTACAAGCACACGCCAACATGCCTGGCTTTTTATGTGGGTCCTGGGGATTGGACTCAGGTCTTCATGCTTACACAGTAAGCAGTTTAACAATGGAACCATCTTCCCAGCACATGCCTTACTTTGTCTTTAAATGGGCAAGCATACCTATCCTAACGACCACCGTAATAGTGAGAGCATGCTGGGAATGCCCTCAGCATGTGCCTGGGTCTACAGGGACTCAGTAGACAGTTGATACAGCGTGGCTATCTCTGTAAATCCATGTCGCCTCACTGGTGTGTACAGCTTCCCTTTGTCACCGTACCTTGTAGCTTTGGGAGTTGGCTGAGTCGGTACCTGGGTTCACAATGAAGCAAGGGTGAGTGTTATGATCTTGGGGGGCAGAGGAGGCCTCCCGAGTTGTGCTTTTTCTTCTTCCAGTATATTTGACTAAAGACAAGTGGATCTGCTAGCAGTAAGAGACAGCGCCTGGGACCCAGTCCCCGGTTCCCACTCACATCTTGTTCCGCTTCTCATCATAGGACAGGATCTTGGTCACATCCCAGTCCCCAGAGGTGATGGACTGGATGTTGTCATTGCTGCTGTTGGGCTGAAATACAGACACGATGTTAGGAAGGAGATGCTGGGCTACCGCTTTGGTGCCTCATTCTGGAGCCTGTCAGGATGAGGCCATATCCAACCCCTTCCTACTTCTCTTTTGTGTGTCTTGGCTTGAATTCAGCATCATCTGTGATGGACTCTGATGCTCACCCCCCTCCCCCGCCCGGTCTGAGTGTCACTGAAGGGAGTATCGCTTGGTCCCTCTGCAGGGTTTGTCCCTGGTACCACATCCCACATTCTACAGATACACATGTAAGGCCAACGTACTTGTGAATTTAATGTTTGTGTTAGGGCCCAGGATGGAGGAGAGAGAGTGTAAGGGAAAGGATGAAATGTAGCAAAATCAGGAAGGAGTTGGGAGGGATGACCTCAGTGTAGTTCTTCGGATCATCTCTGTCATTCTTGCTGGGGTCCAGCTGCCAAAGGGACTGGCCGACTCCTGCTCAGCTAGCGTACTTCTCAAGTGTCTCCCAGAGCTCTGTACACTAGTCACGCAGACCTGCCATCATGGTACCAGGTGCAAGCAGCATTCAAATTATCAGCTGGGATGCTGAGGTGCAACTGTGGACGGCTGTATTGAATGGCATATGCTCTGGGGAGCCAGTGTGGTGGGAATAGATCCTAGCTCAGGTGATGGAGGCCAACGCTTGGGACTGCAGATCGTGTGTGCACACGTGCGTGCGTGTGCGTGTGTGTGTCTGTGGATTCAGGAAACAGTGCAGCCTCAGGCAGTCCTCGGCTTGCAAGCAGAGGCCAGGGCAAGAGTGGGTGCCTAGAGCAAGGGGGGAACTACTTTCTGATGGATGCTAAGGAATTCTCAGCAACTTCTGATCATCTACAAGAATTTAGAAACTAGGATTTAATGCAAGCATCACAATTATTTTTTTTTGGTTTTTCGAGACAGGGTTTCCCTGTAGTTTCTAGAGCCTGTCCTGGAACTAGCTCTTGTAGACCAGGCTGGCCTCGAACTCAGAGATCCGCCTGCCTCTGCCTCCCGAGTGCTGGGATTAAAGGCGTGCGCCACCACCGCCCGGCTAAGCAGCACAATTTTTAAAATCTTGCTTAAAATGGTCCCAGTGAGAATGTGAACAAATCAAATCAGGTTTTGGACATCCTGTAAGTCATGTGATTAAGTGACTAGAAAACAGAAATGCCTGCCTAAGCCGGAAGTAGTCATCATTCCGACCCAAGACATTTCGGGGTCTTTCCCAGATGTTCCTTGAGGGGATTGGATTGTCCTGTGGTCTTTCTTCTGGGTCCACACTGTATACATGTACCTCCCACTTTCTATCCACAGTGTTTCCAAACAGCCTTCTTCTTAATTATATCTTACATACTTGCTCCCATTCTTCATCACTCTAATTAACTTTAAAATAAAACCTGCACACAGAAGATGGGGTTGGTGACACAGAGAGCCAAGTATATGCCCATCTGTCCCACCATCCACCTCAGGGCATAGATATCAAAACTCAGCATCCAGGCAGCTATTCCCGTGGTGACCGTGCTTGTAGGCAGCATTCCCAGATATCCACTTCCCTGCCCAGCGGCACTAAGTCGCCTGACTAGGACGGGTGAGTTTGAGTGGCAGTTACCGTATCATTAAGATCAGAAATGCTTCTGGCTCATGATAGCAGCAGCACTGGGGTTAGGGGGAGACTTATGAAGGACCTGGAGCAGCAGCCTTGAGAGAAGGAGAGTGTCAAGAAGGACAGACAGCTACTGAGTGGTCATCTTGGATCCTCATTGCTACTCACCAGTGAGTTCCTATATCCCTCTATTTTTGCTAGAAATGTCATAGCCCATGCTCATGGTCTTGACTCCAGCCACTGCCCTGCTCAGAGTCTTTGCATTTGGACAAATGGCATGCTGCCCTAACCCTTGGAACCCATCTGTGAACATCAGCCTCCTGGGCTCCTTAGGGTCCCAGGAAGGTGAGTGTGCTCACCATGAGGCTAGTCTAAGAATCACACAACAGCATGTAAAGTAGTGGAACCTACCTGGGACGATGACACGGTGATGTGGTAGAACTTCCCCCGGCCCCCTTGTGGGATCGCTCTGACAAAGAAGAACTTGCGGCCGTCCTTGGAGAACACAGGTTCTTCATTCTGTGGACAGAGATGACCTGTCTGTCAACACAAGCCGATGGGAGCACGTAGAGCGTGTAGGGGAGGGGCACCCTCAGGTATTTCATGTGTGATTTCTAATGATGGAGGCAGGGGGTTCTGTGTGCGGCTTTCACTCTCTTTGGGACTAGAGAACCAGACCTTGGGTTTTCTAAAAGCAGAGGGAGAAAGGGGCACCCAAGTGCACAGAGCAGACCTGGAGATGGCTCAGTTGGCAGAGCATCTGTTGTGCAAGCATGAGGACCTGGCTTCAGACCACCAGAACCACGTGGAAAGCAGGGAGTGGCAGCAAGAGTCTGCGACCCCAGTGCTGTAGGAGCAGGGACAAGTGGATCCCCCACGTTTACTGGCCAGTCAGCCTAATGTACTTGCTGAGCTCCAGGTTCAGTGAGGGATCCTATCTCCTAAATGAGGAGGAGAATATCTGGGGAAGACACCTGACATCAGCCTTTGGCCTTCAGATGTACACACACATGTATGTGTACTCATGTACACACCTGTGTACAACTACAAACATGTGCATTTATCGCCCCCCCCCCTCACTAGCAAATCACATTCCGGGGTAGAGTCAGATAACACTCTTGCCCACAATATGCAAAGATCCGTGAGGAAATGGACTTGTGCACACATCAAGCACACCTCACGAGTGGGAACTAGGCCTGAGGACACACACTGGACTTCAGTCGTTGCTGTGAAGGCCCGAGCAGGCAAAGCTGCTGTACTGACTTGTGCCGCACACCCTCTCAAAGGCAAATGGGAAGAACAGTCAGAGACAGTGCTTTCCTCTCTCTAGTCCTGTCTTCTTTCCTTAATAAAGTCTCTCTCACACTGACTCACCCATCGAGGAGGCACGTCCAACGGACCAATTGTATCTATTTTAATACAGCAGACAGCAGACAGAACCCTTTTGGGCCTGGCTCTCGCTAGGGACACCCCAGAGAGGCAGGTGCTAGACAGTGCATCCTTCTGAACAACAGTCTCTTTGCCTTCAAATCAACCCTGGGGTCAGGGCAACCAGCTGGAAGTAAGGCCTGAGGGGTATCCTGCTATTGTGCTCTATTCTGGCACCCCAAGAGTGAGCAGGCAGGTACTTGCAGCCCTTAGCCTGTCCTGTGGGGAGTGGCCACTGATGAGCGGAGAGAGATTTTGGCTCGGTAGTATCTCTTCTACACTCTGAAGCCAAAGTCTGGAGGTTTCCGTCAGTAAATGCCAACTAGCTGGCTCCTCCAATTACGGCTAAGGTGTATCTATATTGTGATTCAGAAAGCTGCCTGCTAATGCAAGGACGAGAACAAACAGTAAACAAAACGCAGCTGGCCCAGGAAAAACTCATTTCCCCACAGTGAAGAAACACATGCAAATACGATGTGCTCAGAGCAATGAACTAACATGTGATTAAAATGACATTTAATCTTCATGAATATTTGCAATAAAATGAAACCTTTAATCTGCAAATATTGATTTTTCTATTTAGAGCTGGGAGTGTGGTATTTAACAGGAGAGGGAGTGGGAAAGAGCAGCCGTTAATTTGGCTTTTGAGATGAACTTCTGTTTGCCAACCATGGATGGACGAGGCAATAGCACCCTAGTTTTCTGGGGGACATGTTTGCACTTTGAACAAAGATTAAATGTAATATGATTAATTCTGGACAGAAGTATTATACTTATATTGAGGAGGCCTTAGCTTCTGAGGTCATTGGCCCACTGCTCTCCAGAACGTTCCAGAATGTGCTGAGGAAGGCATCCGCCAGTCCTTGGAAATGGCTCATGTAGTGAGTGAGTGAGTATGTGTGTGTGTGTGTGTGTGGTATGCGTGCACTGGAAACTGGATGTCAATCTTGACTGTCCTTGACTGTCCTCCCTCAGGACACTGTCATCCTATGTTCTGCGACAGAGTCTCTCACTGGCCTGGGGTGTCTGATTTGGCTAGGCTGAATGGCCAGTGAATTCCAGGGATCCTCCTATCTCCACCTTCCCAGTGTTGGGATTGCAAACGTGTCCCACAATGTTTTGTGCTTGTTTGTATAGATTCTGGGGCTTGAACCCAGCTCTTCATGGTCACATGATAAGCCCTTTACTGGCTGAGCTATCTCCTCAGTTCAGTAAATAAACTTGTAGTGACAAAGGGCAGGGCTTTTTTTTTTTTTTTTTTTTTTTTTTTTTTTTTTTTTTTTTTTTTTTTTTTTGATGTGGGGCACCAGGATTTTAATACCAGTTCTGCCTCTCCTTTGATGTTGGGGGACTCTGGTTTTCCGGCTCTGCTGCCTAACTGGCCCAACTCTCTCCACAGCCAACCTTCCAGGAGTACAGTCTCTGTGGCTCCAGGAAGGAGATGGAGAGAAAAGAGCAGGTGATGAGGTCTGGGCATGCGATGGCTATGGTCACCGAGGCCAGTAGCACTGCTGTGGTCCAACCATCCTGCTAGCAGCACAACCAGGAAACTTGTCAATTGGAGCAGACAGGACCTCCCTGGGCCCACGGGGTCTTCTGGGATGTGTGCGGCAAGCTGTTGTAACGCACAGAAGGCGGATGGATAGTGGCGTGTGGCCTCAGTGGGTCTCCCTAAGTCATGCCTGTGGCCTCTGATGAGAAATGCTCATGATCCTGAAGGGGCAGCCAGTGGCTTCCTGGCAGCTGATGGCAGCTCAGCCTTACATAGGCTCCCATGATGCCCTGCATTACCACAGCATTAAGGATGCAGAAGGATGCAGATCAATTCCAAAAGTAGTGTCCATGCATCCCTTCAGGGGAAAGTGATACATCGGGAAGCTATTAGAAATTGGGTTTCTCTAGCGCTCAAGTAGTTATGACCCCCTTATAGAGTCTCAAATCATGGTATGTGGGCAGTCAGCCTTACTGAGGCTTGTCATGACAGCCCTGGCCAACTTGCAGGGTTCAGGACCGTGGTGTGTAGATAGCCTCACTGTGGCTTCTCACAGCAGCCCAGGATGGAACACACCTGTTTTGTGTGAATGAATGGGTGGACTCAGAGATGAGTGTCCTTATAGGGAACATGGTGCTTTTAATAAAGCATTTACTGAAATGGGTGTTCACGGCACCGTGCCTTCTTTAGCTCTGGTTCGTCTCACATTTAATGCGATTGCTTCTTCAAATATCAGCTACTTGCCTGGTTAATTAGAAATTTACATTTTAAAACAGTAAAAATATTTAATTTAATGCCACTGTTCCTCTGTATTCATGCTACTGGTTCCCTGAGCGCTGTTCAGAGGTTCAGCATTCACACCCAGGTCTGAGCTGGTAGCTTTCTTCCACACGGTGAGAAGTTCAGTCAGAACATATAGGAAAATCCAGCTGGTGTTGGTTCTGTGGCCACTCCACCATGCTGAAGAGGAAGACTGTGGACAGCTGGAGGACCTGTCCCCAGACCCCCAGGACAGCATGCCTGTAGAGGCCAAAAAATGCAGGCCCATTTCCATCTTGTCTGATGATCAGAGAGTTTGGAGATTGACAAGCATAGTTACAGTCCCAACTCAGGATGTGATAGCTTGGTTCTATTGAAGTTAAGATAGTGCCATGCCAATCTGTCAGGTGGTCAGGATATGCAAACGGACTTCTGCCCCTTCTTTTGTAACTATGAGGTCACCTGGGGAAGGGCGGTCTTCAGAACATGTGACCTAGAGCAGCTTTGCTACCTAGACTATAGAATACTGATGATTTCATGTCTCAGAGTGATAAAGCAATTGACTGTGTGAGTTGTCCTATGTTAATAAAGTCTTTTGCTACCTCCCCCCGCCCCGATTTACATTGGGTATAAAAGCTGTGGAAGAATAAACACAGGGGATTTTAGGATTTCAGTCACTGGAATACCCTCCCAGTACTTTCTATGGTTTCTGTCCTGTCATTTTTTATTTGTCTTCGTATTCTTTACTTATATTTCTAAAATTCCCGTGCCCCTGCCCTGGTAAGAGGTGATTTTGTCGAGGGCAGTCTATTCATGCAATGGAGTATTAGTAGACCCTGATAAAGGGATCGACATCCTGGTACATTCCACATGCAACATATGCTGATGGAGAGTAAGCTGATTCATTTTTTTATAGCTAAAATTCTTTAATTGACAAAATTTATATTTATTGAATTAAAAACATAATTTTGAAATATGTATGCTTTGAAGAATGAACAAAGGGAGCTAATGAATGTATACATTATAACCTTCTAATTTCAAGCATAGTTGAAATCTACTAATAAATCTTACTTTCTTTAAATTTATGTATATGAGCCTGTATGAGTCTATGTACACCATGGGCCTGCAGAAGCCCTTGGAGGCCAGAAGGGGGCATCAGATCCCCTGGAACTGGAGTTACAGATGGTTGGTGAGCTGCCATGTGGCTGCTGGGAATCAAACCTGGGTCCTCTGCAGGAGCAACCAGTGCTCTTAACCACTGAGCCATCCCTCCAGCCCTGTGTTGATGTAAAGAATACAGCACATTAACGACTGAACCATGCTATGCATTAGAATCTCCTGAGCTGACCTGTCCTGAAAACAAGTTGAAACCAACCAACATTCCCGCAGCACCACCCACTCCCAAATAGCTACCGATTCTGTCCTTTGAAGGGGAACAAGCAGTCAATGGTGGTTAATCTGACTGTCAACTTTACTGGATTAGGAACCACAGAACATTGGTGAGGTACAACTTGGGGTCTGTCTGTGGGGTGTTTCCCAACAGGATTAACTGCTGGAAGACTCTCTGTGGGTGATACCATCCGTGGTCTGTGTTCCCAGACTGAATAAAGAGAGAGAAAGGAGGAGGCTCACTGAGTACCAGCGTTCACCTCTCTGCTTCCTGACTGTGGATACAGTCATGTGACCCGCTGCCATGACGTCCTGCCATGGTGGATTGTATCGCTTCAACCCCTAAGCCCAAATAAACTTTTCCTTCCTTAAGTTTGTCAGGTATTTTGCCGCAGCAACGAGATGAATAACCGACGTCCGGAGTGTTCACCCCTCCATGCCCGGCTTCTGCCACTTATCTGCATCCTCTAGCTTCATCTATGTTTCCTTCTTTACCTCTCTGTCTCTTGATGGACAGTCAGCTAGTCTTGGCTGTTGTGCACTGTGATGTGACACAGAAGTCATTTCTGTGTCACACAGAATGTGACACACACCCAGCAATGGGATTTTAGTTTTAGCTGTTTCAGGACCCTTCATGATATCTTTCACAGAGACGTTCCTGAATTACATTCTTGGCTAATAGGCCGTCAGGGTTCGCCGCATCTCCGTATTATCACTAATACACATCTTTTGTCTTTTTGGTGATACCTGCCAGCTGTGCGGTTATTTCACTTTGTGACTTCGCCCTGATGACGTAGAGCATTTTTCATGTACCCATTGGTCATTTGTTTCATCTTCTTTTAAAACATGTATATTTAAATTATTTTCCATTTTGAAATAGAGCCATCTATAATTTTCTTTTTTTAAAGATTTATTTATTTTTATTATGTATACAGTGGTCTGCCTGCATATGTCCCTACAAGCTAGAGGAGGGCACCATATCTCATTACAGATGGTTGTGAGCCACCATGTGGTTGCTGGGAATTGAACTCAGGACCTTTGGAAGTGTAGCCAGTGCTCTTAACCTCTGAGCCATCTCTCCAGTCCCATCTATAATTTTCTAAAATTGAATTGTCTCTTTGGACTGGAGAGATGGCTCAGCAACTAGGAGCACTGGCTGCTTTTTCTGGAGATACAAGTGGGGCCTCACCACTCATGAGGCAGTTTACAACCGCCTGTATGTAACTCCAGTTCCGAGGGGTCTATATCGTCTTCTGTCTTCTGTAGATATTGCATGCAAATGGTGTCATATATGTGCACTCAGGTATGCACATACATGTGAAGTCAAATGTCTTAAAAGTTTTGAGCTGAGCCGGGCGGTGGTGGCGCACGCCTTTAATCCCAGCACTCGGGAGGCAGAGGCAGGCGGATCTCTGTGAGTTCAAGGCCAGCCTGGTCTACAAGAGCTAGTTCCAGGACAGGCTCTAAAAAAAAAAGCTACAGAGAAACCCTGTCTCGAAAAACCAAAAAAAGTTTTGAGCTATCTCTACTCCTGATATATTTAAGCATTAACCTCCCTATCTCATGTGTATTAGTTTTTAATTTCTGTGAAAAAAAGACCTCATGAAAAGCAACTTCAGGGAGCTTTGTTCTGATTCAGTTGGACAGAACAGTGTGGCAGCAGGAGTGTGAAAATCTGTCCTCACAGCATCTGCAGCCAGGAAGCAGAGATCATTGAGTGCCGGTGTTCAGTGTACGTCCTCTTTGTTATTCAGACCAGGGCTCTAGCTGTGGAACGGGGCTGCCGGGTTTGGCAGTGGGTCTTCACTGCGCACTGGGGCTGCCTGGTTTCATGGTGGGTCTTCACTGCGCACTGGGGCTGCCTGGTTTCATGGTGGGTCTTCACTGCGCACTGGGGCTGCCTGGTTTCGTGGTGGGTCTTCGCATGTGCCCAGAGACTTGTCTCCAAGGAGATTTCAGGTCTTGTCAAGCTGACCACCAATGTCAACCACCACAGGTTTAGGGCTTTTCTACCTCTTTGGAAAGTACCCTTAGACTCTTTGTAGGGACGACAGGGCATCATGGGCCATTCTGGATAGTGTGGGCTTCTTATCAATGTTTATCTTCCAATCTACAAACACAGAACATCTTTTCATCTGCGTCTTTTTTCAATTTTTTTCACCAATATATATATTTTTTTCAGTGAACAGATCTTTGACTCTTTGGTTAAGCTTATTCCTAAGTATTTTATTATTTTCACAGATTTTGTAAAAGGAATTGTTTTCTTTTCAGATTTTTGTCTTTATGTAGAAATGTCACTGATTTTCAAAAATTAATTCATTCCTTCATTTTACATTGCAACCACGGTTTCCCCTCCTCCCTTTTCTCCCAGTCTCTCCCCCCACCTCCCCTCTGCCTCCCGTCTCCCATCCACTCCTCCATTTCTATCAGAAAAGGCAGGCCTCCCATGGCGTATCAAGTTATAGTAAGACTAAACACCTCTCCGTATATTAAGTTGCTAAGCAAGGCAACCCAGTATGAGGAATAGGGTCCCAAAAGACGGTAAAAGAGTCATAGACAGTTCCTATTCCCACTTTTAGGTGTCACACAAAATGACCAAGCTACATAACTGTCACATATGTGCAGAGGGCCTAGGTCAGTCCCAGGCAGGCTCCCTGAGTGTCAGTTCAGTCCCTGGGAGCCCCTATGAGCCCAGGTTAGTTGATTCTGTGGGTTTACTTGTGGTGTCTGCGACCCTGTGAGTCCTATAATCCTTTTGCCCTCTCTTCAGCATGAGTCTCAGAACTGGTCATCTCCTGGGATCAGGCAAGACTCTTAGCAGAAGAATTGGGACACCAACCCAGCCACTTAACGTTGAACCTACAGTCTGCTTGCCTATGGGATGTGCTGGGGAAAGAGTAGAACAGAGATTGTGGGAGTGGCCAACCCATGACTGGTCCAGCCTGAGACCCATGCCATGAGAGTGAACCCACCCCTGACAATGCCTGGAGCACCAGGAGCCAAAGGCTGAATGGCCCAGAGACCTAGGATAGAACTAAACACTACTGAAGGAAAAAAATGTCAATGCAATGATGCCTAATAATACTCTGTTATCCTCATAGATTGGTCTCCAGCCCAATAGTCATCGGAGAGGCTTCATCCAACAACTGGTAGAAACAGATGCAGAGACTCACAGCCAAACATTAGGTTGAGTTCAGAAAATCCTGCTGAAGAAATGTTACTGATTTTTATACATTGATTATGTATTCTGTACTTACATTGTTTTTATTCTAATGTGTATATATATATATATATAAAAGAATATATATATGTGTGTGTGTATGATTGTATGTGTGTTTAAAATCTTTAGGATTTACTACAATAAGATTATGCCATCTGAAAACATAAACAATTTAAAATTCTCCTTTTTGAAAACAAGGAGAATTTAATTCCCCTCTTTCAATGTGGACATCTGGGAGGCAGAGGCAGGAGGATCTCTGTGAGTCTGAAACCAGCCTGGTCTATAAGAGCTAGTTCCAGGACAGCTAGGACTGTTACACAGAGAAACCCTGTCTTAAAACAACAACAACAACAGCAACAACAACAACAACAACAACAACAACAACAACAACAACAACAAATCAATGTGGACACCTGCCATTGCTCTTTCTTGCCTAGTTATTCTGCCTGGGACTCTCAACTCCATGTTGAACAGAAGCCACAAGAGTGAGTAAACCTTGCTTTGCACCTCATTTAAAGTGAGGTTTTCTATAGCCACTTTCTTCAAGCTTAAAGCCTTCTGTCTGGAGGGGAGGAAGCTCATTAATACACAGATGTTAAAAGCCAAGTGAATCTAAGGGGAGCAGAACCATTTCATGCCTCAGGGAAGCTCATTAAGCTCAGGAAGTAAACAACCCAATAGTCCCAGGAATAGTCCCCGAAATTGACCAGGGTTACGCAGGCCCTCCCTTCTCAAGAAAACTTTGCTCTGTCATTGGTTCCCTATCTGGGATGAGTAGATGCTTGTTTACATCTTCTCGGGAATAATACTACACAATGGGAAGGTGTTCCCATATTTCACAGTCAAGTTTCTTGCTAGTTGTGAATTTATCATATATCTCCTTGACTGTAATAATGTTCAAAATTTACAGAGCCTAGCATCGTGCTGGATGTAATTCTTAAGTAGCAATTTAACTAGACAATAATATAGATAACAGACTTAAAAATGATCATTTATTTCCTATCTGATACTTTATCTGGTATAAGATTAGCATATCTATCTATATCTATATATATTTATCTCTATCTATCTATCTATCTATCTATCTATCTATCTATCTATCTATCTATCTATCTATCACTTGAGATACCGATGGTCCCGGGAGGATGAAGAACTCTGGGTATGCTCACATCTTGGGGTGCCCAAGTCTTCTCTCTTGATAATCTCCTGGATTAAGCTTGGTACTCAAACTTGGAAAGAGGGAAATAAAGTGATCCCACTGAGCCATCCCTCTTCTGGATAAAGCTGGCACTGAGCTGAGACAAAGATGTGTTCAGAAGTAACTGTGCATTTGTGGGGCTCTTACTCTGATAAGTGACAAAGGATGCGTGGTCACCAGAGTGCCAGAGCACACATAGGTACCCAGGAGGTTTGAATGGGAAATGTCCCTCACAGGCTTACGTGTTTGAACATGTGGTCCTCAGCTGGAGCTGGTATTTGGGGAGGTGGTGCAGCCAGGGGAAGTGTGTCCCCAGGGCAGGCTTTAAAAGTTCAGAGCCTCACCCCACTTCGAGTGTGCTTTCTCTGCTTTGCGTTTCTGGCTGAAGACATGAGCTCTCAGCTTCCTGTCCTTGCCACATGTCTCCCTCTGGCTGTCAGGCCTCCCACCAGGATGGACCCTTATCCCTCGGTAACCATAAGCCTAAATAAACTCGTTTATAGGTTGTTTTTGGCCATGGTGTTTCATCACAGCAACTGAAAAGTAACCCACACAGGGGCCACTGGTGATAACTGGATGTTCAACAAATCGGATCTCCGTGCCAGTAAAAATACATACCCGTGCTTCTTAACCATAATTCCTTTATATTCTTGGCTGTGAATGGAGCCTGGGGCTTTGGGCATGCTAAGCAAGTGCGGAGCTACATCCCTACCTCTCTCTGTGTAATGAGTCTTTGGATTCAAACCTGTTTGGATTTTTCTAGAATGATTTGAAAATAATTTTATTGCCTTGGGAAGAATTAAAGAGAAATAAGTTCTCTGAACTTGGTCTGTCCTTTCTAATGCAAGAATGTTGGAGTGAGACAAAAGAATCAACAGAAATATTGGGCGAGGTGTCACTTTCTGGGTATGTTATGTCAAAAAATGTATCTCAGGGAGATTTGCCTAAGTTTCTCCTGATAGATCTTACTTTTAAGGCTTCATTTTAATTAAAAATTGTGTGTATTTGTGTGAGTATGTGCACGTGAGTGTGAGGGCCCTTGGAGGTCTGACCCCCTGAGCTGGAGTTACTGGCTGTTTTGAGCCACTCGGCACTGGGCCTGCAGTATGAACTCCTGTCATTGCCAAGGGCAGGATGCGTCTTACCCACTGAGCCACCTCCCCAGGCCCTCCTGACCCACTTTGACTGATTTCTGTTTTTCAGTGCTGGGGACTGGACCAACAGTCTCAGGCACATCACGTAAGTGCTTTACCAACGAGCCACACCTCAAACCCCCAACCTCTCAATCTCTGGCCTTCAGAGCTTGCTTTAAGATGCCTTTCTGAGTAATGGGTGAGAGGAAAATCTCAGGAATGATTCTGGGGTCCAAGTTCCTGAGGAAACTTCTCACTGAGAGAGGTCACAGCTATAAACCATGCCTAAGAGTGAATGGGAGTACCAGCCACATCGTTATCTGCTTGCCATCACACACCACAGCTGGGCACACTATTCTGAGTTCACCAACTACATCATCTGAGTGGGAGCTGAGATGTTCATCATTACTGTCCTGAGGGGCAGTGACCTCCAGACTATCCTCCCCCCCCCCCCAGGGAACTTGGCTTCTACAGAACTGTCTGGCAAGCATCCCAGGAGGAAGAAGAGGTGACTGTGCACACACTACCCCAATCACAATAGCAAACACACTTGGATGATCTCAGGTGGGGATCCCCAAATGACTCCGGCATACGAAAACCATGGTACACACCCCTGTGAAGGGTCAGGGCAGTGGTTCTCAACCTTGGGTCACAACTCCTTTAGGTCATTGAATGACCCTTTCACAGGTGTAATCTAAGACCATTGGAAAACACAGATAATTACAATACAATTTACAATAGCAAAATTACAGTTATAGAGTAGCAACAAAAATAACTTTATGGTGTGGGGGTCCCCACAACACAAGGAACTGTATTAAAGGGTTGCAGCATTGGGAAGGTTGAGAAGCACCAGGCTAGGGGGTCAAGGTGATGGGAGCATGGTGTCCGGCATGCAGAGTTACCTGTCTGTGGAGCCAAGCTTCGCTCTCATCCTCATGTTTCTGAAATGGAATTGGAGCATTAGAAAGGCGCTTTTGTTTGCTTGTGTGCACTGCACCGTACAGAGAATGATTTAATCGCACCTACATGGCAACTGCGCTTGCACAGAGTGCCACCCAGGCCTCTCAGTGTAGAGGTAATCCCTGCTCTCTTTGTCCTATACTGTGGCTCACAGCCCAGCACAATCATCCTCGGGCAAGGAGAATGCCACTGTCCTTCACAACCAGGGCCATCCACAGCAGTGAGTGGTCCGGTGGAAGCTGATGGTATTTCTAATACTTGGTGATCACTACTGGCTAGCCTGTGCCCACCTGGCAGCCACCCTAGCTGGGTGTGTGTCTACTTGACCATTGCTGTTGGTCAGTATGTTCCTTCATGGGCAAGTGTCAGGTGCTGCACTGCTTGGAACTGGTGTGTGTGTGTGTGTGTGTGTGTGTGTGTGTGTGAGTGTGTCTGTGTCTGTGTGTGTCTGTGTGAGTGCTAGTGGGAACGGTGATCAAAATTCCAGTTTACAATTCCAAGAAACAATCATGGAGAACAAAGCCAGTTAAAAGCAAAGATTTACAAACACATCATGTCCTAAGCACCAGATGACTGCTTTGCTCAGTTGCTGCCACCAGCCTGGGGCTGGTCCCGCAATGTCTGTGGCAGCCAGAGTGGCTGCTCCTACTGCATGGTGGGCACATCAGGACAGACGCCAAGAAGATTCAAATGTTCAGCACAGATATCGAGCCCTGAGCCCTGCCTGCCTCACCCTCCCCTTCGGCAAGCCCATCAGAACAACCCAGAGGAAATATCAACCCAACGAGGTGTCAGAGGCAGGATCAGGTCACTGTGACCTCCTAGAGACGCCCCTCACCCCTGGCAGTGTGCTGAGAGCTGCCTGCTAGAGTCCCTAGGTCTAAGTGAACCTGCCCAAGCCTGGTGTTCCTTGCTAGAAAAATAGAAACTTAGGGTCAGAGCTGTCTCTGGAAGATCTGTCTGGCGTGTCACTTGGTCTTTTGAATTCAATATGAGGCGACTTTCTTAAGGCTGTGGCTCAGTAATGTGAAAGTCTGGCCTACAGAATAGAGAAGAGTCTGCTGCTCTGGACAGGAGGTAAGGGTACCCTGGGCTGCCTCCTGTTCCTAGACACACTGCTGGGCTGCCTACCTGTGTGGGCACCTGACTAGAGGGAAAGGAATGCTTGGACTGAGCCTGAGCTGGGTCGGGTCCTGGACCAGTCCTCTCCTCTTTTGAGAAACAGAGTGGGGAGAGTAGTGTTCCCAGCACAGCAATGGCGAGTGTGAAAGGAAACAGACCCTTGCCTGCAAAGGCCCCTCAGTGGGACTCAAGGCTGCTGCTCTGATCGGCCCAGGGATTTTGTAGCAATATCCGATTTGTCCACCAGGTGGCACCAAACCAGAGGCTGGACAGAGCATCAATGACCAAGCTTAGTTAGGCTTCACATTTCTCCAGCCTGATTGGATCCACCTTCCATGCTATTACCATTCCTTTACCCCTTCCTCTGTCCCCATACCTTAGTGCAGACACCTGTGGTGGCGTCACAGAGGGTCAGGATAGACACATTCTGGGCTCGGTTCAGCCAGGTCACAGCGACCTTGGTGCTGGTGGCCCACTTCACCATGGTGATGTAATACTCCCTGAAAACAAAGACAAGAGTGTGAGTAGGGGCAATGGACACCACCATCTGGCCACATTCCATGTCTGAACACAGCAGCCAGTGTGTGTAGGTGCGGGGCTCTGAAGTGGCCTCATCCAAGAACACGGGTGGGTCAAAGCGCCTCACGGACAGCCTAGAACCAGGGTGACCCATTAACCCTCAGCACCTGCCCGCCCCAGCTGGGCTCTGAAACAAGATGGGGACAGTGGGGCTGCCCTGCCAGTTATGTGTGTGTGTGTGTGGGGGGGGGGACGGTCACATACTCTCACTGGGGCTCTACTGACTTCAGTCTCACATCACAGGCTTACCAAAGGCACAACCCTATAAAAGCTGATGCACTGGGAATGCAGGGTGGGGAAGGACCTGGCAGAGAGGTGGGGGTGGGGACTGAGGGCGAGGGAGGAGGGGCCTTGAGTGAGGGGCAGTGCAGGGAGGCCTCAGAGGGCTAAGCTTCAGAGGCTCTGAGGCTGGGCTACTGAGGGTTCAGTTCTTTTTTTTACCCTTTAAGGGGAAAATATCCAGGATTAGGGCCAATAGCTCTGGTCCTGGGCTTTGGTGAACTTAGTTTTGTGTCACGTGCTGGATTTTACCCAAACCTGAAAATACCACCATGCTCGGAGTGGTCTGATACTAATATTGGGAAGGAGAGAGGCTTATGCTGATTAATCCTATCACTCAGGACTCTCCAAGGCTAGGGTGCCCCACTTTATATGGAAAAGGAAGAAGAAAATGTCAAGAAAGTAAGTGCCCCAAATAGGTATCCTCAGGTGACTTCCTAGATTGTTCTAGAAGCCAGCTAACACGTTTAGTGGCCTGCCTGTCCTCTATAATGAGATCTGCTGTTGGGGATGAGCACTTGGTGCTCTTCTAAGATCCTTTATCACAGGCAACAGAGGCACACTCACCAGGCACTCCTGCTGGAAGGGGGCCTTGCTATCCTTAGCTTGTGGTCCACAGAAAGGCCTGAATAAATGGGTACTTGCAGCAAGGGCTCCATTAATCAGGAAACCCAATCGCTGACTGTTGCCCATTCTCCAAATCAACCTGATGACCATTTTCAGTCACCAAACTGAGAAACAGGTCAAGCACATACCCTCCAAACAGAAGGTGTGACTCACTGGGTAGGGGTGAGAGGGGCCCTGAAACTGCCCCCACACAGTCCTGGGGAACCTCTGAAGGCCTTGTGGGTAAGGAATACATCACATCTACACTCAGACAGGAGGCATGATTTTAACCTTCTGGGTCCTGAGATTTCTAAAACAAGGCCATTTCTGTTCATGCCATCTGCTCTCTTGCCTGCAGGCCCAGTGGATCTGGATCTGCATACAGCGTTTATAGGGTCTGTCTCCTCCCTTGTCCCCTGTGCTGTCATCTGCTGGGAAAGGCAGTATGTCCTTCCAGCTACATACCCTAGAGGGGTGCATGCTCCTGTGTTTCACAGCCTCTTGATGGGGCATGAGAAAACTGAGAAAATGCCCCTACCAGACTGTCCTTCGGGCAAGCTTGTGGTACATTTTATTGGTTGATAATTGATATGGGAGGGTCCATATCACCGTGAAAGCTGCCACCTACAGGTTGGTGGTTTCGGTGCTATAAGAAAGCAGAACCAGCAAGGCCCAGGAGCAGGCCGGTAAGCAGCACTCTTCACGGGCTCTGCTGCAGTTCCCACCTCCATACCCTTGCCTTGAGCTCCTTCCCAGGTTTTTCCCACCCTGGATGATGCACTAAGAGCTGTAAGGTGAAAGAAACCGTTTCCTCCTCAAGTTGCTCTGGTCATTGTGTTTTATCACACCAGCAAAAACCATAACCAAGGCATGCTATAAAAAGATCAGGCCCAGGAGTGTGTGCCTGTAGTCCCAGTACTGGGAGGAGGGTCCCTGGGGCATATTGTCCTCCAGTATGAACTGGTGAGCTCCAGGTTTAGTGGAGACCCTGTCTCAAAAAATTAAGGTAGCAAGTCACTGGAAAAAAAAAACCTGATGTGACTGCTGTCCTCCACACACACGTGTGCACATTTATATACATACATGTGTGCACACACATGCATCCACCTTCACGCATGTGTGTACACACCCACTTACCCCCACATACTTGTGCACACACATGCACACACACATTCCCCCGCATAAACACACACATGTGTGAACATAAATGAATAATCCTCCATGCCCTCCCATGCGTGTGTGCACACACATGTATACACATGTACTCACTGCCATACATATACATACAGCGGATGGAGGTCATCAGCTTGAAGCTCCCTGAGGATGAACGTGTGCTAATGACCTCTTGGGTTAGCTGTGCACAGGCAGCCAGGCTGTGGGTGGGAAGCCACATATAACCATCCCAACTGCCAACAACACTACTCATGTGGGTGATGAAGGAGAGAGAATGAGAGCTCTGGAAGAACTGCCTCTCTCACGCCCTTCCCACTAACGAGGGACCTGTACCTGTTTCAACTGTTGGTACATTCATTCTGCACCTCTTTTTTTTTTTTTTGGTTTTTTGAGACAGAGTTTCTCTGTGGCTTTGGAGCCTGTCCTGGAACTAGTTCTTGTAGACCAGGCTGGCCTCGAACTCACAGAGATCCATCTGCCTCTGCCTCCCGAGTGCTGGGATTAAAGGCGTGCGCCACCACTGCCCGGCCATTCTGCACCTCTTGGTTATATAAAAACTTCTTACACTAGTAGTCAAATGCAGTGACCCTTATTCTAAACTTCCTATTCCTGATTTATATACAAAGCACTATAAATGGAAATAGATGAATGAATACAACCTTCTCTTCTGGAAACCAACTCATCAGCGGGACTTATAGAACAGTCATAAAAAATTGTCTTTAAGCTGTGTGCTATGGGTGGCGCTGGGCTGGGCTGGGCACTTCTGGAACAAGTCATCAAAAGCTGTCACCAGCCCTTGATTCAGGTCTCAGGGAACATGGCTGAAGATGGGGAAGAAAGAACCTAAGAGGTGCTTGGTGATGGGAGTTGTGAATGCTGACATCCAGGCATGGTGCTCCTGTAAGCATCAATGCACAGCAGCTGTGCCTGCCTGCACAGGATCCGCACAAGATCAAGCCAGCCAGCATTCCATCTAGGTGCGGGGCCCCCATGGCCCCATCCTCGGCAAGTAAACTATTAGCCACTGAAGGCTGGGAGGGAGTCACTTTGGGGATGTGACTGTTAACAGGGAGTCCATGTCCCAGTGGATAGCTACCATGTATGCTTGCACCATGGGCAGCACAAATCAGACGCAGGGCTTATTAGAAACAACAAGAAAGGAGGATGTGGAATTGGGAGGGCGATGGTGTAGAACACTAGTGGAAGTTGGAGGGAGACAGTGGTGGATATTTACAAACAAAATACATTGTATAAATATATGGAATTTTGACCAAACTATAGGTCTCCATTTCCAGCCCTGCCCCTAATCAATGTCCTTTGAATGTGCAAATGCTTTGTTAGACAGATGCAGTACTGTGGAATGAAAAGAAATTAGCAAGCAGTTAAGGGAGAGGACCAGAAAGATGGTAAGTATAACCCTTCTGAGGAAGTCAGGGCTGGACCTGGCACAGAGGGATGTAGCTTCTTTGCTGAATTCTCTTCTCATTAAGTGTTCTGGACAAATGTACACGGATGCAGTATGGGATCTTGTTTCTTATTTCTTTGGCTCAGACAGCTTTGTTGAACCTGTTGCCAACATTCAGATCTGGAGGTTCCATCTCCTTCAGACAAATCTCTAGATTTCTTTGAGTGCTCAAGAAGCACACTTTTGTTTTTACTATTTTATGTGCATGGGAGTTTTGCCTGGTGCCTGCAGGGGCCAGAAGAGGGCATCAGTGCCCCTGGAACTGGAGTTACAGATGGTTTTGAGTCACCATGTGGATGCTGGGCATGGTACCTGGTCCTCTGGAAGTGCAGTCAGTGATCTTAACTGCGGAGCATCTCTCCAAACTTGGGTGCTTCTCGAAGCCTGCTCCATGGGTGCACTTGTGAATGCTAAGAGTGTATTCTCAGGTCACTGCCTCATTGATGCAGAACGTTCTCCTTTTCAGCCCCTTTTTTTGCAGGAATCACTCTGCTGGACCCAAGCTGGAAAGATTTCTGATGGTCTCTCTAGTCTAAAGGATGCTATTTGCTCACAGTTACTCACAGAGTACTCAGAGCAGAGGCTATGGATAGCAGGGTTCTTCTTAAATAACTGTAGGCATTGATGGGCAGGCACTGGCTTACAGGTTAGACAGGCTGGATGAGCAGGTCTTTAACTTCAGCTCAGGGACTGGTACTACGGAGAAGATAGGCTCTGCCTGGGAGCATATGGGAAGGGCACTTGCAGTTTGGCTAAGGAGCACAGAGGTGCTTGCTGGTGAGCAGTGGATGAATGTTTGATTAGCCTACTTGTCTGCCATAAAATATGAATGAACATTGTTTCTCTCACAGGGAAATGTACCATGTCATTTTTGGTATTGCTGATTCTGATACAGGTTTTGACAGCCGGTGGCAATAAAGGGCAAAGGCAACAAAGTCCCGTGATGCTGACTCTGGCATCTTAAGGCAATGTTTATTTCATGGATCAAGCCGGAAGAGAACACACTGTGGGACGGAAATCTATTTGGAAAGTGGTGTGCTTCAGTAGAGAGCAACCTTGAGCAAGCTATCAATGCTGAACACAAGGCTGCCTGCAGTGAAGTTCACAGTCCTGTCTGGGTCCTCAGAGTCATCAGACAACTATTACGATACATGCAGGCCCTCTCGCATTCTAGTTTAATGCAGTCAAAGTCTATCTGTTTGTTTATCATGCTGCCTGTCCATCCACTCACCCATCCATCCACTCATCATACTTTTGTCTGTCCATCATCCATCATTCATTCATTGCCATCTCCTTTCTGGCCATCCACCCACCCATCCATCCATCCACCCATCCACCCATCCATCCATCCATCCATCCATCCATCCATCCATCCATCCATCCATCCATCCACACATCTATTCCAATCCTTCCAATCCAATCCATCTATTCAGTATCCAATCTATTTATTAACTCATCTAATCCAATCCATTCCTTCCATCTATCTTCTACTGTCCATCAGTGCATTCTAATCCATGCATTCACACACCCTTCCAATCTACCAGACTATCTACTACCCATCTATCTATCCATCTGACACACATCTATCCATACATGCTCCATATATGAATCTATCCACTGTCCATCAAAATGTATTAGGCATTTCTTGGACAAATTACTGGTGCCATATGAGGGCATGCTAGGTGTTTCCTATGTGTCCCTGTAGGTGTCCTTTGCTTCCTCCATTCTGCTCCGTGCTCCTGTGGGTGCTCCCCAGTATGGCTGGTGTGATGCTCTGAATGAGAATGCTTCCTCATATGCTCATATATTTGAAGGTTTGTTTCTAGTTGGTTGACTACTTAGGAAGAAGGATTAGGATAGGAGGTATGGCCTTATTGGAAGAGGTGTGTCACTGAGGGTGGACTTTGAGATTTTAAAAACCAATGCCAGGAACAGTCTTGTTCTCTCTCCTTGTAACTTTTGCATCAGATGTGAGCTCTTAGCCACTGCTCCAGAGCCATGCCTGCGTGTGTGCTGCCACATTTCCCACCAGGATGATCCTGACTGACTCTGAAACTGTAAACAAACCTCCAATTAAATGCTAATGTGACTACGACAGATGGGGTCAGGGGCTCTGATTGCCTTACAGGGGCACTGTCAAGAGGTTAAAGGGAAGGGAGGAAGAGGGTGATATTTATTTCTGTGGCTCTCTCCTCATAGTCCTCCATCAACACAAGGTCCCAGTCTATGGGTGGCTTGCTCCATTTGATTCTCTCTGCCCTTGAGATCCAGTTAGAGTAACCCCTGACCCTTTTCTCAGACAGCAGAGCCCATATTGCTGTGATCATGGGCATTGCAGCTTTCTGGGGTGTCCCGGTCCAGCTTACTTATTTGTAAGAAGCAGCTTCACAATTCTGTGAGTTAAGCACACTCGGGGGCTGTCTTTTTCTCTCCTGGAACACAGGCTGATGTGCAGAGGGACAAAAATGTCTGTTCACAGCTGTCCCTTTCAACAAACGCCTCGCCAAATAACACGCTAGCGCTTGAGGGCGAGGCTAGAGTCTTTAGCACATCGAGCGAATCTCGGGGCCCTGTGGACTCAGCCTCTGGGACTCTAGCCCTTCTTTTCACAGATGAAGACCATAGAGAGCAGATTCTGAGGCAGAGCAAGCGATCACTGCAGCTCCCAGAGAGGGCATCGCCTATGCTCAGCCCGACACCAGCTTCATGACACCATCTTGTTGCCAAGGAAACGTCTGCACTATCTTAGTCATGCTGGGCTGTGGACAGCCTGTGGACACCTGCTTGGTGTCAGGACCCCTTGTGTGCCTCTTCATATCTTCCCCCTCTGAGGATGGCTGGGGTGATCTGGTATCTGGCTTTTCTCTCCCTTTTCAAATTCCTCTACTCTGGTCTTGACCCCAGTCATCTGCTCGGCTTCATCCTGACGCCGTCCTGTCCCTATCCACCCGGGCCACTGGGAACTTGCTCACTCTGATCACCCGGTGTCCACTGAACGCATACTGTCTTAGTTAGGATTTCTACTGCTGTGAAGAGACACTGTGACCAGGGCAACTCTTATAACGGAAACATTTAATTGGGGTGTGGCTTACAGTTTCAGAGGTTTATGGCAGCATGTAGGCAGACATGGTACTGGTGAAGGAGCTGAGAATTCTACATCTTGACATCTTGATCCACAAGCAGCAGGAAGTGAACTGTCACACTGGGTGTAGCTTGAACATAGGAGATCTCAAACCCACCTTTACAGTGACATACGTGTTCTAACAAGGCCACACATACTTTAACAAGGTCACATCTCCTAATAATGTCACTTCCTCTGGGGGCCATTTTCTTTCAAACTACCACACATACCTACCATGTTTGATCTTAAATTAGTGATCCCTTGTGGCTGACTCATGGTGCCTGCTGACTGATTCAGTGCTCATGGTGCTAGATCACTACCTCTGCTAAAGCTCTGTCAAACTCTGTCAAGACCTTCTGTTCAATACAGGGCCTAAAGCCCTGCCTACCGCAGCCTGAGCATGCACGGGAAAGCAGGGCCTGCCCACCTAGAGACTCAGCACTTACAGATCTCCTCAGAGCCCATGCACTTTGAATATGTCTCCTGACCTCGAGACTCTGAGGGGACTATGGGGAGCAGGAGCTCTGCTTCTAGAGAGATCTGCGAGGCCCATTGGAGCTCAGGTGGCAATGACCTCTGGCTTTAGAGACCCATGCCTGGCCCTGAAAAGGATTAGGGGAGTCTTTAGCAGTCACCTGCCATCTTTGGACCTCAATTTCCATCTCTGTAAATCACAGGGGGAAATGTAAGAAAAGTGAGGAAAGTTTGGGAGCCCTAGAAGCATCAGGATCCTTGAGACGGGAAGGTGGGGGGAGGATGGATGCCAAACACTGACCTGTTGTTGGCAGACAGCAGGCGTACATCCATTCTGCCATGCCCCAGTGCATGCGGACACGTCTAAACATAGGCTGCAGGCCGTTTTCTGTCACGTCCTGTTCTCTGGCAGATACCCTCAAACCGGTGTACCGGTTTGCCAGCTGTGTCTCAGGGGAGGAGACTAGCTGTCACTTCAGCCCTTTGTGTTCACCATCGGCCGACTCAGCAGCCTTGTGACACAGCATGGAAAACCCTTGTCCAGAATGCTGCCAACACTCAGGTGTCAATGCTGCTTTTTTGTTGACGTCTGCTCTATTCACAGGCCTGCCAAATAGCTCATTGTTCACGACTGTCTCCTGTCAACATCCTCAGAACACTCTGGGTGCCCGTGACACCTGAGACACAGCAATGAGCGCCAGACTGTCCCGTTTCTCTCCTGGAAATGCAGCTAAGGAGACTTCTGGGACTCCAATTTTCAATTCCTATGGGCTAGGCATTTTAAATAGGGAAGATGCTAATTCAGTGGTTGGTAGGGACTCTGGGAAAACATTTGCAGTGATTCGATAGCACAAAGGTTTCTCACTCCCCAGCCTGGACCAACTGTGCCATTCCCACCACCAGCAAGAGCTTCCCACATTGAGCAGCCGGGACCCACCACAGTGTGGCGCTGTGCCTAAACCGGAAAGTAGGAAGGCTGAGTTTCACAGGGGTGCTGGTACAGGCTGGATCAGAGATACTGTGTGTGGAGGAGGAGCTGGCAGTAGAGAAGGCTCAGCAGTGTCAGCTGACCAGGAAACAGTGGCACACCAAGTCCTTGTGTACAGTCTGGGAGTACAGCACAGGCTGTGTGCTGGATACACACTCAGATATGTGCACCATCTCTGTACTGCTCTGTACCTACACTTGATCTATAACACAACCGTCCCTATAAATAGCCTTACTTCTAGCTATATCCAGATCCACATATATATCCATGTTTTTTTTAAATTGCAATTTCAAAAAGATATATTTATTTAATTTTATGTCTATGGTATGCTTGTATGAATTATGTGTGCCACAGGGCTATTCTTGATCTCGACAAGGATTTCCCAAGACACCCCTGCTGTTGGCAGGTTCCTGAAATGTCTGAGAGGTGCTCCCAACACTTCCACGGGATCCTCTTTCACTCCCACGTGTGGCTCCTGCCGTGGCTCTTCAGAGTCCGCAGCAGGGTGCTGTCATAGCTTCGGAGACTGCATTCTCAGGGAGACTCTCCATTGCCCAAGGGCCTAACACAGCTCATGTTACATACACAAATGAGGGCATGGGAGCCCCATGGGAGGATTCACAGGGCCAGCGTGACACAGCATCCCAGAGAAGCCAGGCTGGGTGTAGGCAAAGAACAGCCATGCATTGGGAAACTGACAAGGTGTCTGGTGTCTTTCTCTGCCCTGTGCCTGCCTGCTTACTATATGCCTGCATCTCCAGGATTCCTGGTTACTTCTTTCTACATTTTCAAGGTCATTAAAATTTCTTAAAATTACATGTGTGTACAGCACCATGGTGAACATGGGGAGGTCAGGAGACAGCTTTTGTGAGTCAGTTCTAGATCAAACTTGGGCCTTCAGGCTCTACTGCAAGCACCTTTACCCACAGGGCACATCTCCCACCCCCACCCCCAAGACATTTTAAGTCTCCCGCATACCCTGCATAGAGCAAGTGTCTGATTTCATTTTATAAATTAGAAGTATTATTACTTTGTACTTTTAATAATTATATCCCTGTATGTATATGCCATGTGTATGGGGGGTGCCTATGGAAACCAGAAGAAGGTGACAGAGTCCCCTGAAACTGGAGTCACAGGTAGTTGTGAGCTGCCCAGCAGGTGTGCTTGGAACCAAACTCGTGGTCTCTGCAAGAGCAGCAAGCTCTCTGAATCACTAGCCACCTCTCCAGCCCCCTTATTTCCCTTTTCCTTAATGGAGGCTGTCGCCAATGTCTAATGCTAAAGCATTAGCCTCCACCCTCAAGAAATGACCAGCACAAATGAAGAAATTGACCTCAAAACCCTATGAAAAGAGAAACTTTGGTTCTAATATTTTAAATTAACTTACTCATTTAGCAAATTTGTCCTGAACTGAAATAATGCACCACTCCTTGTTGCAGAATGGTAGTAGACATATGTGTGTGTGCGTGTGTGTATGTGTATGTGTGCGTGCGTGTGTGTATCCCTACCTCAACCACTCCACATTGCAGGCGGGGCAGAAACGGGAATAAGTCAATAAAGAAAAGCTGGCCCTTCGGAACCCCTGGTTCTGAAGGGGAGAGAAGGTAACCGTCAGCTCTCCAAAGGGCTTCCTAGTGATGGACGGTAGGGGGAGCTAGAGTGACCCGTCAAGTAGCAGGTTTGAGTGACTGTTAGAGAAGCTGTCTAATTTTCCTCTGTGAGGAGGGAAGCTGCAGATGCTCTGAGCAGGGGCCTCATGACCCACTGTGGCTTAAATGTCACTCTAGCTACTGCTTGGAGATACAGTGGGTGGGGAAGCAGGAGACTGACAAGCCATGGGGGCGATACTGCTAGGCACAGGAAAGGATACATAGGGAGGAGCATATCCCTGGGGCAGTCAAGGACAGCCAGCCGGTCAAGGTGAAGATGGAGTAGCCTGGACTGGGGTAGGAAAACTGCAGGGCTTGAGGGCAGGAAGGGACCAGGCACCCCAGCTTACTAAAGTCTGTCCAGTTTCAGATGCCAATGAGAAATGGTGGCTGACTTCATCCAGCCCTCCTACAGAAGCCAATGAGATCATGCAAAATTGTAAGGAGCATCCCTTCCTGTGTTGACTGCTTTTGACTGACTGGCAACTTTCGTCCCTGTTGGTGTAGAGGAATCTTCTGGACTCTGCCTGCTGGACCAGCAGGAATCCAGCAAGTTCAATGCCACATTTGTCAAATTGTCTCTAGCTATCCATCTTCTCAAAGGCCATCTGCACTCATTTGAACATTTTCTTGCATCCTTTGTTAACTCTAGAGTTAAATCTTCAACTCAAGTCCCCTGTCTCACCCGGAAATCTTAATTGGACCACATAATTGACAAAGCCCAGTGATGATGCTAGGCAGCCAGTTAGCTGTGTGAACATGAACTTCTTTGACAAGCAGGGCACATTTGAGAAGAGAGATGTGGCCTGCAGGGAATACTACCAGCCAGGGGACTGCATGGGTCAGGGCTATGCTCACCTCCTAGAGTTTTACCAGCTACCCCGGAGACTGCACACGTTCTATGATAGGTACCTTCCTCCATTTTACAGAGGAGAGAACAAGCGAGAGAGGCTGGAAATGCCTGGGGCCGTGGGACTGAATCCAGTCAGTTGGTAGGGTACCTCATTTCATACCAGGGCTTCCCTGGTTGGAGCTTTGTTGATGCCAGGAGACCTCTTCCATCCATGGCTGGGGGTGGGGAAAGAGGGATCAGGGCAGCCACACAACAAGACTAACCAGGCCCAAGATTTTGTTTGTGTCAAGGCTGAGAAATTCTGGTCTAGCCGGTGACATGGTCACCTCCAGACAAATGGCCCCTTCTTCCATACACCTTCATGATTCTTCTCAGGCCCACAGGTGTTTACATGTCTATAAGGCTTTGCCTTATGTCCGTTTCACTCTCTACACTGTAGGCTCCAAGCTCACCTTCTCTATCAAATTCTTAGTGCCAGGTTGAATGACAGGCAGCTACCAACTGCGTGCTCACATTGAGACTACATTCTGATACATCTGTGTGCCTCTTAGGGCAACCTCTAGTGAGGTTAGGAGATGTCTCAGAGGCTAAGAGTGCTTGCTGGTCTCAGAGAGGACCTCAGTTTGGTTTCTAGAACCCACATGGTGGCTTACAACGCAGGGGATCTGACTCCCTCTTCTGGCTTTTGCAGACACTGTATGCATGTGGTGCACATACGTCGGTGCAGGCAAAACCACTCACACACATGGAAGAAAAACAAATAAAATTAAGAAAAGAAAACCTCAAGGAAGTGCGACGGAGAATCAGGAGGATGGAGTGGCATCTGCGTGTTACAAATTTGTGTTGCTTATGAAGCATGTTATTGCATTTAGCTTAAGAAATTGGAGCAAGCAGAAGACCTGAAAGCCAGCCAGCCTTCAAACTTCAAGTCCTGACTGCAGCTAATTTTTCATTGTCCTTGAAGCTAATCAAGTCTGTGGAAACAGCATCACCAAATTGACTAAACGAGACTCCCAATTAACTCAAACAGATGGCTGAAATTTTCCAGGTGACTTTCCATATTAATTCAGCATGTTGGCTGGACCAGGCCCCTGGAGGCCTGGCAGGGATTGGCTGAGAGGGAATTGATGACATAGAGGGATCTTCAGGAGAGATGCAGAGACAATAACCTGAGCTGTTTATCTCAGTAAAAATAGCATCAGCCAATCTGACTGGTCTTCCTCCACCATTGCACATGGAGGGGGGACTGCCCCGTGATGGGTCACCAGAGTCCTACCCTAGGAAGCTGCGGGGGCTCAGGTTTATGAAGACTTAGTAGGGGTACCTAATCCTGTCTGGCAAGGATAAGACCAGTCTAGGGCAGGAAGAAAAAGGAAGAGGCTAGCCCTTTACAGCTCACCAGACAACCAAGCTTGGCCTTTCTCCATTTCCTCCCAGGGGTACCATGATATCAGGTTCCACCAAAGAAAGGATTGAAGACCTTCAGTGGAATTCTGTAGGTGGGAAGCGGGTTGGACATGCCAAGCCCTCTCTGAAGAGCATTATCGTCATCCCTTCCCCAAGTGCCCAAGGCCCCTGCACAATTCTCCTGGGTTCCATCATCTTCCCTTCTGTCCCCGTATATTGATGACAAATGAGGGCCTCTGCTTGGTGACTCTCCGTGGGGGTGAAGAAAACTACACATCAGGGGAACTAGGGTGCTAGGTCAGGGAAAGGAGAACGGAGGGTGAGCGAGTGGTGGAGAACCCTCCCCAGGGGAGAGAGAGCAACTGGGCCAAGCACTTGCCTTCCAGAAGCTGCCAGAAACTTCTAATAATGTGAAGATTTGTAAGTGACTGAAACATGAAGAGCCAAATTTTATCATGTAGCCTGGGCACCCGCTGAGTCTCCAAACTGGGTGCTCCCAGCGGGAACAGCTCTATTTATAGACATTAAGAGTCCTAGATGTGCGGGTCCTCTCCCTGTTCTCGCAGAGAGGTATGGTGACTATGGAACCAGACTCTAGATGGTTCAGTCCCCAGATCGCTTGACTTTAAGCAAAGCCAATATTCAAATAATGTCACTTTGGTGGATCCCATTTTTCTGATTTAACTAGAAAGTCTGTACAAAGTAGATGTTTGTAGCCAACATGATTTTTCATATGCCCTTTGAAGCACATGCCTGCCACCCGCTGGGAGGTCTGGCCCTTTTAGAGCAGGACTCATTAGGCAGTTGCAGGAGATGCTTAGCTAGAGGTCCACCAAAATGCTGAAAATGGAATGCTGCTCACAGAAAGTGGATTCCAGGATTTTCTTGCATCAGGTCATCCAGAGGTTGCCAACCATTGTGAATGACCCGGTGTGCTTTTCCAGAGGACATTCCCTCCCATGGGAAAGGTTATCTGGCTGGATATAAGGTCAGGAATAAAAGTATATGCTGCTTGGTGTTTCACATTTAATTTTTCCCAGAAAACCAACCACATATCAGCAAGGAAGGCTGGGAGAACCAAGTGCTTGGAGGCTAGCCAGCGCTACAAGAGAGCCCATTCTGGAGAAGCTGCATTAATGGCTTCCCTTTGCATTTGTTCCTAACCCAACGGTGCAAGAAACCAACCTCATGCGAGGGTCATCAGGTGGTATCATCTCCAGGTCGTGGGTGGGTCCACTCAAGCCGATGACGTGGAGGGAGATGCTGGGGTTTTCACTGCCAGCCTGCAAAGTGAGGGGACAGAGCTGTGAGGGAGCGGTGTGAGGGAGTGGCCATGATGCCTGGAACCCCCCTTGGCTTTGCAACATCTTGTCCCAAAGGCTCACATCTGGGTGCTGTGGAGCTTGATACTAAAGAGCATCATTTACATTGAGGACAGATTAGTGTGTGTGTGTGTGTGTGTGTGTGTGTGTGAGTGCATGTGTGTGCCATATGTGTATGTGTTTGCATGTGTTTGGAGGCCAGAGGACAAGACCGGGTGTCGTGCATCCTGAGATGCCATCCACGGTCTTGTCTGATGACAGCATCTCTCACTGGTCTGGAGCCCACCAAAGCTGGCTTATCAGTAAGCCTCAGGGATTTTGTCTTTGCCTCTCCAGTGCTAGGGTTACAACTATATCCCATCACACCCAGATTTTTATGTGGGGAACTAACTCTAGGCCTCATGCTTACATGGCAAGTATTTTACCAGCTGAGCTCTCTCCATTCCTAATATACAGAACGTTTAAAAGGCAGAGAGACATGGGTCAGCTCTGCCGTCCCAGGAGTCTTGTTATCTGCCCATTCCATCCATTTTACTCTGTCTGCCAGTGTTGGGGGTACTTGGCTAGCCATGAGAAGGAAGAAAACTGTGCAGGAGGGCAGAGAGAGGTGCGGGGTCATGAAGAGGAGAGAGGAGCATGCACAGACGTAAGGAACACTGATATGAGGGTCACAGCTCCCAGGAACCTCTTTCTCAATAAGGAACTACAGTCCTGATCAGTTTCAGCCATCCTCTCTCTCTGGAGACCAAATTCTGAACTGAGAAGGGCTGGGAGAAGCGTGGCTCAGCAGGGTTGCTCGGACCTGATGTCTTCAACCTCTTATACATTTAGGTTAGAAGGAATCTGTCCCATAGCAGGGAACAAGTTGGCAGCTGGATACTCTGTCTGGCAGTGGGAAAGAACAGGGCACATCCCAGGAGTCTGTCGGTCAGTCTGTGGAATTTCTATTAAAACATGGACCCCCAATCCTCAGCAAGACTGCACTTTCTAATTCCTGGTTAAGAGGACATGTCCCATAGCACACTGCCAAATCAAGAAACTTACTAGATTTTAAGCTGTCACTTACAAGGACAACTGTAAGGATATGTGTATGCGTATATATGTATACACATGTATGTATGATTGGTGTGTATGTGTATGGCTGGTGTGTGCGTGTGTGCATGTATGTATGTGTATGTTAGGGGATACAGAGGGGCTAGGGAGACTTAGTCTCATACACTATATTTAACTGAGTCTGGCTAGCCCTTCACTTTTATACAATGAAGACTGGTGGGGAAGAGAGCAGAGACACCCAGTCAATGGCAAATCCATACTACGATGTCCCAGAGAGGAAAGGAGACAAGGCTGTGTCCTCAGTGGCTCATGCTCCTCCTTTCTGGGACCCCAACAGGCACTGAGCACACTCCGCAAAGGCTACTGGTGGTGGTAAACCACCAGATGGACTGGATGAATCTCCCCAAATTCCTGTGCTGCAGCTCTTGCCCTAGGTGGGTGGTATTTGAGAGCATGCTCTTATGGTAGTGATCAGGGTAGAAGAGGTCATGTGGGTGGGATGATGGCATTAGTGTCATTAAGATACCAGAGCTCTTGTCATCTGCCTTGTGAAGAAATAATGGGATGTGGCTCAGTTAGGAGAGAGCTTGCCTAGCACACAGAGCCCTGTGTTCAGTCTCCAGCTCGTGTGAACTGGGAATGGTGATGCCTGCAATCCTAGCACTTCGGAGGAGGAGGATCAGAAGTTCAAGGCCATCCTCAGTGACACAGAGAGTTCCAGGCCAGCCGGAGACATTTGAGACTCTATTTTAAAAAAATGGCACTGGCCTCCTTGTGCTTACCACAGGCTGTGTTCTTACACTGGCTGTATAGAAAGAGGACGCATAATAAAGCCACCCCATGTACACCTCAGCCCAGGCCACTGTGCCTGGTCTGTATTGTGAATGGGGAGACATAGAAAAAAAAAGTGGTACTCAAAAGAAGACATTAGTCTGCCAGCAAGGAAGAGTCATCACCAGGACCTGGATCATCAACATCCCAGCTTCAGACATCCAGCCTCTGTGTGGTCACGGGGACACGGCTGTGAGGACACGGCTGTGAGGACATGGCTGTGAGGACACCACTGTTGTCATGGGGACACAGCTGTAGGGACACTACTGTGGTTGTGGGAACACAGCCATGAGAACACTACTGTCGTGGGAGTGGCCTAAGTCTGTGGTGTTCTGTTTGGCAGCAGACACAGGCATGCCCACTAGGTGCTTGTTCCCACTGGTCCATGGTTTTGGAAACCGTGTTGAGCCCATCTACGTCATTCTCATCATGGATCCTCCACAGGCTCAGGGACTTCTAGCCTTTGGGAACATGCACTGCTAGTTTTTAGACCAATCAGGTGGGTGAGGAGACCTCAGCTCAAACATTCCCTGGCAGGCGTAGGATGGTGTCAGAGGTACGAGTGAGGTCCAGCAAAGGGTGGGAGCCCAGCAGTAAGGGTGCCATGCCTACCTGTTTTCCAGCCTTAAAGCAGTCTGGTGATGCCCTCAGGAATAAATTAGCTAGCTGTATGCAGCCCAGGAGCAGGAGCTGCATCCATGCGTCTAGATGCCAGCCTCCAAGTGAGGGAGTCACGGACGTTTCTGTATTAGGATCTGCCCTGTGCATGGATGCTGAGATGTGATGCAGAATTGAGGCTTGGAGGCCCCTCCCACTTTCCTGTGCCCTTCCCTGCTGTTCTGCTGGCTCAGCCCTGTCTTTGTCTACTTTGGTCACTATAACAAAATATCAAAGACAACAGGGATGTAAGCCTCACAGATTTGGGGCTGAGAGGCCAAGATCAAGGTGCTTGCTGATTTCCTGTGTGGTGAGGGCCTGGCCCTCATAGATGAAGCCTGTTCCATGACTCCTCACACGGCTGGAATGGAAGAGAGAGTTCTCTGGCTCCTTCATATGACCCTGACCTCAATCACAGGACTCCTCACCCATAGCCTGGATCACCTCTTAAGAGCCCCACCACCTTGGGGTCTCAACATATGGATATTGGGAGACATAGTTCTCTGACCAGCAGTGATTATGGATAATTTAGCCTCTTCATGGCCCAGGAAGCCAGAACAGAGAGAAGTCCTTCTAACCTACCAGAAGTTGTATCTCATAGGGAGCCAGAAGTGCAGGCTTTTGGCCACCTAGAGTCACTGAAAGGAGGTGATGCATTTATTTTGCTTATAAGGACCTTAGACAAATAATCAATGGTCATTCAATTATTTAAAATCAAGTGAACCTGCTAAAAAACTCAACAAAGATGGGACTTTAATGTGACATGAGTGTTTACTGTGCAGCCGGCAAAGATGTCAGATTACAGGACCTCTACACATGGAACCAGTGGCTGAACGAGCTCATGAATGACTTGGGTTGACTGAACCCACTCTTTGCCTACCTTAGGGTAGTGGTAGGGCTTCACAGTGGGGTAGACAGAGCCTGTGTACGTCGGCAGCTCCATAACAGGAACCCGAGAATCATTGATGGTAGCATAGGCGAGCCTCGTGCCATCTGGTGACCACCAATGTGCGATGTGGCTCTTCAAAATCTCCTCTGTGGAAAAATAAAGCAGAAAATGGTGAGTAGAAGCAGATGCTGGGGAGATGGGGCTGTAGGGAGCTGCAGGGGATTACAGGGGACTGCAGGGAGCTTCAGGAGCTGCAGGGGGCTACAGGGGACTGCAGGGGGCTTCAGGAGCTGCAGGGGCTTCAGGTGCTGCAGGGGGCTTCAGGGGCTACAGAGGCTGCAGGGGGCTGCAGGGGCTGCAGGGAACTGCAGGGGGTATAGGGGCTGCAGAGGGCTTCAGGGGCTACAGAGGCTACAAGGGGAATGCAGGGGACTTCAGGGGCTGCAGGGGCCTACAGGGCCTGCAGGGGGCTGCAGTGGGCTGCAGGGCTGCAGTAGGCTGCAGGGAGATAGAGAGCCTGCAGGGGGCTACAGGGGGCTGCAGGGGGCTACACGGTTGCAGTGGGATACAGGGGCTTCAGAGAGCTGCAAGGCTGCAGGACCACAGTGGGCTACAGGGGCTGCTCCTGGGAGCTGGTCAGGGACAAGTGACACCTTGGGCCTGTGAGTCTACTTTCCTTCTAAGCTTTTTCATCTCGGTTTCCCTCACGGGGTTCAGAAGTGTCTGACACCACAGTGAAGCCTGGCATGATGAACCAAAGTTCAACGGAACACATGCTGGTTGCACGGAATTGGTTTTAGTATAAATTTGATACTTGGGCCTAAGGAGTACTTTGTTTTTGTTTTTTCTGCTTAACTGAGTAATCATTGGATTTTAATTATCTCATTTAATTTCCTGCCTTTTCCTGATAATATTTGATATTACAAAGCCCTTTCTCTGCTAAAGAGTGTGTTTGAGTTGGACTATTAAATAGCTGTAGGTGTGTGTGTGTGTGTGTGTGTGTGTGTGTGTGTATACAGGCACACATGTGCATATGCTGTGTGGTGTGTGTGGACACCAATGCACAATCTCACATGTTCTTTAAATGCTCTTTGCCTTGGTTTTTTTTTTTTTTTTTTTTTTTTTTTTTTTTTTTTTTTTTTTTTTTTTTTTTTGAGACAGTTTCACTAGTTAGCCCTGGCTGTCCTGAACTCACTAAGTACACGAGTCTGGCCTCCAGTTCACAAAGCTCTCTGCCCTGAACGCTGGGTTTAAAGGTGTGCACCACCATGCCCCGCTACACTCAGATATTTTTTTTCTATATGGATTCTTAGGATTGAACTCAGGTCCCTTTTACTGAGCCGACCCCCTCGGCAGGCAAACCATGATATCAATATGATTTTACAAAGGACGCCAGAGGAAACCAGTTCATGCTGTTGCGCGTTCATGAAGGCAGGCGGGGGTGGGGGGAGAAAGGAGAAAGGAAGCTATGGGGAGGTTCGGCCTTAGACAACACGTGAATATATGGGGGAGGTGGGGACCTGTGTGGCCACATGTCCTCTACCACAGAAGAGGAAGGAGGATGTGTCCTCAGGTCACACACGTGTCTCAGCCTTAAACCAAATCAGTTTCACTGGGTGGCTCTAAAGCAATATGGACCCATCCTAGAAAGGACAGAGATGGAGATGGGAGTCCAATCAGAAGTGTCCAATGTCTCTTCTAACACAGGCATCTCTAGTCACCAGACTTAGAGAGAAATGAACTTGGCAGGGTTAGGGAGAAAAAACCCTTTCCCCAGTTGTTTTTCTTCTGGGATAAGTCCTTGCCTACATAGTTCAGATCAGTCTTAAATTGGTGACTCTCTTGCCTCCACCTCCCAAGTGCTGGGATGATGGAGCATCCCACCTGCCCTGGCCCCTTCTGTGTTTTTAACGCATCTAGAGAAGATACTGTCCAAGTATTACAGGCCAGAAGCTGGAAATCAGCAACCCCAGGATCCTTGCTGGTATAGAAACAGACTCAAAGTATCAAGAGGTTCCTCTAGATTGTCTTTAAAGTGATGACTTCCGCAATGGTACAGGTGGGGTCCACTCAGGAGGCCACGGGCACCCCAACCTGCTCCTTGTACCTGGAGAGGTAACGATCCAATTCAGGAAGCTAAAGACACGCAGAAGGGGACAATTCATGTGTGTGCTCAGCTGAGAACAGAGGAAACAGAAATAGCTGGGAGCTACAGGCAAAGGCACGGAGGGGAAGATGCACTGGGAGGACTGGCCTGTACTGGTCTCAGGGCCTGCGGATGGAGAGCAGACCGTGGGGGTGAAGTTTATTGGGAGGACCCAGAGCTCACCAGTGCTAGCCGTACTGCCACTCAGGATACATTTCACAGCCCAGTCAGTCAGAGGACTTGTGAGTCTCTCGGAGAGCTGGCTGCATCCGAGGGGACTCTGATGGTGCAGTTTTTCTCTGCCTTCTCTTCCCTGGACTGATGACGGGAGTGAGGGTCATACTGGAGGAATTTATGAACCTCACCAAGGATCATTATCCTGTCACACACTTCTGCCCTGTCCTCCAGAGCACCTTCCCACTGGCTTCTGCAGCCCGTGCTGACTCCCTACCGCATGTGGCATAGCGTGCCAGGGATCCCAGCCTACTCTGGACTCTCAGACATGCAAACCTGTGTCAAGGTGACTTTTCACATTCAGGTCAGCCTGGGCCTGAGCACAGAGCCAGTCAGAGGGAGCTTAAGGGTTCAAGCCATAACCTGTCCCTCTATTTTTAAGTCCCCATCTATGAAATGAAAGCGCTCCGTGCAACCCCTACTCCAGCTGTGTTGGCATCTCACAGCACCTGTCCAGCTCCCTAGGGCATTTCTAGTGCACGTGAGGACACATAGGAAAGAGGGGAGAGAGAGAGAGAGAGAGAGAGAGAGAGAGAGAGAGAGAGAGAGAGAGAGAGAGAGACAGAGAGAGAGAGAGAGAGAGAGAGAGAGAGAGAGAGGGAGGGAGGGAGGGAGGGAGGAAGGGAGGGATGGAGGGGGAAAACACGGGCCAGGCTTCAGGGCTTGTAATTTTCCGGGTCTTCAGTAGCAGAGGGAGTGACTTTGATGTGCAAGATTGGAACAAGGTGGTTTAAAAAGGGCTTCACGCAGCATCACCTGATCTGCAGGAGCACTCATAAGGTGCAGTGAGTAATGAGCCTTTGTAGATGCTCTCTGGGAAACACAGCCACCTAAACGCAATGCACTGCACGGCCAGAAGGGAAGGGACCAATTTTGGCAGTCACTGTGGCCTAGCAGGGCAGAGCTGGGGCAGAAGAAGGAGGACCAGAGTCAGTTGAAGCTGCCGGGGTGCCTCATAGCTGGCTTCTGTTTCAGGATATCCAGCCCAGGCAAATCCAGTAGAAAGGTGGCTGGCCACACAGAGACATTGCCAACGAAGAGACAAGTACAGTCACAGCAAAGCCCCGGAGAGATGACACCTCTGCTCCTTCTGACTGAACCCAGAGTAGCCTCCCTAGATCGTTGGAAAGACAGAGTGCCAGTCTTATGCAAACCCTCTACCTCTCCCTCCTCCATCTCTCTGTGCACATCTCAATTCTAGACTGGTCCTCAGCCTGGTAGCAAATGGTATTTTAGCCTGAGCAGCACAGCCCAGGAGGGTCACACCCAGACAAAGAGGATGGACTCTCTGTCAATTCTATCACCAAGTGCCAGGGGGCAGTAAGGTCAAGCTCAGAGAGCATTAATGCCACGAAACATTCCTAGTATTGTGAGGAGGGTCAGTCTGCACACTCCTGCTGAACTACAGGCACTGGATGTTCTCTGCGGAAAGGGCAGTGAATTCTTTCATTTGGCAGAGTTTACCGCTCCCTCTACCCTCTTGCCCTTTGGCACACTGGTCTTTGGTGGTTTTTATTTGTTTTTCATGTTTCTGTGTGGTGGCTGCTCATGAAGCAAATAGTTAAGAGTAAGCCACTAAGAGGGAAATATGGGGGCAGATGGAACACTGACAGCGTAGCATCTTCCGAATCTTCTGCAAACACTTTTCCTAGCATCCCTCACCCAACGAGGCATCTGTGTAACTAAAGAAGCCAGATTTACTTTGGGAACAGAGACCTGAAGATAGGGGAAGAATCCCCGTTTCATCAAGAGGATCCAGTCCGTGAACCCTTTGCTTGGAACAAAATGAACAGCTTACGTTTCTGAGCAAGAACAATACCTTGGGAAGCAGGAAGATCTGTTTTTCTCTCACTTTCCTTGCTCTGTTGGGGGCACAGTTTCAGCACACACACACACACACACACACACACACACACACACACACACACACACACACACACACACATTTGAGGACACCAGCTTTCTCTGTAAGATGCAGGAGGAGGATATGTCCAGCTCGGCTGGTGGAACACAGGCTGGTTTCTCTGTTGCTGACAAAACCATCTGCAATGCTGTTCATTGTGCAGACTGCCTTCAGGGCGAGTCTAGTGGGAAAACGTCCCATTGGCTTAGGTGGTAGGGGTCAATGTTCTACAGCTTGCTTGGAGGTCTCATGTCACCACATGTGAGCAGTGAGAGGCAACGTGCAAACTTGTGAGATGCTGTGTGAGTGTGTGTGTGTGTGTGTGTGTGTGTGTGTGTGAGTGCTGTCTACCCCCACAAGGACTGTGACTCACGGTGACGTGGTGATGGGGAGGACCGTGTCCCCTTTCCTACACAAGCTCCAAAGGCAGCTTTGGTGCATATTCTGGGTCTGAGTGACTGACAGAGAAAAAAAGGAATCCTGACAGTGTAATAAGAGTGAACCTGGGGACACTAGGCTGAGCACGACAAGCTAAGCACGGGAAGACAAACTAGAAACCGCATGCAATCTCAATTCCATGTGGAATCTACGAAAGATATAGTAATAGAAACAGAGACAAGGTAGTGACCAGCAGCGTCCTGGCTGTTTCTTTGTCAACAAAACATAAGCAAGCGTTATCTGGAAAAAGGAACCTCAACTGTAGAAATGTCTCCATCAGATGCTCAGTAGGCACATCTGTAGTGCATCTTCCTGATCAATGATTTATGGGGGAGATCCAGTTCATTGTAGATGTTTTCATCCTTGGGCGGGTGATTTGGGGGTACTTAAAAAAACAGGCTAAACAAGTCATAGCGAACAAGCCAGTAAATCAGAGGTCCATGATCTCTGCTTTAGCTCCTGCCCCCAGACTCCTGTCCTGACTTCCCTTCACGAAGGACTGTAAACTGTAAGATGAACTAAACCCCCTTTTCCTCCCATGTTGTTTTTGATCATGGTGCTTTTTTGGGGGGGGGAGTAACAGCAATAGAAACTGAACTAGGATAAGAGGGTAGGATGAGGAGGAGTAGGGGCATGTGGGTCAAGGCTCCTGAGTCTCTGGTCAAGAGGATTAGAGACCTTTATTGCCTACTGGGATGACTGGAGCCACTAACACAACGTTCACATGCAAATGATCAAAAGGAGCGCTGAGGGGGTGCTCCCCCCAGGACACGCATGATGTCACCTATTTGCTAACTAGATTGATTTAGTAGTTCTACAGGATGGACAGATGTATGTACAGTTTTTACCTGTAAATCATAAAGCAATGCCACACAACACAGGACTCTATGGAGGCAAGTATGCTATCTGATCAAGTGGGCACTGGCATTGGGTCTGGCTGTATACAGCCGTGGCATCATACATGAAGTACACTTCCCAATTTGGGGAAAAAAATCTTAAATGGAGAAATAATAGGTTCCCTTAGAGCAGCATCACAGGTAGAACTGTGTCCCTAAAAGAAATGTAGAAGTTCTAATCCTACCTGTGTGTGACCTCACTTGGAAACAGGGTCACTGCACAGTGGTCATTACATGTCAACTAGGGTGAGGTTTTGCTGCAGAGAAGGACATAATCCAATATGGCTGGTGTCCTGAGGACTGGAGAGGTGACAGACATAAGGAGGAACATGCAGTGACAACAGATGCTGGAAGATGTGTCTGAAAGCCTGTGCTAACATTCCTGGTCAAAGACAGGGCATTCCACCTGCACAAAGCCCTGTGCCGTACGGGAGAGACAGATTAGAGTTAATAGCAAGCAACATGGGAGCTGCTAATTCCAAGTGATGCGGGTGTGATATGATCAGAGCAGACCATAGTGGACCTGGGGGAAAACAGAGATCCAAAGGAAATCAGGAAGGCAGAGTGCTGGGGCCTGGAAACTTACTCCCACCACCCCACCAATTCTGAGTTTAAAAAATCCATGAGTTATAGGTATACGGAAGGAAAAACCATCTACCAGCCCCTAAAGGCCACGTGTACCTATTCTGTGTCTAGACCCTGCACAGAGGACAAGGTGTGACAACGATTGCCCCTCTTTCCTGCTTCCTGCTGGCTGGAGTGTAGACAAGGGTGTGACACTGTGGTTTGGGCCTCAGAAGCCCCTAAGGTGGGAACCATCTGAGGATCAGGTTTTTCACTGGCCAGCTGGCTCTCCGGCAGTTAGGTACCATCCAGAACTGGACAGCTACTGCTAATTCCCAATGGAAGACAAGGCTGCCCGCTAGCAGCCCATTAAGGTCCCAGGTACAGTGTGTGTTCTTCTCCATCTGGCCAGCTCTGTGCAGAGGGCACTCACTGCTAAGGGACATGGAAAGCAAACTGTGCAGACCTGGTGGACAGCTGTTTGGGGACCACACCCAGCTCAGATGGGTGGGACTGATACCAAGACCCAAACCAATGGGCAGGAGGAAAGGTCCCTCACAGTGGCGAGGATGTGCAGTCCTCTCTGCAGCTGGGTGCAGGGGTCCCTGACCCACAGACCCACCATTCAAGTTCAGCTGGAAGTCAGTCTGAAGGTGGTTCCAAGTGCCACAGATATGAAATAGAAAGGGAAACAGGGAAGCCTGGGGACTTTTCTGGAAACAATCCTAGCAAGTGTCCCACAGTGACCCTTAATGAATACCTCATATGGTCTCTCCATGCCCACAGGTCCCATCTTCTGGGGCAAGGCAAAGTGAAGCCGAGAGGCCAAGGTCTGTTCCTATCTCATTAGGAACAGAAGAAACCTATTTGCTCCTAAACAGTCTAGAATGTTTGCTCTCTCTGACTCAGTGGGCTGGTGACATAGAAGGTAGGCCTGCACACTTACGGCTCCTCCCTCTGCAGCAGAGCCATTTCTAAATAGTTGGAAGTCAGGCAGCCAGTACAATAGACAGGGCACACACTGGCTTTTTTTTTTTGGTATGCCTTGTGAGCACAGGAGAGAGGAGCCGCCCGCTTTGCCAGGCTCAGCCCAATTCAAAGATGTCCCTGTCCAAGGTCATCCTAGTCACGTTTACTGAGAGCAACTTCAATGACAAATGTTTTGTGTAGGAAATATGAAGCTAAGGAGACACCTGGGCCAGGAATCCAGGTTCCTGTTCCTGGGCTGCCCTCAGCACTTGGGCTTTCCTTGATTCTTCATTTTTCATCTTTATTTAGTGGGCACTTGAGGGAGTTTCCCGAAGCCATGGCCCTGACGCCTTTGATTCATGGACCTTGTATTCAGATGGATAAAGGAGTGTCATGCACACATCCCTTTCTTTGTTCATCCTACCACGGCCTCACACATATAGTAAAGCTTTCATTCACACATCCATGTGGCATCCAGCCATCCGTGCACTTGGTGACAACCTAACACAGCAGACACCCTGAGAACGATGTAATAGCCAGGAGGCAGGAGGATCAGGGGTTCAGAGGCATTCTTGGGGACAGTGACTTGGAGAGCAGAGGTATTATTTTGAAGGCCTATAGTCAGGGCATGAGTATTGTGTTGGCTGACTGGTTCTGGTTGCTCCCTGAAAAACATGAGTATAGGTTTTAGTCCAAGGTCACATGTAACATAGAGGTCCCAGCGAGAACCCAGAAGAGGGAAGCTGGGAACTGCTTGGAGCTGGAACCGAAAGACTCAGGGCAGGGAGGGAGGAGGGGTGCAAGGCAGCCTTTGGCCTCTGGCTGCAGACCTGTGGGTGAGCCCATCGCCTCTTGTCACCACTCTGAGCTGGGTGAGAGGGACAAGTCACTTCAGGAAGAGGCTCCGCGCCTGCTTGAGGCTCGTATCACAAGGCGGCATCGTGCCTGCATCTCGTCCTCCCTGCCACACTGCATGTTGAGAGCGAATGTGAAGGAGCCATTAGAGCACAAGAGGGTCCTCACTGGGGGAGCTAATCAAGTGATAATCAAACATGTGAGGAGATTAGCTAAGAGAGGATCAGAGTGTGCCACGTGTGGCCTGCAGGCTCCTGTGGAGAGGGATGCGGTGCGCCTTGCCCATGACACTGGAGAAAGGAAACCGCCAAAGGCTCCCACTGCTGAGGAGGAAGTGGGCGGGTTTCAGTGATCTCACAAGGGCCACAGCTGACTTCTATCGCTGATTTTCTAAAAATAATTTTTATTACATTTACTTACACATTTGGGTGTGTATCCTGCCCGAATTTGTGCATGGGTGCATGTCCCAGAGAATGTGTGGAAGTCAGAAGACAACTTCCAGGAGTTGGTCCTCTCCTTCTATCATGTGAGTCTCAGGGACGGAGCTTAGATCATCAGTCTTGGTGGAAAGTGCTTTTCCCCGCTGAGCCACCTGGCCCGAGTGTTGCCCATTTTTATGTCGTTTGTGAGGAGGTATCTCCTCTGTAATAGCACAATGCAAGCAAGCCACTGCTGCTCAAGTGCTTGCCACGTTCCCTTCTGATGGTGGCAGCAGTAGCAGCGGTGGTAGTGGCAGTAGGGGCAGAAGCGGTTCCTCCTCCTCAGTGGGGCCTGTACACCCAGGGAGGTAGGATTGATTTGGCCTCTGGGAACTTCAGGGTCTTAACTCTCCTCCTACCTGTGAGCCCCTTTTGGGGCCAGGCAGTCAGGCAGCCAGCAGGAAGTGGCAGGCATTTGTGCCCAGGATGGACCAAGACTTGATAAATTATTCCTGAACTATGTCCAGTTTCCAGCAGAATGTTCCTTCCACATAATACTCTATCTTTGAAGTGACTGTAGTTATCCACCCAGAGATTGGTTTAGCATCTCAGGTAAAATGGACTGTCAACTCTGTAATGAATTTTCCTTTGCCTACCAATAAAATTTTCTTACTGGTGTTTTCCCAAAGCTGGCAATTCTCTTAATATGCACCAGAAAGTTAAAAGAGACAGGCTCTCAGATGGGAACTCTAATCCCAGGGACTCAGCTACCAGCCACAGTTTGTGTTTACCAAGGGTTTCTTACAAGGGCAGGCTTTCATTTTCATACTCTTATGAAAGACATATTTGATACAAAGCAAAATGATTGCCTTCAATTATAGGTACTATTTTCTTACCATTTGGCTCAGGCCTAAACACAATATCCATATCACACCCTCAAGGCTCAGGGATCTTTGCAGGTGAGTGCGTAGAAAGACTCTAAAAGCCAGAAGCAGTGGACAACCTCAAGGATGTAACGCTTTCTGCACACAGTGGAGCAGCTGCACACATGATGTCACAATGGTGTGACCACACGCACAAAAGTTGTGCAAGCTCAGGTCAGACAAAATCCCGGAATGGAGGGGGTTGGTGGGGATGAAGTCCTGCCCCCTAGTCAAGAAGCCATTGGTATTTGATAGCTGCTTGGAGAGTCAGTTTTTCTTTCTTAAAAATTTTCACTTGTTTTACATCCCAACTGCACGTTCCCCTTCCTCCTCTCCTCCCGTTCCCTCCCCCACCTCCTCTCTGCCTCCACTGCCCCATCCACTTCTCTGTTTCTGTTCAGAAAGAGGTAGACCCCCCATAGGTGTCAACAAAGCATGGCATATCAAGTTGAGGTAGGATTAAGCTCCTTCCTCTGATTTAAGGATGGGCCAAGCAACCCAGTATGGGGAATAGGTTCCCAAAGACCAGCTCAACTGTTAGGAATAGTCTTGATCCCACTGCTAGGAGTCCTACAAATAGAGCAAGGTACACAACTGTCATATGTATGTAGAGGGCCTAGGTTGGTCTCATGCAGGCTCCCAGCTGTTGGTCCCTATGAGCCCAGGTTAGTGGTTTCTGTGGGTTCCCTTGTAATGACCTTGAACCTTACCCCCCTCTGCTCACATCCTCCATCTTCCCTCTCTTCAGCAGTTTCCCCAGAGCGTGGCCCAGGCGTGGCTGTGGATCTCTGCATTTGTTTCCACCAGTTACTGGAGGAAGACGCTCTGATACAACTAGGGTAGTCACCAATCTGATTACAGGAGAAGGCCAGATCAGGCGCCCTCTCCACTTTTGCTAGGAGTCTTAGCTGGGGTTATCCTTGTGAATTCCTGGGGGGTTTCCCTGGCACCAGGTTTCTTCCAAACCCCGAAATGGCCCTCCCTATCAAGACATCTCTTTCCTTAATCTCCCTCTCTCCATTCCACCCCCAATCTGCCCAACCTGCTCCCTCACGTTCCCACTTCCCTCTACTCCCCCCCCCCCCTTCTCCAGTTTACCCAGGAAATCTCTTCTATTTCCCCTTCCCAGGGAAATCCGTGCATCCCTCTCTGGGTCTTCCTTGTTACCTAGACTCTCTGGGCTGTGGATTGTAGTCTGGTTGTCTTTCACCTTACAACTGATACCCACTTAGGAGTGAGTACATACTATGTACTCATACTCATTGTATTACTAGGTCTGGGTTACCTCATTCAGGATGATTGCTTTTTCTGGTTCCATCCATTTGCTTTCAAATTTAATGATGTCTTTTTTTATAGCTGAGTAGTGCTCCATTGTGTAAATGTACCACATTTTCTCTATCCATTCTTTGGTTGAAGGTATCTAGATTGTTTCCAGGTTATGGCTATTATGAATAATGCTTCTATGAACATAGTTGAGGAAATATCCTTGTGTTATGATTGAGCACCCTTTGGGTTTATGCCCAAGATTGGTATAGCTGGGTCTTGAGGTAGCTTGTTTCCCAATTTTCTGAGAAACCACCATATCGATTTCCAAAGTGGCTGTAGAAGTTTGCACTCCTCCTAGCAGTAGAGGACTATCCCCCTCACCCCACATCCTCTCCAGCATAAGCGATCATCAGTGGTTTTTATCTTAGCCATTCTGACAGGTGTAAGATGGAATCTCAGAGTCATTTTAATTTACATTTTCCCAATGGCTAAGGATGTTGAATAATTCTTTAAGTATATCTGAGTCATCTGAGATTCTTTTGTTGAGAATTCTCTGTTTAAATCTGTACTCCATTTTTAAATTGGATTATTTGGTATTTTGATGTCTAGTTTCTTGAGCTCTTTATATAGTTTAGAAATCAGTTTTCTGTCAGATGTGGGGTTGGTGAAGATCTTTTCCCATTCTGTAGGCTACCATTTTATCTTATTAACAGTGTCCTTTGCCTCACAGACACTTTTCAGTTCATGAGGTTCCATTTATTAATTCTTTTTGAGCCATCTCCAGTCCTGATAACAGTATTTCCATTTACTAATTCTTGATCTCAGTGTCTGTGCTACTGGTGTTCTATTTAGGAAATGGTCTCCCGTGCCAGTGTGTTGCAGGCTACTTCCCACTTTCTCTTCTCTCAGGTTCAGTGTAACTGGATTCATGTTGAGGTCTTTGATCCACTTGGACTTGAGTTTTGTGCAGGGTGATAGATATGGATCTATGTGCATTCTTCTGCATGAGGACATCCAGTTATGACAGCACCATTTGTTGAAGATGCTTTCTTTTTCCCATTGTATAATTTTGACTACTTTGAGGTGTGTGGATTTATGTCATGGTCTTTGAATCAATTCCATTGATCCACCTGCCTGTTTTTATGTCAATACCATACTGTTTTTATTACTATAGCTCTATAGTAGATCTTGAAATCAGGGATGGTGATACCTCTGAAAGTGTCTTTATTGTACAGGTTTTTTTTTTTTAGATATTCTGGATTTTTTGCTTTTCCAGATGAAGTTGAGTATTGTTCTTCCAAGATCTATGAAGAATTGTGCTGGAATTTTGATGGGGATTGCATTGAATCTGCAGACTGCTTTTGGTAAGATTGCCATTTTTACTACATTAATTCTACCAATTCATGAGCATGGGGTATCTTTCCATCTTCTGACATCTCCAATTTCTTTCTTCAAAAACTTGAAGTTTTTAATCATATAGGACTTTCCCTAGCTTGAGTTATCCCAAGATATTTTATGTTATTTGTGGTCATTGTAAAGGGTATTATTTCCTTGATTCCCTTCTTAGCCAGTTTGTCATTTGTAGATAGATGGCTACTGATTTTTTGAGTTAATTTTTTATTCAGCCACATCACTAAAGGTGTTTATCAGATGTAGAAGCTCCCTGGTAGAATTTTTGGGGTCACTTTTGTATACTATCATATTATCTGTAAATAAATTAAGTTTGACTTCTTCCTTTCCAATTTGTATCCTCTTCATCTCCTTTTGCTGTCTTATTGCTCTAGCTAGGACTTTGAGTACTATATTGAACAGATATGGAGAGTGTGGACAGCCTTGACTTATTCCTGATTTTGAGTCAGTTTTCTTTAGTGATGTGACCTCTGGTAGGTTGATCAAACTCCAGGGCAGGGCCATACCCTAAAGTAGTTGGCCAACACAAACTGTACTCAATGGGCTTGAAGTGAGGGGTTGGGTGGATCTGAGTAGAGTTGGGGGCAGCAAATATGGTCAGACTACATCCTATGAAATTCTCAAAGAATTAACAAAACATTATATAAGAATTAAGAATAAGATTTGCTTTTCTGAAGAACTGAAGAAAGGATCATCTAATACATACTTTCAAAGACAACCTAATTCAGCAGCATTTTCCCCTAATCAGACCAAGATGATCTGTATAATTATTCCCTAATATCAGTGAAAACACAATACGTACCAGACAGGAAATTAGGTTTCAAGGTTTATTAAAGAAAAGGTTAATTAGCTATAAATTATGAATGGCTCTTGGGTGGTTCCTGTGTCCTGCAGAATTGGCTCATGACTTACTTCTGGTTCCAATGCTGAAAGAACAAGAGTCTCCCCTTTGTCCTCAGACTGGTGTGAGGATTCCAAGTGAATGGGGACCTATTCCTGTCACATATGCAGTTGCAGGAGCACTGGTGTCATCCACAGACACAGGATGTTCCCTCGCTGTGGAATGTGAATGGGAACCAGCAAAGCAAAGCACACCCTGGGCTCAGCTCAACTCTTCTCAACTGTCCAGTCCCCACTCTCTGCCCTCCTCTCTGTTTCCTGGGGTCACATGGTGGACAGTGTATTACACTCAAGAGGATGAAGTTCTGGTTCCAAATGGGAACATTAGAACTACTCTACTCTAAGCTAAGACTGTGTCCCTAGGCTAGGTAACCTAGTCTCAAATTCTAGCTGTACTCATAATAGTGACACCAAACAGGAGGTGACAAAGTCCTTATCAACTGTAGTATTCCTTTGACAATAACAACAGCGGCTGTCTCTACCATCTGAGGAAGGCAATTACATGGGCCTAATGTTAGGATAATGCTGGTGGTAAATCAGTGACCTCTCTAGGCATGAGGTGACAGTGGATCAGTGTCACAAGCAGAGCCAGTGTCCCCTCTAACCGTAAAGTGACAGTGGATCAGGGTCATGGACACACCCAGTGACCTTCCTAAGAGTGAGGTGGACAGAGGATCAGTATCACAGGCACGACCGGTGTTCTCTCTAACAGTGAAGTAACAGTGGGCCAGTTTCACAGGCCCACCCAGCAGGTTAGCGTCACAGGCGCATTCAATGTCCTCTCGAAGGGTGAAGTGGGCAGTGTCAGGGTCATAGGCACATTCAATGTCCTCTCGAAGGGTGTCACAGGCATATCTTCATTCATCACATGATGTCACATTCTCAAACTGCACAGTCCCATACAATACCCATCCATCACCACCTTCTAACTCCAGCATCCTGATCTGAGTTCCACACCGCTACTTAGACATAGTGACAATGAGTGAGCTTGAGTCTGGACAGGACTGGGAGCAGGGATGTGGGTGCAGCTGCTAAGAATCCAGCCATTTGTGGACGGCGTGCTCTACAGGACAGTCCTCAGCTCCTTTGCTGACTGTCCTCTGTATCAGAGTGATGTCCTGGAGAGATTCCTCCCCAGCTAGAGGGCAAATGGCCAAACCATACAGGCTGTTCTGTGAATGATTCCAGCTGAGCTAAACTGAGGGCCACAGCTGTTTTTGGTCTCCCCTAGTCTCCAGAACAGCAGAGGCACAACCTGATTTGTCTCCATGTCCACAACAGCACCTCACCCCCAGAACCTTCTAGCTTTCTAGACCCAGCCTGCACCATCTGTGTTCAGAACCGGCCTTAACTGAGAAGCACCTGCTACAAATGCAGCCTTTGAAAGCGCTCTGCAAACAGCAAAGGCTCAATAAGCATTTTCAGACAAACAGAAGCATGGGCGGAGCAACCACGCGGTGCCCAGCTGGAGGTCTAAGGAAGGTTTTACAGTGCTCTGATGAACTGCATTGCCAGCTGCTTCCTGTAGAGGGTGGAGAATGCACCCAGGAGTGACACCCAGGGTGGGCATGGTGGCCTGGCGCACACCTTTAATCCCAGCACTCAAGAGGCAGAAACAGCAGGATCTCTGAGTTTGAGGCCAGCTTGGTCTACAGAGTGAGTTCCAGGACAGCCAGGGTTACACAGAGAAACTCTGTCTCGAAAAACAAGGCAAAAAAAGCAGAAGCAGCAGCTAACCTGTACCTGTCCAGGAGTTCCCAGCTCAATCATGTTCCCTCTGTTTTGCCCCCAAATGCTGAAATTCTAGAACCTTCTCTGGCTTCTACAAAGCACTGTGGGGAGAAGGACTTTCCCCTTAGATAGGGCACACAGGGCAGACGGGGCAGGAGTGTGACGGTGCTGATGGGCAGTTTCTGTGTAGGGGCTCAAAGTGTCTCTGCTGCTTTCAGTAAGGCAAGGTTGCCATTATGGTCTCTAACCTCTCTTCCAGGACGTCTGTTCCAAGAACACTTGACTGGAGCCATCAGGGGTTAGTGACACAGAAACCACGAGATCCTGCAAGGCTGAGGGAGCAACATTAAATGACATCTGTCCAGTTTCACGGGACTCAAGCCTGGGTTGGAAAGGGCTGCCCGGGTCTGGTTTTCCCTCTGTTCTGTGGAGTCATTTCCAAGGTAAAGACAGAATATCGAGTTGTACTTTAGAGGAACAGGGGTTTATCTGGCTCTTTGAATAAACTTTCTATTTGTTTTGTGATGGTTGGCAAAAAATGTCAACTTATTTTGATAGTGGAAGCAACAGCCAGAGTGAATTCTCCTTTGCTTAACTCTAAATAGCATAGAGGATCCTAAACCTGAACCATGGCGTGAAGCATTTGCCCCCAGCATACCCTGGCTAAGAGAAAGATGTAACTCTAGCTGCCGGAGGTACTGTATGAACAAATCACCCCAGGAGAAAAGTTTACAGCACACTACCTCTCTCAGGGAACCACTGAGGCAGAAAGGAACAGTTAAGCTTGGTTGGGGTGGGGAGGCGAGAGGATCTCACAATGGAAAAACTTGGCTACTAAGCACCCCCCCCCCCCGACTTACTAGTCTACCAAGAAAGTCAGGGTAGGGAGATTCTGTGTCTCTCCCTCTCCCAACCTGGAGTTGCCCTTCTCACATAGGAGGGCCTTAATGTTCTCATCAACACACCAAAGGAGACACTGGGGACTTTGTGGAGAGTCCCAAATCTTATTAATGTTTTTGGAACTCAGGTCCAAAGCAGAATGATTATTCTACTTAGTCATGCCCGTTCTCTCCCGCCTCTAGATGCTAAAACTCTAGAACATTCTCTAGTTACCACTGAAAACTCTTACATATGCCAGGCTTGTTTTTTTGCCTGAGCATCCTTCTTTCTCTGTTTAAATGCTGCATACACCCGTCTATCCTCAACTTGGAATCAAACACTGCTTGGCTGTGTCCTTTTAGCCTCATTGCAATCTAATGAGATGGGAAGGGCCGTGTCCCCAAGTCAAGCACACGTGCTTTCCTACTATAGCAGTGAGTGAGCATTTGTGAGACGCAGGCATGTGGCAATACTATCAGAACCTTTTGAGTGACCTGGGGACGGGCTCAGGGAGTTGGCAGCTTGTTTAGTATTGGGATATGTGAAGTCCTGACCCAGAGTCCCTTGTGGAATCCATTCGACCACGGCATAGTAATGATGATGGAAACTTCTAGTAGGAGGAGCCTAAGCCAGTCACCCCCAATCACAGGACAGGGGTGGGCAGAGCTTGCTTGGTCTTTTGCTTTCTGCTTGTGTGCAAATAAGAATGTGGTTTCCCTGCTCACCTGTGAAATTCCATTCTGTTGTGTGGCTCAGCACAGGAGAACCTATCTGCCTGTCTAGTTTCAGCTTTGCAGATTGTCATTTTTAATGAGGCATGAGACAGACCCAAATAGAGTGGAGTCAGTGAGGTGGAGTTAGGCTCGCCCTACAGGACTCAGCTGTTGCTATAATGGCTTGTACAGCCCTCCTTCTACCCAAGCACCCTTCGAAATCTGGGTCCAAGAAAAATTGCAAAGTACATAAATAACACGCCTGATAGCTCTGTACTTGGAAATAAATGGCCTCCTTCTAAATATGGAAAATCTTATTTATTCTTGCTTGCATCTGCTGCCTTCTCCTGACACTAAATCCAAGGTGCCGGGAGCAGAATTTAATGGGGGGGTTAAAAAAGAAATCAGAGAACATTAAGCCAGAAGGCAAATGCAGCTTTTTACCTCGCGAGGCTTGAAGTCTCTCATGCTAATCAGTACTGTGTCATTTGCATATTACACAGCGCCAGCAAGGCTCATTATCATCAGAGATCAGCAATTCTCACAAATCAGCTCCCCAGAGCGCTTAGTCGCTTCCGCGCATGCCTAAGGCAACCACCAGGCGGCAGCATCTTTATTTTGCATTCCTTCGCTGAGGTTGTTTTGGTTTTCTTACAGAATTTTCACCTTCCAGGCCAGCCACACTGTGCGACAAATCCAAGGACACTCAGGAGTGCCTTAATCGGTAGCCTCTTTTCCTCTTAAGGCACTGGCAGGGGTGGGGAAGTGGCGACAGGCAACCTTCTCTGTGACTGGAGACACTTTGAATGAGAATTTCCCTGGAACAACGTCTACCAGGCTGGGCTGAAGTGCGTGGCTTAATCTGTCTCCTCTTGCTTGTTTGAGATAGGGCCCCATGTAGCCCAGGATGGCCTCCAAGTGATTATACAGCAGAGAATGGCTTTGAGCTTCTGATTCTCTACCTCCCAAGTAAGTGTTGGGATTACAGCACCGTACCGGGTTCTGTGTAGTGAATCCACTAGGGCTTTCTAGCTGAGCCACCTCCCAGTTCGATATTCTCAGATGTCTATGTATCACCAGGGCGAATCAGGGACCTGGGGACGGCCCACCGAAGAGCCACCCACCCACTAAGCATGGCGACGTGGCTATGTTGCACCAAGAAACAGGGTCTCTATCCTCCTCCTCCACAGGGAAGTAACTTGAAATTCCATGGATGCAAAAAGCAAGAGTGACACTGACCCCCTCACATGAGACCTGCCAAGATCTCTTCAAAGCAGATCCACTGAATCCCATACACCCCTCCCTTCCTTATGCCTGCGGGGATCTCAGGGCATACAGACAGCTGTCGTTTTCTATGAGAAGCGGAGGCAGCATGGAAGCCCATCTGCAGATGGCTGGGTCCAGCAGACCAAAAGGTCCTATTACATGCTCTCCAACTGCCCTCTAGGCTCTATCTGTCCCTCCTGGTGTGTTTTCCAGACTCAGCTTCACACTCCCATGAAGCAGAGTAGGAGTGGAAATCTCTGGAAGGGACACATTAAATTCGCGCCTCTGGTACCCTGGAGTCAAGTGGGCAAGATTCAAGGGAAGTCCCAGAACGGAGCCCTCAGCAGGATCTATCTCACTTTCCACCCGGACTGCTTCAGGGGGCTGCCAGCTGCAGCTGGCGACTGCCCCCATTCCATTCATCTCTGCCTTATTCTTTCCTAATGTGCATGGTCGCTCAAAATGGCAGGCTCTGCCCTCTGAACACTGCCAAAGCTCAGCTTGGCTGCGGAGTGAGACGTTGAGGGGCTCTGACACACTGAGTATCTTGCTGGAGCGGAGGTCAAGCCTTAGGGTTGCCCCTATGTCCCTAAGCCCCCATTCTCCTAAGCCTGAGTACCCTCTCCAGAGCTCCCAAATGCCCAGGCCTGGATAGAACTAGTGAGAATCTCTGACTATGTGGACAGACTGGGACACCTAGCGGCCACTGTTGGAGGAACCAAACCTCGCTTAACACAGCTGTCAGATTCCCAAGATGGGGTGTTATGGGGACAACCACTTTTTTTTAAGCTGAGCCCCCTTTTAAATCTCTGTATTAGGATAACTTGTGTTGGGTCACACCTCCCAGGGTCCAGACCTGAAGTCATAATAAAAGACAAACACAGGAAGAGTCTGGAAAACATGTCCTGATCATACCTTGATCGAAAGAACTATGGAATAATTTAAAAGTCTTTTGGCAGACTACCTCTTGGATTAATGGGTGGATGGTTGCCTGGTTTTCTAATTTTCATTCTATAGTCTCAAGTCAGGATATATCATTTTCTCCAAAGTGTATATGCATTGGGGATGCACGCCATGCAGTCAGGGTGTGGCAGAATGCCATCTTACTACATAAGCTTCATAACTACAGGTGTGGGTGCTGTAGAACCATCGTTTTCCATGGTAGGAATGGCAGCCAACAGCTGTAGCTCTGGAGATGACAAATGCCTGTACTACGCCTGAGTGACAGACAGAAGTTGATATATGTGGTTTGTCTTGCTTCCTAGTCGGGAATGACTGACCACTTTCATTGAGGGAAGGGTCCATGGATTCTCTTTTCTTTCCTTCCTCCTCCCTGTTCACCAAGTACCCATGTTGTTGAGCCCCACTGGCTAACCAGAGGCTTGGAATCATGCAGAAACTTGAAACACAATTGAGAATGAGAGCCACAGTAAATGCCTCTAGCTTCTCCAGGGATGCATCTTGTTACCTGAATTTCTCACCCCTTACTTGGCTGAGATACAGGAAACCTGCAGGGGTGGACAGGTTAACACATTGAATGGATGCCCTGTGTTTGGGAAAAGGGGGTCAAAAGTATGGTTCTGAGTAGATCCATTGAGACGGGCTCCAGGTGAGTGGAGGCATGGTACTAGAACTCCATTCAGGGTGGCACAGAGTCCCAGACCTTTGTGGAGCAACACCTCCCAGAAATGACCTCTGGTAACATCTATTTAAAATTCCAGCCCCTTTCAGGCTTGGTACCCACAGAGCTATCTGCTTTTCTTTTAATGAACTGATTACTTGATGTATTTATTTCTTTAGAAAGAGAGTGTAGGTCCTTCCTGTTGGGGGGCAGGTCAGCAGGTGACCTGTAGGACCCAGGGAGGCAGGAATCTGCACCTGGCTGCTCAGCACCTCTTCGGAAAACCATGTACCTTGTGCATGGCCCAGGTCTACCATGTCAGAGTTCCCTTCTGCCTCCAGAGATATTCAGTAGAACTAGATATTCTAAAACCAAGAGGCATGAGCAAAGACCTCCATCACTACATGGTGTGTCCCTGACACTATAGATAAGGAAAGCAGTAGAAATTGGAGCTTAGAGTCAGAGTCCACCACAGTGAAGCGTCTACAATGAGAAAAAGAAAGAAAGGCTAAAGAAGCAAAGGAACAGTGAACAGAATAATTAAGGCTAGAGTCCAGCTCATCAGCCTCCAGGCAGCAGATGTGTCTTGGGTAGATTTTAAATTTCACCATGCTACCCCAAGGTGCAGACATATCTGTCTTATTCCCGAAACCCATGCATAATTTAAAAGCCTTAAAACTATAAGCATTGAGCACACATCATTTACCCAATGCTCTTGAGATCGAGTAATTAACTGTCAGCAAGGTTTCTTAAACCTAAAGTGTGTGCCCTCAGATTTCTCTTCTTTTACAAATTCAAACAAACCATCTATGTAGGTTGAGTCAAAATGATCGGCAATCTTTCTAAAACACTCGAAGTCTGTATTGGCTTGCATCAAATGTAGGCGCAGCCTTGATTTTCAGAACCGGAGGCTGGCAGTTACCCCATTTGCGTGCCACACGGCAGCTGCTGAGGCGGTGTCCTGCTTGTCTTTGCGGATGATGCCCATTTGTCTTTCTGGCAGTTGGAAGGATGCTTGCTAGGTCCCACCCGCTACATTAGAGTTGCAAAGGAAGACACACAAGGTGTGCGAGGCGTTTGCACATCTTCTCCCAGAAGAGTTAATGAAAGCTCAAGATCTGGCTTGCCCCCCAGGCCATTATCCTCGACTCATGACACAGAAAGCGGGTTTGCAACAGGATACTATAAACCTTACCCCTCCTCATCCCTCAACGTCTTTCTGCTCTTTGTCTGGGTGGCCCAGTAGGGAATGAGCCATCTCCAACTTCAGGGCACTACACCATTGGTGCACTGGGAGAGCAATGCAAGCCTCTTACCACGTCCCCCCAAAATCCCTACCCTCAGAACAACATCTCAGCCAGCTAGTCCCTGGATTCCTGCAGACGTTGTAATCCGAGCCTGGCTCTCTCTAACTGTCCCATTGATTTTGAGATTCTGTAACTTCTCTCCAGTAACTCCATCTTCTGTCTGGGTCTCTAGATTGGGTGTCCATTGTTTTCACGAACGAACACTGGCCGTGGTGGATTCTTGAGTGAATGCAATCATTTGATTTAAAACACCCTCTCACTGGTTCATAGTTTGATCTCCTGGCTCCCATATCATTGTGCTATCTTAAAGAAAGGTCCTTAGTAGGGTCTGCATGGAGGTGGTAGATTAATAGGGGTGGGCCTTTGAAGGCTATCACCACATTATGGTTCTGGCATAACTCCCTCTGCTTCCTGGTGAAACACAGTACACAGGTTCTTTGCCGAATGCTCTGACTGCCATAAAATGGAGTTGCCCAGCCCTTCCCCACTATGATGGCTTCAAATCACTATGAAAACACAAACCAAATAAACCTTGCTTCTCCCAAGGCGCTCCTGTCAGGTGTATGGTCACAGCAATGTAAAAGCAACTGACACAGACAATTTGATACTAGAGCAGCAGGGTTGCTGCTGGGACTAAATAGCACAGTGAGTTTATTCAGCCTTTGCAGGTGACTCCCAGGAGGAGCTAGGAAAAGTGTGGAGACCAGTCTGGAGGAGCTCTGGCATCCTGGAAGCAGAGTCTGCCAGGTAACTGATTGAACAGGGTCTTCAAAAGACCAATGTCTGATGGAAACACAGACAGGAAAGACCGCTGGAGAAGCTTCAGACGGAAAAAGGGCTCCCTGGGGACCCGGGTAGGAGGCTATTTTTATTGTGTGATGGCAAAGAATCTGGTTATGCCTGACTGTATCCCGAAAGCTTGAGTGAGGTTGGATTTAAAAGTCACTGAGAAATTAATTTTTCAGAGGAAATTTCCAGGTAGAATAATATTTGGTATGGTTATTACTGCTGCCTTTAGCAAGATATATAGTGATAACCCCAACAAAACATGGAGTAGAAGGATTTGAGAATGAACCAGGGAAAGAGCGTGTTTAATGCAGACAAAGCAAGCATCAAGCGCAGACAAAACGGCAATGCTTGTCTGTGCTGGCTAGTCTTATGTCAACTTGACACAAGCTAGAGTCCTAAGAGAAGAGGGAGTCTCAGCTGAGAAGATGCCTCCATATGATTGGGCTGTAGGCACGCCTATAGGACATTTTCTTAATTAGCAACTGATGGGGGAGGGCCCAACCCATTGTGGGTGGAGTCATCTCTGCCTTGCTTGAGTTCCTGTCTTGACTGCTTTTGATGATAAATGGTTAAAAGGAAGTGTAAATTGCTTTTGGCCGTGGTGTTCCATCCCAGCAACACAGCCTAAGAAAGACACTGTTACAAAGATCAGGGCTGCTGAAGAGTCACTCTGTCTGTGCTGGGATGGAAGAAAGGGGTGCTGAAGACAAGACCACACCGGTTGACAGTTCCAGGGCACAACAATGAAAGACTCATTGGGAAAGAGAGTGCTTCCAGGGTTTGGTCCAGGCTCTCTTTGCTATCTTCACAACTCTTCTTTTGTAATGGTAATTTTTAACCTTGGGCAGCCCACAGCTGAGAGACTGTTTTGAATCCCAACACTGTTGAAAAGTGTTAAGACCTGTTAAGACTTGGTGCTCTTGAAGTTGGATTGGCTGCATTTAGTATTATGGGATGACCATGAGCCGATGGGGGGCAGGGAGGAATCTTACCGTTTGACTGTGAAATTTCCCTACCTGTTCTTATTTGGAATGGTCTGTCCCTATTTTGAAGGCAGTACATCCTTTGAGGTGGGGCCTGGCTGATAGAAAACATGCCTTTGGTCCCAGTCTGTTCTTTCTGGTCTGCCATGATGTCAACAGCCACATGCCCAAATGACCCTTTGTCCTCTTGCTGCTCTGATCAGATATTTTGCAGAATGGTGTCTCAAGCTTGTTTATCCCCTTTTCTGAGCACCTGCTCCATGGCACTCGGGCACCCTGGGGGCATACGGCACATCTAGAGAATGAGTTACGAGCAGAAGTATCTTGCCATATTGAGCCCTAGCACCTACTATCCAGCCTGTATCTCCCTAGAGCATTCCCTTGTCCATAATGAGTCTGTGATGCCTGTGATCCTGCTTGACCTTAGTGCCATCCTGATCTAGGGGACTTGAGTGACAAAGGGTGACAAAAGTACTTAGTTTTTTAAAATTAAAATTTCTATCCTCATGTCCTTCTGTGTGTGTGTAGCTGGGTGTGTGTGTGTGTGTGTGTGTGTGCGTGTGTGTGTGTGTGTGTGTGCGCATGTGTGTGTAGACCAGAAGAGGGCAGTGGATCCCTTGGAGCTGTAGTTACAACTGTTTGCGTCACTGCATGGGTGCTGGGATCTGAACGCCATTCTCATGATAGAGCTCTTCGCCCTGAACCACCTCTCCAGCTCCTGAACTTTGTGGACTTAAACTTCAACAGTGTGTGTGATCTATTCCTGCTTGCTTTTGTCAGTCCGGCTGAACACACCGCTCCTCTAGCCTGGCTCTCGTACTTGTTCTAGGAGTCAGGGATGAGAATGCTCAGTTACAGGTTATCCTGGTCTTTCAGCTCTGAGCTTCACAGAAAACTCCCAACTAGATTTCCAGCTCCCTCCAGGACTTTTAGGCCAAACTCTCCTAATTGCCTCTTTTTGTGTGATCTGTGAGCTAAGAATTGGTGTGTGTGTGTGTGTGTGTGTGTGTGTGTGTGTGTCTGTGTATGCAAGGTGTGTGGATATGTGTATGTTCATATGTGTGTATGTACACATGTACAGGTGCACAGGTGCGTGTTCACAGGTGCATGTGTGTATGTGGACGTTTGAGGTTAGCATCTGTTGTCTTTCTTGACTGTTCTCCACCTTCCATGTTGAGACAGGGCCTTTCTGTGAGCTGCAACCCTCTGATCAGCTAGCTTGCTCACAGGGCACCCCACCCCCTCCCCATCTCTACTTCCAAGTGCTGGGATCACAGACAGCCTCCATGCACAGCTGGCATTTACATGGGTCCTCTGAGCCATCCCCCAACCAAACTCAGTTGGTTTTATGCCTTTTAATAGGTGAAAAACAGGATGCTGATTTAATAATGTTGGAGGATTACATGGAAGCAAATTTCATTGTCCATAAATAAAGGATTTTTTTTTTTTTTTGGCACACTGCCACATCGTCTGTTTTCTCAGGGTCTATGACTGCTTGGTCCCTGGAAAACCAGAATCGAGCACCGTCAAGTCATCACCTGCCAAACTCAAGCAATTTATTATCAGTCTGCCTACAGAAACAGCTGGCTCACCCGGGACAGATGTTCCAAACTCCACTCTAGCTCCCTCGCTCTGTAATTCTTTTACGAAAGAATCAATAGCCGCGGACAGTCTTTAAGGAAAACTTGGATGAGGTGAGAACGCTGTGTCATCGCGCAGTGTTCCTGTGATCTCGGAGCAAAGAGCGGTGCGTGGGAAAAAGAGTCGGTGTCACTGAAGACTCCCATTTCAGTTTTGGGCTTGTGGAAGTGAAAGGGTGGAAAGGCAAGAGGGGAGGTGATGTGGGGGAGGGGCCAGAGAGGGGGCATTGGCGCAGGACAGCTGAACAGCAACGAGGACCCTGGCTGTCCTGTCTCTGGACACCACTGCCACATTGTACGCTGTGTCCTGGTTTTGATTTCCTGCCTTCGTCCATTGCTCTTAGGCTGACCTGTGTGAAATCTAGACACGTGAATCTGGCTGGCACCGGTTCAGAGAAAGCAGAGGAGCAAAGAACCACCATCTCACTCTGGTCACTCAGAAGGCGTCTCTCCTGAAGGCTCTCACCTTTTTCCTCTGTACTTCCGCAAGACACTGTCCCCAGGCTGTCAGAGCTGAGGCCAGTTGCTGGACGGAATTGGAGGCTAGAGCAGAGCCAGGCAGGGAAAACAATTTTCCAGTTTCATTAGATCCTAGCTGCAATAAGCCTCTTGCTTAAACCATAGCTAATCCAGTTTCCCTTTGCTCTGCTCTACGGCATGCACCTCAGAGGGCGGAGGGCGGAGAACTCGGTGAGTGCTGCTTACATTGAGATATTTCCATTATTAATTTTCCTTCCACAGCCTCCTCTAGACATCACAGGTAGAGCCAATATGGTGCTCAAAATATCGAATTTCTACAATTGATCATAAGGAACGTTGGGCTCCAAAAGCCAGCAGCTGTCAGTGACCAAGAAACAGTCTATTTGGACAGGTCAAAACCAGGGGGAGGGTTCAAAACTAACTTCAGTCTCTCTGTAGCTACTATAGGCGTGGGAGAGGACACCTATGGCCACATGGCCACGTGGGCTCTGTCCCTCCACATTGCTTCCCCGAGAACTGCAGAAGGCCATGTTGGCGGGAAGGCACCAGGCACAGCTACTCAAGAGTCACAGTGAGCATGCCCCTGCCACACCTGCCTGGGCAACATGGCTCTGTCAAACAGTTTCTGTTGATCTGATGCCATGTTCCAGGCACCTAACCTGCCCTGGAACAGTAAGGTCATCCACACCAAATCTGGCTTTTTTTTTTTTTAAAATTAAGTAAATATCCTCTAGGCCATTTTCTCAGGTCCTGGCTGCCTCAGACTTCTTATGGCTTCAGGCTGTGTTCTGTAGACAGTTTCTCAAGTTCATGGCCTCTTGGCCCTTCCCCATCCTTTCAGATGAACTGTGGTGAGAGTTCCTAGCCCTATACACAGGGAGAGAGAGGCCATTCTCACGGCCCCAGGGTATCTGATTCTCTCCAGACATGACCACTGTATAAGAGAGGCGTGTCTTTGAGCACCCATGCTAGGACTGGGTCCTGTAAACTCTGTTTAGCAGTGGAGGAATGGATCGTTGGTTCCTCACTTAATAGGAACATTAAGGGACTTAAAGGCTTGCCATTAGAACACTACCAGCAACAATTCTGTGTTGGCCCTCACTCGCTCATGCTCTTGATAAGGATGAAAATGAGCTGACAGTACTTTATAAATAAAGGGTAGCAACCAGCTCTGTAACCATGGCAACAAAGAACCTTTGTAAAAATTTGGATAGTTACAACTCTCCGCTCAGACACTCCCACACTGCGAACATTTTGAATTACTAAGCCCTGTTGAGGGCACAGATTCCTCATGGAACATTTCTCTACGGCGTCAGAACATTCTAGTAACACCTTCAATTTAGTTTATGGAGAACCAAGTTCAGTAAAACTACAAACTGCCGATTCTATCAAGTTGTCTTTTTCTTTCCATTAAACCATGATTCCATTACGCGACACGACATTTCCTCACAGGATAAAAGCTAGTCTCTGTTCCCTCCAAACCCTGGAAAGTCACACAGAAGATGGTGTGGGGGCACATAGCCAGTCCTGAGCTTGAGTTTTGGCTGGTAGGCTACTGGCAGGAGATCTTTCTGCTCAAGGGGTCGAGATTCCCAGAAGCCCCCATGCTTTCTGCGTCTCTCCTTCTGTCTCCAGCATTCTGAAGGGTTCAATATGTCTGAGGCTCTTTTTGGGAAACAAAAATCAATGCGCTGTCTTGCTGCCAATAAATGCAGATTGCAGGATGTGTCTCACTTACTGCATCTTAGCCATTTCTCAGAACTAACCCTTCCAGGCAAGCGGGCCCTCTGCAAACATTCAGAGTCTGATTTCTCCCACCCACCCCCAGCCTGCTCTGAAGCAGGAGGCTGGAAATAAAACAGTTAAGTCACTGATTAGGCCAAGGCAATCTTTTAAGTTTATTCTCCTGTTATTAAAAAAAGGACACAATATCCCCAGGGCTCCCAGGTTCCCAGGTTCAGAAGTCTGAGCATCAGCATGTAGAACCATACAGGGAAGAAGGATAAGCAGATTAAGCTGCCTCATCTCAGAGAGACTGATTTGAAATATTTGAGTCTCTGTTAACATATCTATGTGATTTCTTGTAAATGCCTTGAAGAAAAGAAAGAATCCTTTTAATGGATTTGCTAAAGCTAAGCTTAACTTGAATGGCTAAGCAATGATTTTTTTTTTTAATTTTTTCTCTTTGAGATACTGAGGAAGATGTTTCAGACCTCCTGGCTATGGATGCTATTAAGGAGATTAGTTACAGAGTGAGCCAAGGCTTTTGCAGCAAGACCCAAGGCCCTTCTCTGCGGGGCCCTCAAGGAGCTTAGTTTGCACTGGCCTCCCATGAAGTTCAAGACAGACAGTTTGTAACCTGTGGCAGAATGGCCACCTGGGAAATCAGCCTGGATGCTTCTGTCTCTTTCTATCTTTTAAAAACATATCACCCTAGTTGGCTCTAATTGTCAGCTTGGCACAACTTAGAGTCATCTGATAAGGAAGCCTCAACCAAGGACTTGCCACATCAGATTGGGCTGTGGGCATGCCTGTGGGGCGTTATCTTGATTGTTAATTCTTATAGCCCATTGTGGGAGGCACCATTCCCTAGGCAGGTGGTCCTGGGGCAGCAAGTGAGCCTGCAAGCAGTGTTCCTCCATGGATTCTGCTTCAAGTTCCCCGCTTGAGTTCTTGTCCTGACTTTCCTCAGCAATGGGCTGTGACCTGTGAGCACCAAACTTTTCTCTTCCCCAAGTTGCTTTGCTCAGAGTTTTATCACAGCAATAGAATGGCACCAGAACAGATACTATGTTTTTTTCCTTCGCAATAAAACATGAGTGACTAAGTTAAACAATAGTTAACACAGCTACTGTTAATGTAGGTTTTTTTTTGTTTTTTTTTTTTAAACTCATAAGTAAAGACTCTCTAGTGGATGCCATTTGCCATGTTGTGCCAAATCCGTTTTGGTCACAACTCACATTGGGTCCCTCCAATGTGTTATTTGCGAATGTTGAGTTCTTGGAGATGAAAGAGCTTTACAAGGTCAGGATGGACCTCACATGTGGTTCTGTGACTGCCCCCACCCCCAGCCCTGCTATTAACCACTTTCCAGCAAGACAGACAGCAGGCCCAATCCAGATTTGGAAGGCATCACACATAGGCAAGAGGCTGGCATGCACTCCCATTTACCATGCAGAAAATCTGCACTCAATTTCTGCAGTCATGCAACCAAAGAAATCTTAAAAATATGCCATGATGTTTAAATATGATTGTGATTTGGGGCTGCTGTGCTGACTGTCCTCACAGGCTGGATGTTCCTGGTAAGGCCTCTCACATGGCAAGTACTAACAGGGCTTGGTCTTCTGGTTGCTTCTCAGACAAAGGCTTTTTGGTCATCTCCTGGAACACAGGACTTCAGGGTCCTTTCTCTTGACTGTATCTGGTATGTGAGATGACCTCTCTTGTGGGTTCCTGGACACACATGGGCCTGTCCCCAGGGCAGAAATACAGTCCCCTCCAGTTTAATCTGGATGGAGCTGGAAAGAGCTTGGGTTGCTGTTCCCAGGGCCACTTCCTAACGGAGCAAGCCTGGACACTGGTCTGCCCAGCATCTATTTCAGCCTATCAGTCCCTCAGGAATGGCCCAGGATGTCATGTGAAACTAAGTCTCAGAGTTGACTGCCCTGGGTCTCGGAGGGCAACGGGAAACTGGGTTCTTACAAGTGATCTGAACACTGAGTAGCACTGGGGCCCTAAGGAGATTGGCTGGAGAGTCCACCTTGCCTGCACGTACAAGTTTCAGCTTGTCTGTCAAATGGAAACAGATGGCTGGGCTCTCCAGGAGAGAGTGCTGTGGGGAGGGGAGCTGACCAGAAAGAAGCCCAGGGAACTCTGGAATGATAGACGTGTGCGGCATTCTGATTGGGGAGCATGGCACACCTGGCTGTGCTTACAATCTGTTAAAACCTGAGATTTCAGCAGGCTATGATGGGAAGTATATCTCCCCTCCATACCATATGTTCCCATAAGAAATGTATAGTTCTAGACCTAAAAAATGTATAGTCCCAGGGGGAACTGGTATCAGCCCCCATGAAGCTAGAACATCCTTGATCCTCCCTAAGCTATCTGGAGGTAGATCACCATATGTGGCCATGCGGTCTTAGATGCATTTAAGCTGTCCCCACCGAATGCTATCTTATACTAATATAGTCCTTAGACTAAATAGCTTAAATGTTGTTTACATCTATATTTCTTTTTTTTAAAGATTTATTTATTTATTACGTATACAGTGTTCTGTCTGTCTGTATGCTTGCTGGCCAGAAGAGGGCACCAGATCTCATTACAGATGGCTGTGAGCCACCATGTGGTTGCTGGGAATTGAACTCAGGACCTCTGGAAGAGCAGTCAGTGCTCTTAACCTCTGAGCCATCTCTCCAGCTCCTACATCTATATTTCTAAAGTAGCAGCTGACCCTGGACTTGAGTCAGATGGACCTTCCTCACCCTATCTGTGGCATAGTGCTGAGAAGTGTCACAGGCTGTGTGTATGTCAGATTCATATGTGGCAGCATGATACTCTCAGGTGATGGTATCAGGAGGTACAGGAATTTCTAGATGGAACCCTCATAGGTGCAATTAGCAGCTAAAAAACTAACAAGGACAAATGCTGGCATGTTCTAGGGTAAGGGAGATACTTATTCATTGTTGGTAGGAATGCAAACTGGTACAGACATGACAAAAATCAGTGTAGAGGTTCCTAAAAAAGCTGGAAATAGATCTGCCACGTGATCCAGCTATACCACTTTTGGATGCATACCCAAAGGACTCTATGTCCTCCTATAGAGGTACCTGTTCATCCATGCTCACTGATGGCTCTATTTGCAATATCCAGGAAATGGAAACTACCTAGACGTCTATCAGCTGATGAATGCATAATGAAAATGTGGTACATTTACACAACAGGATATTTCTCAGCTATTAAGAAAAAAGAAATTATGAAATTCACAGGCAAATAGATGGAGCTGGAAATAATCATTCAGACCTAGATAGACAAGCATGGATTGTTTTTTCTTGTATATGTGGTATAACAGATATTACTGTTGACTCTTTAGGGATATGTGTTTCATTTGGAATGCTCATAGAGCTCAGGAAATTAGGAAGGGGCCATGGGATAGACTTCAAGGGAGGAGAGGTAGAATGCTGTTGCAATTTATAATAAAAATAAAAATAAAAGTCCCATACTAGCTCAGAATGGAGTGTCATAAAGGACTATTTATTTAGGGGTAGACTCACAGGAGAAGTAGTGATCAGCAGTTCTTTGCATGAGTGGGGAACTGGAACCAAATTCAGCAGCCAAGAGGCTTGTGCATGCCCCTACATCTGCATTTATAGTACACAAGACCACAACCAAAGTGGGCCAGCATCCCAAAGGCCATTGGTTGGAGGAGTTCCCACAGCACCTCCCTCTTTTGTCTAAATAAGAGAGTTCCAAGCCCAATTCAAAACTACATACAGTCAGAACAAATATCAAGTATAAAAGTTAGAATTATAACCAACATGAACAACATCAAGCAAGAAACCTATGCTAAATGTTTCAATAGTTATCCTATCCCAAAAAGTCTAAGTCTTATATTAGAAATGGTTTGGCTAAGTCATGAGAGGAAAGTAACTACAACTATGTAGTCTTCAACCCCATCAAAGACCTTGGCAGGGAAATAATATTACCTGAGTAAACGGGATGTGCAATCAACTGGCTACCTGGAGAATCACCCAAATTCTCATTTTCAATGTTGGGGCAAACAACTTTGGCTAAGGCCTAGAGTAACTGACAGACAATTTTCAGAGGCAGGGAAATTAAAAAAACCATCTTACCCTGTCTTGGAAAGGTTTGGCAGTCTTTTGGCTTGTAACATACTTGTCCAGTTTGGACACCGTGCATTTTGTCAGTGGTCAAGGCAGGGGCAGTTCTTTGCTCAAAAGCCAGTTTTGCCGAGAAGAAAACAAGCTCCAAGTGGAGTGTCTTCAGTATCCAACATTTTCTTGGGAATAGATTGGTGCTGCCAGGAGCTTTCGTGTCTCATGTCAAGAGAATCCTAAGTTATTTAAATGCCATATTCTACAGTTCTTTGGAGTGGTTGAAGATTACCTATTTATTCAGAATACAATTTCTAGGCATCTAAAGAACCTAACTAACATGACTAAAAGTTTGATTATTATAGAAGACTATCTATTAATCTGATGATGTGGGATTCCCCGCTGTATGCTATGAATATGTTGTATTACCATTAGATATTAAAGAAGATCTTTTGGCTTAGTAGAGTAAAGCCAGGTAGAAAATATGAACAGAGATATAGGGAGAGAGTAGGTGGAGTCAGGGAGACATCATGTATTTCTGCCGAAGTAGACAAGTCGGACTTTTATCAGTAAGTCACAGCCTCGCGCTGATACACAGATTAATAGAAATGGGTTAATTTAAAATGTCAGAGCTAGCTAAAAATATTCCTAAATCATTGACCAAACAGTGTTGTAATTAATATAGTTTCTGTGTGATTATTCAGGTCTGAGTTGCTGGGAAACAAACAAGCAGTCTCCACCTACAGAATGCTGTGCTGGCAGAGGAAAGATAGTTTTCTTTAAAGGTGTAGCTCCTAGCAGTCCACCACATTCCAGTGGAAGGCCACACATCCAATAATATTTGAATAGCCCAAATAGGCCTTGATGGGAAAAACAAACAAAAAACCTCCAAAAATTGGGTGGGAAGGGAAAGTGAAGGTGAACTTAGAAAAGTTACAGGAGGCAGATGAATATGATCAACCTCACTGTATGAAATTCTCTAAAATAAAATACATTTTAATAAACTCTTAACTCTGCTTCCAAAAAAAGAAGAGGAAGTCTTTGAGGACATTGAAACGAGCCAGTGAGTGGGGATTGGGGTTTGCTAGACACACACTGTCCTCTGGTGCACCCCCAAGAACCTGGAGCACAGATGCCAATGTCAAAAGAGCAATTTTTGTGACCTTTGGTTATAGCAGCCCAAGTGGCCTGGGCTCTTCAGAAGGGTTTAACTTCCTTTTCCAATTTTGCTGTGAAGGGGAATATTGACTGTGAACTTGACAGGATTTAGGGGACACGCTTTGGCCATACCTATGAAGGATGCTCTGATTAGGTTAACAGTGGTAAGACTCACCCCAAATGTGGGTGGCATCATTCCCTAGGATGACATTCTGAACCGAATGAAAAGGAGAAGAAAGCTGAGAGCCAGCATCCTTCACCTTCTATGTCTTGACTGTGGATGTGGATACATGTGACCAGACACTCCATGCTGCTGTTACCATGCTTACCCCCACCAAGGTGGACTGTTCCCTCAAACTGTGAGCCAGCACAAATTGCTGCTTAAGTAGACTTTGTCAGGTATTGTGTCACCAAGGCAACTACAACAGCTGACCTCTCCCAGATGCAGACAGGCTTCTCAACTGTTGGAGTGGGTAGAGGAACACACACATTTATACTGGGAGCACTCAGATAATCTTCCCATGAAGCACCTCTCCTTTCGTAGAAGCACCAATGGGCTCAGTGAAGCCCCTTACACCTGGGACCTGTGAGTCCCCTATCCCTGGCCACCTATGAATGCTGACTTCATGTTTGTTCCCTGAAGCTCAAAGGCCCTCAAGAATTTGAAGTTAAATTTAAAACTGAAGTCAAAGAGAAAAGAAGGCTGGTTCAGAAGCCAAATGCAGCCACTACTGCAGCCACCCTGTGGGCAGGCACATTCTCAGCATCTCTGCATGCAGGTCTTACCTTCATACAGCCAGTCGCTGAGGCCATTGTAGACCACACCCTCCTTCCCTGTAGAGACCACTCGGATCGCCTGCTTCCCAACATGTGCGCAGTAGTAGATGTTGTTCTCAAATATAAATATCTAAATTGGGAAGAAGAAACAACAGCAGAATTAAGCAAGGAGTGGGCTAGGTGTTCTTAAATTTGAAATCATCAGGCTTTTGCTCCCCTGCTCTGTACATTTGATTGAACAAAGGTGGTCATGGAAGCATTTGCGGTTGATTCCCCTGCAACATAATCCATAGTGAGGGATTGATCAGACACTCAAACTCTGAAATTTGCCCAATGTCACTATTGTTTGTCAGTGTATGTTATGGCAATTATGTTATGATTGGACAATGTGTGACTTGATACTCCTGAGTACTGGAACAATGGTACTTTGAATTGGATTGATATTTCAGCAATGTGGTTTTTCCTGGTGATTAAATTGCAGGCTAAGGGAATGGAGAGCTAGCTTTCCATCTCTCCAGCTTTCTCAGGGAGTTGGGTGGCGAGGGCCTGTCCGAGCCTGTCGTGTGTCTGGATCACAGTAGGTGGGTACTGTCATGTGACAATAGTATTCATTATGTTTTGAGGAGTTCAGATCGTGACAGGGGCTATCCCGAGGTGGAGATGTGGGGAATCTGGGAAGTTGTGGGCTGTTTGGCCCAGGCCATAACAGGCCAAGCTTCCTTACAAAAGGGTGGGAAGCAGTTGTATTGATTACTTAAAAACCCACAGTTCATTATCACCAAACACTCTTACACCCCATCCCCAGCTGACACTCTGCCCATGAAGCACAGCGACCGACATCTCTCCACAGCCCCTGGCACCTAGCACTGGGCGTCAAGTCTCTGTGAGCTGTCCATTCAAGGCTGCTCATGCACCAGGCAGTGCCTGTCCTTCCATGGCTGGTTTAGTTCCCTGAGCACAGTGTCCTCAAGGGTCATCTATGTTACAGCATGTGCCAAAGTACCTAAAAGGAGGTTTTCAGCTAAGACCCGAACTCATGGGGTCCAAAGAGACTGAGAAGCTGGAAGGACAGATAAAAGCACAGAGAAGGACCAGATCTGGAGTGGGCAAGGCAGGTGAAGAAATGGGGACAAGATTATTGGGAGCAGAGGCTCAATGAAGAAGGGACATGGAGCCAGTTTCTGAGGATCTGCAGGAGGAGACCGGTAGCCACAGAGAGCTGCTGACTAATGTCTGGGAGAGGGTAGCCCTGCTGAGGATGGGTTCAGTGTCTGTGTGGTCAGAGAAGAGGGACACGAGGGACAAGAGTCTGATGGGATGACTGTAGCCACCACAGGTGTGACCACACAGAGGGAGGAGACAGTACAGTGGGTTAGCAAGCAGTAGCCATGGCACGAGTGATCCGAGGTCCGAGCTGATGGGTAGGGGTGAGGATTTCTGGCTATTCTCTTGGGCCTCAGGGTGATGGTGACACACCAGTAGAGTTGCATTGTGGCACAATGAGTCAGACCTAGGGTGCATCACTGGCTTTCTAGGGGAGGGGACAGAGTTGGTGCATGCGATGGTTCTCAGAATGCAAAGTGACAGATGACCCTGGGGAATTTTACAAAATTTCTGAGGCTCAGATGATCAGTCCAGCCAGAGTCTCTGCAGTGGGATCCAGGCAGAAGTATTCTGAAGTACATCCTGATGCCTTTGATGTGCAGTCAAATTTAAGATTCAGTGGCCCAGGGACTGGCCCAGCTCCCAAGTCTTCACACTGAGACAGCCTATGGGCAGAGCCCCCGTCAGTTCTGCCCACGCGCCAAGCATCTGGACCTGGACTTCACGGTACGCAGACCACACCAGCTAGCGAGCAGATCAGGAAATAGGGCTAGTTTCGTTTGTAGCTTGGTTTTGTTAAAAGAAATTCTAGAAAAAATATTGAGAGAAAGTGTTTTGCTTAATACAGAAAAACAAAAACACAGACTCTTGTATTTCCTTTGTTTACAGTACGGGACAAACACGGACTCTTGTATTTCCTTTGTTTACAGTACGGGACAAACACGGACTCTTGTATTTCCTTTGTTTACATATGGGACAAACACGGACTCTTTCCCGCCTCCTTTGTTTATGGCACTGGAAACTGACATCGGGTCTTACCCGAGTTCTACCCCCTCCCCAGTTTTCCTTTCAGTTTTTTTTTCTTTTCTTTTTTTTTTTTTTTGGTTTTTCGAGACAGGGTTTCCCTGTAGTTTCTAGAGCCTGTCCTGGAACTAGCTCTTGTAGACCAGGCTGGCCTCGAACTCAGAGATCCGCCTGCCTCTGCCTCCCGAGTGCTGGGATTAAAGGCGTGCGCCACCACCGCCCGGCTCCTTTCAGTTTTTATTTTGAGGTTCCATTAAACTCTCCAGGCTGACCTCAAACTTGGGACCCTCCTGCCTCAGCTTCCTGAGTGGCTGGGCTGACGGGCCTGCCCCTCCAGTCCTGTGAAGGTTTTATGTCAAAATCCAGCATAGTGGCTCTGGAAGCTTCTTTCGCTACTGGTTTTTGGTGTTGGCTTCCCGTTTTCTAACATGTTCACTTCAAGCTGAAGCAAGCTGGAAAGCTTCCAGAAGCAAGGGCACATCCTAATTTAATTTATGCACCTGTTCTTACAGGTCTGCCTAGGATGAACCCCTTAAATCTGAGCTCCTTTTCTGCACTGCTGGCAGTGGCTTTTTGAATCAAGTCGGGCTGCAGCCAATTAGTAGATTGCACGACTAAAATGTGCAGTGCTGGGTATTTCTGCCTCGGCTTTCCGGGGAGCTGCAGAGAGGAGCGCTCTGTGGGGCACTCTTCACATTCGCTGCTCTGCATTCTGGTGATGTCAGGAAGGAAGGTAAGACACTGTCAGTGCTGTCTGTACATCGGTGGTGCTGGGTGCAGGAACAGTGAGGTGCTGGGGTGTAGCTCCTGGCCCATCCATGTTGGGATACAGGCCTGGCTTTTAACCATTAGGCCCGCAGCAGGCAGAGGGTTCAGGATCTTATTCTTCCAAGTGGATGTGGCAGGGGCTGACAATGTTCCAGAAGAGGCTGCTGACATTTAAGACCTGGCCATACATGCCTCAATCCTTCTGCCTAGCCCACATTGGCCTCCCTGCCTTAGTTTGCTACATTCCTCATATTTCCTGACCTGATAGAGAAGACAGCCTTCTCTCCCCTGCTTCACCTCACAGATTCCAGCCACAGTCGTCTTTACCAAAGGACCATTTTAAAATGCCCTTGGGGGCCTTTTCCTTTCACTTCAGAATACAGTTTACCATCTGGTGGTGAAGGTCCGCCATGACTAAAATCTGTCTGTATGTTTAGCCCCTTCTTCCCTGCAGGCCTGGCTGAGGTACTCGATGTGATGACATGGGAGCCGGGGCTGTCTGTGGCCTGTGGCAGCTCAAACTCAAAGTGGGAATCCAGTTCCACACAGCTCAGGGCTCTCTGGGCTAGGACAGTGGACACCCAGTACCAGAATCATGGTGATGGACCCTTAAGTCAGTTGTTGGCTTCTGTTTTTTTTTTTTTTTTTTTTTTTTTTTTTTTTTTTTTTTTTTTTTTTTTTTTGATATTCCCACTTGTGATACTTCTTTGGGAGGTCCTAGAAATTTCTGGGTTGGAGGAAATAGACTGTGAAAGCCAGGTCCTAGAAGATGACCTTAGCATGGGTTGAGGCCGAGTAAATGGATGAATGGGCAGCGCTGAGAACGGCACAGCACACAGCACACGCAGTAAGTCCAGGAGCACACCTCCTGCTCCTGTCGGTTGCCACCCGCTCGCTCTGCCCGGGGTGTTAGTGGGAGGGTCTGTGGGAAGGCACCGTGTGAAGGGGGTAAAAAAAGGTGTGAAAGATAGATACTTTCAGTTTCTATGAGGGCTAATCCACCTGTCTCCTCTTTTCATTGGCTGAGTCCTCCACAGGCAGCCATGTTAAACACTTGGTCGCCAGCTGGGTCTACCACGGGGGTATGATGGCTAATACCAACTGTCAACTTGGTAGGGTCTACAATCACCATACTGCAGTTCTTCCTCCCTGGCAGGCTGCTATTTGAAGGGGACACTGCAGCCCCAAATTGTTTCATACGTGATTGAGATAGTCCGCCAGAATTCCACTTCCTCCACACCATGCTAGCAAGTGCCGCTGTGATAAGGTTAGGAAAAAGGATGAGTACCCATGTCTCTGTCCTGAAAATCATACTGAATTTACTCCAGGCATTGAGGTACAGCAGCTGAGCAAACAGCCCCTTGACAAGTGATGGAGGCCCTCAAATATTTCACATTCAGATGGGCTACTGCCTCTCTTGGCAAAGTATCTAAAGCTTTTACCTGTGTTTTAGTCTTAATAAAACTAATTGCTGCTTTAGTTTTGAATGTGCATTATTCTCAGTTTCTTGAAGAAGGCACCGAGAACTGGGAAGACAGCCAGAGACTCCCAGTGACGGTCAGAAAGGGACTGGATTCCCAAAGCTGTCTTTCCTGGGTGCAGCTATTTGTGGTGGTTTGAATAAGAATGGCCCCACAGGCTCACAGATTTAGATGCTTGGTCATTAGGGGGGCACACTATTTGACAGGGATTAGGAGGTGTGGCCTTGTTGGAGGACGTGTGTCACTGGGGGTGGACTTCAGGGTTTCATAAAGCCAAGCCAGGACCAGTGTGGCTCTCTCTTTGCCTGCTTCCTGCCTATCTAGATGTAGAAACTCTCAGCTACCTCTCCAGCACCATGTCTGCCTGCATGCTGCCATGATCCCCACCAGGATGAGAATGAACTGAACCTCTGAATGTAAGCCAGCCCCTATTAAATGCTTCCCTTTTATAAGAGTTGCTGTGGTCATGGCGTCTCTTCACAGCAACAGAGCACCAACTAAGACACTATTATTCCTCTTTCCATGGAAGAATGCTCTACCAGTAGTCATCTAAATGATAATCTGAATCATCTGGGTTATGACTAATAGGGACTTCCTGTGTCTGTGTGTGTGTGTCTGTGTGTGTCTCTCTCTCTCTCTCTCTCTCTCTGTGTGTGTGTGTGTGTGTGTGAAAACGGACACCTTTAATATTTATAGAACCAACTCACAGAACACTAGCGGGAAAGTGCAGTCACATGCTCTCTGGCTACCAATACAGCTGGAAGAGATGCCCAGCTAAAGAGGTGGCTAATTACGTGAGGAACCAGGGATGAGATAATTACTATAATTGGGTGCAATTAGCTTTTAGTTGTGGAAAATCAAGGCCAAAAGGGAACCATACTGAATAGCTTTTGTTAAAACAAAAGGACGGTGGCACAGCGGTGGGTGGGCTGGTGACAGAAAAGGCCACTGGACTTGAAGTGGAACCTGATCGTGGTCTCCAGCTGCCGGCTGCCTGGCTCTAGCAGGCCGCTTGCCCTTACTTCATCTGCTCGCCTTTGCCGCAGAAGAGGACTTGGGAGGGCTATTTCTAAGAGAGTTCTTCCACCTGTGACCACACTGAAATCTAAAATTCCCAAGACCATTTACAACCGGAAAATAGCTGTGGAAGATTGGTTAGTCAGTCTATGGCCAGTTTGACTGAAGTGAGAGCTGTTCACCACAGATGTTCACCACAGATGTTCACCACAGCAGAATAGTTATGGTGAACTCAAAATCTCACACCAAAGCTGAACGTAGTGTCTCCCCGAGACGATGAAAAGCCTCAGCGATTGCATTTCCTAAGCTTCCCCCAGTCACTGTTTACACCACTTTTGAGGCTCAGGATCACCTCCAGGTGGTGGTGAAGGTTCCAGCTGCCTCTCCCGGTCCATTCTGCTCTTTCTCTTGAGTTATTTCATCAGATATGACTTTACCGACATTTCTTCAGCTGAGGTCATGATATGTCATCTGAAACTATTTGGGCGGGCTTTTCTAATCTGTTGACACTGCAATACACTGTCATCTAAAAGCTTACGATTGAGAACTATGTTGTAATCAAGTAACAAAACCACCCAGAACAGAACAAAATACAAACCCCGTGTTTTAATTACGCTTATGATTTTCTGTTGGGCTGCATTCATAACTGTCCTTGGAGGCATGTGGCAGGTGGGCCTTGGCTTCGCTACATGTTAGTGTGAAACAGACTGGTGGAAAAATTGTGGAAAAATCATCAGCTTTGGTCAGGTGATGGTCACAAGTAGGTTATATGTTTCTCAAGATTGCTGAATAAATTTCCACTGGGCCTTGGAACACTGCAGTAAACACTGCATAGCTGACTCATGCTGTTGGAACTTCACACACAAAGTAGTGAAGGGTGTAGGTCGAGAAGCTGAGCAGAGAGAAGCTGAGCAGAGAGAGACCCTCCAGTCACAACTGAGTAGTGCCTACAGCTGCTGCCAGCACCCATAGCTGCTTCTGGAAGGCCTTGGTCTCTGTTCAAACTACAAAGGCTCCTTCTAGTCCCAGGAGCAGTTTCAGTAACAGGGCATTGGAGGGCAAGTTAGAATCACCAGTGATGGGTGAGAGATTGTGAAACGCTCTGTTCTGGGTAGAACGTGACCTCCAGCTAACATTCTGTTCCTGTTGTTTGGAAACCTAGCAAAGGGAGACTCTGACGTCTGCTGGTAGACAGTACGCTATGGGAAAAGTACATCTGGACGAGAGGAGTGGTGGGTGTGGCAGAAGCCGTAGGCATAGGAGGCAGCAGTAGGCATGGGAGGCAGCCGAGGGTGCCAGCGGCAGCTGTAGGCATGGGAAGCAGCAGTTGACATGGGAGGCAGCCTTGAATGCACCCACTCTGATCACAGGGACCTTTCTCACTTGGCATGAGCCTGGGGATGTCTCCATTATGGTAGTTTGTAACTACCTAGAATCCAGACCTCTAGCTTCCAAGAAAGAAGGTAAGGCCGTGTTCACACTCACAAGGGTTCTCTTCTCTTTCAAGAGGAATATGGGGGCAGATCTCCTGGAGCTGGAATTACAGGTGGTTATGAGCTGCCTGACATGGGAGCTGGGAACCTGCAATAGTGCGGGTTTTTACTGCTTTGATGAAATACCGTGGCCAAAAACCAACTTGGGAAAGAAAGGGTTATTTTGCTCACACTTTCACTGGCCATAGTCCACATCAAAGTAAGTTAGAACAGGAACTCAAGCAGGGCAGGAACCTGAAGGTGATAGAGAGGCCATGGAGGGGTGCTGCTTTCTGGCTTGTTCCTCATAGCTTGCTTAGTCTGCTTTCTGATAGAACCCAGGGTCACCACTCACAGTGAGTAGGCCTTCCCACGTCAATCTTCAATCAAGAAAATACATCACAGGTTTGCTCACAGGCCAATCTGGTGGGATCATTTTCTCAAGTGAGGTTTCTTCTTCCAGAATGACTCCAGCTTGTGTCAAGTCAACATCAAACCAGCCAGCACAGAACCAAACGGGTCCACCGCAGGACATGCTCTTAACAGCTGAGCTCTCTCTCCAGCCCCCATGTGGTGCATTAATTAATTGTCCCTTGGTTCTGTGATGTATATTCTGTTTTTCACTGCAACAGAAATACTGTGTGCATTATGAAAAACATTGTCAGCGACTTACCTTCCTGAGACAAGTTTCTATACATGGAAATCACGAGTCCCGCTCATTGTGCTATAATGTATGGTTAAAGGACATGGATAAGCAGATCGAAGAACTGCACAGAGGCCTAAAAGCACCAGTGTGTTTGTGATGATGGAAAGAAATTGTTCTACATGGTGATTATTTTGATTATCAACTTATCAAAGTCAGAGCCCAAACAATGCTGAATACCACTATGAAGGCGGCATCCTCTCCCACAGAGTTAGTTCAGACAGGCAGAGCACCTGGGAAGCAACCAGCAGATCCTATCAGGAGATGTCTCTAGCATTAGATAGATGAAGAAAGAGCACCCAGGGAGGGGTGGACACGTTTAGCTATACACAAACTCACTTCGAGAAACAAGGGTTGGGGCTGGCGCTCTGTTGTGCAACACAGCAGCTATGACTGGCAGTAATTTGCAGTCTGTCTCAAAACACCTAAGGAGACGATTTGGAATAGTCTCAACATAAAGTCAGAAATGCTAATTACCCTGATGAGGTTACCACATTCTGTATATGTGTATGGAAATACCACGGTGCACCACATATATGTGCCGTTATTACATATCAGTTAGAATAATCAAGAATAAGACCAGAGAAATGGCTCAGAGGGCAAAGACACTTGCTGCCAAGCTTATCAACCTGGATCCAAATCCTAGAATCCACATGTTGGAAGGAGAGAACTGTCTCCCACAAACTGTCCTCTGATCTCCACAAACCTGCCATGGCACATCCATGAGCACATGCACACACACACACACACACACACACACACACACGTAAAATAACGTTACCAGAGAAGATCAGGAGGTAAAGGTTCCTGGAAGTAAAGTGTAATTGCTGCTCCACAGCCACTTCCCTCAAAACTCACGAGCTCAGTTGCCTAAGCTTGGAGGGAGATGACCCAGAGATTTACATACATGTGCTTGCATGCTTTCTCAGGAACTTGGGAGAACAGAAGGCTCAGTGGCCCGAGAACTTAAGAGGGCGATGACATACAGATTTACATGCACACATTCACACGTACTTCTCATGGAACTTTCCCTAAATGGTTGGAAATCATTCCCTGGGTAAAGAGCTCAATTTCTTCAGCTGACTCTTCGATATACAGGCAATATAAACATTATTTCTTTCCCCTGCTCTTTAACCATTTCACCGTCCAAGGGGGCGCAGTGACCTTCTACTATCAATCTGTCATTTGGTGGGGACAGCCAGTATTCTTGGTCATGACAGCTTTGAAGACTTGGCAAGTCTTAACCCTTTTATATTGATAGAGTCAGCCCCAAGAATACCTCTTAGGCCATGTGCTATGGTTAAGAAGCTAGACGATTTTGGCAATGACTCAAATTTCCTGTCTAGTCTTAGAATCAATAATAATGTTATTAGTTTATAACACACATGCTATTCTTTGGTATTTTATTGCTTCGTATTTTAATGATAACCAGTTTATTTTGCATTCCCCCATTACCCTGTCAGCCTGAGATCCAGTATACTTGGTTCTTTCTTTTAGGTCCTGCGCAGGCAGTTGCAGGATGTGGCAACGCCCCTATTAATTGCTCTGCCATTTGATTCCCCCCAAAACATGGATAATCACATCTGCTGAGCCTCTAAGGATGAAAGGTAATAATCTGCAGGACAAAGCCTTTTGAACACATTTAAAAATAACAGGTTATTAGCGTAATCAATATCATGGGCCAGGCTCATCCTCTTCACTGGTGACACTGTTCTCTTCATAGCACCCTTGCCTTCCTCCTGCTCTGACATGTCCTCCTCTGCCCTTTCCTGCAAAATTCAGAGCAACGTATCCCCTTCAATCTCCATCCCATGAGTGAAGACAGGATTAAACCTGAAAGGCAAAACTCAGGGGAGAGAGGGGAGGGTTTAAGATAGACTGACCACGCATCTTTCCAGAGAGTACTGGCCATTGCCCTTTCCCAGTGCCCACCGGAACCAAGACAGAGAGTCCAGAAGTCATGGAGGAGATCTGCCCACCAGTATGATTCTCAGTAGAGAAGGCAAAGTCTTTTCCAAAACAGGCACTGAGAAAAATCTCAGGATGTTCCATGACTGATCAACTCTCATTTTACACAGAGAACTGTAATTTATTACTTTTCAAATTCTAAGGGGGAAAATCCCCCCAAACAGCCTACCCAGTGTTTATGGTAGAGGTATTTGGTTTGGCATGGGGTGAGGGAACATCCTAACTAAGTACACGGATGTAACACTCCTAATGCTTCCAGGGCAGACCGGTGGTTCCAGCCAAGGTAGCCATGTGCACCAGGCCTTCACAGTCCTATGTGGTTCATAAACTCCCTCCCTCACAGTGGGTCTGAGAAACACAGGTGTTGACCATAGGATGGCCTGGACAGGCTTCCCAGGGTTTAGCAGGTGTTGGCAATTGCTGGGAGGAGCCTCCAGGTGTCTTAAGGACAGCTAAGAGGACATGCTGTCCACTTCATCTGTAGGGTTGGCAGGTCCATTTGGACAGTCATACCTGAGCTGAGATCAGAAGGTGAACAGGGCATGGCTAGGATATGAGCATCCCAGGACAGAGGGCTACACTTGCTGAGGTCCTGGGTCACTCAGAGCAACTCATCAGAGGAACGAAGAGGGCCAGAATGGTTGATCAAGGCCGAGGGTGTGGGCATGGGACTAAGGAAGATGTAAGAGTGGCTAATGAGATTTTTAGAGGTGCCCTAATAATCATGTTCCTTTATCTGAGAACAGTGGGAGACCCCTGAAGGGCTGGCCATGCTTTTACAGTGGCTGACTGTTTGTTCTAAAGGAGGAAATGAGAGCTGCTTTCCCCACCGTATACATTGTATGGAAGAGCAGAGGGGACAAGGGAGATTGGCGGAGGGCTTGGATGAGGGATGACCATGGCCATGGCCATGAAGCTGCAGCGAGCTGGTAGCTCAGCAAGTAGTTCGGCATGTAGAATCCCTATAGCTTGATGCTGCTCTAGACACAGGTAAGGAAATAATACTCACTGAGGAGTCTAGCAGAGCACAGGGGTCTGCCCACCATAAATCACCATGGCCCTCGGGTGGACACAGAAAATGGTTTCCTGTGGTCACGAGGAGCTATTCCTGTGCTTGGTAGCTCTTTAGCCTCAGGCAAAGCTGGGCTATGTGTGAAGGTGGCTTTGGTATCTATAGCTATTCACCAGTCCCGTTGTGTCGTTAGCCAGCATTGTCACCCACACCTGAGACTGCACTGTCCCAGGCAGCACCCGACAGCCTTCGTCCCACCCAGAACCAGCATTCCAGGCTCGGCCTTGTGGTCTTCAGCTAGTAGGTCTAGTTCTTTACCCCTGGAGCCTGTCACTGTTTTAGCGACTGGTCTCCTGTGCCACCAGGAAAGTAGTGGCAACAAATAAGTCCCCCGGAAAGATCAACATTCTCTCCTATGGGCAGACATTTTCCTTAGTATGATTCAGGACCAAGGTATCTAGAGATGTACACTGTCCCGCTAGAGTGCTGGGAGGCATGGAAAACTTACACAGGAAGTGCTCCCAGGAGACTTCCTAGACCCTGAGCTCCTAGTGCAGGAAGACACTCACATGGCCTGCATTGAGAGTAGCTATGTTGCTGGACTTCTCATTCAGTCACAGTTGCTGGACCAGTGAGTTTATCTACCAGCAAAAAGACTGTGGCATGAACCTGGGGCATGGCTCTATGCTAAGCTTTATTGATAAGTAGGGCTAGCCATTTCCTTTAAACTCCATTGTTTCTCCCCTCTGTTCTGTGGCTTGGAGTGGGAGGCTGTCTGTGTACTGTTATCCTCTTCCCTGGGCACTGGAATGGTCTGTAGTCCAGGTACATGCATTCCAAGGATTCTATTCCTGCAATAACAGGGAAGGGGGCTTCATGTTGGGCTCCTGATTTTCTGAATGGTCCAGGTTCTCAGCCTTAGAGAGAGTCCAGGCTGCCTACTCCCCCTTACCTCCTGGGTCCAAGAGCTGCAATGATACAGCTCTCGGGAGTGGGTGGGGTTGAGCATATCTTTTCTGACTTTACAGAGTGGACTGTTTGTAGGGATAGAAGATGAACAGCCAGGACTCTAGCCAGAGAGGGCTGCAGGAGAGGGGCAGCGGGATGGATAGAGGGGTGAAGAGACAGTCCCCAGCATGACCAGAAAGGAATGAAGAAACTCGCCAGAATACCATGAGTTTCTGGATTCATCTATGCTTGGTACTAAATATCATTGCCTACCACATATATGGGGACATGCCCTTCTTCATTGGTTCCAGTTCCAGGCAGGCTCCTATCTTTTATAGTTGAAACATCCAACAAACATGGGAGTCCTGATCAACTGCCAGGCCTCTATCTCCACCCATCCCCTTTCCGCTCCTTGGCTCTCCTCATGCCAGGAAGCACAGAGGGCATAGATCTGCATCCTGGAGGTGGTCCTCATCTGCTTCAGGCAATCTTTCCCTGTGCTTGAAGGCAGAGATCTGTGTGGTTATGGCAGACAGTGTGTGCTGACTCACAGGCTAAGTTCAGCTATTGATACTGTGATTTGCTGAGATGGAGCTCCTGTGTTTGCCACAGAACTTGGGATTTTATTGTTCTGGCTACTGCCGCTACCACGTGGTGATCCATAAGCCTTTTACAGTGAGTGGTTGCAGAGATGAAGACAAATCTACGTTGGCAGCAATAGAAAAGTGAATGTCTTGCAGGTAAAATCATGGAGTGTGCTAAATTATAGACCACACCAGCAGTTCCTGCACATCCTGCCACCTCAGTGCCACTAGATGGTACTGATCACAAGGATCCAACAAGAAGGATGGGGAAGTCCAGGCTATGGGAAACACTCAAAGGCAGAGCAGGGGAGAAGACTGCTTCTTTGACTCTGGTGTATAGACAGTCTTAAGGGGATCAAAGACAATGGCCTCATAAGGTAAACACTAGAACACAGTTGGCAGAGCCCACTCTGCTTGTGTGGTAAGACAAAGCAAACAGCAAGGTGTTGTTGGGACAACGAGAGCTTTGTAGGGACATCATAGCTGAGCCTTGAAAAGGCTCTCACGTGAGGTCCCTGGGCACCTTACTCATGAGTATGCTGGGGACAGCACTTGCCTGCTCTGGGGAAACCATGCACTTCTTCATGGGGTGGAAATCCTTTGGTATATGTGCAAACAATCTCATTGACAGTCCATCCAGAGAAGCTGAACACATTCCACACACGACATCTAAGGAGCCTGGGGAAACTCAGGCAAGTCTCAAGGTTCAGCAGTACCCAGGAGCTCATCTTTCTTAGGCCTTTCTACTCAAGAGAGCTGGATCTGGAGTCAGGTCCTGCCACCTGGCTGTCAGGTAGTCACCTGCTCTGAGGAGACATGTCTACATTCTCCATCCAAATGGCCAGACCTTGGGCCCTCTTCAGCCTTCTCCCCATGAACACGGAGGTCCCTGTGACAGTGGAGCCTTGCTGTGTATACGTCTGAACCCTCCTGCAACAGAGCTTCTGCCATCCTGCTGCTATTTGCTATATCATGGAAGCACACACCAGTGAGCCCCAAGTAACAACTGCCATTTCTGCACACATTTTCTGTGCACGGAGGAATTTTGAGACAAATGTATTTTATACTCCCCTGGTATTTAGTGTTGTCCAGACAAGACTCTGAGAGTTTTAGCATTTTCATGTACATAATCCTACAATGTCATATCACCATGAATTGCCCCTTCCACTGTAAGGCCAATAGTATAGCTTAGCAGGGGTGCATCTGAAAAGGTGAGGAGCTAGGATTCGCACCTGAGCCGAGTCAATAGCTCAAGCTCTGTGCTTCCCTTGTCCCAATGATATGGAAGGGCCAAAGCCATCCTCACTTTGAAGAAGACAAATTTGGCTCAGCAACATTGAGCTGTCACACTGAGAGTAAACAGACCAATCAGAAAAGCATCTCGTGCCACTCAGGATCAGTGGTTCTTGAAGGGCCTGGCTATGCTGGGCACAAGACAGGAATGATCATTCTTAGGACCTGCCCACATCCACTGGGTCAAATGCTGGCAGGAACCTAGCCCAATGGGGTGTGTGAGCCCTTTTGATACAGAGCACGGTGATCATGAGACCTTCACACCTGTCCTTGTGGCCTCTTTCAGTTGGAAATCTATAATATACAATGATTGCTCTAGGCACAGACCAGTGCTGAGTCTCAGAGGGAATGGGCTTGTGGCCAGACAAGATACCATGACCCCAGAATTTCATGGGCTCGGAGAGAACGGATGGATTTATCAACTGCTGGAAAACAATCTGAGACATGCTCACACCACACAAGTCTTCTGTATTGCAACTAAATTCAAGCCTCATTGCCTGCCAAGAGCCATCCCCTGACTCCAAAGAAGTGAATGAATTTTCAGCATCATCTTAAGATGATAGAAAAATCAATTTTTCTTGGAGCATTTCGGGGATATTTTGGTATACTGTCCAAATATGAATACTCGCTGAATTTTAGTGAAATGGAAATGCTACAAGGGATATGTCACTCAAGTGTCCCTGGTTGAATAGACTGGATTGTACTGACATGTCATGCACACTGGTGACATCAGGCATGTGATGGAGAATAGTAACATTAGCTGTGTAGGGTGAAATGGTTGCTGGAGATGGGAATTGGAAAGGTGACACTAGGCTTATGGGGTGGACTGGCACACTGGATGTGTGGGATAGCAGAGGGTGTGTGGGGTTGAGTGGTGACACTGGGTGTGCGGGGTGGAACAGTGACATTAGACAAGTGAGTCTGAACGTTGACACCAAGCATGTGGATTGGTGACACTCGACATGTGAAGGGGACAGTTACTGGTTTGAGTGTGTGTTGTAGCCTCCCCTGTATATTGCAGGAAAACTCATCATTCATTGCACTCCTCTCCCTCCAAGTTCCCCAGTACCTGACATGCATTCTATTCAGTGTGTGGAGATGAGTACCAACACTCCAGTCTACCTGCAGGGACTCCTGCCAGTCACAGACATTCAGACATGCCTCTCCTGAGGGTGGTCCTGCCTATCACCACCTCCCCAGGGAGGAGTCTAGGGATGACCATCCATCCACAATGTCCCCATCTCAGATACAAATGTCAGAAGTGTTTGGAGCTACATGCTGGGAAGAGGTTGACCTAGTGTTCTTACCTGTTGCTGTGTCAAAATGCCCTGACACAAGCCACTTAGGGGAGAGATTTCAAAGCACACAGTCCAGGTTACAGCCCAGCACTCTGAGGAAGTCAAGGCAGAGACTTGAAGCACCTAGTCACATCCCACCCCCAGTCAGAGGGCAATGACTGAATGCACGCATGCCCATGCTCAGCTCCTCCTTCCTTTTCATCCAGTCCAGATTGGGGGGTATTTCCCCCACATCCAGCATAGGTCACCTTAGTTAACACAGTCCAGGGTAGGTCACCTCAGTCAACCTAATCAGGAAAAGCCCTCTCAGGCACTTTCTGGGAAGAGTCTCCTCTCCCAGGTGATCCTACATTGTGTCAAGTTGACAGAGCCATCACTTGGCTAGGTGTGAGGTACCCAAAGGTGCTGGGCATGGCCTCCTCCATCTATGATCTGACTCGTTTCTTTGTTAGCCCCTGAAAGAATGGGCCTGAGACTAAATCAGATAACTCACAAGAAAGGCATCAATAGGATTAATTTATAGAAACTAACCAATTTTTCTATTAAACACATGCACATTTAATTAACCATGGACTATAACTAAATGTAGCTGATTTAAGTCGGGGTGGAATTGAATTATATTGGCAAAGGCTTTCTAAAAATCATGAAATTAGCATAATCTCTCTACAAATGTATGCTCACCTGATCTGCGAGGCTGCAATCAGAATGGGTGATGAGACGTTCAGAACACAATTTGCAAGTACGAATCAAGAGATTTAAAAATTGTTGATATTTTTTGACTAGATAATTCCACTTCAGAAGCATTTCGGGTGCAGGGGTGTTCTACGGTGTGACTGATAATATGGGACACTATAAATAGCCTAGCTGTCGACAGGAAAACAGCTGGCTACATTTTCATAAATCTATTTCCCTGAAACATTATGTAACTATTAAAATTCTGTTTACAACAGGCTTTTAATTGTCTAGAGAGCTGATCTTGTCATAGTGGGCAAAATAGTTGGGTTATCAAATTAATTATAACTTCAGAAAGTACATGCCGTTCAGGAAACGGGAGAGAGAAACAGAACAAAAATATTAATAGTAATTATATATTGTGGGTTTGTCAGTGTTAGTAAATGAAGGCCCTTTTCTATTATATATATATTATATGTATATAAAGTATCTCACATATGAGATATATTTTACTTTCTCTGCTCCATAGTATTTTTACAAGGGGAAAAGAGACACATGATAAAATTTTATCAGGCACCTGTGATGACCCTGGCCTCAGCCACAGGAACTGGAGGAGAGGACATTCTGCCTGTGGCATGTCTATGTGATGGGAATGGCCTCCAGACACATTTTCTGCATTCTGTGGGTGCTGACGGAGCCACAGAATATTATTCTAGAAGGGTGGCTCTACCCTGGGCATGGCAGAGCCCTTCTAGAAACAGGAGACATTTCTGCTCTAACAGTCCCTTTCTCTCCACACCTGCTGCCCTTTTCCTGTTGCCCAATAATATCCAGGCCCACGGAGTTGCTATCCGGCTGTATTCCAGAGCGCTATAGAGACTCAGTGAAACTTCAAGTCCTGGGGACTGGGCTGACTACACTCCTCCTAAACAGTAAGTATGGGCAAGCAGCTGGCTGAGGGAAGGCGTCGCAGGACAAGTAGAGAGAGGAGACATTCCTATGGTCTAGTGGTGCAGAATATTTGTTTACACTGTGAAGCTCTGTCTCTGCCTAAGGGGCCTTCTGATTGGTTTAATAAAGAGCTAAATGGCAATAGATGGACAGGAGAGATAGGCAGGACTTTCAGGGAAAGAGGAATAGAAAGGGAAAAAGAATCTAGGCTTAGAGGAGACCCCAGGGAAGCGCTGAAGAGGTGGGACATACAGCACAGAGCAGAGGTAACAGCCACGTGACAGAACGTAGATTAATAGAAACAGGTTAAGTTATAAGAGTTAGTTGGGGAAAAGCCTAAGCTAAGGCCAAGTTTTCAAAATTATTAGTAAGTCTCTGTGTCATTATTTGTGAGCAGATGGCTGACAGAAAAGCTTACTAAAATCTGGTCACAGATACACGTCTTAGCAAATCTCACAGCAAGGTGGCTTTGGACCAGGTCCAACGTCAGCTCCAGCACCAACTTGACAAGGAACCTTGCATGACCCACTGTCCCAGGCTGACCTTATCTGTGATGGTCAGCTCTGTCAGTTTAACACGCTGTAGGATCATTGGAGAAGAGTCTCAAGGGGGAACTGTCTAGATTGTGTCAGCCTGTGCCTTGTCTGTGAGGGATTTCTTAATTGGGGTAACCGGTGATAAGACCCACCCTGAATGTAGGTGGCACAGTCTTAATGAGCTGGGCCCTGGACTGTATAAAAGTGGAGGAACTGATAGTGGTACCTATACCTGGGGCAACAGACAACAGTCTGATTGGACTTAAGGCCTGCTTCATAGGACAGAATTCATGTGTGGTACTGAAATCAGTCAACCATCTGTTGCTAGTGAGGTCATGACCCTAGAGGGCTACTATTGCCACCATAAACCAGCATAATTCCCAACCACACTCTCAAAACCTGTTTTTATACCCACTGCTCATCAAAGAAGCTTTTTTTTTTCAGCCGACAAAGACCATTACAGAAATCTGCAAATGGCCAAAATGTTGAGAAGAACCCTGATCGTGGTGTACCCATCCACAGTTGATATTCTTACAGCATGACCTCTACAACTAAGGCTCAGGGGACACTTGGGAAAAGGGGTAGAAAGATTCTAAGAGCCTGGGGACCAGGATATCAGCCCTGAGATAGCACCTTCTATACATATCAGGGAGCTGCATCTTGAAGTCTTAACAACACTGTCACCTGAACAAGACCTGCACAGTGACAACCAGCTGACATTCCAATGGGGATGGGGTCCAAAGTGGACCTTGGGAGGTCCCATCCTAGATGAGGAGCAATGGGCAATGGTTGCTAGAGTAGGCGAATCAGTTTTCCCTAGGAATGAGCTCCCAATAGGGTTCTTCAATCCCAAGTGGTAAACCCTAAACATGTATACATATGATCAACTCAGTAGGTTGTGTGCGTATATGCATGTATGTATATATATATACATGTTATATATACACACATATACAGGTATATATGTATGTATAATAATTAAAGTAGAAGTCATAAATATGAGAGGGAGTTGGGAGCATGGGAGAAGTTGGAGGGAGTGGAAATAATTTACCACACCCATCTATGAAATTCCAAATAAAATAATGTAAAAAAGTAAAATATTCAGAGACCATGAGCTGAGCTCAAGCAAAGCCTCTTGCTGTCTCCTGACGGTGAACAAGTTCACTCAGCCTCCTGCTGCTGTGGCTGCCCTACTCTGAGGGGCTGCCACTTGGAACTGTTCCCTAAAACAAACCCTTCCCCCTGCAAGGTGCTTTGTCAAGGTGTTTTTGTCACAGCCACTAGAAAGGAAACTCAGACATTATCCATAAATGACCTTGTGTGACTGACATGGAGTCCCTGAGAAACCCTTGTTTGCATCATGCGTTCCCTTCCTCCTTCACGTCTGTAAAGATGGCATCATAGCTCTGTAGTGGCATCAGTCATACAAAGTCGCATGACAGAAGCAGGATCCGGGAACTTGTGGGACCTTGGTCCTCTCTTCATGTCAGTGGGAGGGGACCTGCTCCCCCTATGAGAACGCTGGAGCCTGTCTTAGATTCCCCCTGGCTGAGACCCAAGTCTCACAGTGCAGCTGGGGACTTGCCCCCTGCAGCCAAACTGTGAACCAGCTTTAGGGAGGCTCAGGGCAAGCAGCTGACTATGAGGCCCTGGCCACCCACACCACAGCACTGACCACCTTAACGTGCATGAAAGGGGCAGTAACCACATCAGCTACATCCTCAGAGCACCCCATTAGGCTCTCTCTAAGAGAAAACAAGGTAGGAGAAGCTGGGTGGATGGCGCCCCGAGGCAGAGTCAGCAGGTGGCAGATCTGGGTCTGGATAAGGTGCCAGTTTCAGGTCTGTGCCCAGTGGCCTCAGGGCTAGACTGTTCCTTCCTCTACCTCAACAGTCTACTTCAGCTACGGTGGTGGAGGAATTTCTCCATCCAAGACTTCAGAAGTCTTGGTAACTTGAAAACCTTATCATTTATCACCCAGAAGCACAATATAAGTCTAGCCAGCCCTGGGGATGCCTTGGGTAGTTTTTTTTTCTCACTCTTTCATCTCTCTTCCTGCTTAGTTCAAACCCTCAAAAGGTCCAGTGGATCCTTAGGTCACCAGATCCAAGATCGTGGGGGAGGCCCTTCAGTGTCCACATTGTCCAGTCTACAATGTCAAGACTCCTTCCCTCTAACAAATGACAAACTACAGCAAAAAACAAAGAGAACGAGACAATAACCTACCAAAATACCATTCTCAACTTCATGACTCCCCTATGATGGAAGCCAATGTCCCCCTGGCCCGAGAGTAATGAAATATCTGAGAAAGAATTCAGAATCTTACTTTTAGAAATATTCTGTGGGCTAGAACTAGGGACTCCTGCGGACATTTAATGGCAGTAGTTAGGTCTGTCTCTCTCTCGCACCCCACCTCTGACTTCCTGGGGTAGATCATGGCTTTTCCAAAAGGCTCAAATTTGTTTAAAGATAGATGTGGCTATACCTCCCATAGAATGAGGGGCCTGTTGGGACTCAGTGCTCATCTGAGGAGAGCCCCCAGCCTGTGAGGGCAGCTGCCAGGGCCTCCCCCCTGTTTACAGGGCTGAGTGAGGACATTTCCAAGCTCAGCGGGAGCATGTGATGGAAGATTTTAATATTCGGCTGACTTTGTGCTGCAAGGTAGGTAATTAGCACTTCTGGAAAACCAGTGCACTCCAGAATTTAAGCAAAACAAAAATGTTAATTAATAAAGCGAAATCTCTAAATCCTTATAATATCAGGAGATATCCAAGCTGCATACACTTAGCGTCAGAAAACCATGATTGGAGGGGATGTGATGGAGTCACTGGGACAAGGGCCTTTCTTCATGGTCTCTTGAGCACCTGCTTTCCTGATTAGAAAAGTAGCATGCTCACAGTCAGCCAGTCACTGCACAGCTCTCATTGAACTGGAGGCTGCTGTGGCCCTAGAGAAATCGCTTCCAGGGAAGCCAAATTACCAACTGCTCATACTCGAAAAAACTTCCAGTCAGGGCAAATATAAGTGTTAGTAGATGAATAAGAGGTTTTTCTTTTTTAAATAAAAGTATCATGGGGGCTGTGTATATGGCTCAACAGGTAAAGTGCTGTCACACAAGCATGAGGATCCAAGTTTGATCCTCAGCACATAGGTTAAAAGCCAGGCATAGTAACACATGCTTGTGATCCTAGCCCTGGGGAGGGAGAGACAAGTAGACCCAGGAATCTCACTATCTAGCTTGTTTTGCCAAATAGGAGAGCTGCGGGGGTCAGTGAGAGACTCTGTCTCAAGAATTAATGTAGAGGGTTAAAGAAAGAAGAATACATTTGATGGTGATATCTGGTCTCCACACACATGCTTCTGTACCAGCACATACATGCAATCACACACACATGCTTCTGTACCAGCACATACATGCAATCACACACACACACGCTTCTGTACCAGCACATACATGCAATCACACACACACACTTGAATAGGAAGACAAACATACACAAAACACTCCCCACCCCACCCACTATCATAGTGAGAGGGTTTTTGATGTCCTGAACTTTAGTTTGACAAAGCAGGCATGTCTTTTTTGAATCTGTAGCAATGCCTGAGTTGCATACATTATAACTGGAAAACCTAACTTCCCAAGAGAAATATCCCCCAACATCTTGTTTCTTGATAGCAAAAGTTTACTGAATTACTTCCCTCAAGACAGCAAAAAGTAGTTTGGTATGTGAAGGTGCAGCCACATGGAATGGCAGTCACTGCGGTTGCCCAACTGCCCTGTGGTAAATGGTATTAGTTACTGGCTGTCTGCGCTGTACTTCATGTGATTGGCACCATGTTTTCTAATCTTACACATCACTTCAGATCCACCTGATAACTACAGAGAAGAGGCATCTTAATCATCTCCCTTTATGGATGAGAAAATCGAATCAGGAGGTTCAAGGTTAAAAAGGCTAATGGTCTTGCTTCAAGTTCATGTTTCTTCATTTTGTAATTTTCTCATTGTTTGCACAAAAATCATTAGATCTTTGGCACAGCTCCAAAACATTAGATTTCTTCTTCAACACCACTGGCCAGGAAAAGGAAGCAACATTTGACATGATGAATAATGCTGTTCCTACCTAAAATAACTAACTAAATAGTCTTCTAAGACTCAGTTTCCTCATTTGTAAATAGGGTAAAAAAGACCTGTCAAGGGATGTTGTACAAGTAAAGAGGTAGTGTCTTAGTTGGGGTTTTTATTGCTGTGAAGAGACACTGTGACCATGGTAACTCATAAGAAAATCATTTAATTAGGGTGGTTGGCTTACAGTTTCAGAGATTCAGTTCATTATCATCATGGTGGGGAGCATGGCAGCATGTAGGCACACATGGTGCTGACTACAACTTGACCAGAAGGCAATGGGAAGTGGATTGAGACACTGCAAATATCCTGAGCATAGGTGAACTCAAAGCCCACTCCCACAGTGTCACACTTCCTCCAGTAAGGCCATAGCTACTCCAACAAAGCCATACCTCCTAACAGTGCTACTCCCTTGGGGAGCCATTTTCTTTCAAACCACCACATTCCACTTCCTGGCCCCCATAAGCTTGTAGCCATGTCACAATGTAAAATGCATTTGGTGCAACCTCAAATGTCCCCATAGTCTATTGCAGTCTCAACAATGTTTAAAAGTCCAAAGTCTCTTCTGAGCATCATGCCAATCTCTTAACTGTAATCCCACCCCCCCCCGTAAAATCAAAATAAAAAAGTAGATCACATATTTCCAACATATAATGGCACAGAATATACATTACCATTTTAAAACATAGATAAGGAAACAGTGAAATACTGAACCAAAACAAGATTAAAAACCAGCTGAGCAAACTCCAGTCTCTTCATCTCTATGTCTGATGCCAAAGTGCTCTTTAGATCTCCAATTCCATTTAGTTTTGTTGACTGAAATACACTTCTTCCTCTTGGGCTGGTCCCACACTCCCTGTTGTCAGCTTTCCTAGGCATGTATCCCATGACTCTGGCATCTCAAATATCTTGGGTTCTTCAAGGCAATCCAAGCTTCAACTTCATAACGTCCCACAGGGGCCTCCCTAGTCCTTTATTCGGGGACACCCTGATACATATCTGGCCTCAGAAGCTTAGGTGTGGAGGCAAATTCTATAACCAGTGCCTTTATCCAAACCTCTAAAGGCAGAACTATGTGGCTGAAGCTGCCAAGTTCTGCTGGGACTAGAACATGGCCCCCTCATTCAATTACATCTTCATCAGCTTTCTGTTTTTTATTGTTACTTTCACTACCTATGCTTGGCTGTCCTTGAACTTGCTCTATAGATGAGACTGGCCTCAAATTCAGAGATTCACCAGCCTCTGCCTTCTGAGTGCTTGGATTAGTGGTGTATATTACCATATGTGGCTTTAAGCTTTTCTTTAGAAAAACTTAGCTGGGTGAGCTATTGCCCTCAGGTCACCCCTCCCTCTATTCAATTTCTTAATCCATCTATCTCCTTGAACACAGGATTTAGCTCTAGTTCCTTTTCTCATTTTGTATTTTTATTGTGTAGCTTACTCCTTTTTATTATAAATCTTCATCAGAGTGACACTAATAACCACACAGCAGAGTCTATACTAGGCTGCTTCCTCTGTCAATGAAATTAATCACAAACTCTTCACTTTAGCCTCAGGTAGACTTTTTAGACAAGGGCAAAAGGCAACCATATTCTTCACCAATACATCACAAGAACAATCTCCAGGCAACATATTAAAATTTTCTCCTTTGCAACTTCTTGAGGTCGCTCCCCACTGTTCATCAGATCACATGAGTCTTCTGTGCTCCTTCTAGTATGGTCCAGTAAACATCACTTAAAGCATTCAACTGATTTTTTTTCTGCCCTTAAATTTTTTTTTTTTTTTTTATGGAGCTATAGGTTTTTCTCTGCTCCCATCCTTTCCTCCCCCTCCCCTTCTAATCTCTCCCATAATCCTCACGCTCCCAATTTACTCAGGAGATCTTGTCTTTTTCTACTTCCCATGTACATTAGATCCATGTATGTCTCTCTTAGGGTCCTCTTTATTGTCTAGGTTTTCTGGGATTGTGTATTGTAGGCTGGTTTTTCTTTGTTTTATGTCTAAAAGCTACTTATGAATGAGTACATATTATATTTGTCTTTCTGGGTCTGGGTTACCTCACTCAATATATTTTATAGTTCCACTCATTTGCTCAACTGATTTTTCTAATCCACAGTCCCAAGGTCCAGATTCCTTCAAAAATGAAAAAAAAAAAAAAAAAAAAACAAACAACCATGGTCAGGCCTATCACGGCAATAACCCACTCCCTGGTACCAACTTCTGTCTTAGTTGGGTTTTACATTGTTGTGAAGAGACACCATGAGCACGGCAACTCTTATAAAGGACAATATTTAATTGAGGTGGTGGCTTTCAGTTCAGAGGTTCAGTCCATTATCAGTCATGGCAGTGAGCACGGCAGCATGTAGGCAGACATGGTACTGGAGAAGTAGCTGAGAGTCCTACATCTTGCAGGCAATGGGAAGTTGACTATGAGACTGTATAAAGCTTAAGTCAGAGACCACAAAGCCTGCCCCTACAGTGACATACTTTCTTCAACAAGGTCACACCTCCCAACAATGGCACTCCCTATGAGCTTATGGGGCCAATTACATTCAAACTATCATACACACTCATTTTCATGTCCTCCATAAATGTACACCACCTGGCCTCCAGGTCTCAGGCAGTTGGAGGAAGGAAGCGACAGAACAGCCCTTCTCTTCGGTGCCACCAGTTGAATAAAAACATTCTCTCTACTGTTGATTCATTGGGTTAACTTACAGGAATTGTTAGTTGTGCTTATCTGAACAAAAAAATAAAATAAAAACCAAAAGAAGATCAGTAGGTCTGAGGACACACCCATGGCTCTTTCCTTGTCTGCAATCTCTAGTTGGAGGGAGAGGTGAAAGCCACATGATCTCCTTATTCTGTGCTTCAGTCTTCTCTGATGTTCTCTAGTGTGACATCCAGAACTGCATCCCTGGCATTGTGACTGGTCCTTGCTTTATTCCACAACACTGAGGGATCCTGGCTATGTAGCCAGAAGAGAAACATTGCATGTTATGGGTGAGACTAAGGGAATAGTTTTAATTTGACTGAGGAGGTAGATGCATTTTGGGAAACAAACAATGTTATAGGTCACAATAACTTTGCTTAAACTATTTGTGCCAACCAACATGGGAGGATAGAGTTATAGACACTGGCAGCAAGCAGATGCTCCCAGAGGCACTGATTTCTTATTAGAGGAGTGGGCCAAACCCATCAACATGAAGCAGAAGAGGTTGAAATAAGGAGACCCAGCTTTTGTTTTATTCTCAACTCCTGCTATCAATCAGGTTACAATGAGAATAGACATAGCCTTCTAGGGGAAAATGATGAGGGACTTCCTGTGGGCTGAACATGGGGCAATAGGAAGGAAGACCTGTCCACTCATGGTCACCTTCTGATGGTGGATGGTCTGGGCTGGTTTCTGTACTGGTTTCAGCACCCCAAAAGGCAGTGATTGCTCTGGGTTGAAAATCAGGTTGCCTATTCCTGAGAAGGTTTGCTACAATTCTTCTTCTTCATTTAAGTTATAGCCATTTTCTATTCATCTACCAACGAGAGGCTAATCACTATTTCAAGGCAGCTAGCAATTCTTACTAATGGTTCTGGAAATAAATAGGTAAGCACAACTCTGGGAGTTCCTCAAACGAAGTAGCAATAACCTAGGAATCTGCGGACTTATGACATTTTAAGGGCTTTGAAGGATCATAGGAAATCACAGAGACTGAAGCAGCAATCATGGAACCTGCTTGAATCTGTGTTAGGTCCTGTGTGTGTGTGTGTGTGTGTGTGTGTGTTATATAATGGTTGTTATCTTGGTGTTTTTATGGGACTCCTCACAGTAGAAGTGGGATTGTCTGACTCTTTTGTCTGCTCTTGGGACCCCTTTCCTTCTGCTGGGTTGCCTTGACCAACCCTGATATGAGGGTTTGTACCTAGTATTGTGTATCTTGTTTTGCTGTGTTTGGGGCTCTGAAAGGCCCACTCTTTTCTGAAGGGAAATGGAGGAGGAGTGAATCTGGGGGGTAGAGGAAGTGAGGGGACTGGGAGGATTGGAGAGAGGGAATCAGGATGTATTGTATGGGAGAATAAATTTTAGGAAAGAGAGAGCCCTTGAAGTCTTACATTCATTGTGATAAGACTCTTAAAATAAACATCACATATTCGGGGCCAACTGAATGATTAGACAGCCAACTCCCATCATCCACTTAGTTCTTGAGCTTGTGTTCTCAAGGACTATACTTGTTGGGAACAAGAGAGCTGACTAAAGAGGAACTACCTGTCAAAGATGTGCTTCTCCTGAGTGGAGTAATGATGGTATCATGCTATATTGCTTCAAAGGAGGCTCCGTAGTGGTTCAATAAAGATCAGTCCTAGGAAACAGAGTCTTGACAGTGGCAGCAAGGGTGTTAGGGACATGAGGGCATTTCGGGACAGTTAGAACCAGAGACACTGACAATTTCAACAGAACATAGGGACAGCAAACTGATAGCCTTTTAATCTGTCTATTGTGTGTGTACAGGTATGCATGTAGGTGAGCTTGCGCCAAGGCACATGTGGAGGTCAGAAGACAACTTGCAGGAGTCTGTTCTTTCCTTCTATCACGTGGGCCCTGGAGTTGAATTCAGGTCTTCAGGCTTGGCTGCAAGCATCTTTATCTACTGAGCCAACCCGACTGTTCAACAGCATTGTTTTGACATTGGTTGATTTTCTAGATTTGTAGAAGTTAATCAGTAAGTTATATTTGGCCTTTTAGTAACAAAGGTTTATGCTACTTTTGTGTTTTTACCTATTTAGGTATCATTTTAATAAAGCAATTTAAGTCAAATTAATAACATGATTTAACATGGATTGGACCAGTTTCACTTATGGATGCAGAAAAAGTCCAAAAGGAAATAGATTTCAAATTCATAAATATGTGCATGAAAATAAATGGCACCAAAGCCAAGGGACCTTTGCCAGCAAGGCTGGCAAGACTGGTTTTGTTCTGACTGACAAAACAGACTTCCAACAGAATACAAATCACAAAAGTAGCAATGACAGATCAAAACTGTGTGTGTGTGTGTGTATATATATATATATATATATATATATATATAGAGAGAGAGAGAGAGAGAGAGAGAGAGAGAGGAAATAACCTTTACAGATTGAGGATGTCAAACAAATTTCCATTTCACACTAAATAGGGAAAACGTGAAGGTATTTCTTTAATCACCCACCTTAGTTTCTTTCCCTGTTGCTATGGTAAAATGCTCTGATAAAAGTAACTTTAGGGAGAAAGGGTTTATCTCATATTACATTTTCAAGGGGACAGTTCAGTAAGGTGGTCACAATGCATGCACAGTCAGGAAGCAGCATGCTGCTGCTCAGCTCCCTTTCTCTTCTTATACAGTCCAGGATCCCAGCCAGGGGATAACACCACACATGGTTGGCAGGTCCAGGATCCCAGCCAGGGTATAACACCACACATGGTTGGCAGGTCCAGGATCCCAGCCAGGGGATAAAACCACACATGGTTGGCAGTCCAGGATCCCAGCCATGGGATAACACCACACATGGTTGGCAGGTCCAGGATCCCAGCCATGGGATAACACCACACATGGTTGGCAGGTCTATGATCCCAGCCAGGGGATAACACCACACATGGTTGGCAGGTCTTCCCATCACACTTAACACAACCAAGAGAGCTGCCTCTGCTTCCCATAACCAGAGACATGTTTCCCAGGTTCTCCTAGATTTTATCAGTTTGACAATTAACACCAACAGTCACAATCACATATAAAATGAGGCATCTCCACTATTATATATGTCTCTTCAGTATAGTGCTGGCAGTTGGAAAGGGAACAATAGGGTAAGGAAAAGAAGCAAAGAGAAGAGAATATAAAGGGAAGAAATGATTTGTTGCTATTTGGAGAAAATGTGGCTGCTGAATCCTAATCTAAAGGAATATGTGGGCATGAGAGTAGAATGGTATGCCATCATTGTGGTTATGGGATGGGGACTCAGTATGAAATGTCAAGAGTAGTTAGCACACAGAAATGAGAAACACTTTCACTTCAACTAAATTCATTAAAAAGTTATCCTAGGAACATACTGAAGAATAAAGTTAAACCAAAAATTTGTAACTAACTTATGAGAAAATTTATAAAACTAGTGAAAGATGTTTATTAAAAAGTAAATGGGCTTGGAGAGATAGTGCAGTGGTTAAGAGTGCTCGCTGCTCTTGCAGAAGACAAGGGTTCAGTTTCCAGCACCCACATGGGGCTCACAATTGCCTGTAACTCTAGCTGTTACAAGTATCCAGCACCCTCTTCTGGTCTCTAAGGGCATTGCACACATGTAGTACACATAAACTCAGGGAGGCACATAAACACATACAAATGAATAAATCTTTATAACAAGTAAGTAAATTTGGAATCACATCACAAACTGGTTAGTTCAATAGCCAAACTTATAAATTATCCTTCAATTTGTATATAAATTTAATGAAATCAATGTCGATTTTCCATGTGTCTTTTAAAAAAACCAAATATGGTTATTCTAATTTGTATGTGTGTGGTATACATGTGTAGAAAGATACATATATGTACAAATGTATACAGAGTGCCAGAGACAGCCATGATCCTTGAGACAACATGTTTAGGGAACTAGCAGTAGCTAGCTTCACATCTAAGATAGAGGTATGATAATTAATGAAAAAAGATCTTTACTAACCTCACATCTGACAGATGATTGATCTCCAAAATATATAAAGAACTCAAGAAACAAGACACCAAAACAAAACAATCCAATTAAAAAATGGGGTATGAACTAAACAGAATTCTCAGCAGAAGAATTTCAAATTGCCAAAAGACATTTAAGGAATTGCTCCTCATCCTTAGTCATCAGGGAAATGTAAATCAAAATGACTCTGAGATACAATCTTACACCTGTCAGGATGGCTAAGAACAAAAATACTGAGGACAGCTTATGTTGGAGAGGATGTGGAGTCATGGGAACACTCCTCCACTGCTGGTGGGTGTGCAAACTTGTACAGCCACATTGGAAATCAGTATGATGGTTTCTAGAAAACTGGGACTCAGTCTACCTCAAGACCCAGCGATACCACTCTTGGACATATACCCAAATGATGCATACTCATACCACAAGGACATTTTCTTAACTATGTTCATAGTAGCATTATTTGCCATAGCCAGAACCTGGAAATAACCTAGATGCCCTTCAATCAAAGAATGGATAAGGAAAATGTGGTACATTTACACAATGTAGTACTACTAATCTGTAAACAAAAATGACATCATGAAATTTGCAGGCAAATGAATGGAGTTAGAAAAAAAAACCATCCTGAGTGCGGTAACTCAGACTCAGAAAGACAAACACGTCATGTACTCACCATAAGTGGATATTAGACATAAAGCAAAGGATAGCTAGACTACAATCCACAGCTCCAGAGAAGTTAGGTAACAAGGAAGACCCTAAGAGGGACCAATGGATCACCCTGGGAAAGGAAATTAGATGAGATCTCCTGGGTAAACTGGGGGTGAGGGGAAGTGGTAAAGCGAAGGGGATGGGAGACGAGAACATGAGGGAATGGGAGCGTCAAGCGGGGAGCGGGATGGAGTGGGAGTGTAGGGAAAGAGAGATCTTGATAGAGAGAGCCACTATGGGGTTAGGGAGAAACCTGGTGCTAGGGAAATCCCCCAAAATCCACAAGGATGACCCCAGCTAAGACTCCTAGCAACAGTAGAGATGATGTCCAAACTGGCCTTCCCCTGTAATCACATTGGTGATTATCCCAACTACTATCATAGAGGCTTCATCCAGTAACTGATGGAACCAGATGCAGAGATCCATAACCAAACAACAGTCTGAGCTCTGGGAATCCAACTGAAGAGAGGGAGGAGGGAATATATGAGCAAGGGAGGTCAAGATTATGATGGAGAAATCTGCAGACAGTTGAACCAAGCTTGTTGAAACTCAGGAACTCTAGACCAGAAGCTGTGGAATCTCCATGGGACCGAACTAGGCCCTCCATATGTGGTAAAGCTTGGACTATTAGACTATTTAAGGGGCACCTGGCAGTAGGACCTTGTTGGAGCCTCTTCTCTATGGTGGGATGCTCAGCCTTAATGCAGGGGGGAGGGGCTTAGTCCTGCCTCAATTTAAAGTGACAGACTTTGCTGACTCCCCATGGGAGCCTTTACCCATAGGGAGGAGTAGATGAGAGGTGAGTTGGGGAGGGGTAGAGGGGCGGAAGGAGGGGTGTGTGTGGGAGAACTGTGGTTGGAATATAAAATGAAATTTAAAAAATAAACAAAAATAAAAAAAGACAGACACACCTCCCTCTACAGTCATGAATACAGTTTTACCTAAAAACACCTACAAAGGAAGGAGAGAAAGACAAGATTTCCTGAATAAATCAGGAGCATGGGGTCATGGGAGAGGAAAGAAGGGGAGAGGGGAGGAAGGGGGGGCAGAGAAAAATGTATAGCTCAATGAAAACAATAACCCCCACCAAAACAAAACAAAAACATGTTTTTATGCAGAAAAAAGAATGTATGATTTTTGCTGCCCTGACAGTGTAGTAGGCTACAACAGTGTCCCCATTCCCCTCCAGCTGTTGAGAGTCAGAGGCAGCTCTGAGGAGAAGGGAAGGAGACTCTGCCAATCAGCGATCTGTCAGTCAAGTGCTTGCTCCCATGGAGAAGAAAAGTGAAGGCGTTTGTATTAGATCCTCAAACCGTTTTTCAGAGGAGCTGAGGACACATCTGTGAGGGTGACATCACAGAGGTGCTAGACCCTGATAAAGGGGCATCACAGTCCTCATCATAGGAAGGCACGAAAAAGGCAAACCATAGAGGAACACATTTCATTGAAGTGAACATGGCTCACTATCACAGCACATCCAAGTGAAGGGAAAACAGCTTTGTCAGGTTTTATCAATCAGTAACTGACAAGGAATTAGAATTCAACATATACAAAGAAACCACACACACACACACACACACACACACACACACACACACACACACACACAGAGGTTACCAACCTCCCAAGACAAAAACATGCAAAAAGACATGAATGCTGTTCACGGACGATGTAATACAAATTGGAAATGCACCAATGGAAAGATGTCCGACCTCAGTTGCAATCAAAGGTACACAAGGCCAACTCCACAGAAACTGGCACACCGATGCCAGGAAACACCAGTGAAATGTACCCAGCCCACTGTAGGATTTCTAAAAGATACAAGAGGAGCTGGAGAGATGGCTCAGTGGTAAGCAGCACTGTTGCAGAGGACCCAGGCTCTGTTCCCAACACCCACATGATGGCTTGTAGCTGTCCATGACTCAAATTCCAGAGCATCTTATGCCCTCCTCTGGCCTCCATGAGCACCAGTACATATACACGTGCACACATATGCAGATAAAACATTCACAAATAAAGATAAATAAATCTTTAAAGAATGAAAAATCTTGCATATCCACAAGCAGGAAAAGGCATCATGACACAGCAGTGCTGCAGGCTACCACACAGCACTGAAGCCCAGGCATGAGGGCTTCATGTACTCAAGAGTACCACACACAAGCCTGCATGCAAACATGGAGGCACATGGCAACAACAGTTCCACCACATAAGAAACACACATGATATATTATAGAGTCCAGAAACATATTGTAAAATATTTCCATAAAGTTGGGACATATTGGAATGGTGTAAATTCATGTAGCGGAGGAGGGGACAGAACAGGTGGCAATGCAAGTCCTGAAGACTCCTGGTGATGTTCTGATTCCGTGCTGAGTGGTAGGAGTATGAGCACTGACATTACCCACCTTCATTTCTACGATAATTCAGTAATATATAAAATACACCTGAAAATAAGATCAGCCAAATATGGAAAACCTTTAAAAAATGGGAATCCACTTCTGGGAAGAGACACACGAAGCCTTATGTACTCTGACAGGGCTCCCATGCCTTGCAAGATAAATGGGGATCATGATCTCTGACCTAATGACCCTCCTCTCCAAGAAGAAAGGCTTGATTCCATTTGGGGTTTATGCTGGTTTGGGGATTGGCAGCTCATTTCTGCAACCTGCAAAGATGTCAGTTAGGTCGCTGCTTCATCTACTTTTAGAATGCTCAGAGTAAGTGGGGGAAAATAAAGGCATTCAATTAAGGCCAAGCAGAGGTCATTCTGCGAGATGCCTAGCTTTTGCACATTATAGGTGGTCTGGGTGGACTTGGATATAGATATCAGCACCCACAGTGATAATCTTCATGTCTGCAGGACAAGATTTCTAGACATCAAGTCACTTGGCCTAGAGAGGCATGGTGGACTCAGAGTGCTGCCAGGTGAGGCTGGGATGGCGTCACCTGGGCCATCACGCTGTGGCTGCGGGGACATTCATCTGTTTGATGAACGTGTTTTATCACGTTTTGTGTGCAAAAGAGAAAATACATGCAAAAACCCCTTACATAATGACCAAGAACATTAGAGACCTGACCTAAAAGACCACTGCAGTAGGCATTAGATCCTAATGCTAGCAGCACACAGGGCTGAGTCAGTGACTGAACTCGCTGGCTGCTTCTACTGGAACAGACTGTTGGAACCTCATTATATGTTCTATGGGAGAAAAATCACACTAAAATGATTAATATTGTAATATTAATATTAATAACTGTAATTTATCATACGTAAAAAGAAACAAATTTGTAAAATTCTGATCTTAGGGTTGCTCTACCTAAGTGGTGTGAGGAGATCCCGTGGCTGGTGATTGCCTTAAGAGCCTGTCAAGTAAGGAAGGCAGCAGATTCCCTGGGAACATTGAGCCGGTGATGTCAACATAACACATACTTGTCAGTGCCCAGAGGCTCAGAGCACATCCTTAAGCGTCATATGTTTGTCTTAACACAGGCCATTACTCAGAAGCGCTGGGGTTTATTGAAGAGGTCACTCGGGTCTGGTTCTGTGCAGACAACCATACTGGATGCTCAAGGTGACCTTGGACCAGAAGAAGCATAGGGAGAACTTGAACAGATCCTGAGGCTCACGCTCCTCTTCGGTCCCTGTCAAGCAGACTTCTGGGTACTTGGCCACGCTGAGAGGACATACACAAGTTTGGTGACCTTGAAGGACAGTCTCAGCTGTGTCCAGCCACCAGGCCTTTGGTTTTATGATGTGTGCACAGGCTGCTGAGCTCTTGGCCAGGAAAATTTTAGGGTTATTGGAAAGGATTTATGGGCTCTACCATTTTACCAGGAAATTAGAAACACCTCAGTGTGTTTCTTCCCACCACAGAACACAAAAGGCAGCTGACTGGATGCTGACCAACTTCATGCTGTGATCGCAGACTCAAATACGACCCTGCCAGGGCTGTGGACAAAGCAACAATGAGGGGTTCCTATTGCTTTCACCAGCTTAGAAGGTACAAGCGACTTTCCTACTACCTGATTTGTTCTTTTGTTATCCTGAGCCCTTGGTTAAGGCGAGGTCAGAGGGAACCGATTCAACAATATGGAACACACAGGAAACTTAGAAGACAGAATTCACTGAACAAACCCCATTGTGGACTCTGTTCTCTGGTGGTTAGATGAAGCAGAGGGAGATGGCCTCAGGGGACATTCTAACGTGACACAACTTCTGTTAGCTATCACATCCAGTTAACTTTAAAAAGTGAGAGTTTGTATGGCTATGGAAAAACCAGCTTAATTAAATAGACGCACTGCCTGTGTATGCATTCGCCAGCTCCTGGGATTGCTGAGTCTGACTCTGAACGTGAGAGTATAGGTAATGGTGAGCCACTGGCTTTTAGGGAGAAACAGTTATGACATAACTCCTGGCTTAAGAGGAAAGGTCAGATAAACTTTTTCAATAATTTGAAAAAGAAAAGACAAAATAAGCTTTAAAGAAGAAGTAGCCGCACTTTTCCCTTAGGTAACTAAGGTGCCTTAGCTGGGGCATTGTTCAGCATCAACGCTTACGCCAGCCGTCTTTGCAGCAGGGGCTGAGAAGTGTTGGTGAGATGGAGAAGGTGGTTTTTTGAAGGTGCTTAAAGTGTGATCAGGAAGAAAAATAGACACTCAGAAGAGCAGCCCTGTGGGGCAGGCATGTGGATAAAGGCAATGGCCTGTGGTGGCAGGGGACAGCAGCAGGCCTGAGCCCAGCTGAGGAGGCTGATGTCATCAGTGATGGAGGCTAAGGAGGCTTTGAACTGGAGGAACAATAGATGAGAACCTTGTGGTGAGAAGGTGTGGGACCTTAGGGGACACATACTGCTCCTTACTGCTGTGACCCGGCTTGGGAGGGGAGGTCAGCTGGGGAGGTCAGAGAGCAGCTGGGGGCAAGGATGAATGAGGCTGGTACAGCAGGTGGAGGAGTCGGGACTGTGTCCTCCAGGTGGTGACTAACAATAGGAGCGTTGTGCACTGAAAATCACTGTGATCAGCCTTCATTTTAAAGCACGGAGAAGGGTGGAATACCAATACACTGCTTAGACTCCGGCAAAGCGGATTGACGGGGGCACTAAAATGAGACATCAATTGTGTATGGCCAGAGAAGCCATGATGGTAAAAAACCAAAAGCATTCAGAGAAGTAATTAGGTTTACAACTCAAAGAATAAACAACAATTCCTTCATCTGCTGACTAGTCTATAGAGTGGAAATAGCTGAACTAAATTTACATTAAAACCCCTACATTCTCAAAGGAATAAAACTTGTTCTGCTATTAAAATGGTCTCCCTGGCTATCTATGGTTAGGTCATTGCTCTTCTGGAAAAATAAGATGCCTTGCCTCCCGTGAGCCTCATGGGTGGTAGGAAACACTCATGGAACTGAGACATGGTATCGAGGGGCCCTTCAAAAGCGTGAAGCATGGTCACTTTTTAGTATTTATAAAGGTTTCTTTTTAAATCTCTCTCTCTCTCTCTCTCCTCCTCTCTCTCTCTCTCTCTCTCTCTATCTGTGTGTAGGCTTGTGCATGTAAGCGCAGTATCCCCAGAAGCCAGAAAAGGATGTCAAATCTACAGGCAGTTGTGGGCCACCTAACACAAGTGCAGGGAGCCAAACTCAGGTCTTCTGAAAGAGCAGCGTGTGCTCTTAACCACAGAGACATCTGTCTGGTCCCACAGTTGACTTAGTAACCAGCTAGGACTAACAACACGGTTGAGGAGCGGTCCTGTGAAGTCCATTTGGACAAGAAGGCTTGGCTATACTTCGCAGACTCCCTAAGTTCTCATGTAAGTGCACCAAATAGTGTAGGTGTGAGCGAAGTCCTGGGTGAATGCACATTATTGATACAGGCTTAACCATGTCAAGAACCAATGCCTCAGGTGTAGACGAGTGGCTAGTCCTTCCTTGGATGAGGCTCAGAGGGATGCCAAATCCTGCCTCAGGTCCAAGCGAAAATGTTGACAGTGTGTACAGAAAACACCCGCCATAACTTTCTCCCACCAGAAGTTTGTGGCCTGAAGACAACTGCTCCCAGACAGAGACTCCTCCCCTACAGACTTCTCCCCCACAGGGACTCCTTCCCCACAGACTGCTCCCCTACAGAAACTGCTCCCTCAAATAGACTGCTCCCTCAAATAGACTGCTCCCCTACAAAGACCCCTCTCCCACAGAGACAGTTCAGTTCAGCCTATTCCTGACAAATCTCAACAATGACAACCTACATTCTTATTTTTAGGTCTTTCATAGTAGAGTAAACATTTCAAGAAAAAAAAAAAAAAACCTGGCTGAAGATTCTAGCATTCTTCCTCAGGGTTTCTCACAGTGTGAGCAGCTGAGTTAATTAACCATCAGACAAGTTGTTAAATGTAAAATCTTTTACGTAATAACACCAAGCTTTTCCAATTTCCATGAATTCTGGAACTTATACTCATAAATTTGACATTTAATTTTACTTTCACTACAGGATATCACTCATTGAGCAAGGATCTGTTGAAGCCCCACATTCTGCTCCACACTGAGCAGTGGGCCGTGGAAGCCACAAATGTGATGGAAAACATCTTTCGTCCTTGAACAGCTCGCATCTGATCTGGGAAATGAAGCTATTCAAAAGCGAAAAGTGGAATAATAAAACAGAAGCGTGTGATTAGCTGCCGCAGGACGTGGGACTGGTGATCTTCAGCAGCTCCGAGGGAGGGAGGCTGCCATGACTCACTGTGGATGAGGAGATGGAGCCCTTCTCCAATTAGGAAACCATTTGGGGATTTCAAGGGAGAGGTGTTACTTCAGACCAAATGGGACGGCTCTCAAGGGTCCTCTGTGCAGCACAGAGCAGTCTTAGCAGCACGTGGGCAGAGAGCAGCCCGCTCCAGGTCACAGGAAACATCTCCAGACCATCAGCATCTATCTGCATCAGCCCTGGCTGCAGACACAGCTGCGGTCATCCTCTCCCTCCACAAAGGCCATTTCAATCCCTGTCTTGTTACAGTATCTCTAGACTATCCTTAAATGTAGCCTTCCTTGATGCATACCTCTGGTCCTGCTCCTAACATCGCTCTGATACATGATCCTGAAACTCCCTAACCTAATATTGCCAAGGCTGATGGGGGATACTGTTCCAAACTAGACTTCTCATAAGAAATACTACACCATCCCAGCCACAGTTGCATCAAGGAAGCTCTGGCGAGGATGGGAACAGGCAACAAGGTCAAGCCTTGTTTGTAAGGCTCACATGCCTTTATTCCTAATTGCATTTCATTAAGCATGGGTTCCATTGCCTTGCTGGCCTATTCCTTTTTGAGCTTCTCCAGCCGTCCCTCCTGCTGTTCTCCTAGTCTCTGGTAATGGTAATGCTTCACTGAGGTTAACCTTTTCAGTTGTGACCCGTGAGTGGGGTCCTGTGGTTCTTGTCTCTCTATGCCTTGCTTATTTCACCTAACATAGTAATCCGTTCTGAAGCATGTTGGCACAAATGGCAGGCTTTCGTGCTTTCTTGTTTTCTATTGTGTATACCTGATGCGTTTTCATCCCCACTCCTTCTGTGTAGGCTGACTTTGGGATGCAGCTCTACAGCGAAACCTAGTGCAGATGCTTCTTCAACACACTGCATGGTATCTGAGGGATTCACGCCTGGCAGTGGGCGTGCTGGAGCATGTGTGATAGCTCTCCGCTCAGTTTTCTGCAACCACGGTGCTGTTTGCCAAGAGGCTCGATTTACATCCTCACCAGTTCTTGCTATGTCATTTCGATGACAGCCACTTCAATGCACAGAGGTGATAACCCCTTCCCCAAGGCTACCCTAGTGATTTCCCTAGTGGTTTCTGATAGTAAGTGCTTTTTTTAAATTAAAGATTTATTCAGTTTTATTTTATGTGTTTGAATGTTTTGCCTGCTTGCATGTATATGCACTATGTATGTACCTAGTGCCCACAGAGGCCAGAAGGCAACATCTAATGCCCTGGACTGGAGTTACAGACAGTTGTGAGCCACCAGGTTGGTGCTGGCAACTGCACTTGGGTCCTCCATAAGAACAGATATGTGTTCTTAACCATGGAACCATCTCTCCAGCCTCCAAACATTTTTTCATATACCAGTGAACCATCCTGATCAATCGAGGGCCATTACCTATTCTAAATTAGATTATTTATATTTTACTATTGAGCTCCTTATCTGTTCTGGATATTTATCCCTTTCAGATACACAATTGGCAAGTATTTTCTCCCATGCTGGAGGCTGCCTCTTTCAGTCATAATTTTTAATGCTTGTGAGATAGCTCTTCTAAATCATGGTTAGGGTCAGAATCAGGGTCAGGGTCTATGTGAGGACCAGGATCAGGGTCAGGGTCAGGGTTAATATTAGGATTAGAATCAGTGTTGAGGTCAGGGTTAGAGCTAGAGTTCAATTAGGTTAGCATTAGGGTCATGGCTGGGGTTAAGGTTAGTGTTACTATTATGGTCCGGGTCAGGTTTCCCCAAATGGTCCTTGGTAACCACTTTGGATTCTCCAGCTTTTAGGCACTACTTGTGTAGGTGGCAGTGCTTATGCACTTAGCTTGGCTTCCTCTGAGAAAGGAGTGCTCTGTCACCACCCGTGTGCTTTATGTCTCCTATTGCAGCTCCCACTTTTTAATGCATGAATTTTCTCTTAGGCTCGTCTTCTATTGGCATGGCATGATGGAGGAGGAATTCCTACCACCAGTAGCCTTTAAGGTACCCACCCACTTGGGCGTGGCCTCTTATACTATTTGTGCCCGTGTAAAGTGCCTGTTTGACCTCTCTTTGCAGCTGCGGGATTCGGTTGCTATTCCCCATTCCAGCAGAGGACTGTAATCTGTGAGTCTACTCCTAAATAAATAACCCTCTATTATTCTCAGTTCTGAGCTAGTGTGGGATTTCTTTTAAGCGTCTGTCTTCCTTTAAAATGTGCACATTTTTTCACTTCCTCTACAATTTCTCAGTAATCAATTTGCTTTCATACTTTTTAATCCTTTCAGAGAGATGGTCAGCGGCATGAGTGGTCCTGAGTCTTCAATAATTGAGTCCTAACTTCTCCAGTTTCCTTACTCACGATCCTGGCACTGGACTCCTCCATCCCTTCAGGCCATTTGCCAAGAAGTTACCTTATTTACTTGAGTGCAAGTGGATATTAAAGTGATTTGGCCCCATAGAGCTGCAAAGTATGACAGATGTGTTACATTTGAGGGGGGGCCCCTGGTAAAACTCATTAATCATTTGCTAAACTGCCTCCACCCTTATTTGAGAACACTGAAGGCAAGCTCTCTCCCTGCAATATTAATTTCTTGGCTACTTTCATGGATTCAGGGTCCATGATAGATGTTTTTTACAGGGAATACCGAATTAACCCAAACTGATTAGCGTTTATAAGTTATTAATGTGATGTCACTTTGGTCTGGTCTTCTCTGCACACATGATGTTTCACTACTGACTTCTTGCTGGAAAGATCAATAGAGCTCCTATCACTGCGCGTGCCAACTTCAGCACAATGCTCCCTGCCCCTTGCTAGCACAGGCAGGCCCCAGGAAGGGACAACACTCTTGGGAAAGCTGCATCCTTGGCAGTGTGCTGCCATTACCTAGTTCCTTGCTGTTGTCCACCAATCTGAGAAGATTCTTGGGAGCTCAGTGGCATGGTTACCTGGGATTATATGGCTCTTGGGGGCAGATGACCATGAACCTCAGTGGGGCTTGGTGTCATGACTCGCAGGGGGATGGGTAGAATAGGTGGTAGGACTGGAAAATATGAGTACTGTAGCTCTTGGAGGCAGGCTGTCATGGTTTCCTGGGGGTTTGGTGTTATGGCTCTTTGGGTGCTGGGTGGCATGGCTTTTGGGTAGTGGGAGACATAGCTATAGGAACAGAAGCATCATTGTTAGCTAACAATGTCTTCCTAAATGTATAGATACCAACTTATGGGGAGCTAAAGATTCAGAGGGAGCTAAATTGACACCATGCTTCCTTAACCTCAACTTTGCTCCCCAGAGCTGGAGAAGGACAGGGTGTAGAGCCTGGGAGTGTCACCCACAATGCACTAGCGTGTTGTGGATTCCACTGGACACCCACAGAAAGTGTTCTTCAAGGAAGCTGCCTCCATTTCCAGATACAAACTTACCATTGAAAACGTACACATTGCTTTCTTCGCTCTCTGTACCTTCTTAATGTGAATGTTATGGCAACAAGGAAGCCACAACTTGTTGGGTTTGCTCTTTACCCCACAATGACTTTAAATAAACAACTTAGAAAATGCAGTGACTCTGCTCACTGTCATGGGAACTGCATTGCAGATAGGGATGACAGTAGGAAAGGGTTGGGGCCCATTTCCAGGGCAGGAACCTGAAGTTCTGGTGATTTGGCATCTTAGTCACCTAAGTGCCAGAACCAAGACTTGAACCTGTCCTTTCCAGTCTAAAGCTCTTCTTCGTAATGGTTTGTGCAAAAACATAACCAACAAGGTAGCTTCCCTCTCCCTCTACAGCTCAACTTTAGCTATGACAAAGGTGCAGGCACAGGTGGTCTATGGTAAACCTTGGAATTCCTGGTGGCTCTTCTGGATTCAAAAGCTGCCTTCTTCCTGGTTCCTGGTGTTTCCCTTCCAGCTTGGCAGAGGCCTCCTGCCTGCCCTTGACCTGGGAATGTGCGGTGGCTCACGGCAGATGCAGCAGCCATTAAAGTCTTCTGTCTGCTCCTGACCATACAAGAGAAGGCTGGGGTCCCCTCTCCCTAGGCCCTGCTCTGCTCCATGGCCTCAGAACCTGAGCTTCTGGCGGGGGGTGGGGGGGGGATTGGCATCTTCAAGACAGAAGCTCCACCCTCAGGGCTATCACCTCCCACACGGTTGCTCCATTTCACCGGCCATTCTGGTGTTTCATGGGTACCTCCTCTTGGGTTGAGGTGTTGCCGCGCTGACAGGGATCTCACAACTCTAAGGGAATACTGTCATGCTCTTTAAGGCAGAGACCTAAAGGTCATACAGTGAATCAGGGCGCATGTGAAAAACTTTCAGCTCAGGTTTTTCTGAACCCTTACTGACTCACGGAAAATGAGTCAACACACTGTGTAAGGGGAAGAGGCATGGGAGGGACATATATACTAATGAGAGGGACATTTCCCTTCAGCTGTTGATTGGCATAAGAGGCAATCAAGCTTAGGATGGACTTGACTGAAGAGCCACTGCCACCTGGTCATGGCTCTGAGGACACCTGTCACATAAGAGTTGGGCCTGTGCAGAGTAAAGAATGTAGGTGGAGAAGAGAAGGGAGGGGAAAGGACTGGGACATCAGACCATGTGTGGGCAGGGGCCAGGGCCAGCCATGATTATAGCGACCCAATTGGGACAGGAAGTCAGACCTCAGGGGGCAGTCGGGACTTGATGTTATGCTGAACTGATCTGATGACCGCTGGATCAAGCAGGCAGTCTGGGACCTGGAATGGGCAGTTTGATCCTACAGTTGTGCCCTCGGTAGCAGTGTTTAAGTAAGATATCAGGATATAAGGATCTTGGTTAAAAATGAAGAGGTCACACATACAGGGCAACTGCCCACCTCCTAAGCTCCTGTGTGGTGGCTTGAATGACAATGGTCCCCAGAGGCTCATATGTTTGAAGGCTAGGTCCACAGTTAGTGCAACTCTTTGGGAAGGATCAGGAGGTGTGGCCTTATTAGTGGGAGTGTCACTGAGGGTGGAGTTTCAAAAGCACATGCAATTCCCAATCAGTTCTCTCTCTCTCTCTGCCTTGTGCTTATGGATCTGATGTAAGCTCTCAGCTACTTCTCCAGCACCATGCCCACTTGCCTGCTGCTATGATGACCATGAAGCTATTAGCAAGACCCCAATTAAATGTTTTCTTTTACAAGTGGCCTTGGTTGTATTGTCTCTTTATAGCAATAGATTAGTAACTTAGACACATCACTATCATGGACGCTTTCCTGGAATGGATAGCTATAACAGTGGGTTGGGGGACCATTTTAAGGGATGAGAGACTGAAGGAGAGGGAGCAGATACAGTGGCTGAGGCCTATGAGTGCTCATGAGAAAAACGCTTTCAGTCAGAGGCAGAGGTCAGTGGGAAAAGAGATCATCTTTCTCCCAGGTTCCCAGAACCCTACAGTGTCTGGAAGGGCTTGGAATGGAAGCAAATGAGTTCATGAAAGAATGACAGACGTGTGCACACAGCAAGGACTGGCCTCCAATGGCGGCTAACTGGCCATCCACAGCAGTCATCAGCCATAGTGACCATTCCCCAGAGTTCTAGAGGAAGGGAGAATGCTTGGGAACACAGCACACTCTGCCTTGATATCCTGCCAAGAGAGCTGCTGTCCTAACCCTTCGAATACACGAACTGATCTGAGTGATGATTCCTGACTCCCTGGGTCCATGGCCTTTCCAGAAAAACCACTCCAAGGTCTAGACAACCATATAACCCGTGGAGTGCTTCATCATCAAGTCTAGCTGAGAGCCTGACTTCTTAGCTGTATTCTCCTGCTTTAGAACAGTCTCCTGATGCTGCAGACACAGGCTCTCATGGCTGGGGAGGTAAAGACCGAGCAGTCTTGTCTTCTCAGATGGAAGTAAGACCTTTGAACTCTTCCCTTGAACACCCCAGCCCATGTGCTGCGTCTACCTGCTCCTTGGGGTGTGCGGTCTCGGAGGCCCTCCCCTCACCACCCACAGGCTTTCTGGCCAACTTTGCTGATTGCTCATCATTTTTTCACATCCTGGGCTATTGAAGATTTCCCAGAGGCCTTATTAAATGCTCTTCCCAAAGCTGCTCATTTATCACTGCCAAGGTGGCCAGCCAGCCCGAGAGGAGCCGTCTCTTGGTCTCTGATCTTGAGAGCTCTAGCAGTGTCCCGTCCTGAATCCTCAGTGCTGTCTAACACTGTTGTGCACTGTCTCTGCAAAAATTTCCCAATCTTCTTCTATCCACAGGAAGAAAGTCCCCTCCCCGCACCCAATCCCACTCTGACTCTCAGCTACTTCATACACATTCCCCAGGCTCCTATACTCCCCAGCTCAAGACAGGAAGCAGCCTGGACTCCAGCTGTGCATTCTAAGAGGGAGGAAGTCACCTTCCTGCCTTCAGCCTGTCTGCCTTTATTCAATGGCTCTAGCAAAAGCAAAATCTAGGAGAGCAAAAACCTATTTCTATGCCAGTTGGGGGCGGGGCCTGCAGAGCATTTGCGCTCTCCAGAGATACCCTGGGCTTCTCAGTTAGGCAGGGAGGGGCTCATCTGAAGAGGAGACAAGGAAGACGGACCCTTGTGAAGTTCCACACTTGCTGTGACTCCATAGCTGAAAACACAGAAAAATGAATCTGGCCATTTCATGTGAGCAATTGTGGGCAACTGGAACACTAATGCAGCAAACAGACACTGGTGTTGCAGAATGAGAATGAGGGGGAAATGTCTCCTTTGCCTCCTCCTCTTCTCTCATTCCCTCCCCTCCCCTCTCCCTCTCCGCTCTCCCCCTCCCCTCCCTCCTCCGCTCTCCCCCTCCCCTCTTCCCCTCCCCTTTCCCTTCCCCTCCCCTCCCCTCTCCTGTCTTCTCCTCTCCTCCCCTCTCCTCCCCCTCCCCATCCTTTCTCTTTCTCTCTTCTCCCCTCCTCTCTAATCCTCTCCTGGCTTTGCCTACCTTCTTCTCCCCTCTCCTCTTTCCTCTCTTCCTCCGGCTCCCTAAGATAGGTCTCACAACTGTAGCCCAAGCTGGGCTGAGCTTATTTGTCGCTCAGGCTGGCGTCTCTAATCCTCTGCCCCAGCCTTCTGAATCCCTGAGTGCTAGGATTATAGGCGTGAGCTATCCCGCCTGACTTCTCCCTGTGCTGTGATGGGGCACAAGACCTTGCCATCCATGAGGTGCACTCATTCTGGACCACAGGATCTAAAAGTGCAGTACAGCTGTCTCCAAGTGAGAGCTGTCAACCAGAGGCACACAGAGTATAGTTGAGAATGAGCAGAAAGACTGTGGCCATATCCCCTAGTGGCAAAGCTCCACATCATAGGCATAGCTCAGCACCCTGATGGGCGGTGTGCTGCGGGGTTCTGAAAGCTCCTGGTGGAGCTGACTGCAGCTGTGTTCTCTGCTCCCCAAGGAGATCCAGTTGCTGCAGCATGACTCGTTATCATTAGAGCAGATTTACTGCAGGGAGCAATATTTACCTTTAAAAATAAAACGGCGAGGAGGGATTTGCTGCCTGTCGCTTAATAGATTAATGTTCACAAGGTTCCTGATTGCAGCTTTCCTCTGCAGACACACAGCGCTCAGAGACTGACTGTGCTCAGGGTGGTAGCCCTGGGGTGAGGGTTCTCTCAGGTGAGGACACACAGCAGGACAGGATAATCCTCCTGGGGTTAGTAAGTTTTATCCTAACATGACGGTACAACGGTACACTGTCCACAACTATGTTTGTGTTAAACAGTAAGAAAGAGGTAGCTGGAGCAGAAACCTTAAGGCTTGGCTGCATGGCCCCAAGCACCTACCATTACAGGACTTGGCTGATTTCCAACATATAGGACCCATTCGCCACTATGGGTTATACTGCTTCTTAGAGTCAGTACACAGATCTACAGGAAGAGCTTCTGACTTAATGTCAGTTTAAATTCAGTGAGGCCTGCTGGTTCACAGCATTAAAACCACATTTCAGCAATGAATACTTACTGGACACTGAGTTCCTTGAAACAGAAAGGGAGTACAGTTTTCCCCCCACTGTGAGTGCTGAACACAGAGTCCTAGATCTCTGCTAGCCACTCCCCTCTGATTACTCTATGCTTAATGCTTAAGACCACACACATATACTAGTGAGCTAATAAGCAATTTGCTTACGAATTTAGTTTTCCAACACCGGTAAATTCTTCCTGAGTACCCGCTCTCTTTGCCTTATGCTTTTATGCTCAGATGGTGAGACCTACCAGCACCCTACATGGCATTGCATGTGACCAAAATCTTCCCCACAGTGACATGCGGGACCTTACAGAGGGTTCCTGGATAAAGTGGAGAAGTCACACCAGTGTTCTGTTTGCTGTTAGTTACTCTTTAGGAGGTCAAGCAAGGTCATCTTTGTCATCCTCTGTTTCCACTCCTGTGTGATGGCTTTGGACAGGGAAGGGGCGGACCGAGTGAGAAGCTGGAGCAGTCATCTCTAGACTCATCCTCCCCCAAACGCCGCTGGATGGAACTCAAGAGTGCCGGCCCTGTCTCCCCCACTGTCGGAGGGCCTGGGTGTGAAGAAAGCGGGTGCACTCCAGAGCTTATTGCTACCAAACCACGGTTTGATAAGGAGGCAGGAGGCATGTCAGACACACAGAGACCTTGGCCAGGAAACCAGTACTGGTGTCTTTTTCCCGCAACAGAAAATAGACCACCCTGCTTCTCAGTTCCTGCCCTCACTTTTGTGACTGAGCCTGGATGCCAGGCTGGGCACACTGGGCTACTGACCAACCAATAGGGAGTACAGGGGCCGCCTGTGGATGCCAGAAGGTGTCAGGTACCCTGGAGAGCTGGAGTTACTAGCAGATGTGAGTGGCCTGACATGGGTGCTAGGAACCAGACTCATGTCTTCTAGAGGAGCAGCAAGTGTTCTTACTGCTGAGCCATCTCTTCAGCCACATCCATCAGTCAGCCTTAAAAGATGCAGGTGCCAGAACTCTGTGCAGGCTCCAGGACAAAGTGGAGATGCTTTCTGTGACTGCACTGAGGGACTGTCACCCTCTGCCCTGGCACCCCCATCAATGGCTCTTCCAAATGTTACATTGATTTTAGCCAGTTAGACCCACTGAAATATCTCCAGTTGGCTAGACACTTATCTAAAACTTAATCTCTTTTCTCCCTCCCTCCCTCCATCCCTTCCTCCCTCCCCTCCCTTCCTCCCCCCCACGTGGGCACGCCCCAGATATTATTCAGATTAAACAGTTTAGAAAAATTAACTCTCATTAGTTAACTCAGTAAAATTCAAAATGTGGCATTGAACCCGGCTTGCTTACCAGCTGCCTGGCCTTTCGGACCCCACCCCGCATACTGAAGCTTTGCATTGCTGACTTCTGGTGGGTCCAGACTCTGAGGGTCCCTGAGGAAACAGACAGACAGACAGAAACAAAGCACAATGTTGGGAACCAAGAATTTACTGTGCTTCCACTTATCCTCTGCTGGGGTCTTATTCTTTCCCCGTCTCTTAGTTACTGAACAATACGTCTCACTCAGCTTCCACCGCATTCCTGCCGATGTACATAATTTATATGAAGCTGAAATACGTCCACTGCTACTTAATCCAAATGGTAAACTATTCATCAGGAGAAAACATGCAGAGAACTATATAGATCAATTTTTAAAATGTCCAGGGCAGTTAACATTAAAACGAAACCCACAGCCAAGCGGCAATAATCCCACACCCGATGTCTTTCATTGCTGGCTTTCTTGCAGATAATTCTTTTCTAAGTATGAAGCCAGGTCATCCTGACCTTCGAAAGCCAGTGGCCTCAGGATGAATTGTATTCTCGCATGATACAGAGAATGAGAAAGGGGAGGAGACTCGGGAGAGGGAGAGAGGGAGACGAATTCAAAGATGTTTTTCCTATTCAACGTTTCTTGCATTTTTCATTCCTTTTTATTTGGGGTACTTTCCAAGTGTGTCTACATGGGAGTCAGCTTGTAGATAAACACACATATGAGCTGTGTATGAATGTATACATGCTCAGCTGTGTGTGCACGCATGCATGTGCAGCTAGGAGCCAAAAGTTTAATGCTGGATGTCTTTCCTAATTTTTGAGTCAGGGTCTCTCATTAATCCGGAAGCTTGTCCATCTGGCCTATCTGGCTGGCCTGGAACCTCGTGCTGGAGAGCAGGCACATGTACTACTTGGTTTTTTCCTGGGTGCTTTGTAAATGCCTTATGCTTTCATAGCGCATTTTACTGACAGATCCGCCTCCCAAGCCCCATTTGTTTTCATTCTTTATTTACGGATATGGAAAATACTTGACAACCAAATACTGTCTATATATTCAAATGTCCTAATAAATCAAAGCCACAAGTAAAACACCATGAAACACTCCACAGGTAGAAAGAAGGGTCTTCACATTTCTTTGGGGGGTACCACCCTACCCGTGGAATGGCATCCGTGTTCTGGGGGAGCTGATGGCCAAGGGAGCACCTGCCCTGATGTCATAGTTCCTCCACTGAAGCCAGAGCCATGAAAGTGCTGGCTTATGAATCAAGAAAGAATAGGTGAATGGTCGCCTGGACTTTGGGAAAGGCAGAGGCACTGACTGAGTTTAGGGGGTTTTGCAAAGGGGCGGGGCAAGAGGGAAGAAATAAGAAACATGTCTTTAAAGTGATCAGCTTTCAAACACAGAAAATTCCAGAGTAATTTGAACAACACTGCAAGAATCAGACAAAACAAAACCAGGAAGAAACAGAGGAGGAGAAGAATGGGGAGGCAAAGTTCCCTAGGGCCTCAGGGAAGTGTGAGGACAGGTGACAAGAGGTTCATATATGGGGGAAGGCAGCTGGGGACAACAGTCTTCAGGAAGGAGAAAAGCTAGGAAGCATGAGGGGGTCTGGACATTGCAGATTACAGACGGGTTCTTAATAAACTCCAGACCCCGACCTCCCCTGCCCCTGGTGGTGTGTTGTGTGTGTGTGTGTGTGTGTGTGTGTGTACCTGTAGAAGCCAGGGAGGGGTGTTGGATCCCACTGGAGTTTGGATGTTGCTAGCAGCTGTGACCATTCCTAGATGGGTTCTGAGAACCACACTCTGTCCCTCTGAAGAGGAGCCTGTGCTCTTCACCGCCTTTGCTGCTAAGAGGCATGCTCCAGCCCAGAGAGCATGGTTTGAATGTTATAACCTTGTAAGAAGGCTATGTGAGGTGATGGGTGCTCTAGTGAGTCATAGTCTGTAGTGTCCTGACAAAGCAAAAAAATCAATCTAAATATCCTAAAATACGTATTTATTATTTGTTAGTTTAGTCCCTCCCGTCCCTCTAAATACCGTTAACAAACAGCAAATTATAGCGAGGCTGTGAAAGAGAACAAAGCTTTCTGTAGACCAGGAGAGCGATTTCGTGATGGTTGACAGAGGTCGCAGAAGAGCAGGGTCAGTCTGCTAGCTTGTCTTACAGGACTTAGGAACACTGCAGGCATGAAGTCATTTATGAAAAAGAAGTCAATCAGCTAGGTCAGCTAGCTAGGGGGTTGGTGGAATGGGGTGGAAGGAAGTCTGGGGTTAGGGAGGATGGCATTTCTCGGAGCTCATGCTTTCAACCAATTAACCGAGACAAAGGTGTCCCTCAGGAAGTGGAGACATTGGCCTCCTTCATCTTGTGAAAGCCAAGAGAAATGGTTTGTACTGAGTTCAACAGCATGCCAGTGGGTTGCTAAGTCAACATCACTCTGAAGATACAGGTCTCTCCTTTCTCCTAGCTGTCTCATACTCTTAATGCAACCCAATGACTCCAGGATTCCCCCAATGAGCCACCCATTGGGGTTGCAGCCATCCACCCAGGGTGTCCTCAAGGAGAGGACAGCCAGGAAGTGGTGGGATTCCATCACTAATAGCACAGGAGTTTGAACCAATAGAGTAACTCAGCCTAAGTACCTTTTCCTTGCATGTGAATCGGGAATATTAATGCTCGCCTGTGGATAACGTTCAGCAATACACCCGTACATGGAGCGGGGCAGCACAGAGCTCCTTGCAGCCATGTTCCAGAGGGATGCCAGCTTAATCCTTGATAAAATGACAGGTAATTAATTTGACCACACATTATAATGAGTGTGTGTGTCCTTAGCTTCTCATTTAATTAGTTGGACCAGTGGGTTGAGTACTGATAAGTGTTATTGTAATGACTATTTATATGAAAGGTGTTTTAAAACGGCTAATCACTTATCAGACATCAAGACAAATTTGGCTCTCTGGGACTCAGCAGTGAAAGCAAATCAGTGAACCCCTAAGAGTGGCAGGTGACAGGAAGCCAGGCTTAGGGTTGCCACCCCATCACCTACACTCGCTATGGTGAAGTAAATATCTTGATTTTCACACTTGGATCCCACGACATCAATTGCTTTGCTTCTAGTTAAAAGAAGGCTTTAGGGTGATTCTCCCAGTGTCCCTCCACTGGGTGTGCCTTCCTTGCTCAGTAAACATTCTGCAGTTTCTCCTCATACCATCTTGCCCCTGCCTGATGTGGTTCTTATACAGTCCTGCCCTGTCTTACAAACACAAGGTTTCCAATGAACTGCCTTATATATTTACACATGGACCATAGAGAACCACAGGAGAGCTACATTGGACACACGCGGTGAGTGTGTGTGTGTGTGTGTGTGTGTGTGTGTGTGTGAGAGAGAGAGAGAGAGAGAGAGATGAGATGAGCGAGAGAGAGAGAGAGAGAGAGAGAGAGAGACTCACTCAGTTGGTCACTGACCATTGGTCATAGCGTTCTGCATTCTCAATTTCATCCCAGTCCTTCATCTCTGTTTGTCTCCTTTTGTGGGCAAGCAGATGGCCCTGTGCTCACCTTCAGGTAAGAACCTTCCACTCCTTTGTGTGTGCTGAGGGTTTGGTGCTGCACCCAAGCAGGACTCCTCCACAAGATCAGATCCACCTGCATCTGAGGTTTCCCACTGCCCAGTCTTGCTTCTACCTCTGTCCCTTTGCAGCCCAGACAATATGCAGCAGCCTGGAGACTTTTCCTCCTCAGTCGCTGGTCCCACTTTTTTCTCTATGGGCGACATTCCTAAACCCTCTGCCTTCTCCTCCTCAGCATCTGAAGACCCCACTGGCTTTTTAGGGTATCACATCTTCTCAAGACACACTGGTCCCTCATCAGTGTTTGGACAGCATCCTCTTGGGGCCAGGACTATTTTCCTTTGCATTTTTTCTTCTGGGGGAACTTTTATTATCGCTGTGCTTTAAATCATCTTGAGTGCTCACAAGAGTTGACAATAATGCACCCATATTATTGCTATCCCATCTAGGCCTTGCATTTATCATCATCAGTTGTGCACCTCGCACTGAATGCTGTGGCTGACTCCGGTGCTTGCCTTCTGCCTCATATCACAGTGGCAGCTTCACAAGGATTCGTCTGCTTTCTGCTCCCCTAGCTCTCACTCCCTGCTCTGGCAACTGCTATCTTCTCAGCTGCTGATACTCCTGTTCTAGAAGGTCCCACATCTGCAGTCTCTTCAGAACGGCCTCCTTTTTTGAGGTGATGAATTCAAGCTCTCAGGTTTGGCTTGTTTCCCAGGACTACACTCACTCTCACGGTCCCCCTTCTGTCTTCTTCATGTTCCTAACCCTCCAGGGTCCTGAACCAACTAGAAAAGACAGGTGAATGGAAGCTCCTCATCCGACCAGCACCCGTCCACATCGAGCCAGGCTGGATTATTACCCACAACATCTTTTTAACCAACCCCCGCCCATGGTAAACAGGACTGGGGAGAGAATTCAGTGCCCTGCTGCAGAAGCATGGGGACGGAGTCCAGATCCCCAGCATCTATGTGAAAGTTGGGGTGCGGAGGCACTGTGACACCCATCACTGGGGAGAAGAGAGAAGAAGATCTCTGGGGCTTGTTGGCTAGCCAGTGAGCTCTGGGTTCAGTGTGGGGGACTCTGACTCAAACAAATGAGAAGGTCAAGGTCCCTTTGTCACATAGGAGACCACAGCAGTAACCTCTGATGAATACCCAAGGGGTCCATGTATATCCAACCTGTGGCCTATGGGCCACATGCAGGCAGCATAGCTAAGATGCAGACCAACACAGACTCATGAACTTACTTACATATTCATTTATATTGTGTTTTGCAACTTTATGGATTTTTGAGCATAAACTTTAGATGACAATGACAGCATCGTATCCCAGTGTTAAATGTTGGACATGGCTGCCAGCCCAGCCTGTGGTTGTATGGGTTATTCTGAAATTTTTAGTGTGTATGTAAGAGGAAAAGGACACAAAGGAACTTGCTATGAATTTGGGGGGCGTCTTCTAGTGCCCTCCCCCATCCCTCCTCCTTTAACTTTCTTACTCATTTTATTCTAAAGAATGTGCACTGGGCTCCGCGATGAATCATCTCCAGGAGAGATGGATTGGTGAAAACTGATTAAGGAAGCATAAAATGATCTGAACTTCGCATAGCTCAAACTAATCACAAGATCCATTTCTGATTTGCTTATTTGAGCAATAACAACACAGGGCATAAATCATCCGGATTCTGAAGAGTGAATTAGTGCCCAGCCAAGTTTGCTCATTTATCTTCCAGAGCTATTTTGAGGGATTGAAAAAGCTTCTCTTAGCAGCAATGACATTTGGGAGAAAGAAAAGATAAAATTTGCTTTTTCCCTGGCTCTAAACTTTCATGACTAAATCATAAAAAAACCCTACCATTTTCATATCAAATATTGCAAGTTTACTCATATGCTTACCACAGTAGGAGACACAAAAGGATACATAAGTACTATCCATAGTAGGTGCACATTGATTACAAATGCATAGTAGGTCAGCAAGGGTCAGATTAGCAACCTTTAGTTCCTGAGGGGATCAGAAAAGTACTCATAATAGTTGAAAACCTAGCTCAGTGACTAGATAGTCTTGTTGCCTTTCTCATAACTGTAAGTCATATCATTTAAGCTCCTGGGCCAGGGGGTCCCACTCCATCGGTACTTCCAATGTGGCTGGCAATTAAGCAATGCTAGTGCCCCCATCCCATGCCCCCACCCCATGCAGGATCTGGACTCTGATCATTGAAGTGTGACGGGGCAGCAGGCTGGACTGCTCCTGAGGGACTCCATTGTCTCCTGGACACACTGATGGCAAAGTCACATGGCAAGAGGTCACATGGCAAAAGAGGCTGCCTCATTGGTCGCTATGTCCCAGGTCAGTCCAGCCCCAATCTACCCTCTTAGGGAAGAAATGAGAAGGTCAAGGTGGGGAGGGTGGGGGCTGGGGGTTGTTGCAACTGGTGAAACATTTTGGTGGAGATAAAATGTTCTAAAGCAGAGTGAGGTAATGATAGCAAAGCTCTTCAAAATACCCCACGGGACCGTCGAGCTGTGTAATTTTGGTCTGTAAATTAAGGATATGGGAAAGATGTCTCAGAAGAGCTTGGCAAGGGAAGCAAGGAGGGAGGGAGCTGAGAAGGGTGAGGAAGGTCAGGAGGGAGAAGCCATGTTCCAGGCCCTCTCTTTCATACACTTTCAGGTGAGCAAGAGTTGGCCTCCAGTGCAGAGAAGCCCTGTCTGAGCTGACTGGTGCTCGCCCTGCTGGAATGTTTGAACAATCCACAAGAGACATTACAGGCAGCCTAAGCATCCCATCCTTTGTCTGTCCTGTACTCCCGGATCAGCTAAATCCTGCCATGCCTGGTTCTCTCCAGGGAGCCAGCACTGGGGCAAAATTAACAGGCTAGTTGCTGCTTCCTCTCTGCTTGGCCTTGCAGCCAACCCCCTCCCCAGAAAGCCACTCCCTGCTGCAGGTGAGACTAAGAGCTCTGCATTCTCTTTTTCTTGCGTAGCAGGTCCCTCTCATGGTCCTATTCCTCCTGGATCTGTTGTCTCAGAGGACCCATCTGGTCAGTGTGTCCAGCAAGACTCTTCTGTCATAATGGATGATGAGGGAATCTGTCACACGAGGCTGGAGCAGTGATGGCCCCAACTGCAACAGGTTTGCAGCTCTGGCTGATGGCTTCGCCTCTCTGAGAAACTCTCTGCTGCTAGAGGTGGGGCGGGTTCCTCACAGGGACTGTGCAATGAAGACGGTTCTAGGCATTCAGCCAACAGGGTATGTCTGTTCTTCTGCCACTGGTGGGAGGCAGATGTGGTTGTGTGTGCGTAATTCTGAGTTCCTTGTTCCATCCACATCAAGTGGCCCAGGCTCACGTAGAACACTGTAACATACTGTTGCCACGCCAGGATTTGTCCTTTTGGAAAGTGAGGGGACAATAGGGGGCTCAGGCACCTGGACAGCTCCTCTGCGAGCCTGGGCCTCTGTCAGATGGAAATGAGAGAGAAGGCTTGACTCACGTCTATATAATTAAACAGGGTCTCCATTCCTTCCATAATTCCACTTGGAACAAATGACTACACACAGCCTGCCCTGAGCTGGCTGCGGAGGAAGGTAGAAAGTTCTTCCAGTTGGGTCATGTGACCAGACTGGAGCCTGTGGAAGACAGGCAGCAACAATCTTGAGGAATGCTGTTCAAGTGGTCTACCACCCCATAGAGGCCACAGGGGCTCTGCTGTCTCCTCATTTGGAGCCATTTTCCTTCCGTCCCTTTCTGTTACAGTTCTCTACCAACTCTTAGGTTTCTGACCTGACTTGTGTACCTGCTTTTATTGGTCTTGAGAGCTTGGGCTCAGTGGCTCGCTTTGACAGAGGAATTGAGCACTGGCCGTGTGCTCGTGGTGAACTCAGGAACACAGGGCACAGGCCGAGGCTCCAAGCCACAGCAGACCATCTATATGAATGTTTACACCACAGATGTCTACACGCATGCCTACATAATTAATGGAGGGTGGAGCTTGGACTTCTGTGGGAGGAGCCACTCGAGCTAATTTTTGTTATGTGAGGACAAAGGAAGTCTTTTGAGGAAATTATTACTATTATTTGGTTTTTTTGAGATGAGGGTTTCTCTGTAGCTTTGGAGCCTGTCCTGGAACTAGCTTTTGTAGCCCAGACTGGCCTCGAACTCACAGAGATCTGCCTGCCTCTGCCCTCCCGAGTGCTCAGATTAAAGGCGTGCGCACACCACCGCCTGGCTTGAGGAATTACTTAAAACCAGTTAAATGTGTATACTGTTTGAAGAAAAACAGTGTTTAAAGTACAATTAAGTTGATGAAAGAGTAGACGGAGGGGAATCATAGGGCAGCAAGCCTCTGTGAGACCATGGAGAGCTTCAAGCAGGAAACTCAACATGAGGAATCAGAAAGAGTATCAATGATGGCAGCTAGGAGAACAACATCCCTGGAACCAAGCTCCTGAGATCTCACAGCTTGGAAGCCTGTGTGCCTGTGTGACTGCTCCCTTCCCCCCACCCCATCCAGGAGGACTTGATGGAAATGCTAGCCAATGGGTTTGAGGTCGGTGGAGGTGAAAGGTCCTTGCATGCTGGAAGCCTCCACCACAAATTCTTAGGGTAGTTAGGTGAGTACAGACGCCCCCGCAATCTGCCTGATCATTCTGTTCCATTTGTAAAGGTAGAGCTGAGATTGAGCTCACTGGATCAGAGCTTGGAATCAGACAAGGGCCCTGAATAGTCCTGTTATTGAGAGTATACATGAGAGTGCCCCAGCAAAGGCTTCCAGGCTGTGGAGAGAATCCAGGGCTGTCAAGGTCACGATATCACTACAGACCGCAGCCAGAGAGAGCTGCAGAAGTCACGTTGCCAGGGTGCCTCTGTGTCCTGCCTCAGTCCGGCACCCCTCTCCCCGATGCCACCCCATCTGCCAATTGCCAAAACAGAGCAGAGGTCAGGCGGAGAATAATTAACGGCACTGGAGACAATGTGAGGGAGGATTCCATCCTTGCAGACAGGAGCTGAGCCTCAGTAGGGCCAATGTGGGTGACGCCTGGTATGATGAGGCCCATGGCAAGGGGTCCCTTTGCTGACTCACGACAGCCCCAGCTCCTGGTGGGGCTGAAGTCATTAGCAGCCAATGATGTAGGGCTGAGCGTAGTCAGCAGAGGAGGGAGCTGGGGAAGGGACAGAAAAGACGAGAGCAGAGCCTCACGGGAGCCAAGAGAGTCGATTTAGAGGTTACAGCCATGAGGTGGCGGGATGTAACACTGCAGGGCAGATGGAGGTCCAGCACGATAAGGCATTCATTCCATTCCTAACCATGGCTTCTTCGGCCATTATAGGCAGTACCAGTGCAGTCGTGATACCTAGCACAGCACCAGTACCTAGCGCATTGCTAGTTGCTTGTATTTAGTGCATATTTATACTAGTACCTAGTCCAATACCTAGTTGTAGTACCGGCACTTGGTGGAGGACTGGTACTTAGTGGAGAGCTGGCACTGGGTACAGTGTGAGTACACAGCATAGTGCAGGTACCTAGAAACTTTAAGATTCCCACTAGCAATGTCCTGAGTGGGTCTCCCAGCACTCGAAAGGTCTGCAGGAATTTGCCTTTGGGTCATAGAGTGGTGGATAAGAATTAGGATGCATATATACATACATACATACATACATACATACACACACACACACACACACACACACACACACACACACACATATATATATATATAACCCTGACCTTCCCATTCGTTATTACAAACTTGACTGTCTCAATTTCTGTTTACAGGAAAGATTAATTCCAAAGAGTTCGGGTCTGCTGCCCTCCTGGTGAAGATGGAACTCCTTACTTCATGGCAGTGAAAAGTTCAGACATCGCTGGCTGGGTGGGGTGAAATTCTAATCTGAACTCCTTGAAGCATTGCTTCTGGGAAGCCCTTGATAATCTATGTGCTCTGGCCATGGTGCTTCTTGAGTTTCTGAAATCCCACAAGTCTTCACTGCTGATAGAGTCCAGAGTCTCAGGGGAACCAGGAAGTTATCCTGCCATCTCCCTCAATTCTGTGCCACTGGGTCTCTGCCCTTGTCTCGAAACTCTTGGAACCGGTGGGTGAATCATGATGTGTCCCCGTGTGCCCTGTCTATGAAGGCAGCTGCAGAAGTACCTACTGGCCACCCCCAGCAGCCTGGGCTGGGCGCTATGCACCCACTCTGCCTCTGGGATTCTCAGATGCCTGCCTGTCTTTCTCATAGTACTATTTCCAGGATGGGTGTATGCATATGTTTAGTGAGACCGAGAAGGCCCCTCAGCACTCTCTCAAGCAAAGCTGCTTCCCAGCTGGGAACCCTATGTCTGAAGGTGAGCTTTTGCCGTCCCATCCACCCATCCACATGGGGCCAATCTGGATGCCACACCTATGCCCCAATCAATATATGACCAGCAATCAGCCTAGGATCTTGTTCTTACTTTGAATTTTTTTTGAGGGAACTGGAGAAGGGTGGTTTTCGCAAAAGAAAGTTTTCTGAAGTTCTGGCCAAGAAATTTAAGTATTTTGTCCAGCACACCGAGCCTGTGGCCTCTTCATGATGCTCAAGATCACTCAGCCCACGTGGCAATCCCGCCCCCACTTCCAGTCTCATGGCTTCATCACTTACAAGTGTTCCCCCATAGGTCATTTAAAAGAGGGGGAAACATCCAGCAGCTCCTCAAGGTCAGGCAGTGTCACCCTGAGTCCTTAGCTGCCTGCCAAGAAGGAAGATGCAGGCATGTTGGGAGCATAGCTCCGCAGATGCAGAGCCAGAGGCTCCAGGTGATGAAGAGAGCCATTTCCAGGGCACTGTAGCATTCTCTAGCTGTGCAGTGACCAGGTGGAGGGCGAGAGGTTAAAAAACTACATACAGAAAGAAAGGTGTGTGTGTGTATCTGTGTATATGTCTGTATGTGTGTGTATGTCTGTGCGTGTGTTGTCTGTGTATGTATGTGGTGTGTATGTATGTATATGTGTGTGTGTCTGTGCATGTGTATGTCTGGGCGTGTGTGTCTGTGTGTGTGTGTGTGTGTGCTCTAAGTGGCACAGCTGCTTTGAATAACACTTAGGATTTTTTAAAATCAAATTAACCACATATTAATTATACAGCCCAGCTGGTCTACTTCCAGGTATTTACCCAAGAGAAAGGAAGACATATGTCCACATGCAAACACTCACAGAAGATTCACTCATAACAGCCCTCAATGGGAAACAAGTTAGATGTCAATCAGACATATGTTGTTGGAATGCAAACTGTTAGATACACACAACGGTCACTGGTACCTGCTACAACATGGGGATCTCAAAGAATGGAATCTCCTCTAGGGAAGGAGCCAACTACATATGGTACAACCCCGTGTGCACAAATTCTAGAGAGGTAGAGGGAGCCAGATATGGAAGCTCAGGACTATAATCCTGGCACCTAGAAGGCTGAGGCAGGAGGATCACTGTGAATGTGAGGCCAGCCTGAACTATAAAGCAATTTCCAGGACAGTCTGGGATACAGGTTGAAACTTTGTTCCAATAAGCAGCAACATCAGAGAGAAAGAGAGGGGGGGGGGGCAGATAACATGGTTTCCAGGAGCAACCAGAGGGGTGGGAAGGGTGTTGACACTTTGGGGTACGCAAATGTTCTGCAACTTGGCTGTGGGTGGACTCGTCTATTGGGCCAACTCTGAAAAGTATATTCAGAGAGTGAAACTGTGCTGTAGGGAAATTGTACTGAAGCCAGCCCATCACTGGACACACAGAGTCTGTGTGTGCTCTCCCACCGACCTTTGGTGTCTCCATTTTGGTCAAAGCTGCTCTTCATGTTTATTATAAGCCAATGCTAAAATATGGATGCTATTGGGACACACACACACACACACACACACACACACACACACACAACCCACAGAGAGAGAGAGAGAGCGAGAGAGAGAGAGAGAGAGAGAGAGAGAGAGGAGAGAGAGAGAGACCAAAGAGACCAAAGCACTGAGAAGAAGAAAGGAAGGTGACCAAAACAATATGAAATGCACCAGAGAGCAAGCTGCACTGGTCCACCATGCACCAAGCACTTGCTAGGCACCAGTTATATTGCTGAGACCACAGCATTCATTTTCTAGGCTTGGACATGCAGGAGCATCAGCCTGATGCAGAGCATACTGATCTGCATACAGATCGGTGAGCAGATGCCCTTGGGGACACCACACACACACAGCTTTGTCCTAGGAGACTAACATATACATGCCTCTAAACTTGCACAACTTAAAACCCACTATGAGATTCCTCACACAAGAAAGCCATCAATAGCCCAGAGGAGGGGAATAAAGACAGTGTTAGACACACTGACTTATAACAATACAGATTCCCAAGGGCAAGAATCCGAAATGCAGGCTTATGTTAACACTACATCCCACTAGGTGGAGCCCGAGGGATAGGCTAGAGTAGGCAGACCCTGAAAGTCATTAGGAAGTTGTTTAAGTGGATTGGGCTGCCTTTAGAATATATGGACCATGTACAGTGCTTTCTATACATTAGAGTAGACAATTAAGATGATCTCATAACCATATTGTTCTGGGTGGAGTGACTGTATCCAGAGAAACAGTCACCTTTCTGTTTTAACCCAGGTAGAATAGCTGGCTACAGATGGCTACACCAAGAAAGATACGCAGGGACAAGAGGAAGGGGAAGCAGAGTGACACCCAGTCCAGGGCTACAGAAGGCAGAAGGTGTCTGTGGTTCTGGAAATCCCCGTAGGACCCTCCCTTCTCCAGTGCATGCCTTTCTCAGAATATCTAACCAGTTTGCTTCTATGACAATATTTCTCAAAGGGGTAGGAGCAATCTAGTGATGCAGCTTCTGGCAGTTGTGACAGTTGCTCCCTTTGCAGAGCCAAACCATGTCTGTATGTGTGACCAGATGGGTCCTGGAGACCAGCATACGGTAGTATGACATCTTCAGAAAGGAAGCAGGCTCAGCTTCAGAAGAACAGCTCCGGATGCTGAGATTTACCCACGTTCCTCCCTGAAGTTGTGAGCCTTGATTTTTCTATGCACCAGGCTCAATTCGTAATTGGGAACAAGTCACCAAAGATTATTTAAAAGGCTATGGGACACAAAGACTCAACATTTGTCTTCATTTTCCAAGAGAACACCAGCCACCCACCCACAGGGACAATCCATTTGACCTCCCTACCCACTGAACTCTCCCATGGCCCATGTCTGCAGAAGCCCACACTACCTGAATGTAAGCCTCTTGTCCTCACCTTCCTTCATCTACTCAAGGTCCGAGTGCTAAGTCTTGCTGAGAGCTCATAACATCTCTCTCATGCTCAACATGTCTTGAGTGTGTTACCATGCGGAGCAACCACACTTGGTTGGGGGTTTAAATCACTCATTCTCCAAGCACATCCTAAAGTTTACCCAGCTCTGTCGCTACCCATGTGCCCTGGGTATGCACCCACATTCTAGCCAGCATGGACTCACTGCAGGGGCCATGCTTGACGATGGCTTTACTAGACCTCAAACATCTCTTCTGTCTTATCTAGTAGGAAAAACTAAAAGAAAACTGACTGAGCCACCAGGGCTCAGCTCAATGCAGACTTGAATTTCCCACAGCCCTCTCTTCCTTCCTAGATTTTGGAAGGCAGATTTACTTCTCAGAATCAAGATAATACTCAGAGTTACTTTATCATGTGTGCTTACCCAAATTCACAGCAGCATAGCTTGAATGTGGTAGCCCTCATTTATAGCAGTTGGGAAGCTGAGGCAGGAGGATCGTGAGTTCAAGGATAGCCTGGGCTACATAATAAGTCCCTGTATCAAAGATTAAAATTAAAAACCCAAACAAAAACAATGCCCCCATCTGAGTCCTGTTGCTTAATGCAGTGTTAATAGTAACGTAGCATTTAAATAAATATTTTCTGACCTATACTGTTTTCTGTCCTTTGTTCTGTAGAGGCTAAGTATGGGCAGTTACCCTGCCCCTCTTAAATATGGAAACCAAAACCCATGGAAGGAAAGCAGAGCTAGACAGCCACTGGGGTGAGGGTTGACCTTAGAATTCTTGTCACTGAAAAGCTGAAGTTAGGGTGCCTGCGTGTGCTGCTAGGCTTGTCTCTTGGGGAGCACTGTTTTCCTCCTGGAACTCACTTCCTAAATAAACAAAATCCTTGTGCACTCCAGTCTATCAGGGGAGTAAGAAGTTCTAGGCAGAAGGAACCATGACTCAGCTGACTCAGTTCTGCATCTTCTCAAATACACTGTGGCTTTCAAAGCCAAGCCCAATTCTAAAGCAATATAGTTTCTGTGCTTGAGCAAAGCTAGGACACTGTTCTGCACAGATGGCCTGTCGTCTAAGTAATGTCTTTGATGCACATCTTTGCTAGCCTCCACTCTATCACTATTCTGAGTTTTCAGACCCCCAAAGTGCCAGCACTTTCTGATGGAGTGACTACCCAATTTATTAAATTTATTTGTTATAGGAGCATTGATCTTTCATTACTTTGTGGACTTTCAAGATGACCCTAATATCTCTCTCTCTCTCTCTCTCCTCTCTCTCTCTCTCTCTCTCTCTCTCTCTCTCCCTCTCTCCCTCTCTCTCTCTCTCTCTCTCTCTCTATCTCTCTCTCTCTCCCCATCCTCTCTACACATACACACACTCTCACTCACACATTTCTTTTAAAGGATTGAGTCCAAAGACAGGAGAAATTCAAGGAAAGAATTATGATAGAAATTGAAGAGATAAACTGTACCAAGTTTGTTTGAAAACATAGCCTAAAATTCTAAAAATGATTTATTTTTATTATGTGTCCATGTGAGTATTGTTTCCTGTGGATGCCAGGAAAGGGCATAATATCCCTTGGAACTGGGGTTACTGAAGGTTATGAGCCTCCCAATGTGGGGTACTGAGAACCTTTGGAAGAGCAGGCATGCTCTTTTTGTTTTTTGTTTTTGTTTTTTGTTTTTTCGAGACAGGGTTTCCCTGTAGTTTCTAGAGGCCTGTCCTGGAACTAGCTCTTTTAGACCAGGCTGGCGTCGAACTCAGAGATCCGCCTGCCTCTGCCTCCCGAGTGCTGGGATTAAAGGCGTGTGCCACCACCGCCCGGCTGCAGGCATGCTCTTGACCCACTGAGCTATATTTCTAGCATTGTGTGGCTATCCACTGTGGAAAGTTGCCTTACTTAATGGAAATTCTGACATGAAAATTGTTATTGAAATACTGCATGTTAAAAATGACCATCTTTATTTCTACTTAAGTAAACAATGGATAAAGACACATGTCCTTCAAGAATGGCTTAAGAACTTGGTAAGGGAGGAGTCAAACAGAGCTACCCACAGGCAAGAGGACACTGGATAGATTCAGACTGAGCTGTCTGGAACTCTCACTGTAGCTTTGGCTTCATTATGAATTGAGTTTCTGCTTGGACCAGCAACAGAGGCCAAAGCACATGAGCTAACCACATGGGACAGGGATGTGCAACAGGCAGAGACAGAGAGGCACCCTGATCTCTCCTGGCATTTGTAGGATAGGAACGATACCAAGAGCTAAAGGGTACTGAAACCTTAGCTTGACCCTTCTGCGGCTGGTTGAAAATGCAGGTTATAAATGGTAGATACTGTCATTAAGTTAGAACACAAAGGGGGCAGTGCTGGAAGGCAACGGGGTAATCTGTGGAAAAAGTAAGGATCTGTGTGGGTAACGGGAACTTACCCCAGTACAGCAGTGCACCCCTGTCACCCCAGTACTCGGAAGGTAGAGAGAGTTGGGGGTTTTAAAAATTCAAGGCCTCCCTCATCTGCCTGGCAAGCTCAAGGTCAACCCTATCATACAAAACAAAAACCCCTAACCCACGGACTGGAGAGATGACTCAGTGGCTAAGAGCACTGGCTACTCTTGCAGAGGACCCAAATTGGTTTCCAGCACCCACAGAGGGGCTCACAACTATCTGGAACTCCAGTTTCAGGACATCTGAAGCCTTCTGACCAGCAAGGGCACTAAGCACATGTATGATATGCATACACAGACACAAGCAAATATTCACACGCATCAAAACCAAATCTTTACTACTCCCACCAAATACAAAAGAACAACTCTTCCTTTTGCACATGAATAATGCAAATTTAAATATTCTAATAAAGACATTTTGATTTTCATAAAGTCAATGTGCTTATCTTCTATTAGAACCCAGTTGGAGCATAAGCCATAAGACCCTGCCACCTGCTCGAGGGGGAAAGGAACCTTTCGAAGGTTGAGGTGCAAAAGGTACAGGGCTGAAGGTTGAGGTGCAAAAGGTGCAGGCTGAAGGTTGGCCCAGTTCAGATGGGACTCGGCCAGCATCGGAAACTGGCTACTAAAGCATCAATTTCCCATCGGTGACCTTAGGACAAAAAAAGAGGAGGTTTGGGAAGATGCAAGGATGCCCCTCAGTGGACCCAGAGTGGGCTAAAGTGAAGGCAGGGTGGGATGCTGGCCTCAGCATCCAGCAGAGACTATGGACGAACAATCTGTCCATTCTGTGTGAATCCACAGGAGATAACCCAACCCAGCCTCACTAAAGACCTGATGTACACAGCTCTAATGCTTGTACTCTGCAAGCTTACATCAGATCTGTCTTTGAATTCCTCCAAAGGGGTGACATTAGGGACATGGCTTGGAAGCCAGCCAGCCCTGCACTGGGATTCAACCTCTCTGGGCTCTCATGTCATTTACCGATAAGAATGCCTAAAGCTAAATGCTTAACACTTAAGGTACAGGGGCCAAGATCCACAAACACAATCAGGACATGATGGTGAGTATTACAATTATTTTTATATAAGAAATACCTGAAGCAGAGTCTGGGGAGAGGCTTGTCTAAGTGCTTGCTTTGTAAGCCCGAGAACCTTAGTGGGTTCTCTAGAACCCTGTAAAATAAGCTGGGCACAGTGGTGCAGAACTGCAGTACCAGTGTTGGGGCCGAGCAGAGACAGGCAGATCTCTAGGGCTCATTGCCGACTTGGTAAGACACTGAGAGACCCTGTCTCAATAAGAAAGCCCCAAGGTGAACAGTGGCTGAAATTGGCTTCTGGCTTCCACATACATGCTCACACATGTCCACATATATTCTCTTACATGCATGCACCACAACGTACACACATGCACGCGCACACACACACACACACACACACACACACACACACACACACGAATGCCCACCATTGCTCACTGGTATTGGGCTCATGTAGGAAGTGAATGATGGAATAGTGGATAAGCCCAGAGCCCAGCCTTCTCCTCCGCCCTCAGATTTGCCAGCTGCTTTACCTAACACTCAGACAAAATTCTTGGAATCCATTTCTCCTGAGTCCTCCCAGATGTAGTAAAATCTTAATATGTCAGGTGTGAGCTGTGTGTGGAGCTTTGTGAATTTATGTAAGGCAGAATGAAAGATCCAGCATGTTCCACACACTCGTTGCTCCCAGGATGGGGGATGTGTCTCAAGAGGGCCTTTGAGGATGTCTGTCTGCTTTAAGCTGGGTAGGATGACTCCCACTCCTTGAGCAGCATCTGAGGTTCTGCTACAATGTGCTTGAATGAAAGATCCCCGCGAATACTTCAATTTTTATAGACTGAGTTTACTGTTTTAAATTATGTGTTGTATGTGTGTGACTCTGTGAGTATAGGTCATATGAGTGCAGGTACACACAGAAGCTTGGAGAGGAAGTTTGGTGCTCTGCAGCTGGAGTTATAGGCAGTTGTGAGCTGCCCGATATTCGTGCTGGGAACCGAATTCCTGTCCTCTAGAAGAGGAGCGGGTGCTCTTAGCCACAAAGCCATCTCTCCACATCTCCCCCTGCCATGGATACTTTCTGTTTACTATGTTCGTCATGCTCAGTTTCTTTGGTTTAATACCATGATAAAACAATTAGCTCCATTCCAACACATCTGTCCTTTATCTCCATGCAGGCAACTCTTTGTCTGAGGTCCAAATGAAGTTACGCCCGCCATGTTTATTTTCTAAGGACATGCCTGCATTCTTACTAAGCTTAGCAGAGAACAGACAGCAGTCTAAACATTCATGCTGTGGCTAAAGCTCTCTTCTGGAGCGATATGGTTTAGCAACACCTGCTGTTATTTATTGATGTTTATCAGGGAAATGTTGTGTCTCAACCTCAGCATCTGTAGAAGCTGCAGGATGAGGCCGGCAGCACAGTTCCCTCTCCAGGGTAAGCCCTGAGTACCTATCCTTCTCAGAGCATCATGGGGGGGCGGGGAGAGCACAGAACAGAATGTAGGAGACAATGGGAGTCCAGGACCAAAATGCCCAGAAACAAATGATGGAGATTCTGGGATGGGAGTGGGCAGAAGGAGGAGCCGGTAGGGAAGAGACAGAAAGGGTAAATATACAAACAACATAGTCACATCTACGGGCTTTTTAAGGTCAGCGCCGTGGCTGGCTCTTAATTTGGGCCAACGGCTTCACCAAACTTGACTGGTGTCCTAATCTGTGGGACTCAATGGGTGGGTAATATAATTATATTGCCAATATATAATGAAATGTGCCTTCCTGGAGCTGAAAAATCTGTCAACACTCCTGCTCATGGTTTCCCTTTCATGTGTGCCCTTGGTCTATAACCCTGTACTTTGTATTTTTTTTTTTAGACAGGGTCTCATGTAGCATAGGCTGACTACAAAACTCTGCATAGCTCAGGATGACCTTAAACTTCTGATCCTCTTGCCTCTGTGTCTCAAGTGTTTGGAATGCAGGTTTGTGTCACCATGCCAGATTTATACAGTGCTGGGGCCAAACCCAGAGGTTAATTCATGCTAGGCAAGTGCTCTGCCAGGTGAGCTACGTCCCTAGATTACATACTTGGGAGAGCCCAGGAAGGCTTAGCAACACAATTCAAGGCCATAAACAGCACGAGGCTGGGTGATCCGATCAAAAGCACTGAGAACTTGCTTCTGAGAACACAATCATGTCAGTGAAGAGCATGAACCACAAACACACACCACTCTTGAACTGCTGGGCCAGGAGTCATTTCTTTCTCCTATGACTCATTTCTTTGGTTCCTTTCCCAAGGCACTTCTGGAGCTATGGCCACAGTAGCCTATGCACCAACATGAAGCTTTGTTTCTGATGTCACATGGGGAAGTAAGGGACTTCCTTCTATTAGTGAGGATAGAGCCAAGAGCCTGCCCAGGCGAGCTGGGTTCCATCGGGCGAGTGCACCCCATGTGGAGACATGGGTGAACTTGCTCCACAGAATCAGGGCAGGGAGCGGGCATCACTGCTCTAGGGAGGAGATTTCCCAGAGGTGCCAGCAGCTGGACTAAGTAACTTCTGCTCACTTGGTCCTGTTATCAACAGAAGAGCCACAGGGATTTTTCCACTCTGTGGTGCCCTGTTCCTGCCCTGAGGGCTGGGCGGAGCCTCAGTGTTCTCGGTCTCACTTGTGGTCTGCAGATTTCCAAGGGGGGAGGCAAGGATAGAACCATCTTACCATGAGGAATTTTGCTCAGGACATAATATCCAGTGTGGGAGTTGTTGGTAAACCTGCAGAGAGGAGAGAAAAAGCAAGCACTGAGACAAAGGCCGGGATTGCTGGCTTTCCAATCTCTGAATCCTAACAACACCAGAGGCCAAGGGCAGCTTATGCAGACCTGCAGGCAAAGCCTTACTGACAATTTGCATACCCTGGAGCAGCACTTCCACCCTTCAGCAGGTTTATCAGGAAGCCGGAGGCTTGATGTCATCTCCATGGTTACCTGGTTAGTGATTAAATTAGGAAGAGTCTGTATTTCCATCCGAACTAAATACAGCGCAGAACTAATGGGGGCATGGGTCATTGGAGCTCACTGGACATGTCAGAAAGACCTCTGAAAATTTGAAGTTCCTGCAGATAACGGCCACGGCTCCCCTGGGACCTCAACTTTGGCCTGCAGTGAGAATGGAACTGGAGGCAGGACTGGGCACACTCTCCACCTTCGATCCAATTTGATGGATGTTTTCTGGCTTCTGAGAATGATCAGCAGGGCTCATTGCAAGAGGAGAGTTAGAAACAGCTGGTGTTGAAAACAGAACGAGCAGGAAACCGGCACAGTTTCCAAACTTGTGGAACCCCCACATTACAGAAGCCTCACTTGATCTTTTTGAGACAGGAGACTATTTCCTAACTGTAAACAGTGAAGAGAAATCAAGGGAATACCGCCCATGAGAAAGGGGGACACAGCAGTTCAGGAAATGTCAGCATGCTCCTCCAGCTCTGGACAGAGCCTCTTCTCTAGGGTAGAGTGAGATCCCACTTCACCCCACTCTTGTACCCGAGGGACTTCTGAGGCAGATGTTGCCCAGAAGCTAGCACAGAAGTTTAAACTTTCTAAGGCTAATGCTAGGTTTTTGAGCTGTGGGCTGATCAAGCCATGACCATCTGCAGCCGCCTTTTCCCCATGGCGAGCCTACTGAGAGCTGTGTCCAAGAATGAATGTCTATACCCTGATACCCTCCCCCAGGTTCCCGAGTTCCAGAGAATGGTGGGCATCATTCTCACCCTGTCCTGCACCAGGAAAGTTAACAGACGTGCCAGTTGTCAGATTCCCAGGACATCAGAAGGTGTGGTGGGCACATCCCCTGTTCATATAACCGATACACCTTAACTAAATGTGCCCTTCCACCCGTAATCCTCAGGTCCCACATCCCTTCCCCAGAGTTCCTCTCCACTCCTGCCGTCCAGGGAGTCAGAGACAGCCTGGCTGTAGACCAGGGTCAAACAAGTGTGTGAAAATGTCCCCCTTCCTTGAGACCTGTAAGAACGAACCCCAGTCGGCCTGCTGGGCTTGAAAGGAGACATCAGAGTCGCTGCAATGTTGCTGTCTCTATCAGTATGCAAATGCAATGCTATACTGTCCTCCTTTCCTCCCACAGCAGAAACCTTCCAGATAATAGATAAGATGTGCAGATGAAGGAAGCCAATGGATGCAGTGAGCCCTGCACGGGGCTCGGGATGAGCTGTCCTCTGCTGCTGCTGCTCCCCAGGAAGACAGCTGGGATTAGCTACTGCAGAGTCTGACCTGGTATGGACACACTGAACCAACTTCCAGGGCGTTACAGAGGACAAAGAATTATTCAGAAAAACGGATGCAGATATAAAAGCAAACAGTGGTTAAGGCCAACCATATTGTCCTTCTGGAGATCTTGAGATCCTGAACCAGCACGTAGGACCCAGGCTGGCCTTCTGGATGTCAGTGGGTAGGAGATGCTGTTCTGTCTCAGGACATCTAGCATTACTTAGGTACTTAGTACACGTCCAAGTTCACTGTGGTCAACAGAAAGACCCAGGGGTAGCAACAGATAAGAAAAAATGCAAATGCTTTCTGCATTCATTATGCAAAGGAGAACTGTTTTTTTCCTACCCAGGATCAACGGCAGAAACTCATCCCTGGTTGACTCATCTTTATAGGTCTGCCTTCAATACGCCACCAAAACAGCACTGAAAATTCGGCAAGCAATTCTGGAAGCAATGACAATGGAAAGACTAGTGAAAAACAAGCTGACAAGGACTTCAGCAAGAAGGAAAGCGATGAAAGAACTTTTCTGTTTTCAGCTCTAGGCCTGCACTAGCGAAAAAAAAATGACACATTGTTGGAACTGACAGGAAAATACCTGGAAAGGAGACGGATCAACTATCATGCCCCAGCAAAAGACATCTGGGTATGGCTTTTTCCTTTTCATCATTTCCACTGTTGGTCTCATCTCCTCGGGACATTGCAACTCTAGGGACTGTGTCAGAGGTCTGAGGCGCTTCTGGAACCAGTGAAGTCAGTCCAAGTATGATGAGGGAAAAGTCCGAGGGAGGGGTCGAGAGAAAGCCCTCCAGCGCTGTGTGGGCCTGCCTTCTTCCCAAGCTGCTCACGTCCTTGTCCTTGTCCTTGGCAGCCCATGCTTGTCCTCACGCTGGCAGCTGCTTTCCTACCTCACTTGCTTTTCTGTCGGCTGCTCTGCCAGAACTTTCTGTTGACTCGCAGCTAATTTTCCCCAAGAACACAACACTGTCTTTCTTGCTGGCTGACTGTCTTTTTTGTTTGTTTGTTTGTTTTCAGCATATACCTTCCATAGCAAGGCCATGTAGAGACACAAAGCAAAAGCAAACACAACTTCCTAGTACCCTGCAAGTCTTCAGGTCTTAAGAAACATCTTTCTGCATTCCTTACCTTGACCTTCATGACAACTTCTGTCTTAGTTACTTTTCCATAGCTGTTGCAAAAAACACCATGGCCAAGGCAAGGCATATAAGAGAAAGTTTATTGGAGACTTAGAGCTTCAGGATTATGACTGTCATGGCAGGACATGGTAGCAAGCAGCAGGCATGGCATCTGATCCACAAGCCTGAGGCAGAGAGATCAATCTGGGAATGGCATGGAGTTTTGAAACCACAAAGTCCACCACCCCCAGTGACATACCTCCTTCTACATGGCCACACCTCCTAATATTTCCCAAATAGTTCCATCAACTGGGACCAAACATTCAAACATATGAGCCTATGGGGGGCCACTCTGTCATTTCTAGCCAAATCACCAAGGTTTGTCATAGGAGCAGCCTTTCCTGGCTTCACTTTTCAAGTGAAGAAACTGAGTATCGGAGCCACAGACGAAGTGATCCAAGGTAGCATAATGTAGGACGAGAGCTCAGAGCTTCAAGTGCACACACACCCAAGGCTATTTCTGTAACACCAGCACGCTGGCTGGAGAGGCTTTCCCATTGGTCACACTGTCTCTGCCAGCCATAACTGCCTTATGAAAGACTCAAGTCTCTGCATCTACCATTGGAGTCGTTGGTGGCTCTCTCTACAGACCAGGAAACTATTGCTAGCTCCTTTCACCTACCTGGAAACTATCACTGAATCTATGGTAAAATTATTCAGCATCATCAATTTCCTCTCTAGCTGAAATCTGTATTTGAAACATTTCCTGGTAAGACAGGCAAGTGAACACTGATGAATGCATTTGATGAAGCCCCCTGGCAATCTGCTGTGTGCAGCGCATTGCAGAAAGGTGTGGTGTCAATATCTGGATCAAGGAAGTGACAGAGTGGGTCACTTAATGACGTGAGGAAGAGGAGACGAGACAGTACCGAGAACATGACACTTGAGAATACGGTGAAACAGGTGGGTTTTGCACAAGAGCAACACACTCTGGGAGGTCAGAAGATATACTTGGTACCCTACTGTGTCGTGACCAAAATGGTTTTAGTTGTCCTTTCTCAGGGTTTATCCAGGAACTGTACTTCAAACTGTTTTCCCGCAACGGTGAAACCCCTTTTCTGAGGCCCTTACACGGCCATATTTGAAAACTGTCGAAAACAGGTCATTAAGTGAAAGTAAGGTCATTAGGGCAGGTGCTCACCCCTGTGACCGGGGTGCTTCTATCAGGGACAAAGAGGGGTGTAGTGACGGCTCAGTGAGTAACATACTTGTCATGAAAGCACAGGACCTGAGCGTGAATCTTCAGAACTCTTGTTAAGCTGAATATTGTAGCATACACCTGTAATTCCTGCACTCCTGTGTCGAGGTAAGAGGCAGAGGCAGGAGAATTCCTAGAAGATTGCAGATGGGCTTTCCTGGCAAGGCAGCCACGAACAGTAAAGAGATCACGTGTCAAACAAGAGGAAGGTAATGATTAGCATGCCAGGTTGCCCTATGGCTTCCACATAGGTGCTGTGGCACATTTACCCACACACTCCTCTCTCGCTTACACACACACACACACACACACACACACACACACACACAATCTGTGGACAGAGACAGGTGAAAACTGAAGAGGGCTGACATGAAGAGTCACAGGGAGTTCCTGGGAGGAAGAGTGAGGTCTCAATGGGACATAGAACAGTGGAATGCCAAGAGCCACCAGCCACCACTAGCAGCTGGAAGATACCAAAAGGGTTGTCCTCTATAGGGCTCACAGTGTTTATGACCCTACCCCCTGGAAACCACAGTGGCCTTATACATCCCTAGGGCCAAGTGAGGTCACCATCCACGGCTTGCTCATTATTATGGGGTCACTACTCTCCCTTTTACACCATAACTGGACTGGTAAGTAGTGGATCAAACCTGGAGTCCACAGGCATAATGATGACATAAGCCATGGCTTAGTCACAAAAAAACCCAGTTTCTACTCAAAAGAACCAGTCACACTGGATACTCTTGGAGGCCGTGGCCTTCTGATAGTTGGGGATCTGCTGGTGCCCACGCCAGCCTCCTTCCTTCCAACCCCACAACCCCGTGGGGTTGTGCTTCACAGTCCCTTGAATCCTCTCCTGAATCTGAACTTCTTACAATGTGGTGAGCAAAAGGACTTTTAGAATTTCCTTTAAATCAGCTTTCTAGACAGCAGAGTGTTGCTTGCAGCAGACAATGCACTCTGCCCTTCACGCTGGTGGGTGCCACATCCACAGATCAACCAGCCACAGAGAGAAACACTTGAGCAATAATTTGTGCATATGCTTAATGTATACAAGCAATGCTTCTCTTGTCATTGCCCCAAACAATGTAATAAAACACAAACTCATTCAACATCACAATAGGCATTATAGTAATATGGGGATGACTGTCCTAATTTCACGTCTGTTCCTATGATAAATTCCCCGACAAAAGCAACATTAAGGGAGGATGGGTTTATTCATTTCCCAATTCTATGTTACAGTCCTTCATTGTGGAGAAGTCAAGGCAGGAACTCGAAGTAGCTGGTCACATCTAGTCACTAGCAGAGAGAGAATGCATGCATGTTTGCTTGTGCTCATCTAGCTGTCTACTCTTAACACAGTCCAGGATCCAAACCCGGGGAACATGCCACCCACTTTTACCCTGGGTCCACACATATCAGTGAACATAATCAAGACAACCTCCCACAGACGCCCACAGGACAACCTGCTCTACCCTAGACAACCACCCTCCTCAGACATGCCTACGAGACACCTTGCTCTACCCAATCCTTTATTGACACTCATTTCCCAGGGGAGTCTAGACTGTGTCAAGTTGAACCCTCATAAGGTTTTGGAGCACAGAGCAAGTTCCTGCACACGTCATCTGAAAATCCTCCTACATCATTGGACATTGGAGACATCGACCTCTAGGGATTTGGAATCCCGAACCCCAAACCATTTTCCTGCACCCATCCAGGCATGACTGAATTCAATTTTGAAAAGATACCGAGAGTGAAGGAATCAGTTTAGAAAAGCGAAGATGCCCACATCTCTCCTGAGGCTTGCATTAAGGTCTCTCAGGGAACAAGCTGAGAAATAATTCATTCACCAACTGCAGGGAGCTGCTATAGACTCAGGAGCACTCAGAGCCAAGTCCATTTGGGAAATCGACTTGTGCTGATGATCTGGAGGGTTCTTAGAGACTCAGCCAAGGCCTGGAGCCTCCAGATGGACAGATGGAGGTCACAGGGACAGGTCCCTGCTCTGCAGAGAGCATGACGTCCCCAAAGCCAGAGGCACAGGCTCTTCTGAGACTCTGACACTGCTAAGACCAAATAGAGACTCTTGGGGCAGCTATACCTACATATCAGGAAGCTGGCAGCCAGCCTACCTCTTTTCAAAAGTTTTTCTGGGGAAAGCTGCCTTTAAAATTGGGGTTGGGGCAGAGCTGCTGAGATGGCCCAGAGGTTGAGAGCACTGGCTCTTTCCCAAAGGCTCCTGTTTTAATTTCTAGTACCCCATGGTGGCTCCCAACTGTCTGTATTTCTGGTCCTAGGGGATGTGATGTCCTCTTCAGGCTCTGCAGGCACTGCATATGGTACACAGAAACACATTCAGGTGCATACCCATAAAATAAAAATAAATGTAAAAAAAACTTAATCAAAAATAATTAGAAAATCTGATGTGGGGACTGGGAGTAGAACTTATAGTAGATGGCTCAGGTAGCATGTGTGAGGCTCTGTGTTCAATTTCTAGGAGCACTACAGAAGGAAGGGATGGAGGAAGGGAGGTGAGGGGGGCGGGTAAGAAGGAGGGAGAAAGGGAGGTGGTTGTGGGGGAAGGAATGAGCAAGAAGAGATGGAGGGAGGGAAAACCAGAGAGTACGTTATGCTAAGAGCACCAAGTCACAGAAAGGTAATTGCTGCCTTATTCTGCTTACATGAAGCCCAGGGCGCGAGCTTATTTATGGAAGGGGAAAACACAACTGAAGGGCTGGAGACATGGTTCAGTGGCTGAGGACACTCGCCATGCAATCATCAGAACCGGGGTTCAGTATCACTATCTGCAAAACAAGCAGGGTATCTCACACAGGCCTGTCACTCTACGAACCTGCAAAGAAGGCAGAGGCAGTAAGATGGTTGGTGCTTGCTGGTTTCCAGCCTAGATGAAAAACAAGGACCCAGGTAAAGGAAGAACTGTCTCAAAGGAGCAGGCAGAGAGAGTAACAGCGGATGATACCAGATACCCTTTTCTGGCCTCCATGTGCATTCCACAGTCACGTATACACACACACACCCACCCACCCACACCCACACCCACACCCACACCCACCCACACACACACACACACACACACACCACACAACCGTTCAATGTCTACAGAGTTGTCACTGTGGATGGTGAAACATTCTATTCATAGATGATGATGATGTCACACAGCGCTGTGAATATGCTTAAGGAGAACACAGCTGAACTCCCACACTTGCTTCATTGTATTCGCTATGGTAAACAACCATGGCCAAAGGCAACTTAGGGAACAAAGGGTTTATTTGGCTAAGAATTTCAGGTCATGGTCCTTCACTGGAGGAAATCAGGGCAGGAATTCAAGCTAGCTCTGGCTTGCTCACAGTCTCATACTTACTTAGCCTTTTTATACAGCCTGGGACTACCTGCCTAGGGAATGGTGCTGCCCACAGCTGGGCCCACCAATATTATTAATTAACCATCAAGACAATTCTTACAGACATGCCCACACACCAGTCTGGTCTGGGCAGTCCTTCAATAGAGACTCCTTTCTCAGATGACTCTAGACTATGCCAATTGACAGTGAAAGCTAAGGAGGTACCCAACATGAATATGTAGTCACCCCAAAAGGTGGGGGGAGAATGGATTTGTAATATTTTTAAATTTAATACAAATTAATGCTCATTAAGGAAGATTTAGATGCTGTCTATGATGAGTAATGAATCTAGAAGGGCAGAGTGGCTAAGTGTGAAAGTCATATACCAATATGACTTGAGATGCTTCAAGGCATTTTGTCCGGCCCCCCTCCGCCTCCGCTACTGTTGGCAATCACATACCATTGGCCATTCACAGAATAGGTATAAAGTGTCAGAACCATCCACTAAGAGGCTCCTAAGGATTACCCCCTATTCTTTTATCATTTTACAGATGACAGGATCCTTTGGCCCCAGAACTCTGTTAGTGACAAAGATGAGCAGGAAGCTAGACTTCCTGATACCTGGCTAGATACACCTGACCTCAAAGCTCTCCCAAGAGGTGCAGTGAAAGGCCTTGGGAGATGTATCTTTAAATTCTGACTCTCCCTTGCCCAGGGGGACTCCAGGTGACACCAGCACCCAAGGCAGGCCCCAGTTTATAAAACTCGCTTACAGAGCTCCATGTGTATCTGCCATGCTTGGCCTCACAGCAGCCCCTTGGGGGCGGAAATGATTAGTCTACACACTGACATAAACCTTGGAAGACTGCCACCATGGCCATGCCTTGCTCGCTTTGCGATGTTGTGTAAGGCATGTTTCCAGGAAGTATCTGGCAGCAATGCCTTCAACACCGGGCCTCTCCATTCTTCTACCACTTGCCTACCTCGTAGATATGCTCTGGATACTCCCTGCTAAGACCCGAGGATGCTCCAATTGAATCCAACATTAACCTTTTTACACCCGCTCCCAGGAGAATTGAGTTTGTAGCCTCCAGTGACTGGCTCAGCGGCTGGCATTCATTTCAGCACAGGCAATAAAGGACCCCAAGTCATCCCAAGTGGAAGTTTCAAAGCAAATGCTGGACAATGTTGGCAGAGAAAACAAACCAGCAATGAAAGTCAGTAACGCTCTCAGGATCACAAAACCCAGGACTCAAGGGAAAAGTGATTCTCTCGCAGCCAAGTCCCACCTGGCAAACGCGGCAGGGTTTCAGAAAACACACCCACGGGACAGAAGGCCCTCCCTCTCCCGCCTTTTACGCCATTTCAGCAGGATCCTGGTAGTGTCCCAAGGAAACAGAGTAGAACTCCTCTGTGCTCCACCCCGCCCACTGACAGGGAGCTAAAACCCAAACGGGCCAAGCAGCAAAGAGAGGCTCATTCTGTAGCCTGGTTATTAGAAAGAAGCGGAAAGGAACAGCTAAGGAACTGGGGGTAACTGAGGGCTGAGGCAGGAAGGGGGTGCAGGGGGAGGAGGGAGGAGAGGGCCTTTCGAGGAGGGTGATCCTGGCTCCTGTGGCCATAGAGGCTCTGCTGACCCAGTGAAAGAGCGGTGATGGCTGCTCCCCAGTCCTCCATGCCATCCTCCCCAACTGTATCATGGAGGCTCGGGCTCAGCTTCATCTGTGTCTGATAGTCGAGAATTAAGAGGCTTTGGGGTGGGTGGGAAGGGGTGATCTGCCAACTGTTACCAGTTTAGGGATAATGATTTGATCAGAAGCTTGAGAAAATAAGGAGATCATAAATGCCCCGGGTGAGACACGTGGAACTCTAGACACAGTGGACCCTGCCTAGCTTTGGGAGTCAGAGGAAACCCTCACTTCAGTAATTCGCAGCAGCTACAGAGAAAGGCTAATGAAGCTGGACTCCGTCAGCCCTGGCTGGCAGTCAGAATAAAGTACAGAGACTCTCAGATACAAAGTAGAAGTGGCACAGCGTGTGCATGGGCTGTATATGTTCCCCTCCATTCCAATGTTAAAGCGCTGTTCTTTGCCCCTCCTGGGTGACAAGATGGCCTCCGGAGATGGCGCCAACGGTAGGTGATTAGGACTTCATGATGTCATAAAGGCAGAAAGCTGTCAGTCATGAATGAAGTAGGTGCCCCAGTACAGGGACACAGCTCGTGCCTTGTTCTGCAGAGTGAGCTGCTGCCAGCTGATATGGACCCGCAGCTTCAGACCTGTGATTAGCCCTTGGCAATTTGTTTATAGGTACCCTCATGTGACCAATGTAGCTCCTATCAGAGTGGCTAAAACACCCAACCGGTAACAAGAGTGACACTGGGAAAGAGGAGACCTCGCAGCCATGCACACAAGGGGACTGGTGACAGTGGAAGCTGGTGCTTCCTTTAGAATCTAAATGTCTGCTTGCCATCTGACTCAGAAACTGAATTCTTTCTTCCATAATCAATACTGTATAACTTCTTTTTCCTTATTTTCCTCCGCATGATTTCTGATATGTATAGTATGTATGTATATATGAATATATTGAGAATTCTATGCATGCATACAATGGATTTGGATCTTATCCACATCTACTCCCCCACCTCTCAGATCCCCTTGTTTCCACTCCTCTCAACTTTGGGTCCTCTTTTTTCTCTCTTGTAACCCACTGGTCCAATCTGTACTGCCCATATATTCATGGCTGTGGATCCATGTGCTGAAACATGCTGGACACACCAGGGGTTGCACTCTTAAAGAAAACTGACTCTCTTTGCCCAAGAAGACATCAACTGTCAACAGCTCCTCAGCTCATGACCCCTGACCTCCCCCACGTGGATGTTGACCTGGGGAAGGTCTTGTGTATGCAACCGCTGCTGCTGTGGAGCGCATGAACACAGCGCTCCTGTCATGTCCAGAAGACACTGCAGAAACTGCGTTCTTAGATGCACCTCATAGAAATGAGACTTACAGTCACATTAAAAAATCTTATGAATAACCATCGCTTGTAAATGCCACCTAGCGATGCCAGGCAGAGATGAGACAAGCAGTGACTAGCGTGTTAACTGAGGGGCTTCTGTAGGGGGAAAGCCAGCCTTCACAAGTGCTTCTCTGTGATGCTGCTCATGACTGCCATTCTGAAATGACAAAGTGATACTGGTGACGGCAGCTCCAAGGCCGCCAGGCTTTCACTGCGCTGAATCTTGGTTGTGGTGGTGTCTTAATCTTCTTAGCTCTGCTGCAGCAGAATTCCATAGACGGGGTAACTTATAAGGCTCAGAAATGCATTGGGTCGCGGGTCTGGAGGGGTTTCAGAATCCACTGCAGGTCTTCTGCATTGTCCCATGGAGGAAGGTAGGGAAGACCATGAGAGAGAGTGGCCACTCATCCATTCATGAGGGTTCTGCTCAGAAAACATTCCAGGGAGGCCTCACTCTTAGTATGGCTGCAGTGGTGATTAAGTTTTCAACACACTTTTGGATGAGACACATTCAAGCAGTAACAGGCTATAATCAAATGATCCTAAACAAATGATGAACTGCACATAACTAAACATATGCAAACATGCATGCATCACACACATCCAAACATGTAAATATACAATATACACATGCACATACCTGGACACACAAACACATACATACACACATGCACGTACACATATTTATGCACATATACATACATGCATGTGCACATGTAAGCACACACTTGCCTATACCTGCATACACATTCTATACATGTACATATACTATACATGTAAATATACACGTGTGTATATACACACAGGTATAGTCACATATACACACACATCTACACCCATATACACACACAACAAGTATGAGTAAAACTAGAAATCTGAGTAAGATCAGGGCTAGATCATTGTCTGCCTCCTGCCTGCCTTCTGTCTCTGTGAGCTGTTTCCATCAGGGGAGTAGAGGTCAGAGTGTAAGTGGGAGCCTTCTCGTTAATTCTCACAGTAGCTGGTGACTCTCCAGTCACCTCGAAATAAAGCCTTGGTGTTCAGTAAGCAATGTGCACAGGTGACGCATGCATGTTATTAGACCAAGCCTCACAGTCAGGAAACAGGAGCAGTTACTGCTCAGGGAGGCTGGGATGCAGAGATACAGGGATGATTCAGGGATGCAGGGATTCAGGGATGGCTGGTTGAGGGGTAGTAAAGCAGAACTTTTCAAGGATGTCTATGAAAGATCAGGAAGCAAAAAGAAAATTCTAGAAATAAGACACAGAGCATCTCTCAGGGTAATTCACAGAACTTCAAGTTGTGTTTCTCTTCTCTGTCTGTCTGTCTCTCCCTCCTTCCCCACCACATTTCATCACATAAACATCTGTGTTTCTGTTTTGTGAAAGGTGAACAAGATGCCTTTCTGCTCCTTCCCAGTTCCCAAGATCCTGATGGATAGGGACGCGTGCGGGTAGCAGTGTCCTGTCATTCACCTGAGCCATTCTGCATCTTCTAGCCAAAAGATCCCACCTACTTAGCCATGGTGGGGGGCATCGTGAGTCACCGTTACATCACTTATAAAACCTATGAGTTGGAAGTTGATGGTGACAAAGGCTCTGGCCACCAAATGCTCATTAGCCCTGAGAATGGTTAACCACATTCCCATCTGTAACACAATGAAGGATGCAATGCCATCTCTAGCAGTGACCAGATCACTGCAGCACAGAGGATGCATCTCTAGCAGGTGGCAGGATCCACTGCAGCTCAGAGGATGCATCTCTAGCAGGTGACCAGATCACTGCAGCTCAGAGGATGCATCTCTAGCAGGTGACCAGATCACTGTGGCTCAGAGGATGCATCTCTAGCAGGTGGCCAGATTCACTGCAGCTCAGAGGATGCATCTCTAGCAGGTGACCAGATCACTGCAGCTCAGAGGATGCATCTTTAGCATGTGGCCAGATCCACTGCAGCACAGAGGATGCATCTCTAGCAGGTGACCAGATCACTGCAGCTCAGAGGATGCATCTCTAGCATGTGGCCAGATCCACTGCAGCACAGAGGACGAACTTAACTGGTGCTGAGCCTGGATTTAAAATGCCAAGCAGATCAGGAAAGATAGTTTAGTGTCAATTTTTACAAAGGTGAGGGGTGAGGAGTTGGAAGAGGCCTGATACTAGATAAGCTGCTGAGAGGCAAGGGAATGAAGTCTGTGTCGGAGGGGTCAATAAAAGATCAGTGAGCACCCAGGGACAAGAGACTACAATAAAGATTTTCAGAAGAGAAGAATGGAATCATGTGTGTGCGTGTTTGTGAATGTATGCACACAAACAAAAATTGGGATTGCTTTTACTTGCATTTTAATATAACACTTGAAGTATCTTTTTTCTCTGCTGCCCTTCCTTCTTCCTCCCCCCCCCTTCTACCCTTATATTCCCAAATTTACTCAGGAGATCTTGTCTTTTTCTACTTCCCATGTAGATTATACCCATGTATGTATCTCTTAGGGTCCTCTTTGTTGTCTAAGTTCTCTGGGATTGTGATTTGTAGGCTGATCTTTTTTGCTTTATATCTAAAAGTCACTTATGAGTGAGTATATGTCATGTTTGTCTTTCTGGGTCTGGATTACCTCACTCACTTAATATGATGTTTCCTAGCTCCATCCATTTGCCCACAAATTTCAAGATGTCATTATTTTTTTCCTCTGTGTAGTACTCCATTGTGTAAATGCACCACATCTTCTTAATCCATTCTTTGGTCAAGAGACGTTTAGGGTTGTTTTCCAGGTTCTGGCTATGACAAACAAAGCTCCTATGAACATAGTTGAGCAAATGCCCTTGTGGCACGATTGAGCATCTTTTGGATATATATCCAAAAGTGGTATTGCTGGGTCTTGAGGAAGGTTGTTTCCTAATTTTCTGAGAAATGGCCATACTGCTATTCAAAGTGGCTGTACAAGTTTGCACTCCCACCAGCAATGGAGGAATGTTCCCTTTTCTCCACATCCTCTCCAGCATAAACTGCCACTAGTGTTTTTGACCTTGGCCATTCTGACTGGTGTAAGATGGAATCTCAGTAATTTAAGATTTTAACAGCAAAGGTCAACTGCTGCCTGAAGCCGAGAGGAGACTAAAGAGGTCACGTCTGCTGAGGGGAATAACACATGACTCATCAGAAGCTGGGCACCTCAAAGGGTAGATTCTGACCCTTCTCTGTTTTCTCCCCACCTTGGGCCACTCTTTCTTTTGACCCCATATGACACTGGGGGTGTTATGGCATCGGGCAGTTGTTCATTTTCTCCTTTCCTGAAGGGCTTTCTCAGCCATTTCTGGCTGAGAGAAATGCTCTGCTTGTTTAAGACTCCACGTTAAGACTGTGGAAGCCATTTGGAACTATGAAACTACATGTGCTTCCTGGAAACAAAGACAGGCCGTACACAGGCCAGACAACCCTCTATCACCACATTGTACTTTGGACCCTTTCAATGCTTGAAAACAAAAGTGTGTGTCGCATGCCCACTTTGCATGTGTGTTTGCATTCATGCACCTATGTGGAGTGTAACAGAGGATTCTGGGTATCCTGCTCTCTTCTCCATCTCATTATTTGAGACAGAGTCTCTCACTAAACTTGGAGCTAGGGTGACAGTGAGCCCGCCCCAGAGATCCTCCTGTCCCTAATCCTCACCGTACTGAGTTATAGGCATGCAGCCAGCTACCCCTGGCTCTTTAGATGGGTTCTGTGGATTTGAACTCAGGCCCCCATGCTTGCCAAGCAAGTGCTCAGCTAGTGGCTACACATATGACCTCACAGCAATTGAGCATGAACAAGACAGGCTTCCACTAGCTACAGCCAGGCAAACCCCAGCGAAGAGTCGGGGAGGTGGGCATGGAGTCCCATCACTGAGTTTTTAAATCTGTTTTGGTAAGTATGAACATACTGTTTGGTTCCTTAAGAATATTTTCAGCAAGATGAGGGCTCCTCCTTTATCCAGCTATCTTCCAAGTGGTTTGCATATTTGTAGCTTTTTTCTTCAGGCTCTTCTCTGAGAGCGGCTTTCCCGTGAGGTTTCCTACATTGATGGCCGGTGAAGGGATGTGCTTCTGACTCCGAGAGAAGCACGGGGCTCCCAGCTTTCCTGGACCAGCATAAATTCATGTCGCCTGGAGAACCCACCCAGAACCCTGACACGACAAAAATGTTGTTGGTTGTCCCAAGGAGCAGCAGGTATATAGAATCTTCTAGTGCCATTCCATTTTTTTTTATTATTTAGAAAACAATTGATTGGGTTCTGCAATCAAACCACAGAGGGAAGGCCTTACACATTTAATAGCATGTGTTAACCCCATACAAAAGCTAAAAGATTAAGTTTAACATTTTTGTTTAATTTCTGCACAACATGGTAAACCAGGATGCTTTTCTACAAAGGGGACTACACAGCTGTATTTTCGAGAGTTATACATATGAGATCAGTAATACAGGCTGTATTCACCAATGACAGCAATAGCTTTCCCAGGTTCTTTAGTTGTATTTTCAATGAGAATTAATCCAGTTGTAGGCACTGACTTCAGTGAGGACATATCCTTTAAATAAATACACAAGTAAAGTCATCTTAAAAGCCCATGACACCTGGCATAAGGCAGACTCTAGATGCCAGACTAAAGAAGGAACATGTCACTTGAATGAGCTACCACCTATGGCTGTCTAATAGGATATCAGGCCAGAATATTAGACTACATTCAGTGGCCTCAAAAGAACAATACAGGCTTAACTCTCCACACCATTAGAGACTGAACCCATGGACCTCCTAATGAAGGTGTTTTCTTTCAATAGTGAGGACAGGAATCAGAATGTGTTTAGATTTAACACAGCTGCTCAAAGTAAAGAGAGTTACAGCATTCAGACAGATAAATTGACTGCTGGCGTTCATAAATCACGGGGAAATACTGAAGTGCTAAACACAATCAGAAGAAGAAGGTTTTCTGCTGAAGAACAAGTTGTGTTGTGGAAAGATTCACAGCCTGTGACAACGGCAGAGAAGAAAATGGTTTATCTTCTTCAGAATGCTAGAAACTGTCAATCTAAAAAAATTGTTCAAATTTTCATTTATATGAGGATGAAAGAGCTGACATCCTTCATCAGCCATGGACACCCATGGGATGACTTCTAAGGGAGGCTGGACCTAGGAGAGCATGGGAGGCCGCTGTAAACGACAGACCAAGAAATGAGTGGATGTGTAGGTCAAACCAAACAAGGCGTGGAAGCCAATGATGGCTATCCACAGGGAGGTCTCTAAAGATGGAGTAAGACGAAGGCCCAGCCACACACGATGTGGGTGCAGAGGTGAGGACTGGAGAGAGAGTCAGCAGCAAATAACATTCTAGAAATCCTGCAATACTCAGGGAAGGTACAACAAGAAGCCGCAGATGAGCACAGTATGCAAAACAGAAGCTACAAGCTTAGCTTATAACTGCTTTATCTGCAGTCATAAGAATTAGAGGACAATTAAACTTTCAGCTGAATGCTTACAATGTACGTAATGTAGGAAAATACAGTTAAACCGAAGAGGCTAAGAAAGATGTAAAATAAGAGTTATGGTTATTCCATACAGTGACCAAAAGACCTTTAAAGGAATATATGAGTAGGACTGACAGAAAAAAAGGCAACACTATCCTAGGGGTAAGAAAATAATTTATCAATGATGTAGCAATCATCAGGAAACCACAGCAGTCCAGAACTTTAGGTACATATCAACACAACCTTATAATACATAAAGCAAAAGCTCATAAAATTACAAGATTTTTAAAGTGCTGTTCTTAAAAGCTGATAGGCCAATCACACTAAAATGTAGTATTTCAGGGCCATTAAAATGGTTCAGCAGGTGATGACAGCTGCTGCCAAGCCTGAGAACCCGAGTTCAACCTGCGGGACTCATGTGATAGGAGAGAATGGAGCCCTGCGAGTTGTCCTCTGACCTCCAGAGTTGCACCAAGAAAGGCAAGCACAGCCCCTCGGTAAACAAACAATAAAAATAAAGCAAACATTTTATAATGTGTACTTCAATGCTACATCTAAAATCTAGGGCACAATTTTAGAATACCACTCAGTGATTCTGAATTCATCTCTACGCTGGGAATTTATCAAGCTGTAGACCCAGGAAGTCTCAAATATATAGCTAAGGTTTATTTTAGCATATGTGTTAATTGCTAGCATACGATTGTTATGAAATTATAATGCAATTATTTTACAAATTGGTACATTGTTAATTTATCATAAATAATTTTGATTTACAAAATACATTGTTAGAAGATAAATGTACATTTTTTTGGGGAAAGACCTCCAAAGCATACACATATGTATTGAAAATAGGATATTAGTAGTTACTATAATGTAAAAATAAAATACTTAGCACTCACCGTAAGAAGACATTCCACATCAAGATTGGATGCAGCTAAAATGACAGAGGGACATGGAAAGCTGTTCTCGCAGCCGCAAGAAAAGATTAAAGTTAATGAACTGTCACTTCATGTCAGAAGTTAGAGAAGAAACTGAATGAAAAGATGATACGAATTTATCCCGCCTTCTTAAAGACTCAGGGGACACTGGAAAAGGGAGATGGGTAAACATGGAAGAGCTGGAAGGCAGGGAGAAGATCTAGGAAAAGCTGACTCAGGGCATGACAGCCATAGCAAATATGATCTCACGGCAGCTGGGGCTGCTTTCCCTGGGCCTGTCAAGTGCTCAGCATGGATAGAGGAAGGAGCTCATGTCCTCCATTCCCACTGAACTACTTGTAACTGATAAATTTGGGTTTGGGGACAGCTACTGTGCTTAGTTGAAATGGTGAGCCCACCTGGCTCCAATGGGCAGTTCCAAACCCATGGCCAGCAGACAGTCCTGTGTAGTGACATTTCATTTGTATTTTAATAAATAAAGCTTTCCTGAAGTTCAGAGAGTAAAACACCCACACAGATCAGCCTTACAGACAAGGCAGTGGTGACATACACCTTTAATTCCAGTAGCCACACAGTTTGCCATAGAAACTAGGAGGTAGTACTGCATGCCTTTAATCCCAGCACTAGAGAGGATTATAAAACAGGAGGAGACAGGTCTCATACACAGCCTCATTCTTACGATTTGTGGCAGCAGGATCCCCATTTCTGACTGAGGTAGAGGTGAGAGCCAGTGACTGGCTATTTTGCTTTTCTGACCTTCAGGTTGAACTCCAATTTCTATCTCTGGGTTTTTATAAATTGTGTTACAATTGGTCCCTAATGTGGGTCTTGAATCCATGACCCTGGGATTAAGAGTCCAATGCTCTACTGACTGAGCTAGCAGGGTTTACAAGAGAGGGGTCCCCAGAGACCAGTTGTGAGGCGTCAGCAGAGGACAAAACCCAGGACTACTCAGAATACATTTCTGAATTGTTTTCTAGTACTAATGTGTTGTTAACCATGGATGTTCTGGAAGATCAGGGACCTAGCCAGACTCTCCACTTGTAGAAAGACACATCGAATGAGAATTTAAGGTTACTCCTACAGTAGGCAACTGGGACAAAAAAGTTGATAGTTTGTTAAGTGAAATAAAAGAGGCAGATTCAAAACTCAATTTCCAGGAAGTACAGCTAAAGGTCAAGACTGAAACAGGCATTCATTTGGAAAAAAGAGTCAGGACCTCAAGAAAGAAAAATCTGACTTAAGTGAAAAATTGGAATCCCTTCTTTGTAACCAGGAGGCATGTCAGAGAGTAGAAAGTTCAGAAACCTTGGTTTTGACTTAGAATTGGGAGCAAATGAGTTAAGTGAAGCTATTAAAGATAATGCAGCCAACATAGAAGACAATTGGAAGAAAAAGTTTTTTGATATGAAAAAGGAGCTGACCAGGATCAAGTCTGAGAAGGCTATATTGAGCATCTCATCCTTTCTGTGTTTATTTAGGAAGAGACATTGAAAATAAGAAGAAGGTTATTGTTGACTGTAAAGAGGAGCTATTTGTAGTCATGAGTGATAGAAACAGGCTTCATGGAGAATTAGACACTATGTCAAAAGAAAAAAAAGCTCTGGATCAGGTATCTAAACAAATGAGAGGAAACGCAAGAGATGGAGTCTCGCCAACGTGAACGCTTCCATCACGTTGTGGTGGTAGAGGGTGAGGTCAAGGACAAAACAACCCAGAGAAACCCTGTCTCATAAAAACCAAAAATTAAAAACTAAAATAAAAGAAATAAAGAGTTTTTTTAAAAGCCACATGAAGATGGAAAATACACAGAGAATCTGGATACTGTATGTTATTGTGCTGTCTCTGAATTGTTTGACTGCTGAGGAAGGAGTGACAGCTGCTAAAAGACATTGGATTATTAATGCTGCTGGATTAATCTATTATAAATATATTTTGAAAATGTCTTGACTTCAAAATTTATGTCAAAACACATGTTACTTTGCAGAAGAGGTTTTGCTGCTTTTTTTTTTACTTTTTTTGAGGTTTTGCTTTTGTTTCCATAGGAAATGAGAGGCTATGGATTTAATCTGGATTAGGAAAAGTATGGTTTGATCAAGGAAGACTCCCTGAAAAATTTTCAAAGGAAACAGATGGCCCAGATGATCCATTTCAGAGCATCTCTGTTGACATTTCTTTTGAGTTTTGCATCCAGAACAGCTGCAAGGCTGCTGGCTGAGATGACCAAGCCTCACAGAATATTGCAGTCAGGACTTGACCATAATCCTAAATTTTCGTTGGGTTTCCATAATATTACCAAGTGCTTCCAGTCAGCAGGAAGTAGCTTAGAAAACTATGCCCACATTTTCAAAAACTGGATTATGGATGTTTGTCTTTGTTTAGTGTGTTTGTTACAAGTTGTTATGGATAATGACCAGAAATAAAGCTAAACAAAGGAAATTAGATTAAAGATTCTTGTTTCGGAAAGTAAAAAAGGGGATATAGGTATACTAGAATAAATAGGTAGTTTATTGAATCTACTCTGAAAAGAAAAAAGGGAGGCTATAGATATGATAAGATAAAAGGTAGATCATTGAATCTATTTTTAAAAAGCAACTACTAGTTTTAAATACAGGTAGTAATTAGTCAACTATTATAATCAAACTTGTAGTCACATTAGGTATGTTTTCAAGGTCAAACAAGGATATATTTTAGATAAACATGTCATCTTCAAACATTTCAGAGAGCTACAGACTATAGTATTTAAGATGTTTAATAACATAGGCTCTTTTTTTTTTTAAATGACAATGAGACATGTCCGCTCCTGGCAGCACCAATCTACTTCAGAGAAGATAATGAACATTGAAGAAACTCTACATAGAGTTTACTTTCTTTGTGGCAAAAGTAAACCACTGGGCAAGAAAATGCCCTTGCCTCAAATGCTGTCAGTATGCTGACCTAACTGGATAAGCAGGACACAAAAGAAAGTGACTGTCAAACATTGTCAAGACAAGGTAGGACAGCCTTTCAGAACATCCTGCTTCACAGAAAAGTCTATTGGATATACCAGGCCTGTAGGCTGAAGATGGATGCCCCAATGTTGCAGAGTAACTTTGGGTGACTGTCCAGGCAGCCATATATTTCTGTCATTTCTCATAATTTTTGGAAGTCACTTGCTTCCACTTTCTGCTTACTCAGTTAATATTATTTCTTCTTGGGGTATCTGAGGGAATTGAAGACTAGGTAGTTAGCTTTCCTTGTTTACCTAATGCAGAAAGCAAGTTATCATAGAAAGAAAAATAGGTACAAGACTTTGGAATCACCAAGATAGGATAGATATAGAGTATTTTCTCTGAATTTGTCAAATACAAATGGTCTAGACATTTTTGATATATTTATTGCCTGTATATATTGTATATAGTCACTGTACTTATTGTATATAGTTTTTCTTTTATTAGTTATAACATTCCCTTTTTTATATTAGACAAAAGGGGAAATTTAGTGATATTTTATTTGTATTTTAATAAATAAAGCTTACATTAAGTTCAGAGAGTAAAATACCCACACAGATCAGCCTTACAGACCAGGTGGTAGTGACACACACCTTTAATCCCAGTAGCCACACTAGATTACCATAGAAACTAGGTGGTAGTGGTGCATGCCTTTAATCCCACCCCTAGAGAGGAATATAAGATGGGAGGAGACAGCTTTCAAACACAGTCTCATTCTGAGGATTTGTGGAGGTGGGATAGCAATTTCAAACTGATGTAGAAGCAAGAGCCAGTGGTTGGCTGTTTTGCTTTTCTGACCTTCAGACTGAACCCCAATTTATGTTTCTAGTTTTTTTTAAAAAATATTTATTTATTTATTATGTATACAGTGTTCTGCCTGCATGTCTTCAGGCCAGAAGAGGGCACCAGATCTCATTATGGATTGTTGTAAACCACCATGTGGTTGCTGGGAATTGAACTCAGGACCTCTGGAAGAGCAGCCAGTGCTCTTAACCTCTGAGCTATCTCTCCAGCCCCTGTCTCTAGGTTTTTATAAAATTGTGCTATAGTCCTGGTTAAAATCAAAGGTCTCACAGCAACACAGAATACATGAGTGTGGGAAAGGAACCTTCAGTAAGGGGAATATGTATGGCAGGGGCAGACATAACAGATGTAGGGGTGAGATTAAACAATGCAGAAAAATGTGATCATTAAAATGTTTTTTTAAAGATAGCAGAAAAAACAAGGCAATGAGAATTGAAACTAACAAGTGAGAGGGGGAAGAGGGTGGAAGAATGCAAAAGAAACCTACAAAGTCAAGCATAGGTATTTGAGAATAAAATATATGCAAATTTATGTAAAACTGATATGGATAAAACCATAAAAGTAGCAAGCAATATTAGTAACAAACATAAAATGTCACTATATTAAAATATTATATAAGATGTGACAACTCATTATGATGAAAATGTAAACGTAATTGATGATTTTTTCCAAACCCATACTTGAGTTGGTCTAGGAAAACTATGCCCAAGTGAACCATAGCCACTGAAGGACCTTAAGTAACAGTTTAAAGGGAACTAATGGCCCGTACATAGATATTGTCTTGCTTCTGACCTAATTTAGTAAAAAGGAGACAGAGGCCTTCAAATACACTCAGCAAAGTGTATTTTACAAATACTTCATATTCAATTATAGTATATTACAGGAAGGCAGTAATGGTTAGTTAACACTGGGTATTTTATTTAATCAAGTAAATCACTGATATTATAGGAAGTGAAACAAGAATACCTTTTGTGAGCTGAAAAATGAACCGTCTGAAGATGCAACACACATTTATGTCAAAAGACAGGAACAAAAGCTAGGGTAGAACGAGATCTTAAGGGAATAAGAATGGCCCCCATAGGCTTATATATTTGAATGCTTAGTCATCAGGGACTGGAACTGTTTGAAAAGAGTAGAAGGACTAGGAGGTGTGGCCTCGTTGAAGGAAGCATGTCACTCTGAATGGACTTTGAGGTTTCAAATGCCTATGCCAAGCCCAGAGTCTCTCTCTCTGTCTCTCTGTCTCTCTGTCTCTGTCTGTCTCTCTGTCTCTCTCTCTCTCTCTCTTTCTCTCTCTCTCTCTCTCTGTGTGTGTGTGTTTATGGATTAGGATCTAGAACTCTCAGCTGCTCCTCCAGCACTAAGTCTGCCTGTGTGTTACCATGCTCCTCACCACGATGATAATGGACTAACCTCTAAGATTGCTTCTAGACAGGAAGCAATCCCACAATTAAATGCTCTCTTTTGTAAGAACTGCTTTGGTCATGGTATCTAGATCTGATTTCTTGACCACTATCACTCGAAATCTCCCCAGAACCACCTCCATTATTCCATTATTCCCTTTAAGGGGAAAGATGTGGTTTTTTTTTTTTTTTTTTGCATGCACAGATGTGATTTCTCCATTCAACAAAATTTAGATAGGAACACCAACAGGTACTGAATGAGTCTGTGTCCTGACTCCTGGGGAAGCAGGTCAGCCTCACAGTATCAGGGGCTCTTCCCACAAGCCTTGCCATCATGTCACACACAAGTTGTCCCAGCATACAGAAGGCTGCGGCTGCCGATCGCTTAGCCTGGGAGTTTGAGACTAACCAGGACAACACAGCAAGACTCCACTTGAAAATAGATAAATAAGTAATGAATGACTAAGAGATTAAAAGATTTTTTCAGGCATAAAGAAAAAATTAGAACAGAGGAAATTTCTATTCATAATGAAGAACAGGAATTATGGGATGAGGGCTGGGAAAGCACGAGGACCTGAGTTCTGATCCCAGCACCCGTGTACAAAGCCAGGCACTTTAAAAACTCTATAATCCTAGCTCTGGGGAGGCAGAGACAGAGGTCCTGGGACTGCTGGACAGGTGGTCTAGCTAACTCAGTGAGCTCCAGGCTCGGTGGGAGCTCAAAACAAAACAAAATTGCCTGCCTCAAAAACGAATTGGAAAGTGATGGAAGAAGACACACCTGACATCACTGTCTGGCCTCCACATGTCCATGCACTCATATATGTGCGTGTGCATGCACACACGTGTGTGCACACATACACGCACGCACGTGCTCCAAAAGAACTGAAAGATGAAAGCATAAAGGTTTATATTTCCTTTAAAGACAGTTGACTTTTCTTCTCTAAAAATGACAACAATATTATGGAATTTAAGCTCCCATAGGAATGAGAAGCAAGACAAAGCCCAAAGGAGCGAGATGCACATACTTGGGGAGGGGTCACACCCTACAAGGAGCTGTTCCACTTACAGGTGAACTGTGGCAAACGAAAGATGCCCACTGTAAACAGAGCAACTACAGAGAAGCAGAAGAAAAGCTGGCTAACCGCCCAGTGTGGAAGTGAACAACGACCAACTCCAGCGATCAGCTAGGACAGAGAGACTGAACCCAGAGGGCAGCTGGGAGGCAGGAGTAGAGGAAGAGCAGATGTTAGGTCGAGGGCAGACCACCAAGGGAACCGGTCTGTACCAGAGACCAGCAAATGTTTCCTGTGGAGAGACCAACAGTAAATGCTTCAGGCTTTGCAGGCTACAGTTTGAAATCATCACTCTGGCTCTGCAAAACCAGCTTTAGACCACACATAACAAATGCTCCCGATGTTTTCCAATAAAATTTTATTTACTGAACTGGGCACTGAGCTGAATTTGGCTCTGGGGCCAGAGTTTGCAGATCCTTTATCTAAATAACCCATTTAAAAGGCAGAGGTTGCCAAATTAAAAAGAAAAAGCAAGATCTAACAATGTGTTATTGAGAAGAAACACACTTTAAATACAAATATGTGGAGAGGTTAAAAGGGTGGGGAAATTCCTGACCTGGAAACACTAGCAGAGGAAGCTGCAGTGGCTAAAATAGTGGACAGTGTCACAGCAGGACACGGTGTGTATGGAGAGGTGCTGAACCAGGCAGAGGGAGGAAAGGCCTAGCTCACCAGGGAGGCAGATACAGGTAACAGTGCAAATCCCAGCAGTTACCATGCAAAGCTGGACAGACTGGAGTAGAAAACTGATCTCTAAATAGAACAAGGTCGCAGTCCTTCACAACAGATAACAGAAGTAGACAAAATGCATCATTCAATAGTACAAAACATGATCGAAGACACCTGACGAGGCCTCCAGCAGCACCCAAGGCTCATGCTCAGGATCTCCACGACCCACATCACATCAGCATGACTCGTGCTAAGTCTGAGGGGTCCACACGTGGGTCATTATAAATAACACCATCTGGTCAACACACTGTCTTACGCCCATAAACCCAGCACCTGGGAGGCTGAGGCAGGAGGATGCTGAGTTCTTGGGTTACATGGTGAATTTCAGGCCAGCTGAGGCTAAAATGTGACAAACAAATCCTCTGTGTTCTTTCATATATGTCAGAAATATTTCATGACTCAACAACAAAAACAGACCAGGTATTGTATTAATGTGGTGGAAAAGACAAGAAAAACAAGCTTTGAAAACAGATATGTCTAGATTTGCAATTAGGCTTTCTGAATTATCAGTCCAGGGACTTGGCTATTTCATTGAACTTTGTGAGTCCAGGTTTGCTCAACTGTGAAACTGGGATATTCTGTCTCCTAGGTTGTTCCTGGTTGTTGTGGTAAACAATGACCAAAAGCAACGTGGGTAGGAAAAGGTTTATTTCACTTAAGTTATAGTCTATTATCCAGGGTCATCAGGGCAGGAACTCAAGCAGGAATCTAGAGGCAGGAGCTGATGCAGAGGCCATGGAGGGACACTTACTGACTTGTTCCCCATGGCTTGCTCAGTCTGCTTCTTCATACAATCCAGGACCACACGGTCAGGGGCAGCACGGCCTATAGTTGACTGGATGCTCCCACATCAATCACGAATCAAGAGACTGTGCCACAGATGTGCCCACAGGCCAATCTGAAAGAGGCATTTTCTCCACTGAGGCTCTTCCTTCCCAGGTGACTCTGGGTTGTGTCAAGTTGACAGCTGAAGCTTATTCTGGCACATTGGCAGCTTCCACAGTAGGTTCTTTGTGGCGACACTCTGAGATAACACACATACAATTCCCAGCACGGAGCCTGGCATACGGCACTCAGTCAGATGTAGTTACTGTTTTATGGGGTTGCCTCAGGACTGGATGACAAATGACAAGGGAGGAATCCAAATCCGGGAAGCCTGAATTTCCCAAGAGAACTGACCGGCAGGAGAGCAGTCTGAGCATCAGAGGGCCTGCGTCGGGTCTGGACCTCCACTGTCAGGACTGTTACTCAAAGAGAACATCTGATTCTGTGCTCACGGGGGTCAGAGGGTCTTGGCAAAGATGACTGTTGACTGCAGCTCAAGGGGATGGAGAAAGTACGTGTTGTCCCCGTTGTCTCCCGTGCCCAGATGAAGGATGGTGGGTTGGCTGTGGGGGACATCCTGAGGGTAGACTGGACTGAGAGAGAAAGCCAGTGTCACTGCCTCTGCGTTCCTGTGCAAGCTCACTGGTGACCTGGACTGCCGCCCCTTACGAAATGATGCCCCCATCTTCTTCCCTGCTGATGTCATGCAGTTGTTTTGTGGAACCGGAAACAATACGAGTGTTTGAGCACTTCAGAGGAGTAGGGTTTAACCCCACAGTGCCACCACCTTTGCCTACTTCAGGGCAGTCGCTTGCGTGGATGGTGCTCATGGCTTCCTCATCTCACATGGGTACACCTGGGAGCCAGGTGCAGCTGAGTCTGACGCTGCTCTGGGAGCGTCCGCCCCACTGAACCGGATTTCTTCTAAGGGAGACCAGGAGCTGCTCTTGGGGCCCCTTGCCACTCCTTTCTGGGATTTACAGTAAACGCCAACACATAGCACCCCAGGAAGCTGTTTCATGATAAGCTAAGGATTAACATGTCAACTTCCCGAAGACAAACAGGCTGTGAAGAAATAAGCAAAGCCACAACCCACAGGCTTTTGTGAGGATGCTCTTCGGCAGAGGTGCACACAGCTGGGTTTGCCTGATATCAGAGCTGAGTTCCAAAGGGTGAGGCAGGAGGTCACCCACCTGTGCAGTTGCTGGGTTCCTTTCCCAAGTCAGTGAGATATACCTGGCAAGGCTTTGGCTGGGCTGATGCCCAAGGGTCCCCGGGAGAACGGCACATGCTCCTCTGTCTGAGCTGCTGGAATCTCTTTATATGATTGCTAATTTCATGCACCAGTGTTGTTTAATTGGGATCAGTGACACCAACAAATGTGGCCTACTACTGGACACTGAGCTGTAACCTGGTTGTGGGCATCCCCCTGCATTCTTGGCCTACACACATGCTAGAAGGCTGGCCACAAATCACAGCACCTGAGATGGATGGGAGCATTCACGTCACAAAATTCAGTGATAGATTAAAAATAAATAAAAACATCTATCTATCTATCTATCTATCTATCTATCTATCTATCTATCTATCTATCTATCTATCTTTTATCTATTAACTATCAATTAATGGATAGTTATTACCTATAATTTATTTATTATCTATTATTATAAAGATGTAATCTTCATTTGTGTCTGTATGTATGTGTCTGTGTGTCTTTATGTGTACTATATGCATGCAGGCGTCTATAGAGGCCAGATAAAGGCACAGGATCCCCTAAAAGAAGCATTAGGGATGATTGTAAGCCCTCATGTGGATGCTGGGAACTGAACTCCAGTCCTTTGCAAGTGCTCATAACTGCTAAGCCATCTCTCCAGTCCCACGGCACATTTTCAAACTTCTGAGAGTGGTTTTTACCTTGTAACTTGTTGTATATGAACACCAAGCCTTGGGAGTTTGAACTGGTACTGTGAGACAACATTAGCCTCTAATTTGATCTCCATTTTGGTAAACAAGCACGTCACTGTTTCAATAGTCATCTAAGCAGATGGCACTGACCAAACCTGTTTTCCGGAGATGAAATTCTGCCTCTCACACAGGAAGCTGTCAGCCCCAGGACCATGTGTGTGATTGTATGTGTGGAGGCAGCCAAGGTCTTGTGGTGGGCCTGGTCATGACGACTGGTCTCAGACAAAGAGAGGGCTCGAAACACACACAGACTTCCCTAAGTATTTAATGGACTAACAGTGGCAGAAACCTGGGATGTGGCATCACCCCTAATCACCAGTCACCCCCAGAAGCCAGAGAAGACAGAGACAGATGCTCCCTGTCCTGCCAGAGTCTACACCGCCGGTACCTGACTTCTGGCCTCCACAGCTATGAGGTGACAGCCTTTGACATCTAAGTCACTCAGCCTGTAGTGCTTTATTCTGATGACCTCAGCTAAGTGACTTCTGCTCAAACTGTGGCTCACTGGGGCTACAGCCACAGGACCACTGGTCACACAGTCATGCTTTGCAGCCCTCCCCCCAGTCTGCCCGCTTGTCTGTCTGTCTTCCTCCTCCTCAGCTCTCTCCCTTTCTCAACCTAGTTTCTGCTATACCTCTTTCTCTCCTTCAGTCTCTGTCTCTGTGTGTTTGGTTCCCGTATCTCTGTCTCCCTTCCCTCTCTCTGCCCTTTTTCTTCCTCTCTCTTATCCCTCTGCCTCTATCTCCCTCTTTTTTCTTCCCCCTTTGCCTTCATTTCTCTGTATCTCTGTCTCTGTGTGTCCCCTCACCTTTCTCTGTCCCCATGTCTCTGTCTGTCTCCCTTTTCTTTATTCTTTCTGCAACCCTGCTTGCGTCTTTCTTTTTTCTTTATTTATTATCCTTGTGTCTTTGTCTCTGTCTTCCTCCTCTTCCTCCTCCTTCCCTCCTCCTCTTCCTCCTCCTCCTTCTCTCCTCCTCCTCCTCCTCTTCCTCCTCCTCCTCTTCTTCTTCTTCCTCTCTCTCTCTCTCTCTCTCTCTCTCTCTCTCTCTCTCTCTCTCTCTCTCTCTCTCTCTCTCAGCTTGGGCCACAGGCAGGGGCTACTGATACCCAGTGGTGCTGGGCTGGTCCCTAATGATCCTGGGACAGATTTTAGATAGTCGCTCTATAGTGACACTAGGCAAAGATTTATGGGAGGTTTATTCATGTGCTTCCTTCTACCTCATCTTTCAAACATCCCAAGCTAAAAACAAATGGACCAATAAACATAAGGTCTGGTACTGTCAGGTATCTGAAGTATCAGTTTAAAGTCCTCGGTTCCTATGGGTTTTAGTAATGTTCTGACCACCACAGGTATTTTAAAATTTATCAATGACAAGTTAAGATACGAACATCAATGTAGTTGGTTGTTTTAACTCTTCTACTCTTTGTCTCTATTGGGGCCCATCACCCAGCTCCCAAATAACTACACACAGAGACTTATTCTTACTTACAAATGCCTGGCCTTAGCTTGTTTGGTTTCTAGACTGCTTCTTTTAAATTAACTATCCCATCTATCTTTTGCCTCTGTGCTTTTACCTTTCTCTACTTCTGTGCACCTTTTCTTTATTTCTTACTCTGTGACCTGCCGGTTGTGTAGCTGGGTGGCTGGTCCATGATATCCTCCTTTCCTCCTCCTTTTCTTCTTCCTTGATCTTTCTTTCCAGATTTCTCCATTTGTTCTCTCTGCCTGCCAATCCCAGTTATCCTTTCTCCTGCCTCTCCATTGACTGTTCAGCTCTTTATTAGACCAATAAGGTCTTTTAGGTAAAGTAAGACAGCTTCACAGAGTAAACAAATGCAACATAAAAGAATGCAACACATCTCTGCATCATTAGACAAATGTTCCACAAATGTAACACATCTTAAAACAATATTCTACAACACATCAATAACATAATTGTGGTGAAAAAGAACTCACAAAGTCAATCAAAGTGCAAATGCTATGTCTTTCAGTTATACTGTCCCTGATCTAGCTCTGGGGGCCCCTTCTGCACAGTCCACAGGGGCTCAGGCCTCCGCACAGGGCACATCAGAGACAAGGAAAAGTGACAGTCCTGCTCTGTTCTAGGTCAGAACTACCGTTCTATGAGAGGCCCACAGAGCCATTCAGCTCTATCAGTTGGAGCAATAAGCTCCATACTGTAAGTCCAATACTGACAGTTCATTGTACGATCAGAGCTTTAGTGAACAGATCCATCCATTATGCAACTGAGTCAATGAGTAGTCTCCAGAGCATGTTCGCTATAAAAGCAGCCTGGCTCCTTCCCTCTCGCTTCCCGCACATCTCTCCAAGCCATGAGAGACGCTGTCAAGAGCTCTGCTAGCAAGGAGCCTGACACTGGATGGAGCGCTTTGACTCTGAACTAGAACCACAAGGCCTGCTGTGTACCACCTCTTTACTGTCTGTCTGCTGTGGTGTGGCACGATTGTCAACAGAAAACAGAAACTGCCTATGAAGAGTGGACTGATCTCCATGCATTCATCCATTCATGCATACGTATATCCATTCAGTCATTTACTCATTGTGCATGCATTCATCTGTGCACACATTAGTTAATTCTTGCATGCATGTATATATTTGAACATTCATGAACTCAGCCATACATACATTCTTCAGTGTTTGTTAGCTGACATATTCTCTATCTTCAAGGAGCATGAGTTTAGCATAAGACATCATCTGTCATCTGTCTAGTGACAGGGAAACACAAAATCCCAGAAGTACTTGCCTTCTGGTGCTGCATTTTCACATCTGGCAGCCTGGCTGTCCTATCTGGAACAGGATTCCTGTGACTCAACTTCCAGGCACAGATAAGACCTCCTTGTAATGATGGTGCTCAGAGGCAAGAGTTTTCTAAGTACATGATCCACTTTTTCCTCCTTATTTAGACACATTTTTGTGGCATGTGTCTGAGGTCCATAGAGGACACAGAACTTTAGTTTGCTTTGGTTTTCTTAATGTGCACATGCTGAGAATCCGAATGAACAGTTTGTTAGGCTGACAACCACCTCAGCAAGTCCCATTCATAAGCTGTTCAGCATTGAGACTGAGAACCAGCTAAGGGTTCAGTAAGATCTCATCTATCCTCCCTTTTCAGATATTTGTGCAAAAGAAAACCTGTGATCATGGTCTGGGGAGATATTAGTAGTTCAGTCAGTAAAGGGCTTGCAATGCAAACATGAGGCTCCAAATTTAATCTCAATACACATGTAAGAAGCCAGGTATGTTGGTATGCAGAGACAGGGGAGCCCTGAGGTTTGGTCAGGCAGCCTAGCTGAATCTGTGAGCTGTGGGTTCTACCGAGAAACCCCACCTAGAAACAAATAAAGTGATTGGTGGCTGAGCAATGACATTCATGGTTGACTTTTGGCCTACAAATAAACATGCTCATACATGTACATGAACACACATATACATATACATACATGGAGAGATAGAGACAGAGAGAGGAGAGAGAGAGAGAGAGAGAGAGAGAGAGAGAGAGAGAGAGAGAGAGAGAGAGAGAGAGAGAGAGAGAGGAATGACTATGAGTCTGTGATCCTGTGCAGGTAGCCTTCATGCACAGGGTTTAACTAACAATGCAGTACACATCATTATCCAGCCAAGACCTGCTGTTCTGCTCTCATGCCAAGTAAATCAGAAACTAGCTGGCTTAGAGCCCTGGATCTAACAGTGCTGTAAACTACATCTGTGCCCATGCAAAGGCAGCATTGGCACAGGGATGCAGATAGAACTGTGTGTCAGCAACACCTGTTAGGGGCCCTTACAGGGCCCCCTCCCACACTGACACAACACCACATAATTAGCAAGGGTGCTGGGAAGCCTAACTGTGCAGGTAGCTGCTTCTCCCTATTGCTCACCCCACCCCTAGACTGCTCACATGTGAGCTTTCACTCGCCTGTACACAGGTGAGCAGATGTGTTCCATCCACATCCTAACACCCCGTGGTCAGCCTGTCAACAGAGGCTGGGTCAAGAAGGAGCTAGGTGGCTCAGCCAGCTTGCAGGGAGGAGGGGTGTCACCCGTCATGCGTTCATTTCCTAAGCAGTGTTTGAGGCAATCTAGGGGCAGAGTGAGGAAGCATAAAAGCTGCTAGGGGAAGGCTGGGAGACTGTCCGTATGTTTTAAAGATGAAGTACTCAAATATCATTCTGTTTGCTGGTTGAGGGAATTCACGGTATGGTCCACTGGTCGGCTTGCTCCTCTGATGTCGATACTCAGTCCAGGCTGAGCAAGACTGCCACTGTCTTTACTCTGAGGCCCACGTCTTTTTTTTTTTTTTTTTTTTCGAGACAGGGTTTCCCTGTGGCTTTGAAGCCTGTCCTGGAACTAGCTCTTGGTGACCAGGCTGGCCTCGAACTCACAGAGATCCCCCTGCCTCTGCCTCCTGAGTGCTGGGATTAAAGGCATGCACCACCACTGCCCGGCTCCCACGTCTTCTTTTACTCCTTCAAAGTCTATTCTCTTGTGACTTTCTGGAAAGGCCATCCCTGCCTAGCCTGCCTCTGGTGAACCCTTTGCTCTGTCGTTCCTGGTCCTGTAGAGCATGTATCACTTCCAACATATCACAAACCAGTCATTTATGGTCTCTTCCTGGTGGAATGTGCCATTTCAGGGTAGAGGCTTTGCCTTTTTTGTCTGTTGTGGTGTTCTCTGTGTCCACAGAGTTCTCAGCAGACACTGGGGCCAAGTCACCTGTCACAAGATGCCAAGAGTGTTGCCTGATAGGGGTCATCGGAGATGTAGTAGGCTGGTACTTCCACTTTTCACTGTAACTGAAAAAAATCAGTGTGTGTGTGTGTGTGTGTGTGTGTGTGTGTGTAGATTAAGGAACAACCTCAGGTGTCAATTCTACTTTCCACTTTGTTTGAGGAAGTGTCTATTGCTTGCTACTGTGAATGCCAGGATACCTGTCCCATAATCTTCCAGATGTTCTCTTGGCTCCAACTTGTCATCCTAGGGACCCTGGGATTACAGAGGAATGATGTCTCCTGTACCTTTATGTGGGTTCTGGGGATCTGAACACAGGTCCTTGAGTTTGCCCACTAGGTACTTCATACTTTACCTACAGACTCTAGACCCACTACACTGTTATTTTTAGTGACATGCCTTAAATCATCTCTTTTCTTGGCTTCTTCCACCCATCTTCCTCATGATGCCAATGAGGAATGTTTCCAGCCATAAGAGGTGATGTGAGTGTCGTGGCACACCACTAGTGGCCAGACAGGGTGCAGATTCCGGCTTCCATTACTTAGGGGTCCACAGGGGTTCAGAAACAGACCACTAGGGCCTGACATCAGGTCCACGAGTCCTCTGCATGTGGACCAAGGGGACAGAGGAGACTGCGAATGTCATTCTGGGGGGAGGTCTTACTCCTCTGTCCCAGCACTCCTGTGGTGTGCTGCCAGGCTGTGGTCTTATTTCTATGTCTGTGTGTTTGAGACACAGTCTCTGTACGTTGCCCAGGCTGGACTCAGATCCCTGATCCTTCTGCCTCAGCCTCTCAGGTATTATCAGCTGTGTCTAGTGATCCAGCCTGCGATCTTAGCATCTGATGAGAACCTCGCTCAAACTGCAGAAAGCACAGGAGACAGGGCACCCAAGCCCCCCTCCTGATCCCCCTCTAAGTCATCCTGTGACCCTAAATAGGCTGGCCTAGAGCTCCTTAAATAGAGTTCTGTTTGGAACCTGTCCATGGTAGGATGACCTTGTGCTCTTCCAAGACACAAAAGCCAGAGCCTCCAGCTGGTGGTGGGCTTGGCAGCTGTGACCTCCTCTGCTGACACAGGGCCAAGGCCTTTATATTTAGATATGGAAATAATGATTCTACTGAGTCAGTGAAGCCTTCATCCTGACAGTTGCACTCCCAGCATGCAGCAGGACAGATGCCAGCATTCCCAGATCTGAGGACCTATGTGTCCTTTTCCCCTGTGCCTCCTTCCTGACTTCTAGTAATCTCTTTTTCTTTACAGAAAGAAGCCACAGAGAAACAACACCTGCTAGGGTCTCTCAGATCAGTCTCAGATCAGCACTATGGATACCACTATCAGCATCATCCTGAGGATCAGAATTGCTGCCATCATCCTTTTGGCTGATTGATACCACTAGCATCCTCATGACCACTAAAGACACCACTGCCAGCAGTCAGTCACCACCAGTTGCCATGCTCAAGGTTGAACTCGCCACTCAGCTGGCTCTAAAGTCTCCATCAGTAGCTTCTTCTCTGTGCCCAAGATGTCCTGTGATTCAGACCCAAATGGGTAGTGGAAGAGAAACTCAGGGGAAGCTGATGCCATTCAGATCCTACCCAGGGCCTCTCAACACCTCCCTGGTGCTCTCTGTGGCTTGGTCTGAGGTTTGCCAGCTTCAATAGTCTCTAACCTTACTTCCAGTGGTAAATATAAAGATGCTTGAAGGAAGGTACTACAACTACCTTTTCTTATTTTTTGAATTAGTTTTTTAGATTTTTGTGTAATGTATTCATATCATATTCATCCTCCTTACTCTATTTCCTCCAAGAATCATCTCTCCTTCCCTCTCTGACTTCTTTCTTTCTTTCTTTCTTTCTTTCTTTCTTTCTTTCTTTCTTTCTTTCTTCCTTCCTTCCTATCTATCTATCTATCTATCTATCTATCTATCTATCTATCTATCTATCTATCTATCTATCTTTTCAACCCACTGAGTCCATTTAGTGCTGCCCATCTACTCTTGGATGTGTAGACTTCTTCCAGTGCATGGTCAAACTACCAGGGGCCCCATTCCACAAGATGAAACCCATGTTTGGCACCATATTCTAGGCCAAAAACCTGTGGCTAGACAGATCATAGGTCCTAAGGGAGAACCTCCTGCTATTATTATAAGTGGACATCATATTAATTTGACTCCTAATGATTTGTTATTATAATCATAGAGTAATGCATCCCTCAACCTTCATCAGAGAAGCTTCTATTTGAAATTGATGGTGATTAACAGAGGCCCACAACTGGTCAAAGTACAGAGAGTAAGAGACTGCAGAATGCTCAACCCTTAATGAGACATCTATATCATGCCTCTCCTCCCAAGGCTCGGGGATCACTGCGGAAGAGAAGGTGGGAAGTTTGCAAGAGTCAGAGGCAGCAGATAGCTATAATGAAGTCATGTTTTATGGACACATTAGGAGAACTGTATAACTTTCATCCTTGGCCTTGCCTTCCAGATGAAGCTTTAGTCCTTCTCTGGCATATCCCAGGACCCAGAACTACACTACCCAGGCTCTTCTCATTTGTCCATTCCCCATCATCACTCAGTATTGCCATTATCCTCTGAGACTGTTCTTGCCAGAGATAGTGTACAGTTAGTAAACACACACACACACACACACACACACACACACACAGAACAGATTAGTTTGTCTTGGATAGATGATGCCTGTCTTATTAGGAATGAAAGCCACACAGCCAAGCTATGCCTTTTCATTTCAAATGCAGGTGCAGTACGGAGACACCTCTGTTTAGGATCAAGTTGGATGACACAAGATTGAGAGGCTCAGAATATACCGTGATGGATGATGCAGAATAGAAGCCCCAGGAAAAACAAGGAGGCAGTTTCTGGTTAATGCGAAGCAGACTTGAGTTTATGTGTTAGATTTGCTTTGTCGTTGGCCCACAGGTTCTCAGAGAATTCAAAGTTTTGAGACGCCCACTCCACTGAGGGATACTGCACTGGGTAATCTCAATTGTCAACTTGGTGAGACCTACTGTCACCTAAGTCACAGACCCATGAGGGGTTGTTTTGATTAGGTTAGTTGAGGTGGGGAGACCTGTCCACTGTGTCCCCGCTGTGAGTGGCGTCGTTCTCTGGGCTGGGATCTCAGACTTTGTATGGAGCAGAGAGTGAGTGAGTAGAAACAGTCTTCCCCCTTTGCCTTTTGACCACGGATGTCATGTAATCATCTGCCTCAGACTCCTGCTACTGTCACCTCACTGCCATGACTGTAACCGTGAACTGTGAATGAAAATGACCCTTTCCCCCTTAAGTTGTTCTTACTAGGATGTATTTTTCCAATTAGACAAATTTATGTGTTTATTTGTTTTGTTTTTTAAATTCATTTTCGAGAATTTCATAGATGTGCACAATGGATTCAGTCACCCCCGCCCCAGTGTCCTAACTCACTCTGCAGGAGTCATTCACCTCCACATCCCTCTCCTTCCCGATTTCATATCTTCTTCTTCTTTTATCCTTTAGATAACTCATTGGGTCCAATTAGTGACACCTAAATGCCCATGAATGTACTGCTGCAGGGAGAGCGTGGGCAACCTCCTGGGGACCACAGCCCTTGGGAGAAACCAACTGCCACAGATACAGGACGCTTTGCCATACAGGGGACAATTCCAGATGCTGCTGTGGCAACGCCTCCAGTGTTGTTTTGCAATGTCTTATTTTAATGAGATCGAGACAGCAAAGGGCAAAAAGGCCTTCTTTTCCTAGTCAGAAGAAGACCCTCCCCGACTCACCCTGGGTGCTGCCTCATTCACAGAGTAAAATAAGAACTAGGGTTCCTGTAAGAGCCCAAGACCATCAGACCAGATGGGGCAGGGTTTGCACGCCAGAGGACAATGCACTTAGCTGTGTACAGACTCCACAGCTAATTGTGTCAACCACTTCTTCAGACACAGCACAAGGCGACTCAGCTGCCAGCAGTCTGGAGACACAGAGCAGGGCCCATCCTCAGCTGTGCAAAGAAAAGACCAGAGCCTAGCAAAAGAGCAGCCTTCGAGCCTGAGGAGGTCACAGGGCAGCTGCAGAAAAGGGTGCATTGGGTGTTGCGGTAGGGCGATGCCACCTCTGGGCGACCACTGGCTACGGGATGGGGGAGGGTCACCTGGGGCGGGGGAGAGTGTGCAAACTTAAAGTTAATTATGATGGGATAAAATCATGCACTGAGTCCTCATGTCACGCCGGCAGCATCTGAAGGGCTGGAGAGCCCCGTGTGGGTAGTGCTACCACCTTCAACAGTACAGCTGTAGGACTATGACAGGGGACCCTGCTGTTGAGGGTGGCATAGTATACAGTGGAAGAGGAGGAGGAGGAAGAGTTTTTAAAAAGTTAGAGTTAAAGAAGCACTTGGTAAAGTCAGAAGTGCGGACTCAGGAGGGAAGGGCACTAGGGCCACCTCTCGGCAGAATAGAGTGATGGCAGCTCAGAGAATTTGTCCCAAGAAACGTTGGCCAGACAGTGACATGAACACCTGCAACTGTCTCTGTGATCCCCAAATTCTTGTGACCCACAGAATATGATGAGATATGCACCATACATGGCCTTGCCCATGTTGTCATAACTGCTGTGAGCGCGTACGTACAGAGGCTCTGTTATGTCTAGGGAACACTGCTTTCCTGTGCACAGTCACTGCTCTGGCTCTTAGGGCCTTTCCGTTCCCTCTTCTGCAGTGGTTCCCAGGCCTGGGGAGGGAAGTGAATGTGGTTAAAAACTCAGTGTACAAAATTCTTAAAGAACTAAGAAAAATGATTAATTATAAAAACAGGTGCTTGGAAAAGTCTACCTTCCTGCGAGAAAAGGAAGGAAGGGGAAGGTCGTGCACACCTTCTTAGAGCACACTTGCTCATTAGTCCCACTGAACAGGTGGAATGCTGGGCTTGGTGGGATCTATGGAAGGACACTGCTAACGCTAGTGAACCTGGACCACCCATCCCTGCCATGCTGCAACTTGGTAAAATAGCAAAATAAAAAGTAACCAACAAGCCTAGGACCTGCAGACTTAGGCAACAGCTAACACCAAGATGTGGGCGGAGTGGCTCATGTAGGTAGGTTTCAGGGACCAGATGCTGTTTGGGTTAACAAATGGCTTGGCAAGAATGGAGTGATCTATTCCAGTTTAATGAGCCTTCTGCTTATTAATGAAGGGAGCGTCTATCGCCAGTGTATAGGTAGTTGTATGCATGTCATGATCATGCAGCAAATGCCAGGGGCGTTTTTGCCTCCAGACACAGAGGAAGGTATATGATTACTTTAAAACCACGGATTTTGATTTAATGAGGCCCCGTCCGTCTTAGAAACACACAGATGACTAGCGCAGTGAGGCTCATAGAAATTTGGATTCCAGGGAGAAGCCAGGTCCTTTGATTTGCTGACAATGGCTAAGTTCTGAGTATGGCGCAGACGGCTCAGTGAAACTTGTTGGATGAAGTCCTAGAATGCATCAGCCATAGGCCAACGCAGGCAAGAAGAGTCTCAGTCATGAGAGACCTAAGGTAAAAGGCTGGAAGAAACTTTAAATGTGAGGGCACTGGGGTGTCTACTCCATACAGAAGCTTGTCACGGTACCGTCCAAATGAAGGAATTCAAGTTAATTTGTCTCCTCGTCAATATTTATAGAGGCCCATCGCATGTATCTCTCAGAACAAGTCATTCTAGCCAGTGAGGTTCCATCCATTCTTAATGGTGACACCTCCGGGGTGCCTGGGTGGAGTAGCATGAAGAGAAGATATTTCACCAGGGTCGGGGAGGGGATGCTTCTTGGGTGGCACACAATGCCTGTGCACCTGTGAGGCCTGTGACGAGAGGGTCTCCAACCTGACATCACCCACACCTGCTCTGCGATTATCTGGGTGAGCACACACACACACACACACACACACACACACACAGACAATCTAAGCACTTAACGCCTTGTCCACGCTGAAGATGCAGGTACACACTTGTTCCCTCAACAAGGCCTAGAACCTCAGGCCCTGCTCCCCGCTGTGTCTGAAGGAGATCCACCTGTGTGTGACAAGCCACCAATCTGTGTTGCACTTGTTGATGACCGACATAAACTTAAACATGGTAGCCATAGGAGAGATGAGAAAAAAGTGGCCCCAGGAAAAGGATGGGATATAGACTTGACTCTGCCATTACCGAGACACACGGCTTTGAAGGCATCAGCTCCCATTTGCTGGCTGTGCTTCTTTCTTCCTAAGTGCTTAGACAGGGTCTTACTATGGAGCACTGGTTGATCTTGAAATCATGATCTTCCTGCTGAGAGCCAGGAGTATAGAGCTATGCCACCATGCCGGCAATTAAACATTCTAGGCTTCGCTTTCCTTGTCTGTAGAGTGGGGAATGGCTGAGTCATCTTAGAAAGGCCTTTAGCAGTTCCTTGAAGGAAGAGGAGGCTAGGGATTGGGAAATAAATCCCAGCATGCTCTCTAGGGAGGTGTGCACACCCAGGCATGACAGTCCCAATGTGGGCACATGGTGCTTTGAACCATTCCTAGGCAATGACAGAGGAGAGCCAGAAGTTGCCAAGGACTGTGGATGGGAGAGATGTTTGCCTGCAGGGGCAGCCCAAGGAGGTTTCTACATTAATGAGGTATTTTCAGGAACCCGACTTGTGAGTGGTCTTGGTAGCAGAGTCTATACAGATCTTAAAACTGACAGAATTACAGAAGACAAGAAACTTAGAAGAGGAGGGAAAAAACTCAACTTGTACTACATGGTATAAAAATACCTTTCTTAGTTGAAAGCAAGGAAGTTCCCAGCAGGTGGGCGGCATCATAACAATAGGCCAGTAGCAGTTGTGTGTGCATCTGCTGCATTCTGAGCTGTCAAGATGAACTGGGAGGCAGGCTTCAATATTTATCATGCTAAAGGCTTCTTCTCATGAATGGCAATGAGACACACTTTAGCCGAATGGATCTCTTGTCTGTGTGGCTTATCCAAAGCCAACCTGATTAAACATATTAAAACCCCAGAAGCTGTAACTGTTTCCAGCCATGGCAGGCTTTCTGACAGCATGGGCCAACATTGTCTTCACAGGGTCTCTTCTGGCCTGGAAGGGGCCATGAGCACTGACATGGGCAACCCTACTGTGTAACTGTGTGTGTGTGTGTCCTGCAGACACAGCTGTGAGCCAGTCAGAGCGTGGCACCTGCTGGGCTCTGACAAGGCCTTTGTGTTGTCTTCATGAGACTAGCAGTACCCTCTTCTGAGAGTCCATCACAATTGGGCATGTGGACTCTAGATATGCCCTTCTGGAAGGGGTGTGGATGGTCACTGGACCTGCACATGGTATCTGGCACCTTCTTCCAGCCATTTGTCTGAGACTCTGTTCTAATTGTGAGTGATCTCTGGAGTCTCAGGGAAAGACTAGCACACATAGGCAGGGAAGACTAGAGGAAGGGGGCGTTGTCCATGCGGCTATAGGGAACAGTCATTTATGCTGGTGAAGATTCTCTAATTGGGATGATTTGGGGTGACCCATAAGCCAGTCAGGAACCCCTCATGCATATGAGCAAGTCTCACAAGCTCACTGGCTCCCTAGGGTGAACTCTGGTGGAATGAAGGTGGTTTGTCATTATTATTATACTGTTCACATGTCCCTGGGAAGGAACTTTAGCAGTATGTGGGGTGGAGAGATAAGGGTCGTAAAATCTCCCCACACTCCATTCTGTGGAGGGATGTGACAAGGCTGGGAGGATCCTGAGACTAGTGACTGTGGGAGTCGTCACTGCAGGGGACAAAGTGCTGCTGGTAGAAGGCACGTGAGGACGCACCCTAGAGCTGAGAGCAGCAAAGGACCATGGGAGACCAATGGATGGGTGTGTGGCAGCGGATAGTGGGGGGAACCGAGCGGAGGAATGGGTCACTCAGCTGGCACACAGAATGGTCCCTGAAGACAATTTGGAGAAGACAGGATGGTGTGTGGGGAGGAAGTATGATACAAAGCGTCCACAAAGAGGTGACAATAAAGAGAGATGGGGCATATATAAAAGACTGGGGAGTGACAGGTATTGCAGGCCAGGGCAAACACAGGCATGAGCTCAGAGTCCTGGCAAACGGGTATTTTCTACTGCATTAATATTACAAGCATGGGGGTCTAATTTGAGGTGAAGAGATGGGTTCAGTTTACAGCCACTGTATGCAGGGTCCTTCCAGGCTGGAAGGGGGCAGTGGGAACCACAAATCTGGAGCCATGGCAAGAGAGCTGCATGGGAGTACAACCGGTTGGGTCACTGCCATCTGGATTACTGTGTCTTAAACTTTGGAGCACACACCATCAATGTCTGGTTGTCCTTCCTGCATGGTAGGGTTGGGTAGAGCCTGCGAGTTAGCATGTGGGAGAGTTCCTTCCAGGTGCTTCTGTTGTCAGGCAGCGCCCCATGCAGGGACGGAGCGGCAGATAAAGTGGTTCCGGGACAGTGTGTATTTGTGAAGAGAAGTTGGCCTCACATATTTATGTGAGGAAGATCTGCCAAGTCTTGGGACAGGACGATTCTTGGCTGAGTAGGTGAAAGGGGCAGCTGAAGACAGCTGAGCATGTAGCCTGGATGCCTAGAGGGAGGGGGAAGTGACCTCAGTTCTGTCCCATGAGGCCATGGGACTTGCAGAGGGGAAACCACAAATTTAGGGGCAAGGACTCTGCTGGTAGAATCACCACACCCATCTCCATGGTGGGGAGGGGCGAGTGCAGAGATCTAATCTAGCAAGGAAGGTCATGGTGCCCAGTGAGGTGCCTCATAGAGTGCACCACAGCCTCCAACTGTACTGGAGACATCATCTGCTTCCTTAAGGCTCAGCATCTTCCTCTGTAAGTGGGGATGAAAGGAGGATCAGCCCTAGCTGTCAGGAGGCCAGGGATTCAGCACACAGTGGAGGGAGGGCAGAGACTGAAAGGAAGAGCTGTGTCTATATGCTTCTGTTCTCATGAAGGAGAGGAGGAGGAGAGAACTGTGGGCAGAGCTCCTTGTCTTCACTCTGCTTCATGATGGAGAGATCTGAGCAAACTTGGATGTCTGAGGGAGGCAGCCGAGTGGGGAAGTAGATGGTAACAGGGCTGGGACCCCTTGAAGTCCACACCATAGCCAGGGCATGGGCAGGAGGAGATGGGGAGGGATGGCATCTAGTTCTGTCTACTCCTCTGAGACCAACCAACCAGAGCTGGGTAGCTATCCGCTCCATTCATGAATTCCAGTACTGTCATATGTCATCACTCTATGGTTACAAAAAGAAAAGGGGGCATGAGAGAATAAGAGGGGTGGTAGCACAGAGGGCAGGGTAAGTCACGAAAGCAGAAGAGAAGCCATCTATGGAAAGAGTAACAGATGTGGGAGGTAACAGGGGTGGGGGCCTGGAGAGGGGAAGGATAAGGATGGAGACTAGAGACAGATGTTTGCAAACACCATTTTGTAACCATCTGTTACTTTGAATGCCAACTTCAGTGCCAATAATAAAATGTGTGGCTCCTCTTTTGACAATGGGTCATCTCTGGTAGCTGTGATGGCAGCCAGAAATCATGGAGAATGCCTGAAGTTGTGGGCAGTCAGGTGAGGTGCCAAGCACCGTCACGGCCATGTCCCAACATTGTTCTCGCTCCACTCATTCTACTCATTTCAAAGAATGACGTTTTCAGTATGCGTTTCCTTCATTACCCAGCAGACTACTGGAGCATTAGCAGGACCAACTCTTCTGCATTTCCACCTTCTGTGAGACACTCTGTGCACCCAAGTACATGCATGCATGCCTGTGTGTGTGTGTGTGCACGTGCGCACACACACGCACACACACATACACGCACACACACATACACGCACACACACGCACACACCTGCAAGCAAAGTCTTGTAGTCCTGTAAATAGGCACTGGGGAGCCTGTTAAATTATAGCCATCTAGTGGTGGCAGGGCATTGAGGGACCAAAGGTGACAGGCGATTTAGGGATTGTTCAGGCAATTCAACAAATACTTATCATTTCTAGAGATTCAAAAACTATAGCAATGGACTTGGTCCAAAATGCTGCCACAGCAGCTGCAGCAGCAAACCCCTCGAAGCAGTGCCACTGTGCATTAGCATGCAGAGTCTGCCAGAGCATGGCCAAGGGCCCCACTGCTCACGCGCAGGCTTTTGATGATAACAAAGCCCAGGAATAAAGGAAGCTGTAAGGCAGAAACTCTGCCTGCTGGAAGATGAAAACCTTTGACCCTGCGAAGGACCAGAATCCAAGGCACTTGCCGTATGATGCCATGAGGGCCAGAACTTTAGAGAATTCAGGTCCTTACGGGGAGCACAGCGAGGACTAAGTGGCAGCTCAAAGGGTTTGGAAATTACAGCCTGCAAAGTCTGTCTGCTACTACTGAAGTCATCATTCTGGTGGCCTAGAAGAAAAGTAAGCACGTGTAGAGTATTTCCCGCTGTTTGCTATCCCCAGCGCTAGGGGGACGACCGTGTCATATACCCGGCAAGGCCGCAGATGGCATCTTACTTAAACATTTTGCTAAATCATCTCTGTGACACGATGGGGGTTGAATCACAAATGGAGTTGTCCCTAACCCATCACGCTTACTAATCCTTATGATTTTCAGGGGCATGAAAATCTCCAGGCACACAGTAGCGATAATGGTCCACAGTAAGTCTCCAAGTCCTAATTGTTTGCTCAGATGGCCAGGGGAGCTTGTTCCATATTAATCAGCTGTGAGGCTCTGCATATAATTGCTGTTAACCAGTTCTCCCTCAATCAGAGACAGCGGAATAGGAAACGAAGAACAAATCTTTTAGGAAGGATTTGAGTCTTCCCCCCTTGCTCCATTACAGTGATGGCCATTCACAGTAAAGACAACTAGGTGTGCTCTGATATCTGGCCATGCCACTTAGCAAACCTGTGTCTCTCCTCATTTACATTTCATCTCCTTTATTACCAATTACACAAACTTCACTGGTCATGCTAGATCATGCAGAGCCTCTTCCCAAGCTGGTGGTCTTTAAGAATTATTATTGTTATTACATTATCACAGCCGTGGCTCCTGAGGTGAGGCTGTCTCCAGTCCTGTCTCCCAGCTGGCTTCAGACATGCACAGAATGGTTGATGCTTCCATCCTTCCCTGCCTCCACTTCCCAAACACCTGTGGCTTCTATGGCCCTAGCTTCTCCCAGGAATGCTGATGCTTACATGTTCTACCTACACAGAAGCCTGGCCTCAGGAGGTCACTCTGTTCCTTTTATGAGCCCTTTATGATGTCATCTCCCATGATGGGATTGGACTGTCTCTAATTCTCTAGTCCCCCCTTTTCCCAAAACACCATTGAGTGTATCCTACAGTAAAGGGACACACCTTACTTCCAGGATGGTTGGTTAACCCCCACTGGCTCCTTGACCCTTCCCTTCATGCCCCATTTCTTCTATTAACCTTATCTCAAGCTCTGTCTTTGATCAATGTACCACCCATGCATTTATTTTCTGATAATAATTCCAGCTTCTACCACTTTTGCTCAGGTTTCCCCATTTCGGATATCTGACAACCATGTTTGTTGTCAACACAACTACTCACACGAGCTAAGAGATGGAACCAGGCTAGATGTTCATCAACAGACAGGTGCAGAAACCTATTATATATATGCACGGTGGAACTGTGTTTAGCTACAAAGAAAGTCAAGACATTTTCAGGAATATGGATGGAGCTAGAGATTACTATGTTAAATGCAATAAATCAGACTCTAAAGGACAAACACCACATGTTTTCATGTTTTCTTTCGTTGCGAAAGCCTCGATTTTACGTTTTACATCTATTCAGGGGAGTATAGGTCATGAAAGTAGAAAGGCGACCATGAAAGCAGAAAGATGATGGAGAGAAGAGGGTAATCGAACACATACTTTGTGACAGCAGAGGGAGGAATCTGGGGGATGAAGGGCAAGAGTGAGGAAGGGCACAGATAGCAGGTGTGGGGAGGAGGATCAATAAGACCAAAATATGTATGTAAATGCCACAATAAAACTCATCACTTTTTATGAAATTACAAAGCAAAGCTAAACAGAATAAAACATCCCCCTACCACCACCACCAAAAGAGATTTGACTCCTAAAGAAAGTTGCTTAGAAGGACACACAGAAAGGAAAATGTGGGTGTGGGTGCAGATCCAGGGAGTCCTGTAGGCCATTCATCTTCTCTAGAGAAGAGGGAGCATTACTGAAAGTCAGTCTCCACTTCTACCACTGCAGGAGTGTAACATGAGGGGGCTTGCTTGTTGGGGTTTCTGTCCTGCTCGGTACCCCACAGCCGGCAAGCCCCAAAGAAAATCACACAGAGATCTCCATAAGTTATAAAACTGATTGACCCATTAGCTTAGTCTTCTTATTAGCTCTTGTAGCTTATAGTAACCCGTTATTCTTATCTATGTTAGCCACATGGCTCAGTACCTTTCAGCCGGGCAGGTTACATCTTGCTTCTCAGTGGTCTGGGCTGGAATGGGAGGAATGGGCTTCCTTCTTCCTAGCATTTTTCTGTTCTCATGGCCCCGCCTCTACTTCCTGTCTGGTTGATCGGCCTATACTTCCTGCCTGGCCAATCAACATTTATTCAAAATAAACCAATTGACAGAACACAGAAAATTCTCCCTCACCACAGGAGCTGCTGCGGCAATCAGGACTAGCTGAGCAGACCGAGGTCTTCTGCAGCATGGACTTTGAGTCTGCATTTGAGGAACGTTCAGGTGGGGACTTCCTGCAAGTCCATTGTCAGCTGAGTGGGAAGAAAAGTGCATGCGAACCAGCTGCGAGGGAGTTAAATTGGATCCCCTACAGCTGGAGTTATAGGTAACTGTGAGCCACCTAATGTGGGACTGAACTTAGGTCCTCTGAAAGAACAATATGCATTCTTAACCACTGAGCCATCTCTCCAGCCCTTGTGTTCTTTAAAAATAGTAATGATTATATGTGTGTGTGTGTGTGTGCGTGTGTGCATGCACATGTGTGTGTTTGTGTGTGTAACTCCACTGAAGATGTGCATGGAAGAACATGGAATTTAGATGGGATTCATTTCACCAAGTATGCCGAAGCAGGTCTATTCATATTTGGATGCTTTCCAGCTGTACATAAATATTATATTTCAAAGTCCCTCAGGTGGTAAAATAGGCTACATTAACTAACAAAGAGCAGGAAAGTTTTTTATTGAAGAGGAAATTTGTTTCACTCCTGTAGTATACAGCTTGGCTTCATAATGTCTTTCTTCTGAACTGAGCGGATAACTCTGTAAGGGGAGAAGCAAGCAGCTACAAGCTATGTGCACCCTCTCTCCTATGACAAGGGAACTATGGGATGTCCCTTTCCTCTGAGGAAGCTTACATGGCATCATCGCCCTCTGAGGAGGAAATTATACTTGGTACCCCATACTGCTCTGTCTCTCTTGAGGAAGAAGGTGTACAGGGCACCTCGCTCATGTGAAGACATTTCTCCACTCTGAGGAGGAAGCTATACATAGCACACCATGCGCCCCGAATAAAGAGCTGTAGATAGTACCTCACACTTCTCTGCCCTCTGAGGAGAAAGCTTACACAGCACATCCCCATCTGAGGAGGAAGCGTGAAAGGCATCTCACAGCCTTCTCCCCTGAAGAAGCTGTACCGGACACCTCTGCCCTCTGAGGAGAATGTTTGCATAGCACCATGTCTCATCTGAGGGGGCAGCCGTACTCAGCACACCATGTGCTCTAAGGAGGGAGGTGAACAGGGCACCTCACATCTCTTCCCTGTGAGGAAGAAGTCACTCCTCTTCCCCGAGGAAGAAGCTATATGGGAAAGCTCTGTCCTGTGAGAAGGAAGCTTACATAGCACCTATCATGGCTATGGGAAGGAAGATGCTTCTTCTCCTCAGGGAGGAGGAATGGCTTCTCTATTCTGAGGAGGGAGCTGTTCTGAGGAGGGAGCTAACCAGAGTACCTCACACCATTCCCCTCCAAGACAGAAGCTGTTGGGGTGAAGGATTGTTCAACTTCCTGATTCATCACTGGCATCTGTTACCCAACTTTGGGAAAAGCAAAAATGATCAAATGTCTGCTACTTGGCTATAAACCAGCATAGAAAATATTTTAAGAGTTAGAAAATCAAGAAAAATGCTACTTTTTGTCTCCTGGGAAGGACAGTTACCCGAGGCTGCTCAAGTCTCACAGGTTAATTTCTGGCTGCAGTGCCAGTGCCCACAGGACATGCTGGGCATGGCCAAGAGACGTATGACTTGGTAATGACACTGGGTATGAGTCTCAAAGTCATCTCTACAAACTACACCTGTACATAGAGTAACGAAGCACCCGGTTGCCACTCCAGCTGGCTGGGGGTGCCATCAGTAAGTACGGGTATAAGATATGGGCTCATTTTTCCCCCCTTCTGAGTACGTAATTTATAAAACTCTGTAAGAAAGGTATCAGTAAATGCAAGGAAATTTAACTATCTAAGTTTGTTGCTAAAAAAAAATCAGGTTTTTTTTTTTTGGCCTGGATTCTCAAGACAATTATGGTAGTAACATAGTTCTGCGGGTCTATGTTGCAACTTTATCCCTACTTATACTGAGCACACAACACTACTGAGACAGCAAGACAGTGGAGCACTACCTATGAAGAACTGCGCTAGCATCCTTTGACATCATTTCGTAAGTCTGTGTGGAACCCAGGCAGTGATGCTGTACCCATATGGGCTTCCATACTAATTTGGAGTCGCTAAGCACTTATCTCCCTTCTGCAATAAACCTCATTGCCATGCAAACACTTTAAAAAGCATGAGGGGATCATGCCTCCCCACAGCATGGTACTTGCTCAAGACCCTGCTGAACTCACACCTCCTTGCTCCCTGACTTCTTGGAGTTTGGGGAGCCATGTGAGAAAGAGGGACAAAGCTACAGGGTGCAAGACCTGTAAGAGCTTCAGAGACTCCTGGCTTTTCAGTCCACACTGCTTGTGATGGGCTGGACCCGTATCCAGTTTCTAGTGAATGGACTGTGGAAAGATGAGGGAGCTTCCACAATGGATCCAAAATACTGACAGGAACCCGCCCCGTCAACACTCTTCTTGCTTGCTGCTCTGAAGAACAAGCCACCGCATTTTAGAGGGTCTTTGGGGAGATACTGAGGATATTTTCTGGCCCAGAGCCCCTGAGGGAGCCCTATCAATATCCATGTGAAGGAACTAGGGATGGACCATTCCTCGTCACAGTCTCAAAATGTGACTGGAGTCCACATGATGATGAAGATAATGATGATGATGATGATAATGATGATGATGATTGATGGAGGAGTGTCTATGTGTTACTTTCATTATTAATAAAGAAAACTGCCTTGGCCCTTTAAGAACAGAAAATTAGGTAGGTGGAGTAGACAGAACAGAATTGTGGGAACAAGGAAGTAGAGTTAGAGAGACACTTCAGGCAGTGACCATAGTGAGTCTCCATGCTGCTCCTCTCCGAGATGGACGCAGGTTAAGATCTCTCCTGGTAAGCCACACCTCATGGTGCTACCCAGATTACTAAATATGGGTTAAAGGAAGATGTGAGAATTAGCCAATAAGAGGCTGAAACTATGGGCCAGGCAGTATTTAAAAGAATACAGTTTCCGTGTAATTATTTCGGGTGTAAAGCTAGCCGGCGGCCGGGTGGCGGGACACAGCCCCGCCGCTTCACTCTACAGATTGGCGCTCCAACGTGGTGACTAAATCCACTTAAAAACCTTGCCCGCTTGGGATCGGAAAGAAAGTTCTCTGAGACCATGCCAATGGCTCACTGCTCCCTTCCTGCACCTGGGCAGATGGTGGAATCAGGCTTAGGCGAGCGGGACAGCATTTGCGGATTCCTGCCGCCATAGAGAGAGAGGTGTTTTCAGACTGCGCGGTGCTCTGCACGTCAGATTAGGCTGTGACTTGGATTAAAAGAGTTTCTGTGCTGCACGCTCAGTATCAAAATTAAACTGCTGAGTGCAGCTCCAATGTGGACTGCTGTGTACCTGTAACTTTGTGCAGCTCAGGGGCACCAAATGACTGAGGCAGTAGCAGCTCTGGCTCTGCTCCGCCATGCTAAACTGTGCTAACCTCAGGCAGGTCTATCGTAATTACCATAATAACAGCGCAGTTAAGGTTTAGACTTGGCTGTAAACAGGCAGTACCGTATTACCTCTACCTGGCGCAACTTAAGATTTTAAGAAGTGGTTAACCTTTTAAGAAGTGCTCCTGGATAGTAAAAAATTACAGATTCACAATAGAAAAGATTCAGACATAGAAGGCCTTTAAATGGCTCACGTAGGCTTAAAAGAGAGAAAAAAATATAGAAAATAAAGTTAATGCCTTAAAAAGAAAAGGTTAAAGTCTTTAAAGAGACAGAGTACAGATAGTTATAGATTAAAAGAAGTAAAGTGATAGAGTAAAAATAAGCCACGTAAAAATGGAAAATTCACAGAGAGTCTGGATTATGTATTTTGTTGTGTTTTCTTTGATTTTTTTGACTGTAAAGGAGCTAAGTACAGAGAGACATTTCATTATATGGGCTGCCAGGCTAGATCAGAATGGACATCTTAACGGTATGACTTCAGGATTTGGATCTAAGAACATGATGCTTTGGAAAAGAGTTTCTTCTTTTGTTTTCACAGAGGACGAGACTCTGTGGATTGCTTCTATCCCAATATGGTATGATAGACCACGCCCTCCTGAAAGGTTGCTGTGAACATCTTCAAAAAATTACTTCACTCAACTGCCAACTGAGAGGAACCTAGCACACAGGTTACACCATGAAAGACCTAAATAACACCGCCCCCATTCAGCAGGAAGCAGTTTGGAGAGAAAAAACTGCGCCCATTTTCCCAAATATTGCTTATAAATGTTCTTTTACATTTAAAGGGGGAGATGATATAGATATGAATTTGCATTGGTATAGATTTTAAGGTCAATTTTGTTATATGTATATGTATTTCTGATCTTGATTAAGCTATTGTGATTGTAGTTCATTTTAAAAACTGTAATGTATAATTAGGAAATATAGGTTGTTAATGGATAATCATTGATAATAGTTAAGCTTGTAGTCAAGTTATTAGATTTTCTAGATATGTAGAGATATATTTCAGTTAGATAAATATTCTTCATATCTTTCAAAGACTGCAGAATATGGCATTTAATGTTTTAATAACTTAGGGTTTTTCATGACAATGAGACACGTCTGCTCCTGGCAGCACCAATCTACTTCGAGAGGAAGATGGGCATCGAAGAGGCTACTTATGGAGTTTGTTAGCCATTTGGGCAAGAAACTGCTCTTGCCTGGACTGTTGCATAGACTGGACACAAAGAACCCGCAGAGAGAGGACTGCTGAACTTGCCTAAAGGTGAGATGGTCTTTCGGGGTTCCTGATTCATGAAAGAGTCTTCGAGACATTCTGCAGGACACAGCAGAAAGTGACTGAACTGTCTTTGGAATTTCCTGCTTCATGAAAAAGTCTGCTGGACACTATGGGCCTGAAGGCTGAAGATGGATGCCCCAACGGTACAGAGGAACTTTGGGTGACTGTCCAGGCAGCCAGTTGTCTCTGTCATTTCTAGAGTTTGAAAGTTGCATATGACTTGTTTACTTAGGTAATATTATATCCTTCTGGAGTCTTTGATGGAGTTGAAGAATAAATAGATAGTTATAGATTTCCTTAGTTATGATAAAAGATAAAATAGATTTAAATATTGTAACTGTAATACTTGCTTGATAACTGTTATATGTAATTTTGCTATGTTAAAGTTGAAGCCTTTCTTTTTTGTTTAAACAGAAAAAGGGGAAGTGATGGAGGAGTGTCTATGTGTTACTTTCATTATTAATAAAGAAAACTGCCTTGGCCCTTTAAGAACAGAAAATTAGGTAGGTGGAGTAGACAGAACAGAATTGTGGGAACAAGGAAGTAGAGTTAGAGAGACGCTTCAGGCAGTGACCATAGTGAGTCTCCATGCTGCTCCTCTCCGAGATGGACGCAGGTTAAGATCTCTCCTGGTAAGCCACACCTCGTGGTGCTACCCAGATTACTAAATATGGGTTAAAGGAAGATGTGAGAATTAGCCAATAAGAGGCTGAAACTATGGGCCAGGCAGTATTTAAAAGAATACAGTTTCCGTGTAATTATTTCGGGTGTAAAGCTAGCCAGCAGCTGGGTGGCGGGACGCAGCCCCGCTGCTTCACACTACAGATGATGATGATGATGATGACAGTTTTTGAGGCAGGGTCCTGATCTATAACTCATTATGCAACTTAATATAGACATGACAATGAAGTTTACAGGAGAAAGGGGATGAGTCTTGCTGTGTGTTCAGGATCAGTAAAATAAAGATGCTACATAGATCCTCAGAACTATAGTATTGGATTCATAGCAGTCCTCCTGCCTCAGTGTCGCAAGTGCTGGGATTACAGGTCTGTGCCACCACACCCAAGCATGATAATGACTCTTGACTTCAGTCTGTGGACTTATTAAGTCAACAGATCCAGCTAACCTAAGCCTTGATTTCTGGCCCACAGAAAACATGAGATATGGATACTGCTTGCTTTAAGCCATGCGTGTTGAGGTCTCTTGTTACATGCATCGGTGACTGAGTGACTGGGTCTTTATTTAGAGCATCTTTTTGAACAAAATGCTATTTTATTTGAGATAGAATGGTGCTAAAGGGCTTTAAAAAACAGCCCCTCTCGATGTCATTTTTAAACATGGAAGTCAAATTATGTGCAAATACTCAGGGCTTTTTAAAGAAAGTGTTATCCAAGGAGGAATCTTTCGCAGATAGATTTTTCTCTTTTCTCTCACAAAGTGCATCTGTATTTTGATATGATCTAAGATACTGTGATTTATTTTTTTCTCTTCCACCGCAGAGCTTAGGAAATGTGCCATGCTTGTCAGCCACTCTCTGCGTTAAGGAACAGGATCGCACTAATGAAGCAAGTTTGTTTCAAAGCATTTTTTCTTATTGGGAGTTAGGATCACTTTTAAACTACAAATTAAAAACCACTACTCCCCTGACATCCAGCTTAGTTCTAGGAGAATTCTCCAGAAGATGTGCCCTAAGAAATGACAGGAAGTTCTTTCTCTCTCTGAAACAGAACTCATGTGACAAACATTAGGGGTTTGAGGCAGGAATAATCTTTAAGGAAGAGAGGAGATGGTGAAAATAGAAAATACATTTGTGACCATAAGGCTGGGACCACAACACCCATAGGAACATGATACTCCACATTCCAGGCACATTGCTTATGAACCCACAGATACTTTATGTCTAGAAAATGGGAAAAACAAGACTGAATTTATTCTTTCTCAAATCTATGTGATAACTAATATGTTTACAGGGAGGTAATTGTGGAGTCCCAACCTTAACCAAGAAGCTATTTGTGGTTGATGTTGGGAGAGGGAGGATTGGTTTCCTCCAATGGTGTGACCCTGGGTGACTGGGTGGTCAACCACACTGGGGCAGGTCCCATGCTTGGGGGTAGATGGCCAAGGAAAAGTGGACCCCTATGTTTTCAGGTGTGCATTTTTTTGTTCTGAATTTTATTTCCTAAGAGAGATGGTGTCTGAAGTTGAGTAGACAGGGTGGTGAGAGGGATCTGGGAAGAGTTGGGTAAGGGGAAAAAATGTAATCAGAACATATTGCATGAAAAAAATTAATACAAGTACTATGTTAAAACTGGCCCCTTGGGAAATGCTATGCACCCTCTGGGGATACCAACCCTTTCACTGCGCAGTGCAGTAAGGAAGAACTTAACTTTAATTACAGTTCTCAGATTCCTTTGCATATGAGATCTTTTATATTATTAGTAATTTAATCATTATATTATTAACCTAAGCCTCTTAATAATAATTGCCAACAACAACTTAGGAAGCCTTGTTCTACCCCACTTATTCCATAATTACAGGTTAAGCTGTTCCCCATGAAACTGCTTGGCCTGATAGGTTAGAAGATAGGTGAGTGGAGTAGACAGAACAGAATGCTGGGAAGAAGGGAAGTGAGGCAACCACCTCAAGCAGTCGCCATGATTCTCCTCTCTGAGATGGATGCAGGTTAGAATCTTCCCGGTAAGCCACTCCTTGTGGTGCTACACAGATTACTAAATATGGGTTAATCAAGATGTGAGAGAATTATCTAATAAGAGGCTGAAACTAATGGGCCAGGCAGTGTTTAAATGAATACAGTTTGTGTGTTGTTATTTCAGGGTATAAGCTAGCCAGGCGGCCAGGAGCAGGGCAGTGGGAACACGGCCCACAGCTCTCACTACAGTTTGTCATGGGACAGAAACCAGTACCTTTCCCACACAAGGCTCAGCACAGAGCCTCTCTGACATGAGGCACCTCTCAGGGGCTCTTACCCCATGGGAGGATCAAGAAACACTAACAAGATGATCTCAGGAGAACTGGAGACCAGTGAACTGGAAGGAACTAAGAACGAGAAAGAGCCAGGCAGGGAATGGATGTTTAGGCAGCTGCTCAAACTCAGGGTGAGACTTTTACAGCGAATTTCAGCAAGATTTTAGGGGGTGGGAGACTCATAAAGCACCAACAAGCCAGAATACACATAAGGGAAAGTGACTCAGCTTTCACCAGGACTCTGGCAAGGCCAGGGAGTGCAGGTAGAATCCGCTGGCAGCTGCCTTTGTTTCAGGTCCAAAATTGATCATTTCACTGGGAACTGGGGAAGTAAGTACAAGGGGTATCTCTTTGGAACATCTCTCAAAAGGAGTCATGTCTCTCCTCCTGCCATGTGGCAGTATGGCACAGGAAGAGGCTGTCCCAGGTATGCAAACTGTCTCAGGGTTGGAGATCGTGAGGAAGGTGCATTCCGGAAGCACTCTCAGAAGGCAGCAGAACAGAAAACAATTCCTCTATCTAAGGGGAGGAGGCAGACTCACCGGTTCCACGTTATAGGAAAACAGCGCGTACTCTCTATCCGGGGATATTTCGTATCTGACGGCTCTTAAGAATTCCTAAAGGAAAAAAAAAACACAGAATTTACTGGTGTTGCCTGTAACAACTCCGAATCTTTTCGCAGCACTGGAGACATCCTCAAAATCCTGTGCTAAGTTAATCATGGAACCAGCAACATTAAGTATGGTTATATCTTTTCTTAGCCAATCAAAACGCAGATAATCAATGCTTTCAAAAATTCTATTTGTGCTTTATTTCAAGTTTCAACAAAACCGTCCTTATTGTGTCTGTTGGAGCAAATCGTTGGAAGCAAACATAAAAACAAGCATCATTTTCCTGTAAGACCCCCAGTCTATCCATGTTCAGTTATCGTCTTTTTCCTTCATTCTTACATCTAGAAGCATATACTAAGCAGAGTTGCTACTAAAACAGAAGCAGATTCTGCACACTGTTCCATAACTTGTCTCTTCAGCATTGTGGGATTCCCCTTGTGGGACTCCCTGGGAGTCAGCACACAGAGGGCATGCTTGCTTTTCTACCAGATTCTTTTGTATCCAGCCCTCAGTGTGAGTATGTGCATCACCAACCATGAGGTTCCTTGGACCTACCCTGCCCTCTGCCCTGGCACACACTCCTGTTCTGACCCCACCCCCACCCCCGAGGGCCCTCATCATCGGTCTGGCGTCCATCAATCTACAGTGCTGCAGTGACCACTTGGAGAGTGAGCCATGCCATTGGAAGTTACAATGCCTTGTGCATCAGCTTCTTCTCCTGCAATGAAATCTTAAAGAAATGATTGCAAAGAATTGGTTTGTCTGGATTATTGCTCTTTGTGCTAACTGTATCGCCTTCATATTCCTTCATTCATGCAGACCTCACAACAGGCAGCGTGGTTCTCAGTGTCTGCATTCCCAAAGACACCATGAACACTAAACCAGTGCACACTGGATCCTCATACCCAGGGGAACCCAGGACTTCGCTCCTCATGCCTTTGTGTCCACATTTTTACCAATGCAATTTAGCATTTTGCAATTTCTGTTTAAAGATACCTTAGATATAGCCGAGTCATTAGCTTTGAACTCCTGGCCAGAAGCACTGTGACAGCCACACAAAGCTGAGCCTGCACCCACATTGTCTCCATTGGGTGCACACACTACAACCTTCCGGTTCTCAGGAGCACTAGACCTGGAAACCCCTGTAATTGAGGGATCTCCCACACATAAACGTGTGGCAAACACAGTGCTCTGCAGTCCACAGGAGAAAAGCAACTGTTTAGTGTGAGAGCTAAGCAAGAAAGCAGAATGCTCTGTGCTTTGTCTCAGCTGACATGCCAACGCAGGACGGATGCAGGATGGCTCAATGTGTTCCTGCCATGGTGGAGACGACGCCAGTGTGCTCAGAGTGTGATTGCCCTGTGGGGGCCAGTAAACCTTACCACATCACACACCAACGCAGGACCGATGCAGGATGCCTCAGATGTGTTCCTGCATGGTGGAGAGGACTCCAGAGTGTGATTACACTGTGGGGGGCAGTAAACGTTACCACATGGGGAATCGCAGATCTAGAAACTGTGAACGGGGGAACAACTGCACAGCTGCTCCCAGCAGCTGTGACCACAACGCCATACCAAAGACTCCGCCCATGCGTCTCTATGGATGTGAGCATGGATCTGTTTCTATAGGTTAGGCATTTAAGGGCTAGAATGGCGATGAAGGGTGGTTTTAAAACAAGTTCAGCAGATTTTGATAAATCACCTTCCACAAATGGCATTCATACCCCACTGTGGATATATGGACGCGGTCTAGCCCTCCTCTGAAGTAATTTCTAACGTGATCTTCCCTCAGTTTTGACCATTGGAGGTGTAAGTTGGGGCTTCTGTGGTAGTTTAGCTCCTGGGCACATTCATTCTTTGCTGCCTATGGTAATGTTGGCCTTATCCTCACAATACTGACCAGACAAAGATGCGCTAAGGTTCCCATGCTCTCTCTTGAACTCCTGCAACACACCCCCAAATTCCTGCATCCCACCCCCACTATTTAGCCCAAATCACTCTTCTCCAGGTGCCCAGGGTGTTGTTTTGGTAAACACCATAGTTCAGCTCTTATCATATTAGACAATGTATCCCTTCCCTCTCTCCATAATACTGTCTGCCCTTAGCTTCCAGCACACATGCGTGCATATGTGTGCACGACTACATACACAGACACACACATGCATGCATGCACTCCAGACACAATGCATGCATGTACTCACAGACACACATGTATGTACGCATACACACACACACACACACACACACACACACACACACACTCCTATTCACCCCTTCAACCTCCCTCCCAAGTCTTTGCCTGCTCTTTAATCTCTTACATTCTCTGGCTCCAAGCCTGGGAGTGCAGGTCTAACATTGGGCCCTTCACTTTTCTAGAGAAAACCACTCCCCAAGTGATGGCAGCTAATCTTGGGACTATAGTGATGTTTTATTTATGTTTTTAATAAATAAAGATTGCCTAAAGATGAGAAGGGCAAAGCTAACTCACTAGAGGCCAGGCAGTGGTGTCACATGCCTTTAATCCCAGGATTTGGGAGACAGAGGCAGATGGATCTCTGTGAGTTTAAGGTCACCCTGGGCTACACAAGATCAATGCAGAAACAGATCCAGGTGGTGGTGCCTCACACCTCACACCTTTAATCCCAGTTCTAGGAGGGAGTCATGCACCTTTAATCCCAGAACTAGAGGGAATATAAAATGGGAGGAGAGAGAGGCTCTGTCTGTTTAGTCTGCAGTCACCCAGCCTTGGTAGACTTCTTTAATGGCTTGGCTGCTTTGCTTTTCTGGTTTTCGGGTTGAACCTCAATATCTGTCTCTGGGTTTTTATTATTTGTGCTACATTTGGTGCCCAAAATTTTGGATACAAATTCATTAAGAAGTCGTTTGCCCAAAGACTCTAAAAATCACATGCCTGCTGTGTAGGATTCCAGTGTACACATCCCCTGAGGAGATACCGGAAGCCTGGATGGGGCCTTAAGCAGACAATTGTCTCCTGGCACCTCTGCGTGGATGTCTGGCCCTCATCTCCCAGTCCTTTGTCCTCCCTTTCCAGTTCCTTTGCTTCTCCCTCCTCTCAGATGAAAGTACCTAACTGCTCATGGTGACTCAGTCAGCTCCCCTCTCCCACACTGCCACCCTCTTCTCTCCTGTTCTCTCTGCTCTCTTTAAATCTTCTATTCAGTTGCTCAGAATTCTTCTAAGCTTTCTGTGGAAATATGTTCTGAGCCCCCATGCTCTTGCTTCAGCTCCTGCCCTCACCTGGGTGAGCACATTTCCTTGAGATCCTCCCCTAGCTCCTGACTCCACTGGCGAGCAGTCTCTCCTCCGTGGTCAGGGTGTTACATCATTGAAATGTGTAGTTCACCATCTGGTTCCCTGCTGGAAATCCCCATCAGCTCCCCTCCTCCACAGAGGTCATCATTACAGCTCTGATGACCAGCAGGCCCAGCCTGGCCCTGTCCCCTCCCTGCAGTCTGCCCACATTTCCTCTTTTTTCCTTGCATTCCTTTTTCTACACTTCAGAGCAGGCCAGGCATGCAGCCACGCAAGGTTTGCATTTCCTCTTCTCTGCCTGGAACGGTCCAAGCTTTCATTTCCTTAAGATCACCTTCTAAGTAAGTCCTCCAGCGGCTAGTAGACAGATAAAGTATCAATCAGCCTTGTCTCTGTTCTCCACAAAGCAATATTCTGCTTGTTTTCCTGTGACCTAACTAACCATTTTCTAAGTTAGCACCCACTCAACCCATTTATCTCACACTCTCTATTCTCCTCAAAAGGAAGTCTGCTGGTTCCAATCTTCAGTCTCCCTCAACAGTTCTGTAGTTTTTCTCATGCAGGTCTCCCCTCTGTTTCATTATGTTCATCTCTAACTATTCAACATGATTGATGTTTCAGAGACAGGAAAATAGATGATGTCTCAATGTCAATATACAACCATGAGCTGCTAATATACAGGGGATTGATTGGATTTGGGCATCAACTTTACATTCAGAAGCATTTCCAAGTTTGGGTTTGTGGCTTTAAAACACAGAATTCTTGGAATCTTCTTTATAGTCATCTTTTCTATGAATAGATTCTTCTCTTCCTACCTGGTACTCAATCCCACTCCATGAAGCTGGCACCGTGAAGAAGGTGGGCATCGCTGGCTTTCTGGACTGTGAAGGAGAGGCAGCCAGCCTTTGCCCTTTTGTATGGTAGCCTCTAAGTCTCTCTGTAGGTGACGTCATCTGTCTGTTCACTAGTACCTTGCTCTGAGATTTCTTAATGAGTGTGTGTTGGGTTTGATGATGCCTTTCCTATAGTATGAGGTGATTTTGTATGTATGATGTTGTTTTGTTCCTTTTAGTCTGTCAATATGATAAATGATGTTGTTTTATCTTCAGATGTGAAGTCAACCTTACATTCCCAGAATAAATTATAACCAGCCATGATGTATTACCTCCTATCAATGTTTCTGGGCTCAATATCCCCATGTTATTTCAGAGATTTCTGCATCTGTGACCATGAGGGAAACAGTTCTCTGGTAGTGTATTGGTTGAGTTTTCATCTCAAGACACTGCTAGCTACAGAATAGACTTAGGAAGCATTTCTTTATCTTCTGCTATTTGTTCTGTCTTTCTCTGTTTTCTATTACTATAACAAAGGATCTGAGAAAATTTATAGAGAGTAATATTTGATTTGGTTCATAGTTCTGCAATCTGGAAAGTCCAAGAGAGAGAAGCAGGCATCTGGTGAGGTTTGTCTGGCTGCACTGTGACACTGAGAACAAGGGAAGGGTACCAGCTCAAGTGTCTCTTCTTCTTGTTACAAAGCCACCTGTGTCATCGTAAGACTAGATCCTCAAAGCCTTATCTACTCCTGATTACTACAGAAGAGTTCCAAAAAAAAAAAAAATTAAAAAAAGAAGAGTTCCTTAAGGGATTTGGAGGCTAGTTTTCTGACATAGGAATTTTGGGGGACATATTAACATCATAGTATAGCTTTGCATTAAATTGATATCTCTTCCCTAAATGTTGGGAAGTCCTTTGCTTTGAACCTTACATTTTCTAGAAGTGGTTTCAAAGCTGTTCCTTCTATGATAGCTATAAGGGGCTGTCTTAGTTACTTTTCCATTGGTGTGATAAGACACCAGAATCAAGGCAACTTATCACCAAGAAAGCATTTATTTGGGGTTTACAGCTCCAGAGGCTTAGAGTCTGACCATTACGGCAGCGAGCATGGAAGCAGACAGGCAGACATGGTTCTGGAGCAATGGCTGAGAGAGCTTATATCGTGAGACACAACCACAAGGCAGAGAGAGTCCATACCCTAGGACACACCTCCTCAGAGGTCACAGCTTCCAATCTTTCTCAGATAGTTCCATCAACCAGAGACCAAGTGTTCAAACACATGAGCCTACGGAGGCCATTCTCATTCAAACCACCCTACCAAGCAAGCTGTCGTCCAGGTTATGTATGCTGTCAAGTTAACTGGGTTAAGGCTGAGCACCTTCCTAGCATCTGTTGTGATGGCCTCTGGATTATAATTAATGCTTTCTGAATAAATAAATGATTAGCTTTTAATTTGTTATGAGGGAGGTAGTACTGAAGGTGATGTAATGTATGCTGGAAGATGTGACCTCCTGCACCCAGATCAGACTGAATCCAGCCCTTGATGAGGGTTAAATGAGGTCAAGCTAACTAAAGGCAGCAAGCATCTGAGTAATGCTCAGAGAAGTCCCAGCTCCTTGTCTTAGAGCCTTTGTGATGGTCCTGTCCCTGTACCTCCATGGCTGCAGACATTTAGGTACTAGGCCCATCTTTTCTGCTAATGTGAATAACAGACAGACAAACTGCCTCGTGATCATCTGTTCTTGTTTTAATAACTTAGGGCTTTTCATGACAATGAGACACATCTGCTCCTGGCAGCACCAGCTACTTCAAGAGGAAGATAGGCATCGAAGAGACTCCTTATGGAGTTTGATAGCCATTTGGTCAAGAAACTGCTCTTGCCTGGACTATTGCATAAACTGGACACAGAGAACCCTCAGAGAGAGGACTGCTGAACTTGCCTAAAGGTGAGATGATCTTTTAGGGTTTCTGATTCTTGAAAGAGTCTGTGAGACATTCTGTAGGACACAGCAGATAGTGACTGAACTGCCTTTGAAATTTCCTGCTTCATGGAAATGTCTGCTGGAAACTATGGGCCTATAGGCCATAGATGGATGCCCCAACGGTACAGAGGAACTTTGGGTGAATGTCCAAGCAGCGAGATGCCTCTGTGATTTGTTTTGTAAGTTGCTTACTACTCATTTACTTAGGTGATATTATATCCTTCTGGAGTCTTTGATGGAGTTGAAGAATAGATAGATACATAGTTATAATTTTCCTTAGTTATGATAAAAGATAAAGTAGTTATAAATATTGTAACTATAATTCTTGCTTGATAACTATTTTGTTATATGTAATTTTACTATGTTAAAGTTAAAGCCTTTCTTTTTTGTTTAAACAGAAAAAGGGGAAATGATGGAGGACTCTCATTGGTTAATAAAGAAACTGCCTTGGCTTTTTGATAGGGCAGGATTTAGATAGGTGGAGTAGACAGAACAGAATGCTGTGAAGAAGGGAAGTTAGGCAGACGTGATGAAGCTCCAGCCTAAGATGGAAGTGGGTTAAAATCTTCCTGGTAAGCCATCACCTCGTGGTGCTACACAGATTATTAGAAATGGGTTAACCAAGATTTGAGAGGCTAGAGCTAATGGGCCAGGCAGTGTTTCAATGAATACAATTTGTGTGTTGTTATTTCGGGTATAAAGCTAGCTGTGCGGGAGCCATGCTGGATGAAAAACAGGCTTGCTTATCTCATCACTACATGTTCTAAGACTTTCCACTGGTGATCAGCTTCCCAAATGATGAAGCCCCAGTTCAGCCTCCACTGAGCAACTTCTGGGATCTTCCCTCCTTCCACTGGTTCCTTGACTTTCACCAACCCACAAGCAAGAATTATCCATAGATTTCAAATGCTATGTATTTGTTTGTTACCTGAATTGTAAATATTGTCCATCTAAGTAGTTATTTATGTTTTTAATGTCTAAAATTTAAAAGTTATAAAGTGGTCTAACTATAGTCAACATTCTTATTATATAGCTTCTGGGCTTGCAAGCTTTGAGAAATTCTTTTGTGTTAAACCAAATAATTGATTTTAAAAGCTATTACAGACTTTAACACAATAAGGATTGAATTCTGTGCATTGTGATGTTACAATGGTGCTGGCAGAGCCTTCTAGGAGGGTCCTTGTCTCCCTCAGCTCAATTCATACCACAGACAAAATTCAGAATCAAAGGCTCACACGACTGGTGCCACCTTCTGAATTCTATAGTCTTTACCACTTCCTGTCCACTTGGTTAAAGTCAGATAGCCATAAGCTTGGACTGTGAGCTCAGAAAGCCTGTGGTTTGCATCCTGTTTACATCAAACTTTCTATGGGAAAGTTTGAGAATTTCTTAATTGCTCCTGCTTCTGTAAAATGGAAATAATATTTGTTCCCATCTGACCACTGATATGAACAGTCAGAAAGTATTAATCAGGCCCAGCCACAGCAAGGGGGCAAAGCTACTGTTGCCATCAGTCTGAGGGTGATGGCTTTCGTGTGCTTTCAATGTAAGCAACTGAGCTCATGTTACTGTAAGTGTGCGGACTTCATAGCCATCTCAGGTGCTCAGACTTGTATATGAGGTTGTGCTTTGAGTTGGAAATGTCCCCCATAGGCCTGTGTTTTGAACGCTTGTTCCCTAGCTTTAGGATATAGGACATGGCTGGCTGAATGAGGCCACTAGGGGTAGGCCTTTGATGGTACCGCCCACCTTAGTTCTAAGGCTCTTAGCTTCTTGGTCCACCGTGATGGGCTCCTGCTGCTGCAACCTGAAAAGGGAGTGATATCTCCATGTCTTGTGCCATGATGGACTGAGCCAAAACAAACATCTTCTTCTTTAGGATCCCTATGCCATGTGTTTCCCCATGATCTATGGGCATGAGTAGTTGATGAGGAAGGGAGAGACAGTTCTTCAGTGGTATAGTGACTGGTAAGGTGTCCACATTCTTTAATTAACCTTTTCCCCATGGCTGCTAAACAATCCTAAGGAAACTCATTGGCTTATCCAAACAACAAAAGCCAAGAATCTCTGAAAATCAACAAGGGATGAGTCACGAAGAGGAGGTGATGTGGGATTCCCTTCTGGATGCTGTGATTACCATTAATTAATAAAGAAAACTGGCTTGGCCTGATAGGGTAGAACAGAGCTAGGCAGAGAAAACTAAAATGAATGCTGGGAGAAAGAAGGAGGAGTTTAGAGAGAAGCCATGTCACCCTGCTGGAGACAGATGCTGGGAACTTTACCCGGTAAGCCACAGCCACGTGGTGATGCACAGATTAATGGAGATGGGTTAAATTGAGATGTGAGAGTTAGCAAACAAGAAGCTAGAGCTAATGGGCCAAGCAGTGTTTTAAATAATATAGTTTCTGTATGATTATTTTGGGTCTGAGCCGCTGGGAACCAACAAGCAGCCTCCATCAACAAGGATAGGTATCAGCAAGTGTGGGAAGGGACAGAAGAGGCAAATGGAAGTGGATATGATGAAATACATCACATAGATAGATGAAAATGGCATGAGACTCTTTGTTATATATAATCAATACATGCTAATAAAAACATAAATGCTTAACTCTAAAGTTTTACCAGAGTTCCAATTAGCATCGTATTAAAGTTTGGTGTCAGTCTTCAGAGAATTTACATTTTTATATCATCTTTTAAAGTTTTCAAATCTTTAACAAGGTTTTAAGACAGACAATAGTCTGTCTTACCTCTAGCTTTGGGCTGTAGACTTGTGTAAGTGGAGGAAAAATGTGTAAAACAGTTGCTCCTACCGGTCTGCAGACAGTGGGGGGAGAGCAAAATCTTTGCTGTTTGCTTTTAGAACAATCTTTTTGTGTAACTCTTAATGAAAAGTACAAGATGAAGTAAGGCAGACGGCAAGCATTGAAAGGGTTAACTGACTCACAAGAAGTCATGCATGCAAGTCAACTGAACCCCTGTCAAACTCAAAGGGCCAACTGCATTGCCCTTGTCAATGAGGAAGGAGCTTGTGGACTGGAAGACTCCTGAGCTTGCCTCTGGCCTCCTTTCCACCTAAAATCATCATTGGGAACCAGACAGACTCAGGAGCTTCTGCTAGGACTCAGGTCCCTAGGGAAAACATGACAGGGAAAACACAAAGGTGCAGGAGCTAAAGAACAGACTGGGAGGGAGGCTGGCCCTCTACCACCAGAGTGTTCTGAGAGCTTTGGGCAGAGTCTTCTCTGAGCTTGGTAATGCCTGAGCCTCAGCCACATCTGTAGACTTTAGGCTAAATTGAATGTTCTGCATCTTGTTTATTTCAGAGCACATTTAGTGACCCCAACGGGTAACCCTTAGCATATGATGGTGCCACCCCTGCTCCCAAGCCACAACCACCGTATGGCAGCAAGGCATCCTTATTAGAGGTGGAACACAGCCTCAGCCTATTAAGAAACAGATGTCCTCCAGGTACCTGAGGTATGGCTTATAGCAGGCCCTCATCTGTGGTCTGAGTTCCACAGCATCCATTACTCAGGGTCAACCATGGTCTGAATATAGTAAATGTAAAGTTCTAGAAGTGACACATTTAAAGAGGGGTCTCATGATGCATGCCGTCAGGTGCTGTCTGCCTTGGGTGTGAACTGTGTCTTTGCCCAGCAAACCCTACAGCATACACACTACCAACTCCTTCATCTGAAGAAGAACACTTAAAAGAAAATCCCACACTAGCTCAGAATTGGGAAATAGACAGTTATTTCTTTAGGGGTAGACTCACAAATCAGAGTCCCCTCTGTGTGCTATAATTACCATTAATGAATAAAGAAACTGCCTTGGCCTGTTGATAGGGCAAAGCTTAGGTAGGTAGGGAAGATGGAACTGAATGCTGGGAGGAAGAAGGGTGGAGTCAGGAAAATGCCATGGATCCACCTCCAGAGATAGACACGACCTCATGGTGATACACAGAATAATAGAAATGGGTTAAATTAAGATGTAAGAGTTGGCCAATAAGAAGTTAGAGTTAATGGGCCAAGCAGTGATTTAATTAATACAGTTTCTGTGTGGCTATTTCAGGGCTAAGCTGGCCAGGTGGCCAGGACGAACAAGCGGGCCCTTCTACATTTATCATTCAGCAGGAGCCTCAGACTGACCGTCATGATGCTGCAGTGCTGCCGTCAAGCCGTTCTTATTTCACACAGTGATGATCTAAAGGCATAAAAGTAGCTCAAGGCTGGCAATCTGAGTGTGCCAAGGAGAGTCCTTAACAGGCTTCCTTTAGGAGAAAAGCTCCTAACTCAGTGCGGAAAGAGAAACAAACCTCACACCATGATAGGAATGAATTCCCTACGCATGAAATCGTGAAAAAGGAAAGAGGTGTGTGCTAGCTTTACTGTCGGTCATTCTCCAATGTCTGGGAGTTAAGGTGATGGTATGCTCCCTGAGGGTGGAAAGGGCATTGGCCATAGGATTTGGTGAAGCTCATGGATGCAGGCATTAACAGCATCTTGGAGGGCGTCCTATGGGGCCAAGGCACTCTACTGTAGAATTAATCAAAGCTCTTCACTCCAAGATATCAGCCATCAGTTATACAATTTAGCTTATGCTTTTCTGATCTTTTCTGCTAAAGACACTACCTCCTTCAGACACAGGGCTTGGAGGAATTGAGCTGTAACTGATCTAGAAGCCTCTTCCCTGAGGACCTGCTCTCATAATATTGAAAGGTACGATGCAAGCTGGCAAGGGAGAAAAATCAATCAATACTCCTAACCAGTTGTAAAGCTGTGAACCACAACAGTGACCAGAGTGGCAAGAAGATATCTCCAGTGGTGCAATAGTACATCATATCTAGGGGGTAGACAGCCATCTAATAGGACTTAAGGGCAGCTCAGCAGGAGGGAGTTCATGCCTGGTACTACAAACCCAACCGTCTGCCTGTGGCTGGAGAGGTCACAGACCCTAGAGGAGAACCGGCTACTGCTGTTTTCTTAAACGAATATAATTGCTAACTATAGTCTAAATATTTATCCTCATAGCCACAGGTAGGTGTAGCTTTTACCCCTCATCAAAGAAACGTGTTTTTGCAGCAGTTAGAGCCTATGGCAGAGATTTACAACTGGTGACAGTGCAGAGCATAAGTGACCAGTCCCACTCTGTGCATCTATAATGCGACTCCTACAACTAAGGTTCAGGGAAAAATGCACAGGAGGGGGTAGAACGATTGCAAGAGCCAGAGACCAAGGCACCTTCCATGCGATAGTGTCTAATATATGCTATAGGGAGTAGCACCCAAGAATGTAGTGTGGAGCTGCAGGTTGCGTTCCTGCGGCCCAGTTCCCGGCCTCCTGACTAGCTTATGCCCCAAAATAACAACACACAGATTGTATTCTTTTAAACACTGCCTGGCCCATTATTTTCAGCCTCTTACTCACATCTTGATTAACTCATATCTAATAATCTTTGTAATACCACAAATGGTGTCTTACCGGCAAAGATTCAGCATGTCTGACCTGGTGGCTGGCTCCATTGCATCTCTCTCTCTTAGGAGAGGTATGGCAATCTTCCTCAGAGAGGAGAGGCATGGCATCTGACTGAGCCATCCACTTCCTTCTTCCTGTTCTGTCTACTCCACCCACCTATGTTCTAACCTATTAGGCCAAGCAGTTTTCTTTATTAATTAACCAATGAAATCAACAGATTGATAGAAGACCCGCTTCCATCATTTCCCCTTTTTCTGTTTAAACAAAAAAGAAAGGCTTTCACTTTAACATAGTAAAACTACATATAACAAAACAGTTATAAAGCAAGAATTACAGTTACAATATTTATACCTATTTTATCTTTTATCATAACAATGAAAAACTATAACTACCTATCCATTCTTCAACTCCATCAAAGACTCCAGAAAGATATAATACTACCTAAGTAAACAAGAAATAATCAACTTCCAAACTCTAGAAATCACAGAGACATCTTGCTACCTGGACAGTCACCCAAAGTTCTTTTGTACCGTTGGGGCATCCATCTTCGGCCTACAGGCCCATAAGTATCCAGCAGACATTTCTATGCAGCAGGAAATTGTTGAAATAAACTAGTCCCTAGCCAAGCAAAACATTTGAGGGACAGCACAAGCTGCCAGCTTCCATGTGATAGCAAAGACAAGGTTATTTTCCCCTCTACAGTTTATTCCCACGCTAATCAAAACCCAGCCTCAGATGGGAGATTGCGTTCAGGCTGTGCTGGGTGGCCAGTGTCGGCACATGCCCATCACGCGTGGGCTCAGGACACAGTGAGCTGTGGGTAGCAGCAGCTGAAGTCGAGGCCGACCTGCCTCCCTCCTGTGATGATGCCCATCAGAACTTCCTTTGTTCCCGGGTACAGCTGTGCCCTGGAGTCAGGGACAGGAAACGGTAAGAGGCAGAGGGCAAGGATGTAGTTCTTCCTAAACTTGTCACCTCACAAGGTAAGAGGCATGAAGTCCTGGGTAGACATTAGTTAAATTGAAACAAGAGACAGCGACTATCTAGTGACTCATGGGAGGAAGGCAACAGGAAGAGGAAAGAAGTGGCCTGGTCCCCAGGACTCCTGCACTTCCTCTGCAGGCTGCGGCTGCTCTCCTTTGGAAAAGGCCTCTGAGCAGCTGCCCAATTACACCTGTCTTGTGAAGAGTCAAAATTAATTAATTTGAAGAGACCGATATAAAATTCCAGTTCTATGTCTAATGGTGATATAAAATCAAAAAGATGTATGTTAGAGACACAAAATGCCATTTTACTTGAATGTTAGTTTGGTGGCTAAAATAAGTAATTAGGCTTAAGTAAGCGAGCAGGGAGGCAAGTCAGAGCAAGGACAGGGGGAAGCATGACACAAACGCCTCCCTGACAGCTGCTTCTCCCTTCCAAGAACTTCCAGGCGCCCGTAGAGTCCGTCGTGTTCATCTTAGGAGGGCAGCAATGGCTCATCTCTCTGGAACATGAGGTTCAAATTTCATGAATTGGATTAAAATTACTGAATAAATGCCATGAGACAGCAGCTGTCTAAATCACATTAGAAAACAACGCAGAGTTTTGCCAGTCAGCAAGATGAACCGACTGCATGATTAATATTTATTTCCTGGCCTTTTAGATGCAATGATGATGTCCTCCGTTACTCAGGGCTGAGTAGGCATCCTGCTTGTATTCTTCCATGTATTTTATAGCGCATCATGAATTGTTTTCATATTACCCTAGTGCCTCTGGAGCTGCTGTTTTAAGGGCTACATCCTAATTCACCATTTCTATCCACGCAGCTCATCTTCAGAGTGCCAGGGATTTTTGTTAATGTAAGCCATTGTACCTTTCGGATTGTTTACTAGTGAAAAACTCCCCAGAGTGACTTGAAACGTACAAAATTTTATATTGCTTTTGAAATGTCTTTCTAGGTTTCCTCCTAAGTGTCTGGCACAATTTAAATGACACACAGGTGTTGCTCTTGCCACTGGCATCGTCAATAAAAGGGGCACAGAATGGGTATGTGTATTGCAGAACTCAGACAACAGACCCCACAGACCCGACCATATCCCCTGAGGCCTTGCTGCCCCCCAATCTGCTGCCAGAAGCTGACAGGGAGCACGTGCTGTGATCCTGGTGTCACTAAGAGCCAACCCCCATGTTTCTCCCTGACCACCCTCCAGCTGCATGGTGTGAGAACTCTCCCCTCCCTCAGGACCCTTTGAGAATAGGAGCCCCATGCTATCGATTGGAATGGAAGGTTCTTTTTCCCGTTTCGAGAGGACTTTCCTCAGAAGTCCACAGTACTGTACATACCCTTAATAATTCTCTTCTAATAAAGAAGTCCCCTGGAGGACAATACCTCTCAGCGCCCCCTCTTGAACCTGGCACCTCTCATTTCCATTCTTAAGATGTAAAAACATGCCAGTACAGCCATCTTCCTGCCCTGCAGAATCATCAGGTGTATCAGGGTGAAGCCAAGGTTCCAATCATAGACCATCTTAGATTCCTCATCAAAGAGGGGTTACAGTACCAACACAAGCCAACAACAATCCAGCTGGAGAGAGAGAGAGCTAAGTATCAAGTACAGGCCACAGGCCTCTTTATCCAAAAGCTCGTGTTCTGTTTTGTTCCAGAAGAACTTTAGAGTTAGTGCTAAGAGTCCTTAGGAGTTTAGGGCCTACAAAACCAATTTAATTGCATTAATAAGATGTATTAAAGCCATTTTAAGTACACTTCTATGAGAAAATAAGGGGGAGTCAAGGAAGGGAGCAGGGCAGGAGAGGAAAAACAGTCTCTGTTCAGCAGAGGAGAGACTTGCTAGACTTTCCAGGTATCACATGACCACCAGACCTATGTCATAACACTAGCAGGGGGAGATGGCTTCCTCACACTGCCCACTTTTCAGGAAAGAGGGGTGTGTAATATATCAAAGACCATCTTTGCTGACACAGAGTCTTCTTAGAATAGTGAAAATAAGATAACGCTTAAGTTATTTTTAACGTGAGAGTAATAGAATGTTCCAGAATTCCTGAGACGCCAAATGTCCCTCATGTGAAAGTTGCTTTGGGTTCGTTTTTAAAATTTATTTCCTGACTGTTGGTGTCACTAACAGCATTTGAGGACTTGGCCCCTCTCTGTACAGCAGAAGCTCATGCCCTATTAGGAAGAAGATTCTTCTGTCTGCTGCTGCTGTTGGGACACCCTGCTTCTGCCATCTACTGCTGCTTGGACACTTGGATCCACGCTTCTGTGGCCTTGGCTGTTTTCTGGGTCTTCCTGTTTAGATAATCCTACTTCCTTTGCCTGCATCCTGAGCACTGCCAAAGCTCTCCAGGCTAGACCAGAATCTGGAATCTACACATGACTTGTATTTTCCATCATGGTACGTGTAATCTCTCACTTACCATCACAACACTCCTGAGAGCCAGGACTGAGACAGACATTACAAACAGCAGGGGTCTTGTGATCTCCGAGTGCAATTACAATGGAAAGGCAGATCCAAAGCTCAAGGTCATGACCCTGGTGCTGAATGAGCCCTCCACATCTTTTATTTATACAGATGTTTCTAGAGAGCTGCTCACCTCTGTTCTGTCATGTTTGGTACATGGTCATAAAACACAGCTTATGGCTGCAGCAGACCTCATAGTTGAGACCTTGAAGGAGGTTAAATTAAAAGTAATGAACTAGGGGCAGGAAGGATGGCTCAGCAGTCAGGAGCACTCTGCTCTTCCAGAGGACCTGGGTTCAGTTCCCAGTACTAACATGGCAATTCATAACCTTCTGGAAGCCCAGTCCTAGGGGATTCAATGCTTTCTTTCATCCCTCCTCAGGCACGAGGCATGCATTCAGACATCTATACCGATAATGATGTGGGATTTCCCTTTTTATGCTGTGATTACCATTAATGAATAAAGAAACTGTTTTTGACCTATAGCAGGGCAGAACTTGGCTAGGCAGGGAAAACTAAGCTGAATGCTGGGAGGAAGAAGGGTGAAGTCAGAGAGACATCATGGAGCCATCAGAGACAGACATCCGTCAAAACTTTAACCAATAAGCCACAGTCACATGGCAATACACAGATTAATAGATATGGGTTAAATTAATATGTAAGAGTTAGCCAGTAAGAAGCTAGAGCTAATGGGTCAAGCAGTGACTTAATTAATACAGTATATGTGTGATTATTTCTAGTCTAAGCTAGTGCAGCCGGAAACCAACAAGCAGCATCTCCCCCAACACCATAAAATAAATAAATAAATAGAAATGTAAAACAATGGACTGATTTATTTGGTGGAGAAAATATTAAAGCAGGAGAGCATTCAGACTGTGGTATGGTCATAGCTCATGGCTACTTTTATCTAGATCTACCATGAAAAAGATCAAATGGTACAGAAAGAAAAATGTGCAGTCTGGTGAAAATAGCTTAAATAAATTAAAAGTTGCAACCAAAGATGCACTGGAAAAGATGTTGTAATTGTTCAAGAAAAAGTCCTTGCCCTGCAATAGGACAACTGGAAGGGTTGAGGGCATGGCTTTACCCACCAAAGTCTCTAACTTGTAAAGATACAAATTCATTTGAAAGGAAGGAGCCTAAGTTGAGAATGCTGTTGCTGGGTGTCTTAGCTTGGGTTTCTATTGCTGTGAAGAGATACCATGACTAGGGCAACTCTTATAAGGAAAACAATTGAGCCATCTCTCCAGCACCTAAGGGGCTACACTCTGTGTCATCTGTATGCAAGGCTATACATATCCTCTTGGCTTGGACTAAACCACACCCTAAGCTGGAAATGACTCTCCCCTCAGCAGCAAGCAGAGTGTTTTCTCTTCCTGATGAACATTTAAAAATGTTTCTGTAACTTTAGTATTTGAAGTGGCTGAGTCAGATGAATTCTTAATAATTCTACCCCAAATGATCTTTTAGTGCAACCGTAAGCACAGTCTTCTCTCCTAGTCTTCTATGGACAATATAATTTGGTTGAACCTCAAAATGATTCTGGGAATGAAATCCTCATGGGGTGGCGCCAGGTTATATAAAAAGCAGGATGCATCTATGTTAAAGACATAGGATCCTCAGAGCAGAAAGAAATGTAATAGAAAAATGTGACAGACTAAGCTAAGAGTAGAGGCGGCTTTCTCTGGGGCCAGGATGGGTGGTCAGTGAAGAAGACACTCTTCCTAGGCAGAGTTCCTGGACCCGGCCATCCCAGGCTTCTGGGATTCCTAGAGGCTCATCTGCCAGTGGCCTTCTCTGGGGTGGGCTGGCCTTTCCTACAGCTCTTCTGGTCCAAATTCCATCAGCCTGGGATTCCTCCACAGGTTCAAGTTTTAGCCGGCTGGTTTGTCATCACTTGGACATTTGCCCATTTTCCAGGTCTCACTATTCATGTGCTTCCTCTTTTTACTGCCCTAAGGGAACCAGGCAAAAAAATGATCAACCCTTGGGTTCACAGGGACACTGCCCCTAACACCAAGTGTGAATGCATTGCAAACAAAGAAAGGAAGTCAATCCCCTTTTGATGATCTCTGGTAGTGAATCAGTCAGTTTTACAAATATCTTCATACACAAATCCAAAACGAGGCTTCCTGGCTGAAAAAGCAATACCTTCAGATCGGCTTATTACTTATTTTTGAATCTTAAAAAACCCTTACTGTACCCAATGCTCTTTCTATCATAACACAGCCATGTCACCCAAGTCAATAAATATTCCCTGAGCAGGTGAAGATTCTTTTTTCTTAAATAAGATTGAGTAAGTTCTCCTGAAGTATTATTCTGTGGGTTTTATTGAGATTGTTCTGTAAATGTGTGAAAGCCTTCGGACTTTATCTTTCAATTATGCTTGATATGCAACACTTGCTTCCAACACCTGTGGAAGAATTTTCAGGATCCACCCCCCCAAAGAAAGCAGGCTTTCAACTTATTAAATTAGTGTACTTTCAATTTCCCAATATCTTTACTTGCTCAGCCAGAGGTATTATAAGTTAATGCTTCTCCTTGGCTCAACCGAAAGTTGAAACTTAAAGTCATTTTCTGCTTTATTGACTTGCAGGAGGAGAAAAAATTACTCTGAAATTATCCTGGTCATTAGAGAGAGTACTTACAATTTTTTTGCCTTCTATTAAAACCGTAGAATTATTGGTTTCAACATTCCGCAGTATGACGTTCCCTTTCCGTTCTCTATAGATGAATTCTTTATCTACAAGAGGGGAAACAGAAAAAAAAAACATGAGCCACCCAGAAACCCGCCTCAGTGTTTGACGGATGTGCATGTGAAATGAATTGTGTAGTTCATCTCAGAGATGAACTTTCAAATGTGGTGCCTACTTCTAGCTCCCCAAGCGTGGTCTCCAGGATGCTCATCTCTGAGCCATCCCTGCTCCACACAGACACCATAGCACATGTGTGCAGCTTGCATCTATGTAGGGCTTTCTTGGGCAAGGCATACGGAGTGGATACACCAGGCAGATGGAATCTGCTACTACAGAGGAGTAGACGGTTGGTAGCGAAGGTACCGACAGCTTCCTGGATCTGAAATTACCCATGGCCACACCCTGAAAGCCAACTTCACTCTTGTCTGTCAGCTCCTGGTGTGAGTTCCCCAGTTTCCTGCCATGGATATCTTTTGAATCTATCATCAGCTGTGGTGACTCTGGTCTTTTCAAGATCCCAATTATTCCCTTAATAATTGATATTTAGGGGCTCAGGAGATGCTCAGTGAGTAAAATGTTTGCTTTGAAAGTATAATGTCCTGAGTTTGAACCCAGAATTCACTTTAAAATGTTGGGAATAGTGTTGCATGTATCTAATCTCAGCTCTTGGGAGGCAAGATGGGTGGATCCCTGGGGCTCACGGGCTAGCCAGCCTATTCAGTGAACTCTGGACTAATGACAGAACCTCAAATGACAGGGTGGACAGCATCCTCAAATGTCTACTTTCCATGCCTGCAAAAAGGGGTCACTAACAAATTTGACACAAACCTATCTCTCTTCATTTTCTAGTTTTTATGAGTGAATTTTTAAAAAATGATTACCTTTATATTTTGTGCACGTGTGTGTGTGTGTGTGTGTGTGTGTGTGTGTGTGTGTGTGTACACTACCAGAGGTCAGAAGAGAATGTCAGACCCCCTGGAGATGGAGTTCCAGGTGGTGGTCAGTTTATCTAATTTGGGAGCTCAGAACTGAACTTGGTTCTTCTGCAGGAGGAGCGAACACTCTTAACCACCGAGTCATCTCTCCAACCCCAACAATGGGCAAATCTGGGACGGGCAAAGCCGCCTTCACCTTGGAGGATATAACAGTCCGCAGTGACACAGGCGAGAGTTCCTAGCAGCCACTTCTAACCCTGTCCACAACACAGGCTCTGATCTAGGAACCTTCACCTCTGTAGGGAAGCCATTTCCATAGCTGCTCATTTAACCTGCCTGCTAAGTTAAACCAAGAGCAAAACTGCCGGAAGCAAAGAGTGGAAGGTGAACACTCCAGAAAGCAGAGAGGAGGAGGGGGGGGGCACAGGAGGGGAGCTGGGGAGAAAACGATCAGAAGACATTGTATACATGTATGAAAAGCCATAAAGAAATCCATTTTCATGTACACTTGATGCAGGTTAGTAAAAACAAGATGAGAATGGTTGACTCCTGTCTGTTTTCTGAAGCGTTTTTGATTTTTCTTTTCAAAAACGAGGCTTTAGTTTGCATGGAAAGGACTTGTTTGTGCATGAGGCAAGGACTGAATTGTATCTATTTACACCCAGGGTGTCCCAGGAAATTCTGATGTCATTACTCTCTCAGTGATAAGTCATGTGATCTCAAAGCTTCGTCAGCAACCCTTATGTTGCTGGGGTCTGATGTGGTTGTGTGTGTGTGTGTGTGTGTGTGTGTGAGTGTGAGTGTGCAATGCATATGCACATGTGTGCATTCATATGTGTGAGTTCAGGCACGCATGTGCCACAGTGCAGGTATGCAGGCTAGAGAACCACCCGGAGTGTGGGTCCTCACCTTCTACCTTGGTTGAGACAAGGACTCTATTACTCCCTGCAGTGTGCTCCACGCTAGCTGGCCTTAGCTTACGGCTTTCCATCCCATCCCAACACCTGCATCTGCCCCTCTGGCACTTCCACCTTCTGCTGGTTTCTGGAGATTTTTAGCAAGTCTTGGGTGCAATGAGTCAAGCCTGAAGCTCGTCCTGCTCTTCCCAGTTGTGCTGCCCAGTCTACACCCTTGCTTTTCTGAAAAATTTCAGACTTAAAGAAGTACTGAGGATCAGGCCACTGTGGCAAGGGATGCACAGTGCATCTCGACTGCTGCCGCAGTGGCATTCTGGTCTTCTTTCTTTGACTCTCCCTTCAGCATTTTCAATAGATTCCTATTGAAGTATATTCACTCTACCTAATGATGGGTTTAGTAAGCCAATTTCCTTCAATTGCATGTCATGCACTTTGACAGGGGATGCAACCGGAGATCATCCGACGGAGGGATATAAGTGAGGCTCAGAAAGACAAATGCCCCGTGATTTCTCCATCTGTGGATTCCAGACTGCATGCAGACAGGCCAAGTTTTCACACTGATATACATCAAAGCTGAGGTGGCATCAGGAAAGAAGGGAATATTAGTGTCCCAGTTATTTTTCTGGTGCTGTCATAACCACCATCACCAAGTGCAATTGGGGAAGAAAGGGTTCGTTATATCTTACAGATTGAAGTATATCATGAAGGGAGGTCAGAGAAGGAACTCAAGGCAGGAACCTGGAGGCAGGAGCTGAAGCAGAGGCCGTGGAGGAGTGCTGCTTATTGACCTGCTCCCTGTGGCTTGCTCAGCCTGCTTTCTTATAGAACCCAGGGCCATCATTCTCCCATAGTGATGAGGCTCTTCTACATCAATACTTAGTCAAGAAAATGTCCCATATATATTGTCACAGCCCAATCTTTTTTTTTATTTCTTTTTTTTTCATGGTTTATTTTTTTTATATATTTAAAAATTTCCATCTCCTTCCCTCCTCCTTCCCCCTCCCTCCCCTCCTCCTCCCCCTTCCCTCCCCTCCTTCTCCCCCTTCCCTCCCCTCCCCTCCACCCATGCCTCCCCTCCTTCCTTCTCAAGGCCAAGGAGCCATCAGGGTTCCCCACTCTATGCTAAGACGAATGTCCTCCCAACTCCCCCCAGGTCCAGGAAGGTGATCGATCAAGCTGAGAAGGCTCCCACAGAGCCCGTCCATGCAGAAGAATCAGAGCCCAGAGCCATTGTCCTTTGCTTCTCAGTCAGCCCCCACTGTTGGCCACATTCAGAGAGACGGGTTTGGTCGCATGATCCATCAGTCCCATTCCAACTGGGGTTGGTGATCTCCCATTAGTTCTGTCCCACCGTCTCCTTGAGTGAACGCACCCCTCTCGTTCCTGACTTTCTCCCTCAAGTTCTCGCTCCTTCTGCTCCTCATCAGGACCTTGGGAGCTCAGTCCAGTGCTCCAATGTGGGGCTCAGTCACCTTCCCCATCTGTCGCCAGCTGGAGGTTCCCTCACGGTCCTGACTTTCTTTCTCATGTTCTCTCTCCTTCTGCTCCTCATCAGGACCTTGGGAGCTCAGTCCGGTGCTCCAATGTGGGGCTCTGTCATTTTCAGGCAAATGGATGGAAATAGAAAACACTATTCTGAGTGAGGTAACCCAGACCCATAAAGATGAACATGGGATGTACTCACTCATATTCGGTTTCTAGCCATAATTAAAGGACATCGAGCCTATAAATTTGGGATCCTTGAGAAGATAATAAGAAGGTGAACTCCCAAAAAAAAAAGATATAGTAATCCTCCTGGATATTGGAAGTAGACACGATCGCCAGGCAAAATTGGGAACTTGAGGGTTGGGCAAGACTAGGCCAAGGGAAGATGGGGAGAGAAAAGTGTGAAGGGGAGAATGGGGGGAGCTCGGAGGAATGGGGTGCTTGGGATATAGGAAGGGTGGATATGGGAGCAGGGAAGCAAATATCTTAATTTAAGGAGCTACCTGAGGGTTGTCAAGAGACTTGACCCTAGAGGGGTTCCCAGGTTTCCAGGGAGATGCCCCCAGTTAGTTCCTTGGGCAGCTGAGGAGAGGGAGCCTGAAAAGGCCAGTTCCTATAGCCATACTGATGAATTTCTTGCATATCACCATAGAACCTCCACCTGACGATAGATGAAGAAAATGACAGAGCCTCACAGCCCAATCTTAAGGAGGCAATTTCTCAGTTGAGGCTCACACTTCCAAACTGACCCAAGTTTGTGTCGAGTTGACAAGAACTAACCAAAATAGTTCATTCCTCTGGCCCCAAACAACTTATTTACATCTTCTTAGAATCAAGTTGACATTGATGTAACTTCAGTATATGGATTTTGATCACCATCTAATAATACATCAGCCCCAAACTTTCTGGCATTTTATGGAATTGTATTAATCACTTAACTGTTATTCAATCATTTCTATTGATTTAATGTAAAATTAATTTTCATTATTGAAGCTTTATTCAATGTACTTTTTAGTTCTAGCCCACAAGGGGGGGGGCGATATTTCCTAAGAAGGTTTTCACTTCCAAAGCCAGGTCAGGTCACAAGGTGGGTGTGCATTTCCATTCAGGCCTGTGAGCATCATCAGATTATCAGGACAATGCCAGAGAGACTTGAAGAGGCCTGTTGGCTTTGCTCTTGATGTTCGGTAGAGGGCAGCATTTCACCCTTGAGCTGGAGAATAGCTGTAAGAGTTCTCATAAGCAGACTTTGTAGGTCTCAGTCTGTGAGCCTGTACTGCTCAGTTGTTGAGAGTCTTGCCTTGAAAGGTTGTTGACTATTCCAGAATGCTTTTCAACGAATGGTGGAGTTACCACATGAGTTTCAGTTAATCCACTGAGCTGTCTTTAGATGCACCCCCAGGACCAGGCCCGCTGTGCATGCTGTAATGCGCCACTTCCCAGAGTCGTGGTTCTAATTTGACAATGCTTGGCTCAGGCTTTGGCATCCGAGATCATGGGAGATACTGGTTAGTTTGGTTCTTGGCTTGTGTGGCTCTAGAGTAAGAACATTATTGACTTTACAACATGAGTTGGGAAGTATTTGAATGAGTTCTGTTTTATGAACAAATGTATATTTTGATATCATCTGGGCCTCAGGCTCTCTTTGTGAAAGGCTTGCCATCCCAGACTCAAATTCTTCAATTGATACAGAGCTATTCACACTCTCTATTCTTGGATCTGTTTTGATGAGGTGAGTTACTCAAGAAAACTATCCATGTGATAGAGTATGTAAATGTTTTTTAAAACAGTGTAGGGAGAAGACTTTTTTTCTCATCCATAACAAAAGACAGATGAACAAGAGAAAAGTGGGCAAATTATTTAAGAAGAGTTTTATTGGAATGAAACTCTTCAGAGAAGAACTAGAGAAATGGGAAAGCGTGTATCTATCAGCTTCAGGCTGATGGAAAGTGGGCAAGGATGGGAAACAGGATGGGACCAAGGGAACACAGTTGCAGTGACAATTAGGACTCAGAAAGGCTGGCATGCACCTGTTCTTCTCTGTGTCCCCGAGTCTTTAGTGATAGGAGCATCTCCTTTATGTGCATGCCAGGGAGGTACTTCTGGAGCCGTCTTACGATCTATGTTAGCGCAAGCCAGAGAGGTCCTTGGCATTCTGCTTTGGGGGGGGGACAGGCCAGTGGACTCTTGCTTCTGCTACTGTAGTGACCCTTGGATCCCAGTGACTTATATTTGGGGGTCTCATGTCTTGAGTCCCAACTTTGCTCCTAGTACTATTTGATTATCTTTTAGGAGGTTGGTAGTTTGTGACCTCATAGGATATCAGGACTGTAGCTATGGCCCTGGTATTTTCTGCAAAGGGAAGTTTGTGTGTTTCTTGTCCAGATAGATAGATCTAGGCTCTGTAGATATTCACTGGTTTCATTGACCTTTGCAAAGGGTATGATTTTGACAACATAATTTTCATCTCAGTATTTGACTTCAAGATTTAACTACTTTCTTCCCTATCCGTTTTTTGTTTTGTTTACTTTAGCCTTACCATGTTCTTTTTCTGACTTCTTCAGGGTGGATACTGGGTCTTTGGTATAATATTTTCCACATTTTTTTTTAAAAAAATACTATCAAAGCTAACAATTTACTTCTATGGGTGGCAACAGCTACATTTTACATATCTTAAAGATAAACTTTTATTATGCCTGTGTGTATGCTGTGTGTCTCTGTGGATGTATGCAGTCTGTATGTGAACGCTAGTGGAGGTTGTAGGAGAGCGTTGGGTTCCCTGCAGCTGAGGTTGCAGGAGCTGGGAGCAGTCCCAGGAGACTGAGTTCAGGTGTCCCTGAGAAGCAGCCGATGTTCTTAACTGCCAAGGCATCTCTCCAGCCTCAGATCTTACAACTAAAGAAGATTTATTTTATTTTGCTTATGCATGTGTCTATGTGAGTATGTGTGTATGTGTATGTGCAGGTGCCCCCACAGAGGATCAAAGAAGGCATCAGATCCCTTGGAGCTGGAGTCACAGGCATTGGTGTGCCCCATCCCTAATGTGATTGCTGGGGTCAAAACTCTAATCCTCATGAGTGAGCAGCAAGTACTTTGAACCACCAAGTCACCTCTCCAGACACTCATCTCACAAATTAACATGCTGAGTTATAATATTATCCAGTTCATACTACTCGAAGTGATCGATGGAGGTAGCATCATCTCTATCCAAATTTTAATGTCTTTTTTTTACAGAAGTAGAAAAAAATCACAAATTCTCATGAAGTCACAGAGAACCTCAAATTGTCAAGATAATGTTAAATAAAAATGCACAAAGCTGAGGGCATCACACCCCCAATTCCAAAACCTATATCAAAGCAACTCTAGTGAGAACACTATGGTGTTGGCTGAAAACCAGATGCATAAAGCAATGAAGCCAGCAATGAAACAGGATGGAAATCCCAGAAAAAAGCACATATTTATTCTCAGTTGATTTTTTGACAAAGGTGCCAAGAATACATATCAGAGAAAGGGCCATGATTTTGTGAATCCTGGCTATCCACACACAGAAGAGTGGCGCTAAACTCTTACTCCATACTCCATGCAAAAACCAATCCAATAGATTAAAACTTTACACATGAACTCTGAACCTTTCAAACTTCTACAAGAAAACACGGGGGAGCTGGAGAGATGGCTCAGCAACCAAAAGCCCTTGTTATACTTCCAGAGGACCTGAGTTTGTTTCCCAGTACCCACATTGGGCAGCTCACAACTGCCTCTGAGTCCAGTGTCATGGTGTCTGATGCCCTCTTCTGGATGTAGACACATTAAAAGCATTCAAATTTTAGAAAGAAAATATAGGGAGGAAGTAATAAGAAGGCTGGGCAGTGACTTTTGGGGCAAGACCCTCAAAACCACAGCAACAAAAGCAAAACCACAAGCGAGCAGCTTAGCAACAAATTAAATAGTGTCTCTATTTGACTGCATTTCATTGCACTAGGTAGTGACTGTCCTAGCGACTGTAATATAAGCCTCCAGCTCTTCCCAGCTGACAAACTGCTTCTTATGAAATGCAGAAATCTGTTGAGCCTCCGGGGCCCATCTATTCCCATTTGCAGCTGCCATGTGTGTTATACCAGCATACTTCACACATTCCACCAGACTATGCTAACATTTTTTGCCTGTTATGAAATATGTCAAGGTGAAGAGTCATAAAGATAAAGTCATCTCACGCTGTGGCCATTTTTCCTCATTTCTGATGCTGCCTGTTGCTTGTGAAGGCCCTGGGTTCCCACTGAGCGCCATATCTTGCTTTTGAAGAATTTCTTGCGGTCTCTAGTTGTGTGGGTTCACTGGCAACATGCTTATTTATCCTTTCTGAATAAATATCTTCCTTTTCCCTGTATTTCTGAAAGAGCCTCTGAATGCTATTTCCAGTTTCTTTTCATCGTTTTGAAGTTTTGTTCCATTCTCTTCTGGCTGACACAGCTTCTAACAGGAAGGCAGCCATTGAATTTCCTGACTCCCAGTGTCACCTTCCTTAGGTGCTTTTGTATTGGTTCCAACAGGAGCTTTAGAGCAGGCTTCTGGAAGACTTTGTCTGTTGGTTTCTGCATGCCTGGCCTCTGAAAATGTACATCTTCCATCATCCCGGAGAGTGGTCCCCAGACTCTCTGTTGAAATGCTTGGTCCACAGCAGATGGAACTGTCTTGGAAGAAGTAGTTGACGTGGCCTTATTGGAAGATGCATGCCACTCGGGTGGCATGTGAGGTTTCAAAAGCCCATGGCATTCCCAGTATTCTTTTGCTCTCCAGCTTGTCAATCAGGCTGTAAGCTAGCAGCTACTGCTGCAGCACCATGCCTATCTATCTGCCTTCTGTCATACTTCCCACCATGATGGTCATGGACTCACCCTCTGAAACCATAGCTCCCAATTAAATGCTCCCTTCTGTAAATCTCTTCACAGCAATAGAAAAGTAGCTAAGACACACTTAAGCCACTTTCGCTGACTATCCATTTTAACCCCTTAACTCACTTCCTTTCCTTCTGGCTTTCCAATTGCACATACCCTGGGGGAGTTAGCTATCATCTCCCAGGCTTCTGATTCTCTCTCTTTCTCCACGTTTGCATGTATGCATGGCATTTTTACTTGTGTGTGGGTGCACATGTGTGTGCATATGCTCATGCACATGTGTACAAACATGGATTCTTCCTCCATTACCCTCCACATTATTCATCGAAACATAGTGTCTCCATTGAATCTTGACTTTGCTGAAGCAGCTAATCTACCTGGCCAGCTTACCACATTAGTTCTGTCTCTGGAATTATAGGTGGGTTACCATGCACACTCAGCAATTCTGTAGATGATGGGAGATCCAGACTCCAGTTCCCACGCTTGTGAAATACTTTATCTACCCAGCCTTCTCCGTCTCCTTCCCCTCCACGCTCTCCTCTCTGCTTGCCTTGGATAATTTCTCCTGGACAGTCATCAAGGTCCTCTCAGTCCTTTGCCACGGTCATTCACTGATTGGGCCAACCGATTAATGTTCTCAGCCTTGTAGTTTATCTTTTCCCAATTAGAAATTTTTGTTTTGCTTCTTTATCGCTTCTATTTTTCTATCTAGGCCTCATGCTTCCCTATCAGAGTTTCGGTTCAATGAACACATGCCCCATGTCAGTTCTTTAGCAAAGCTATTTTTCCTGGTTCCAAACTCTGCTTCATTTTGGATCAAACTTGACTCATTTTCTTTCCTTTTGGGGATGGTTCTTCAGTTCTTTGTGAGTCAGAAAAGCTTGGTCATGCCCTAGATAAAACGGACTTTCAACATTTGGCTCCTGCCCACTGTCCCCGCTTCTTCTGGTGAAGCCCACAGCCTTCTTTGCTGAGCGGAAGCTGCTTTGCTTCGGGGCAGAATTTTCACTCACAACGCCAACATTTTGCCTTTGGCTAAAGTTCTTGGAATCCTTCCCTACCTGGGTGCTTTGATTTTCCCATCCAAGCTGTTGGGGGCGGGGGTGCTTGCTGGAGGCTCCTCTACACCTCTCTCTATGCTGATTTTTCACTCTTATGGGCTCCCAAACCACAGCTTCCTCGTGTCCAGAGTTCCTGTCCCAGCCCTGGTAGCCATTCACCTCACTGTAGAGTGCTCTGTCGGTCTCCTGTAGGACTCACTTCCTTATAGCACACAGTTCTGTATGTTCTGGATCAGCAGTTTTTCAAGTTTGAGTAAGTATATCAAGTGTAACATAGAAGTATAGAAGTAGCACATAGCAAGCTAAAGTAAAAGAATAAATAGTAATGGATAGATAGCTAAAGATGATGATGGATGGGTAGACAGGTAGGTAGACACACAGATGATAGAGAGCAAAAATCAACTCCAGTACTCATAATATCCAGCAGAAATTGACTAGGAAAGCTCCTTTAAGGCAGCCAGCTGGAGTTCCTGATAGAGTGAGTCCACAGCAGAGTCCAAGCATCCCTTGGGCAATGCTTCTAAGTAGAAGAACCAATAGTAACAGAGATGACATTGAATCTGGTGTTCACCACATGCAGTAGAAGCTACTTAGAACACAAGATAAAACAAAGACAGCTTGATTTCTACTCAGTGTGCTGACATCAGGTGGTGCTGATGACATCAGTGGGTGCTGATATCAGAAGTTGCTGACATCAGAAGGTGCTGACATCAGAAGGTGCTGACATCAGAATGTGTTGATGACGACATCTGAAGGTGCTGACATCAGGTGGTGCTGATGACATCAGAGGGTGCCAACAACAGGAGCAAGCACCTGAGTGATGGAGGAGAGTCATCTGTCTATGTGTTACTTTCATTGGTTAATAAAGAAACTGCCTTGGCCCTTTAATAGGACAGAAAATTAGGTAGACGGAGTAGACAAAACAAAATTGTGGGAGAAAGAAAGGGAGTCAGGCAGACGCTATAGCTCGCCTCTCCAAGATGGATGCAAGTTAAGATCTCTCCTGGTAAGCGACCACCTCGTGGTGCTACACAGATTAATAAATATGGGTTAAAGCAAGATATGAGAATTAGCCAATAAGAGGCTGAAACTAATGGGCCAAGCAGTATTTAAATGAATACAGTTTCCGTGTAATTATTTGGGGTAAAGCTAGCCCAGCTCCTACTACACCTGAGTGTAACCAGTAACACCTAGGAGCTGATGGCCTACACCAATCAGAAAGCAGGGACCAAAAATTCTGCAAGGACAAGATAAGCCTCTGAACAGCTATAAAAACCCAGGCTCCAGGCAGTCAAGCTAACACTGATCCTTGCAGAATTTTTGCTGCCTCAACGTAGATAAGCCACATACTCTAGCAACAAAGGACCCTTATAGTGACCACATCTCCACCAGGATTTCCTGCCTCTGCTCTGGTTCTGACCCCTGAGTGTCTGGAACCCTGGTTAGCCTGTCTAAGCATAGCTGAGGCTGTGGGTGGCTAGCCTCCATTGCTCACAAGAGCAACTGCTGTAGAACCAGCACCAACTCACAAGAACATGGTGTCAGCATTGATGTAATGGCTTGCTGTGCACTGGGAGTTGGGTGTGCGACCATTTGTGCTGCCTCTATCCACTGTCTGAGTGAACTCTGCTTCTGGATGTCATGACTCAGAGCTAGACTGTTAGCTGTTGGATCCATTTGCTGTGAGCTGTTTCCTTTTCTCCGAGGTGTGACATGCAAACAATAAATGGCATTCAAGAAAGATACCCCATTGTCTGCCTCTCAGGGTAAGTAGTGTGCAAGCCACCAATGAGCGTTCTTGTCATGGCCGGGCTTTGCATGGCTTAGCTTCTGGCTTCTCTTTCCCACTGACAATTTTTTTATTTATTATAAACAACAGTAACGTTTCCTTTAAGCTGTTCTCAAGGGCTCACAATATTTTCACTCTGTCAGAGTTGGAGGCAGCTCATCCCCAGACAGGAGGCTGTGGAGGACACTTGGAGACAAACACGCATGGGTCTGAAGTGGAAGAGGGCAGCCCTTCTTTCAGAACCAACTTCTCAGAGGGCTCAGCCAACACAAGGCAATTTTCAAATATAATGAACTTTACACAAGACCATGACCGTTTGAATCTTTCTCTCCCCTTTTAGAAAAATGATATCTTTGGCAAAAGTTATTTTGACCAAGTTCTTGAGGCTCACACTCGCTCACACTCACCCACATTCTTTTCAGAGTCCCTTTTCTCGCTTTAAATTTCTGCCACTCTTGAACACCATCACAGTCTTCACGCCTCTGTGCTTCTGCACCCTGCTACCTCTGCTGGCCTTGACCAGGTGCGCACACCTGGGCTCAGCAAAGGTCACCCCCTTCCCCATGTGAGGCGCTCCTGACTCTGCCCACATACTCAACCCCTCTCTGTTTTCAGCGTGCACACCACTCATCGGCCCACACTCGTGCAGCTGGCCAGAACTGTGCAGCTCAGCTGTGCTCTCAGCACGCAGTTACCAGAGGCCACACTCTCTGCCATCCTAACACCTGAAAGAGTGGGCAGCTGTGAAACTGGCTGCTATATAAATGAGCAGTGGTTTGAACAAATTAATAGTCGTCAGACTCATTCACCAAATATCAGCCTTCCCCAAGAAACCACCTGTAGAGCCACTGTGGGGACCAGTGGCCCCAGGGGGAAGAGGTGTGTCAGAGGCAGAGTTGGGCAAAATAGGGACGGATGCCCTAGGTTTCCAGATTTTCCCTTTTGTGCCTATTCATGAGATGTTGTCAGTTTCTTGTCCCTATAATGTCACACAGAGACAGGGAGATGATGCCATACAGGGACAAGGAATTGATGCCATACAGGGACAAGGAAATGATGTCACATGAGGAATTCCATTTGATGCCGTGGAGGATAATGTCACACAGGGAAAGGGATATAAAGTCACACAGGGACAGGGAGATGATGTCATGCAGGGTCAGGGAGATGATGTCACACACAGAATTTGGGAGACTCTGAAAAAAAGCTTAGGGCACCACTGACTGTCGGTTACTATCACATGCCAAACGCCAAGTATTCTGCTTAAAAGGTGCCCTTACTCTCACTATTCTGTGTACAATACAATCCTCTCGTGCGCAGATAATTAATGAGCCAGGGATGGTTGACATGGATGTCTCCAGAAGGAGGTGTTTACTCCTCATTTCACTTCCTCAAACTGAGATGTGAAAATATTCAACAGGTATAACAAATTATTTTTTGAGTCTTCCAAATATTAGATCCCAGTCATTTACTCAGAAGTCTGTCATCTGACCTTACATGTTACTTGCTCATGCATTAAAAAAAGAAAAAGAAAGAAAGAAAATCATGAGTTTGGGTCAGCTAAACCCACAGGGTACCAAGCTAAATTTTTATGTCTAGGGGGATGAAGAGATGGCTCAGTGGTTAAGAGCAGGTACAGCCCTTACAGAGGACTGGAGATGTTCCCTAGCACCAGATTGGTGGCTTACAACCACCTGTAACTCAGCTCCAGGGTATCTGATGCCTCCTTCTGGCCTTCTGTGCTACCTGCATTCCTGTGCATGTACATGCGCACACACACACATGTGCACTCACACACACACACAGAAACAAAACAAAGCTTTAAATATTTATATTTATGCCATAGACACATGCTACTCTCATGCTTAATCAAAGATACTTCCTTTTGCAGAGAACAATGGTGGATATAGAGACTCAAGGCTGCAAGATGCTTAGGGTAAACGATGGTTTAATGTTCATTCCTAAGCATGACATTTCTACTACATCCTCTAAAGCTCAGCGAGCATTGTGGGAGAGAAAGCAGGAAGAATGCAAGAGTTGGGAGACAGGGAGAAGAGATGTAAAATGCTGTCATTGGGACTGACACAGCCGTCCATTGCAAAAAAAAAAAAAGTTCAAGCAGCTGTGGTTGCCTGCACTGGGGCTGCATAAGACAGTACCTGTCAATAATGTTTCAGGGAGGGGCTGAACTATTTTCATATGATGGCTTCTGGGAGCTGGAGAGTCATTAACTTTGGTTGTTGTGTAACAAAAGATAAGCTCACTAGGCTCTAATGGATACCTCCAAACTGCTGGCCACACAGATGGTCCTAGTTAAAACCAGGTGTCACACAACAAAACAAGAAGACATAAATGTGGGAAAGAGACCTGTAGAACGGAGAGTTGTGTGCATTAAGGGTGGGAGAGACATGAGAGACATAGAGAGAGAGAGAGAGAGAGAGAGAGAGAGAGAGAGAGAGAGAGAGAGCGCAAAGATATGTTCACATACAAAATTTCAAAAGACAAAATTTAGTATATAACGTGCAATTTAAAACATACAGAATAAAGAAAGAATATTAAGAGCTGCAAAGGAAAAGGGCTAAGTAACATATAAAGGCAAACTTTATATATACTTTGTATAATTACACCTGACTTCTCAATGGAAACCATGAAAGCCAAAGGTCCTGGATAGATGTGCTGCTGACACTAAGAGACCACAGATGCAAGCCCAAACTACTATACCCAGAAAAGCTTTCAATCACCATCAATGGAGAAAACAAGATATTCCATGGCAAAACTCAAATTTAAACAATACCTGTCCACAAATCTAACACTACAGAAAGTATTAGAAGGAAAACTCCAACCCAAAGAAGCTAACTGCACCCACAAAAACACAGGCAACAGATAACCTTCCACCAGAAAATACCAAAGGTAAAAAAACACACATTACCACTGAAAAATAACAGTAATTAACAATCACTGATCATTAATAGCTCTTAATAACAATGGACTCAATTGACCTATAGAAAGACACAGGCTAAGAGAATAGCTATGAAAACAAACCCATCCTTCTACTGCAACCTCAGAGACAGACATTAACTCAGAGTAAAGAGTAGGGAAAAGATTTTTCCATCAAATGGACCTAAGAAACAAGCTGGTATAGCTATCCGAATATCTAACAAAACAGACTTCAAATTAAAATCAATGAGAAGAGAGGGAGGACACTTCATACTTGTCACAAGAAAAATCCATCAAGACGAAGGCTTAATCCTGAACATCTATGCCCCAATATAGGAGCACCCACATATGTAAAAGAAACATTACTAAAGCTTAAATTGCACATCCAAGCCCACACGCTATTAGTAGGAGAACTTCAACACTCTCACCAATGGACAGGTCAACCAGACAGAAACTTAAGAAAGAAATAAGAGAACTAACAGATCTCATGACTCAAATGGACTTAACAGACCTCTACAGAACATTTCACCCAAACACAAAAGAATATACCTCTTCTCAGCACCTCATGGAACCTTCTCTAAAATTGACCACATACTCAACAAAGCAAACCTCAATAGATAAAAAAAAGGAGTAACCTCCTGTATCTTATCAGATCGTCATGGTTTCAAGTTAGAATTTAACAACAACACTAATTGCCGAAAGTCTACAAACTCATGGAAATTGAACAGTGCTCAATTGAATCACCAGTGGGTCAAGGAAGAAGTAAAGAAAGAAATTAAAGACTTCCTAGAAATCAATAAAAATGAAGGCACAATGTACCCAAACCTATGGAACACTATGAAAGCAGTGCTAGGAGGAAAGTTCATAGCACTAAGTGCCCACATAAAGAAAGTGGAGAAATCTCACACTAACAGCACACCTGAAAGCTCTAGAACAAAAAGAAGCAGACTCATCCAAGAGGAGTAGATAACAGGAAATAATCAAATTGAGGGCTGAAATCAATAAAATAGAAACAAAGAAAACAATACAAAGAATCAATGAAAGAAAAGCTGGTTCTTTGAGAAAATCAACAAGATAGACAAACCCTTATTCAACACAATCAAAAGGCAGAGAGAGAATATCCAAATTAACAAAATCAGAAATAAAAGGGGGGCATAACAACAGGCAAAGAGGAAATCCAGAGAATCATTAGGTCATACTACAAAAATCTATACTCCACAAAATTGGAAAATGTAAAATAAATGGACAGTTTTCTGGATAGGTACTACATACCAAAATTAAATCAAGACCAGGTGAACAATTTAAATAGACCTATAACCAGCAATTAAATAGAAGCAGTCATCAAAAGCCTCCCAGCCAAAACAATCAAACAAATAAAACAAAACAAAACAAAAAACCCGAGGGCTGGATAGTTTCAGAGCAGAATTCTACCAGAACTTCAAAGAAGAGCTAATACCTATACTCTTCAAAGTGTTCCACATAATTGAAACAGAAGGAACATTGCCAAATTCTTTTTATGAGGCTACAGTTACCTTGATACCAAAACCACACAAAGACTCAACCAAGAAAAAGAATTGGAGACCAATCTTACTCATGAGCATTGATGCAAAAATACTCAAAAAAATGCTGACAAACCGAATTCAAGAACACATCAAAAAAGTCATCCACCATGATCAAGTCAGCTTCATCCCAGAGATGTAGGGATGGTTCAACATATGAAAATTTATCAATGTGATCCACATATAAATAAACTGAAAGAAAAAATATGATTATTTCATTAGATGCTGAAAAAGCATTTGACAAAATCCAACACCCCCTCATGATAAAGGTCTTGGAGAGATCAGGAATACAAGGGACGTATTTAAACATAATAAAAGCAATATACAGCAAGCCAACAGCCAACATCAAATTAAATGGAGAGAAACTCAAAGTGATCCCACTAAAATCAGGAACAAGACAAGGCTGCCAAATCTCTTCATATCTATTCAATATAGTACTAAGTTCTAGCTAGGGCAATAAGACAACAAAAGGAGATCAAGGGGATACAAATTAGAAAAGAAGAAATCAAACTTTTGTTATTTGCAGATGATATGATAGTATACATAAGTGACCCCAAAAACTCTACCAGGGAACTTCTACAGTTGATAAATACTTTCAGTAATGTGGCAGGATATAAGATCAACTCAAATAAAATTAGTAGTCCTCCTATATACAAATGATAAAGAAGCTGAGAAAGAAATCAGAGAAACACACCTTTCACAATAGCCACAAATAACATAAAATATCTTGGGGGTAACACTAACCAAAGAAATGAAAGACCTGTTTGACAAGAACTTTAAGTCTCTGAAGAAAGAAATTGAAGAAGATACCACAAAATGAATGGATCTCTCATGCTCTTGGATAGGTAGGATCAACATAATAAAAATGGCAAGCCTACCAAAAGCATTCTATAGATTCAATGCAATCCCCATCAAAATCCCAGCACAATTCTTCACAGACCTTGAAAGAACAATACTCAACTTTGTATGGAAAAACAAAAAATCCAGGATAGCCAAAACAATCCTGTATTATAAAGGAATCTGGAGGCATCACCACCCCTGACATTAAGCTCTATTATAGAGCTACAGTAATGAAAACAGCCTGCTATTGACATAAAAAGACAGGTGGACGAATGGATTGAATTGATGACCTGGCTATTAATCCACACACCCATGAACATCTGATTTTTGACAAAGAAGTTAAAATTATACAATAGAAAAAAAAAGCATCTTCAACAAATGTTGCTGGCATAACTGGATATCAACATGTAGAAGAATGCAAATAGATCCATATCTATCCCCATGCACAAAACTCAAGTCCAAATGGATTAAAGACCTCAATATAAATCCGACCACACTGAACTTGACAGAAGAGAAAGTGGGAAGTAGCCTTCAATGCATGGGCACAGGAGACCACTTCCAAAATATAACACCAGTTGCACAGATACTGAGAGCAACAATAAACAAATAGGATCTCCTGAAACTGAGAAGCTTCTGTAAAGTAAAGGACACAGTCAATAAGACAAAAAGGCAGCCTACTGAATGGGAAAAGATCTTTACCAACCCCATATCAGACAGAGGACTGATCTCCAAAATATATAAACAACTCAAGAAGTTAGGCATCAAAATATGAAATAGTCCAACTAAATTTGGGATACAGATCTAAACAGAATTCTCAACAGAATAATCTCAAATGGCTGAAAGACACTTAAGGAAATGTTCAATATCCTTAGCCATCAGGGAAATGCAAATCAAAACAACTCTGAGATTCTGAGTTAGAATGGCTAAGATCAAAAACACCAATGATAGCTTATGTTGGAGAGGATGTGAAGTAAGGGAAACAATCCTTCATTGCTGGTGGGATTGCAAACTTGTACAACCACTCTGGAAATCAGTATGGCAGTTTCTCAGAAAATTGGGAATCAAGCTACCTCAGGTCCCAGCAAAAACCACTCTTGGGCATTATACCCAAAGGATGCTCTCTATCATACTACAAGGATATATATTCAACTAGTTCATAGTAGCATTACTTGTAATAGCCAGAACCTGGAAACAACCTAGAATGGATTAAGACAACGTGGTACATTTACACAATGGAGTACTACTCAGCATTAAAAAACAATGACACCTTGGATTTGCATGCAAATGGATGGAACTATAAAAAAAATCATCCTGAGTGATCAACTCATACCCAGAAAGATAAGCATGGTATGTACCACTCATCAGTGGATACTAGCTGTAAAGCAAAAGATAACAAGTTTATAGTCCATTATCCCAGAGAAGTTAAGTAACAAGGAGAACCCTAAGAGTAACATATATAGATCCCCCTGGGAAGGTGAAATAGATATGATCTCCTGAGAAAATTGGTAGCATAGGGATGGGGGAGAAAGGAGGGTGGAAGAGGAAGAGTAGAGGAGAAGAGGAGAGGGGAGAAGAGCTAAAGGGAACAGGATGGTGGAGATGGGGGGAAGGTCAGAGACAGAAAACAAGGAAAAAGCTATCTTGGTTGAGGGAGCCATTATGGGGCTAGCAAAAAACCTGGCTCTAGAGAAATTCCCAGGAATCCGCAAGGATGACCCCAGCTAAAACCTTAAGCAACAGTGAAGAGGGTGCCTGAACTGGCCTTGCCCTGTAGTCAGATTAATGACTATCTTAAATGTCATCATAGAACCTTCATCCAGCAACTGATGAAAGAAGAGGTAGGGAGCCACAGCGAAGCACTGGGCTGCTCTCTCAAAGTCTAGCCGAAGAGTGGGAGGACTGGAAATTTGAGCAAAGAGGTCAAGGCCATGATGGTGACACCCACTGAAACAGCTTACCTGAGCTAAGGGGAGCTCACCAACTCTAGCTGGACAGGGAAGCAAGCAGTATAGGACCAAACTAGGCCTTCAGAATGTGGGTAACAGTTGTATGGATGGGGCAGACTGCAGGGCCACTGGCAGTGGGACCAGGATTTATCCCTACTGCTTGTACTGGCTTTTTGGGAACCCATTCTCTTTGGAGGGATATCTTGCTCAGCCTAGATATAGTAGGGAGGGCCTTGGACCTTCTCCAAAGCAATGTGCCTTACCCTCTCTGTGGAGTGGATGAGGGGTGGGGTTGGGGGGAAGGTGGAAGAAATGAGAGGAGTAGAGGGAGTGGGAAATGGGATTGATGTATACAATGAAAAAAAGCTGTTTTTTTTGTTTCTTGTAATAAAATAAAAGATAGAAAAAGTAAAAAAAGAAGTGCAATTTATTCACAGCAAGATATTCATCACATTATCACATAAATATAAATAATAATTTGTTAATTAAGACATTGATTTTTCAAAACAAAAATCTTTCAAATAATGAAAGTTGAAAGGATGTAAGGGCATCCACTGGAACTAGGAATTTTATAACAATGTTGCTGCCTTCATTTCTACTCCCAGATGTGAACTGTATACACCTTTTTTGGCTTAAACCCACAGGGAATCTGTATAGCACAACAGATTCTAATTTATGTAATGAATATTGTACACAATGAAAGGAACTGAGTTAACACCTCTCTCAACCATTTTCTATTAGTTTTAAATAACTTTAAAATAAGGTTGGCTACCTAGTTTATTCCCTGGTTGCCATTCACTCATATTTATGGAGGTTCTGATAATGGTATATGATACATATACATCCGGTGGCAGTGAAGGCCAAGAGATGGTATTAATATTGACCAGCCACTCCCAGCACCCACACTGCAGCCATAGGGACATCCTTCCCCACAAAATGAATCCAGACTCTCCAAATGACTGCCTCCAGGTCTGTGACAGGAGCTCTCAGAATCACAGCAGGAAGGTTCAAAGGCCAAATTGAAAAGGCTCCTTGCCCGCAGGCGGGCTTGAGAACAAACACTGCAATGGACCAGAGAGCATCATCATCAACTGGTGCACATCTACAAATGCGGCAAAAGATGCGTGAGACAATTTAACCCACTAGTCAGCATTGGGGATGGGCACTAAAACCCATCACATCCTTCAAAATCAACGTCGGGGGTGGGCACTAAAACCCATCACATCCTTCAAAATCCACTGAATGAGAGGGAGACTCAAACACATCTCCTTTTTTCTACATGAACCACCTGCTGAGCAACTAAAATGCAGACAGAGAGAGGCTCCAGTGTCCGAAGCAGCTTTGTTATTGGAGGGGAGAGGCTGGTGGATACGGAATATGTCCTAGCATGTCATTATGACTGCAAAGGACACAGAAAAAGTCCAATCACTGTAAAGTGCTGCTCTAGGATGGACATCACAGGGCAATGCACTGTGAGTTATGAAGAGCAAGACCTCCAAACATAGAGGCCTAATATGCAGGACTGGGGAGATTTTAACGACAGCACGCAGACACAAATAGGAAGGAGTCCGAGAAGCAGCAGGATAAGTGGCATTGTTTCTTTAATATGACACTGGCATTGATGTGACAGTCAGAAATGGAAACACTAATGGAATATTTAATAATGATGGGAAGCTTTCATCTTTAATATTTTTACTAATTTTTGAGAATTTCATATACTATTTCAGCCATAGTCACCCTTCTCTTCCCCAACTCCCCCCAGATCCACCTCCATCCCATATGCTAACAAAATTATATATCAAGAAAATGTTAGGAGCAGCCATGAGGTTTGAAATATTCAAATATTTTAATGACCTAAAATGATATATTCTTTTATTTGAAATTAAAGAGACACAGTCTTCCTGCACCCCAGAGAAGTATTCCACAGAGTAACAGGGAGCAAATGTGGAAGGTGTCCCAGTGAACAAATACAAAAGTTGCCCGCTGCATCTGCTTAGGGCAGATCGGTGACTCATTTCCAGGTGAATATACTTGGAAAAGATGGGCACAGGAGGATGCAGAGAAAACCGACCAACCAGGGGACACTTGGCGCACCCAGGAGGTGTTTACAGTGTGCTGGCTCTTCTGCTGCCTGCTTCACATGCACCGTGAGACATTCCATATTCTCTTGCTGAAACTTGGCAGTCAGAGGCCAGTTACACCCACTGCTACCATCAAGTTCCCTGCTAACTACACGTCACACTCTGATACGGCTCCAGTCAATAAGTAGTTCTGTTGGTGTCATTAGAAACTGAGACTTTTATGTTATGAGAGAAAATAGATATGTATTTAAAATCATGCAAGTTTAGCAGAAGTGAAAAATCCTATCACGATAAATTTGCAGGGGATTTCATCAGGGACAAATGTCTATTTCCACGGTGTCTACTTGCTAATATTGTCTGTGGAAATGGACCAGACTCATGATACCCAGTTACCCCTTTTCTGTAAACATCCAGCAGTTCCTGGAAATATTGGGTATAGTGAGAATTCTAATTAGTTTTAATAATAAAAACCTGGAGTCCAATATCAGGGGGTGAAAGCTGGAAGATCAGAGAAGCAGAGCAGTCAGCCACTAGTTCTTACCCCTACAAAATCCTTAGACCGAATGGGGTATCCTGTCTCCAAGTTCTCAGACTGAATGCCTTGAGCTCCTATCTTCTCCTGCCTTATATTCCTCTGTCTTCCCAGCCATATCCTTTCCTGTCCCCGCCTTCCTAGTGCTGGGATTAGAGGCGTGTGACTCCCAAGTACTGGGATTAAAGGTACTGCTTGCCTCTGTTTTTCTTTTCTTTCTTTTTGTTAAACCAAGCTTTATTGATAAAATGGAATTCAGAATATCTTACTAGGAACAGCAGCAGGCCCGGCCAATCATGATAGGAAAAAAATGTGACAGTCTCCTACTGTGTAGGAAGTTCCTACTGTGTAGGAAGCTGCTGCTTACATGTTAGTAACTGAATGTAAGGACTCATAAAGACGTGCAAAGAATCAAGGCATTTCAGCCCCAAATCAATACTCTAACGAACATACGGTATCACCTGCAGTGCTCTCGGCTGCAAGGAGAGGACAACCCTAGAGACAGGTAAGAAGGAGCGGCTGTATGAACAAGCCAGCCCCTTGCCAGAACACAGAGACTGCTTTCCATATCTTCCTGGGTGTGCAGCTTTGTAAGATTTTAGAATTCTTCGTAATCTTGTGCACATAAACGTCGAGCTATGTCGCTGCCGCTCTCCCTGTCCACAGCATGACTATATCTGTTGTGCCCACAACAAGCCAAACACTCCCTTTATCATTGACAGTGATTTTAAAGCCCTTCATAATTAAATACGAGCACTTTGTACAAGGACAACTACACTTTATGAAGAAACCAAAATCATACAAAATAACAAAAATGGCTGGAGTCTGATTTACAACATGAATTATGGTTTGAAATCATGTTTACATAAGTTTCACATTTACAATTTAAAAAAAAAATCTGTTCTGGGCTAACCGTTCCACCGCTCAAGCTCTCTGGTGTGGTCCCTCAGCCATGCCGGACCCCTTCCTTAAAGTTGATGATGGATGTCCAAAGGCTCGGCAGTGTTGAGCTGTGCTCTCCTTAGGAGGCAAAGGTAAATCCAGGGCCAGATGAGCGACTTCACCACATATTGTCAGCTGATGGGGGCATCAGCATCATCATTTTTGTAAGGATTCAGTCTATTGTAAACGGCTGCAATTACATTCTGCTTGCTCGCCAGTTCACGCCCCCCCCCCCCGCCCATGGGAGGCTAGGGGTGTTCTCACTGGCTAGCATGCACATCACGTAAGCTAAGTCAGGGATGCCCTCCCCCTGCTTCTTTATAATTTCTTCTACTCTGCATTCCAGGTATTTGTCCAGCTCTGCCTCCTCCTTTGCGTCTTCTGCTGAGACATTAGGTGCATCCGGAAAACAGATCAAATCACACTCATTGTCTCTACTTCTCTTATACAAACAGGTGTCGACTACTTCATTGCAAACTTTCTCAAGGTCATCAGTGACTACATGTCTGGATCTCACAAAGAGTTCTTCGTTTCCCATGACATCCCAGATACTAGATCAATCAATCTCGTGTAGCTTGGGATGGCCTTGAATTCACGGAGATCCATCTGCCTTTGCCTCCCGAGTGCTGGGATTAAAGGCATGTGCCACCACTGCTTGGCCTCTACGGCTAACTAGTGGCTTAGCTTCACACTTTGATCTTCAGGCAGGCTTTATTTGTTAGATCACAAAATATCACCCCAAATGGGTGCTTCTGCATTTGAGAATAGGGTAGAGTGCAGGTCTGGGCATCGTACTAACCAGAGTCCAGAGACTCTGGGACATGTGAATAATGCAGCATGTTAAGACCATGGCAGTGCGTTCAGGTGTACTTCCCACTTTCTCTTCTATGAGGTTCAGTATGGCTGGCTTTATGTTGAGGTCTTTGATCCATTTGGACCGAGTTTTGTGCGTGGTGATAGATATGGATCTATTTTCATTCTTCTACATGTTGATATCCAGTTATGCCAGCACCATTTGTTAAATATGCTTTCTTTTTTCATTTTATATGTTTTGCTTTTTTGTAAAAAATCAGGTGTTCGTAGGTATGTGGATTAACATCAGGATCTTTGGTTAGGTTCCATTGGTCCTCCTGTCTGTTTTTATGCCAATATCAGGCTGTTTTCAGCACTGTAGCTCTGTAGTAGAGTTTGAAGACAGGGATTGTGATGTCTCCAGAGTTCTTTTATGTGATCAGCTATGCTCATAGCAGCATTGTTTGTCATAGCCAGAACCTGGAAACAACCTAAATGCCCCTCGACTGAAGAATGGGTGAGGAAAATGTGGCACATTTACACAATGGAGTACTACACAGCAGAAAAAAATAATGATGTCTTGAAATTGGTAGGCAAATGGATGGGGCTAGAAAACACCATATTGAGCGAGGTAACACAGACCCAGAAAGATAAATATAATATTTACTCACTCATAAGTGGCTTTTAAACATAAAGCAAAGAAAACCAGCCTACAAATCACAATTCCAGAAAACCTAAACAATAATGAGGACCCTAAGAGAGACATACATGGATCTAACATACATGAGAATCAGAAAAAGAGATGATTTCCTGAGTAAATTGGGAGCATGGGGACCATGGGAGAGGGTAGAAGAGGAGGGCAGAGGAAGGGAGGTGAGCAGAGAAAATATATAGTTCAGTAAGATCAACTTTTAAAAAAGGGGACTGTGTCAAGCTGAAAAATTGGCCCCAGATCTTTGACAAATCCTATGCTAACTTCTCTGAACCACGCATATGACATCAATTGGCCCGTGGGGAATGAGCACTAAGAGTAGAAGGCATTTGGGGCTACACCCAGTTGTAAGTGCCCTCTCTTGATTTCTCCATCATCACGAGATAAATGGGCTTGATCCATGAAGCAGAGATGCCTTAGCCACTGACAGGGAGAACCAGCTATTGCCAGCAGGCTATCCATCTGCCCAGACAAAACTGCCTGAGATGAGCAGAGCCATCTGAACGCGAGCCACAAATGGCCAGGTGCGTGAGCACAAACACTGCACGTCGTGAAGGTGGGTGCTGGCTGATTAGAATGATTTGAACATCAAAAGAATGCAAAAAAAACTGATTAAAGCGTACCGAATACATTAAAAAGATGAAAGAAAGAAAATCCACGAGTCTCCACTATCACACTCAAAAAGAGTTTGAAAAGTCCAAGGTCCTTCCCACGACTGAATTTCATATGGTATCAAGTCCTACCGTGAAAACTCATTTATAGAACGTCACAAGGACCTGGTTTGCTCTTCGGAAGCTCAAGCACGCAGACTCGCCAGTGTCTGGGTGATAGCCTCTTGTTCCAGTGAATTGTTAATTCAGAAAGCAATGGTTAATTCAGAAATTCCAGATGTTGGGATTGCTGCTGAAGTTCAGGTAATGACCTCCAGAGACGCGAAGGTGATGGCCAGCCTTTGCTGCGGTGGTAAATACGCTGGAGAAACATTTTCAAAGGAATACAGAGTCATTTGCTTAGTACTCTCAGAGGTCCTATTGGCTGCACCCACAGCTTTGGGCCTAAGGTCAGGCAGAATGCCAGGGTGACAGGAGCATGTGGTGGAGCATCTGCTCTCCTCATGGCTGCAAGGTTGCGGAGTGAGAACAGAAGGGGGCAGGGCATTTCCCCAGGGACCTGCTTCTTCCAGGTAGGCTTCTCATCTAAATCATTTATCATAGTACAAATAAGCTACTGTATTAATTTATCAATTCAGGGCCTCAAAGGCTAGATCTACCAGTTGGGGGCTAATCCCATCTTCAACACAAGAGCCTTCATAGACTCTACCAAACCACTAATCTGATGTGGTGAGAAGTTGACAGAACATTTGTCCTGTGCCAAACATTATCTCACAGAAAACATGCCAATCTCATGGGATAACTAATGAATTAATTTAAATTTAATCTGTTATTTTTGTTGGACAACATCTCTTTATACAGTCAAGACAGGCCTACAACTTTCGACAGTTCCACTACCTCAGTCTCTTAAGTGTGGGGATTAAGAAACAAACAAGCAAGAACTTTTATAATGGAGAAATTTGGTTGCTATCTCTTTAGCTTCCTTGCCAATGCTAGAGTCCCTAATAGTGGAACAAGCAGACAGTATGAACTTGTCTGTTAATTGACAAAAGCTGTCAGGTGAGCCCACCGTGGGAAATTCCATGTGACTGGCCTAATCAGAAACAACCTGCTTTCAAGGTAAAGGAGAAGCGTCAGCACGTTGAGAGAAACTCAAGAGATGTGATCATCTGTAACTATGATCCTCACATCAATCCGTAGAAGGAGCTTTGAGAATGGCTGAGGACATTTACATACGGCCCGAGGCTCCAATGATGGATAGCAGGGATCACAGCATTTTTGGCAGATGTGATAATGTACTTGTCCTGCGGGAAGAGCTTCCTGGGATGTGCATGCTTCAGTGTTTGGAGATGAGTGGAAATGATGCTGGGATTTACATTCAAATATTTCTGCGAGGCAGACAGAGGACACAGCTTGGGATGAAGGCACCGTACGTCACTGGTGCTAGTGATGTGGGCAATGGTGCAGCCGTATTGCTAGGTTCTGACACACACTAGATTTTCTTTATTAAGTTCCATTATATTTATTTAGTTAGCTAGTTTGGGGAAGCATAGGTACACTACAGAACACCTGTATATGTCAGAGGATAACTTGTGGGAGTCTGTTCTTTCCTTCTACCATGCTGGGGATTAGACTCAGACGGCCAGGCTTGGCAGCAAGCACCTTTATCCCAATGAGCCACCTCCCAGGCTTCCTTTTACTTTTTATATAAACTCTTTTCTATTAAACAAAAAAAAAAAAAAAAAGGCGGGGGGAGGGCTGAGCTTGTTGGTGCAAATCCAAGCAGAGGCAGGAGAATTACAAGTTTAAGGCCAGCGACTTAGTGACATTCTGTCTCAAAATAAAATGGGAAAAGAAGGGGTGGGGATATATCTTAGTAATGTAACACGACCCAGCACATGTAAGGTCCCTGGTTCCATCCCCCATACCATCTCCACCCTAGCCACCCTCTGAATAAAGAAAGAATAAAGAGGAAATAACACGGCGTGAACTCTGGGTTCTGGGAGTGTGACAGAGTGGGAGGTGGGAAGAGCCCTGTGCACAGAGCTGAGCTACATGCAGCTTCCAGGCTACAAAGATACCATGAGGTGGACAGAACACAGACTTGAGTGCAGGTGCTGGGTAGCCAGCCCTGATGGGGGTGGAGGCTATCCACCATGGGACCTCTGATTTGAGAGATGAAGATGCTTCAGGAGCTGACATTTAGAAGCTCTGAAGCAGGGCTACTAAGCAACACGTGTATATTTTGGCCTGGAGGAGACACATGATTCTAAAACATTTTTTAAAAATCCCTTTTCTCTTTTTTTTCGTCTCCTCCTCCTCTCCTCTCCCTACCCCCCTTTTCCTCTTCATCTTCATTTCACATCATGCCACAAAAGTTTCTGAGAGTAGAAACAATGACTTAGAAGGCCAATTTGTCCATCAGTCCTGATAGCATGGCTCTAATTACGATCCTTGACATCTGAGCACCAACAGCCTGTTGTCTGCAAGAGAAACCTGACCAAGAAGGTTGAACATCTGAGCCTTGAGAGTGGAGCTGAGTCCTGGGCTTCACCATCACCAAGGGAGAGCCCATGCTAGAAGAGTCTGCTGCCTGGGTGCTCCCTCAGGTTTTAGGGACCCCCAGATCCTAACGTTTGTGTGGAAATAGCTGAAGGAAAGTCCACACTGTGTGACTCTGTGGGATCTGAGAATGAATCAGGAGGCTGAGTCACGCTCACCTTGACCCAGATGACACTGTGGTCAGGTCCTCCAGGTCCAGGGCATCTGCAGCCACAGCCACCTGCAGCTGTTAACCTCTGCACCATCTATGATGAAATGCGAGCTATGGACGTGTGGGAGTGGTGGGTTATGTTCTGTGGGTGTCCCCTCTTGGTATCCATTATTAGAACTTGGGTAATTGTGTGATTAAAAGGCCAACCATTAGGGCTGGGCGGTGGTGGTGCACGCCTTTAATCCCAGCACTTGGGAGGCAGAGGCAGGCAGGTTTCTGTGAGTCCGAGGTCAGCCTGGTCTACAAAAGCTAGTTACAGGACAGGCTCCAAAGCTACAGAAAAACCCTGTCTCAAAAACAAAACAAGACAAAATAAATAATAATAAAAATAAACAAATAAATTTTAAAAAGTCAACTGTTACTAGCAATGACTAATGGCTGTGTGGAATACAGAGAGGTTTTATCAAGAAAAACTAGTGAGGAGAAGTGGGGCAGCTAATGACTGAAAAAAGCTTTGTCTCGGAATCTGTGCATTGGGCTTGTACGTCAGGCCCCAGCACAGACTGACAGTCAAAATGAGGCAGTGAAAGCCTCAAGCAGAGTCCTTACAGGTGTGCTGTTCTCTCTCAGACTTGCTCACTGGAGCCATTGTAGGGGGTAGAAGTAGAGCACTAGACCTTTGAGTGATCTTGGAAGTAAAATAAATAACATTGAAGATGTTTGAAAAAGCCATAGAGAATCATATTACTTTATGTTTACCTAAAATTGCAAATACATTGGTTTTGTATATATACATAGTTTAACATCAAGCATGGTAGAAATACCTTCTGAAGTCAATCAACATTGCCTGATGTGGCATGGGTCTTTAGGTAGAGAATTTTCTGGACCTATAAGGAGATCCTGGATACTGCACAGTCTGTGTAGGGTTCAATTAGATGGCTGCCACCCTCATGGAATCACACACGATGTCAGCAGTAGTGCAGTGGCTGCCACCCTCACTACTAGGCCAACCAGTTTATAATTAATGTAGACCTCTGTGTGTTTCTTTGGGACTGAACGGCTGTGGTGTCGGGCAGGACAGAAACCTCTGTCAACACCGTCATGGCATCATATATAATGTTAGCAGCAGTGCACTGGACTGCCCAGCTAGTTAAAAAGCAAGAAGAGAAAACATTTCAATAAAAGATCATCTGACAAAAAATTAAAAAGCTAGATAGAACATAACTTCAGACTTTATTTAAGAAAAAAATATGACAGACAAATTTATATTATCTAAACCTGCACTGTTTGTATTTTTCTGTACTCTGGAGCTGTACAAACTCTCGTAAGGAGACCGGGCCACTTGGAAGCCCCTTTTGGATTCAAAGTCAGAGGAATTTGGCTGAAATCCTGTTACTGTGGGCATCTTGAGGATCAGGTTACCTCTAGGTGATTCACAATTAAAGTATTTTCTGGAAAAACAGCCTTTGATGGTAAAGGGAGAAGCTGGTGTCAGCTGGGTGTGAGAGGCTGTGCACCTCAGCCCTCAGATCTCTGAGCAGGAACCTTAGAGCCTTTTTCCACACACTCTCCACTGTTTTCTTTACAAGGGATGATGTGATGAAGAGTATTCTGGGAGAGTTTGGAGTGGGAACTGGGAAAGAGCTGGGAAGGTACAGTTTGTTCCCTAAAGACACACAGAACAATCCTATGTGCAGAAGGGAGAAGGAAGGCAGAAGGCAGGCATCTCTGCAGGCTGTTGGAAATCTCTGCCCAGAGCACTTCAGCTAAGGCACTGGGGTGGAAACCCAAGCACCTGAGTGAGCATCAGTGGCTCTCACTCTGCAAAAGGGAAGAGGCAGGCTCCTGCTTTGCTCATTTATGTCTGTCAAGCCTCAAACTGCCTAGTGACGTGGCAGGCCAAGTGGGCTGTGTCCTTCAGGGAGGGTTGGCACATGAGTCTTTGCCTGGCATGAGTCTCTTCTGTGGTGTGTGGCTTGCCTACAGCCATCTGCTTTATCAGACCATTGAGTGGATTCTGGGGTCTGTGATTTTTTTCACAGGCTTCTATCTGCCCCACATCTGGGGGTGGTGGGGCTTGAGAGCTGATGGAGACTCACTTCTGTCCTCAGGCTCTGGGGCTGACCATGACATCTTTCACTCTGGCTTTGATCTGCTCAGGTTCTACTGTGATGACTGACGTCTACTTAGCTAAGGGCAAGCATCAACCAGTCTGAAAGATGCCAGTGATGGGGCCAAGATTCTCAGCTCAGAGGGGAGGGAGGGACCTGCTTCACAGTAGCCACTGATCTGTGAGACCATGGTAAGTGAAGAAGTCCTTGCATTCATTTTACAATCAGGGGCAAAATAAATGTATTCCTACTCTGAAAAGTCCCACAATTGCAGCAGCTGTGTACCCTCGGTCAGGCTATGGAGTTTTCCATGTATATTTTGACCTGGAAAACATGGGGTGATTAATAATATCTAATCTTAAAGGACAAGACTCATGCACGCTGGGGTTCCACTCTTAGGCAGAGCTGGTCTTCATCGTCAATTGGAATCACCGAGGAGACACACTTCAGGGTGTGTCAATGAGGCTGTTTCCAGAGCGGTTTAACTGAGGCAAGAAGACCTCTGAATGGGGGCAGAAGCATCTCATGGGCTGGGGTCCCAGACTGAATGAAAAGGAGAGAGTGAGCTGAGCATCTATTCGACTCGATATTGGCTGGTTTTGTGTGTCAACTTGACACAAGCTAGAGTCATCAGAGGAAGGAGCCTCAGTTGAGGAAATGCCTTCTTGAGATCCGGCTGTAAGACATTTTCTCATTTAGTGATCAATGAGGGAGGGTCCAGCCCATGGTGGGTGGTGCCATCCCTGGGCTGCTGGTCCTGGATTCTATAAGAAGATGAGCTGAGCAAGCCATGGAAAGCAAGCCAGTGAGCACCTCTTCTCCATGGCCTCTGCATCAGCTCTGCCTCTGAGATCCTGCCCTGTTTGAGTTCCTGTCCTCACTTCCTTCAGTGGTGAACAGCAATGCCTAAGGGAAAACCTAATAAACCCTTTCCTCCTCAACTTGTTCATTCCATTTTTATCATAGCCGTAGAAACCCTACTAAGACAGACTCTCTGTTTCCTTACTGCCGATGAGACGCGGCCTATCTGTCTGCTGCTTGCTGCAGTGACAGCTGCTGCCTGGGCTAGGCCTGTGCAGAGTGCTGACCTGTTCATGTGTGTGTGTGCAGGAGCTCCGCTGGGTGTCCCTGTTTCCAAAAAAAATGTTTGGACACATCTGCCTCAGCTCTTCAGGGAACACACAATTCCAACTTAGAGCATCAGGTCTTCCCTCAGTAATTCCAGTACACCCACGGAGGCAGGCAAATAAAGACCTCATTCACCCGACACTTCCCAGCACTCCAGCCCCCGGGGTTAGACGCCTGCGTTCTGATATCCGCCCGACTCATGCCGTTAGCTCTGGATATATCTTCATGCAGCAAACACAACAGGTACTTCTAGTGCAGTTTGTTCCAAGACAAGAAATAAGAAAGAATATAGAAAATGCAGGAGCGCATCCAGAATCCCTTCCCCACTTTTTGGCCAGAGAAGATGGTTCGCTCTCTCCCTATCACACTTGATTTTGAGTCTGCTACAGTTTGGATGTGGTGTATGGTGATGGCCTGGTCCCCAACTGGTTCTAATTGGACCACAAGGCCTCACACCTAGTCAGTGGGACAAGTCAAGGCTGGTTCATAATTTGATGGCAAATGTTATAGGAAGCGGGCCTTAGTTCATGTGAGAGAGTCACTGGGGACAATCACCTAGGAAGACATACCTTGTTTTTTTCTCTTCCCCCTATTCCTTCTTTTCTCCCTTTATCTATCTTCCTCTCACACCTCCACCCCCGTGTCCTAGCCACAATGAGGTACACAGTTCTTTTCTTTATCTGCAGGCTCCAAAGATTGGAAGCAAATAACCATGGACTGAGCTTCTGAAAGCACGAATCTAACAGATCTTTCTCCTTCTGAGTTACTTCTCTCAGGCATTTGATGCAGCAGTGAGGAGCTGCCTCAAGGTGCAACGCTGATCACCTCACCAACCTCTCCATCAAAGATGTTTCTTTTGCCAACCAAATGCCTCATGGCAATGCAAATGAGCGCCAAGTCACATCTTTCCCCTTGCAATTCTGTTTTCTCTGCCAACGAATACTCAAGGGTCCCAAAAGTGAGGATAAATTTTAGAACTATCATTGATGCTACCAAGAAAATGGATGATGAGTTTTCCCTGACTTGACTGGGTAGAGAATCACCATGAAAACACACCTCTGGGTGTATCTGTGAGGGGGGGACCCACCCTGACTGTGGCAATCAAAGTTAAACAAGGATGTTTAAAGGCACACCCAAGTCAGGAGACAACATAGGATGTGACTGCCATGATGTTAGGGGGAACTGTAGGCTCCGTGACCTGATGATGGTCGATCTCCTCTTTCCTCATCAGAGCACCAAGGCACTGCTGACTGTGGATACCAGCGTAACCACAACTAGGAAACTGTTCACCTGATAGTTTAAATATCATGAGAATTGCACTAGGTTATTCATAGCATGGCAAAAATGACATTGCCAACTAATGTTTGAGAAAATTTCATTGAAAATATAAAAGTGGATGAAATACCACAATGGTGACTATTTCAGTATAAGAACTTAGAAAAATGGAATATTTGTATAGCTCACTATTCAGAGTTTCAGTTTTGTAAATCAATACTAGATGTTTTTTATCACTTTTTATATTTGAGTGTATGCCCTGTATTTATGCGTATGCACTACATGTGTTCCTGGTGGCCTCTGACGTCAGAATAAGACATCAGATGCCCTAGGACTGGAGTTACAGGTTGTGAGCTGCCACTATGTGCTGGAAACTAAATCCAGATCCTCTGCAGGAGCAGCAAGTGCTCCTAATCACTGAGCCATCTCTCCAGCCCCAACAATTAATCCTAGCTTTGTAGAAATACATAGCATCAGCAATTAATATAATAATAAACTACCCCAGGCTTTTACCTCCTCTCTCGTTTTCTTTCCAATGACTTACAGGGATTCGGAGGTTTCACTGGCAAGCCAATGTGAACTAGGAACAGAGCATTTGACAATACAACACCAAGGAAAATCCCCTGGGTTCTTCCTGCTGCTCTGAGCTCACAGACGCCTGAGCCTCCAGAGCACAAGGCAGAGGATAAAACACAGCTTCTGTCTTGGCTGGGTTCTCTTTCTGTGATAAAATGCCATGACCAATAGAAAAACGGTGTGTGGGGGGGTTTATTGTACCTCACAGATTCCAGCTCCTCCCTGAGGGAAGTCAGGGCTGGACCACAAGCAGGATAGGAGGCAGGGACTGAAGCAGAAGTCACGGAGGAGTGCTGTGGAGGAGCGCTGCTTACTGATTTGTTCCTGTGGCTTACTCAGCTTGCTTCATTATGCACCCCAGAACCCCTTCCCAGCTGTGGTGGCACCTATAGTGGGCTAAAACCTCCCACATCGATCGTTAGTCAAGAAAATTCACCTTAGGCTTGCCCACAGGACAATCTTCTTAGTTGGGGTTCACTCTGTAGCCTGTGTCAAGTTGACAAAAAAAACTAGACTGAACAGCTACTTCCTCAACATATTGATGCTCACAGAACATATTAAACTGATTTGAAGCTACTCTGAAAGATATAGTTACATTCAAGAATAGAAGGTATCAGAGGTACATTCTAGCGCAATATTATGACAAACGATCTAGCAATGACCTCGATTCCCCACTGAGAACACTGGGTGGCCACATGGCAGAGCTGTGCAGTCATGGACTGGCTGACCTTAGGCCAGGGGTCTCTGTGATTTCTCAGTGGAGGAACGATTAGTGGTAACACCCTGCCAGCCCCACTTTTGCCTGATGTGTCCTCATAGGATTGACCTATGCCCACATTGTATCTTTGGTTCAGAATGCCTGAAGACTCTCATTAATCTATGCCCATAAATTCCTTTAAATCTGGCTTTAAAACCACCGGTGCGGTCTTCAAACACTGATCCCTCTCATATATACCACTATGCTATAAGGTTCGACTGTATTGAGTGTTCTTGGACCTCTTTATTGGTGTATGCTCTCTAAATATTTTCCGGTTCATTTAAAAAAAATCTCCATCATTCCATTAGTGGCTATAACCTTCAATCACTCAGCTTAAAGTCCTTTTGATAATGAAGACGTGGTGCGGCCTCTCATGCTGAGAGGCCATCAGGGAAAAGGCCTCAGGAGGTTGCCTGATACATTTGTACATTTGGAGCCAGTTTCTGCATCTGCTGGAGACTATGGTGAACTTGGAATGATCCCGGACTCAGAAATTGGGGTCTTTAATTTCTGAGTTCATGGAGAGCATTTTATAGAGAAGCTATGGCCTTCCCTGTTGGTGGGAAATGAGACCTGGAATTTACATCCACTGCCATAACATGACCCAATAGAACAGTTCTAGGGGTCCCTCTCCATAGTCACCTCCTGATCAAACCAAGCGGCTTCCAAGGGGTGTTGGGAGTGACAGGGTATCCTGTGTCCTACGTCTCCTGCCCTAAGTACAGAGCTACACCTGAATGTCACCAGAAGCAGAGGCTTTTCCTCAGATATTTTGAGTCCCTTATATTTTTAAGCCAGTCTTATTGTGTAGCCCTGGCTGTCCCGAAACTCACTATGTAGACCCGGCTGACCTCAAAGTAAGAGATCCACCTGCCTCTGCCTCCTCAGTGCTGAGAGTAAAGGCAGATACCACCATGTCTGGCAGAGTCTTCTTTTTTTCCTTCAGCATTCTGCGTAGAAAAGAATGCAAGAGAAATTGCTTTTAAATGGGTTTGTGGCCTAGGGTCGGCTGGTCTGTGATTGCACAGATCCATCTTGCAGGTATGCAGGGCTCTCAGTCGGGAGTTGTGGTTGTGTAGGTTAAGTAGAGGAATTTAGCGACATGCCCATTGTGACATCATCTATGTGATACATTAGCCAAATAAAAGTGCACGCATCAGGAGGATGTTGTTCCCCACGGCACCAGGCATCCCAGCATTGTGGAATAAATGCCTCAAAATGCTTCTCCTTCAGACCACAGAACTATTATAGACAGCAGTGGAGAACCTTCAAAACATACAGCTTTGCACAGAAAAAAAGCACTCGGTTCAAACATCCCATTCCCCACAGCAGAGGAATTCCTGAAATTCTATGATATGCTGACAATCTGTGCAAGTTTCAGTGGGAAGCAGCGCATCCTCCTGGGTACCCTTCAACATCGGCTGCATTGGAGTTGTAGAAACAGCCAGTAGGATCCCACAGAGGGGGAGCCACAGGCAGGATGACCCATGGGAACTTTGAAAATCTGCTCCCCCACAAAACCACTAGTCTCTAATGTTGTCAAGGTGAACTTTCCCAAGCCTCAGCAATTATAGAGTGATTTTTACAGCAATCTGAGGAACATTTATTCAATAAAAACAAACACCACCGAGCCACATGAGAGCACTGGGCATTTTAAGGAGTGTTTTTTCCATCTGCTTTCTTCCCATCTCCCTAGAAGGCTTAAAAGTGTCCAGCCTCATAGTAGTGGAAGCTATGAAGGGGGGAGCCTAAAAGCTGCTGGAGGGAGAATGGCAGTGCGGGCCTCCCCAGGAACCCCACAGCTAGTTGACTGTTGTTAGTTGACCTGACAGGTGGTTAGAAACCTAAGCTGTCATTCTATGCACGACTCAGAGCTGACTGCTGCTAATGGCCTTTTTCTGGGGTGGCGCGGGGGAGGGGAGGTTATTGCAGATAACCAGGGGCAATTGCTTAACACAAGCATTACTGCCTGAGTGGTGGTAAGAGTTGAAGTAACAAGACCTTGCTAAAAATACTCAAAATAGGAAAAACCAAGGAATGAGCGAGAGGGCTTTGGGAGTCATGAACAGCACATTACGAGACTCCAGATGCCAGAGCTATAGCTGTGCTCAAGAAAGACCTACAAGAGCTTTCATCTTTCCTGCCCTTGAAACTGAAAAAATAGCAGTGAGGACTCCTGTGGAGTAGTAAACTGTTGGCCGATTATGGCTTTAACAGGTCACCAGAATTTGGCAAAATCTGAGCGGTTACTGGGTTAAGATAAAGACATCTCTGTCCAATCATATTTGACCACTAAGTGCAACAAATACACTTTGAGTGTCTATACATACAAAGCGTGCAGACATAAGTGAGTCTGTTCATGAAGATGCTAAATAAATAATAATGGTGAGGATAGCAATCAGTGATATCAAGTGAAAGGTGACTGATCCCTAGAGTTGGTAGGCTGCATTATTTTAAATGTTTATGACCTAGCAAAACTGCACCATGCCTAGAGAAGAAAAGTCTGGCAAAGATACAGAATAAACAGCAGTTAGATAAGAACTAAAGCAAGCAATGCTGACTGAGAGCGGAGAAATCAAGGCAACTATGCCTCAGCAAACAGAGAATACCAATAAAGAAACACAAGCCCCTCACTAAGGGCCAAACAGAAAGACTGGGGTTGACAAGCATGGCAACTAAAAACAAGACAGAACCCATGAACTTGATGACAACGTAAAGTTATTCAGTCTGAGAAACAAAATGAAGAATATAAGATCAGGCCTCAGAGGTCCAGGGAGTCTTATCACATATATTAATAAACACACGATGGAGTCCCCAAAGGAGAGGAAAGGCTGAAAAAGGACAAAATATTTGAAGAAATAATGGCAAAGAACTCTCAAATTTTGTCTGAAAATTTGAATCTACACAATAAAACCCCCCAAATCCCAAGAACAATAAATTAGAAAGATCCAAGCCTAGAGACCCTGTGATCACCTGTCAGGAGATAAGGTGTGAATCCTGCTGGCAGCGAGGGGGAGGTGACTTGTCCTGGACATGGAGTTTATGTCAGGCTAACAGCAGACTCTGCATAATAAGCTATGGGGCTCTGAGAACAGTGGGGTGTCACTCAACACACTGGGAGAATATGATCAGCCAACTGTTGTGTATCCAGCCAAGTGACTCTTCAGTAAAGGAACACACTGTCACGTACACATTGAATGCATCCTATTAAGCCTGTTCCCCCAAGGAAAAACAAATCAGAGACATCAAGAAAAACTGTGGACAAGCATCACTTAGGGATGTAGCTGCAACCCCCCCAACAGCCTAAAGAAAATTCTATACTGTAACCAAGTGGGATTTATCCCAATAATGCTAGGATAGCTTAACAAAGGCAATCAATTTGACTAATCAACCTGGGTAATGCATAACACTAATAAGAATGTCTGAGAAAGTGCCACAGAAGGAATAGCGAAGGGAGAAGCGGGAACTAAAGAAGACTGGGTGCCATGGACGGGACGTGTGTGTGTGTGTGTGTGTGTGTGCGTGTGTGTGCGTGCGTGCACGTGTGTGCGTGCATCATGGAACACAATACCTAAATGCTAAGGAAGTATTGGAAAAAAGATTAGACTTCAGTTAATCAAAGTTATCAGTACACACGGACTGTGGTAAATGCACCAGGCTGCCATAAAGGGCAACATCAAAGGAGCCGGGTGCTGGCTTGAGGGAGCACTATCCTCTCTGACTTTCTGTGATGTACATCTATTCTAAACTTTAATCATTTACTTTTTTAACAAAAGGGGGTCATGAGAGAGATTTATGCAAAAGCTTCTCGGGTGTGACAGGACCGAGGAGGGTGGTGGAGTGCCTTCCAGCCCCGGGGTCCCATGTCTGAGGGGCGGATGAGACCATGATGTTCAGCTTGCAGTGTTGTCACCAGGACTTAGTGACGAGGACACACACCGACAGAGCCCCAGTTCTCCGAGGACTGGCTGGCACTGTTTTCAATGCCATGTCTCTAAACCGTTGAGGCCCCTGCTTTCTCGAGCTGCAGCCTTTCACATGCTATCACTCGGACTGCACAGACCGACCTCTGTGCGCTGCAGCACACACCCGCCGATTAAAACTGCAGACTACGAGCTGCAAACCATCTCGCTTTAATGAGTCCCGCGACAGCACATGCAGGAAAGGGGAAAAGCCCACCTTCCACTCCCTCCACTCCTTTGTCTTGTGATCTAAAAACACACCTGATTTCTTATTTTTAGGGAAGGTGGGCTATTTTGAGAGGGAGCACTTAATTTGCATTCTGAGGACTATGGTCCTCACCTTTTGGGCTCTAATGATCTGTTGGACAAAAAAGGAAACGTGAGACAAGTGCAATTTTTTTCCCTGAAGAATGAGGTCCCATCTGTGCGCCCCCTGACGTAGCAGGAGCGTTTCCTGCGTTCGTGTCTCCCCCATCACACCTAACTGCATTTCAGAAACTAATTATCAGAGCTCTCGGCTTTGGCAGGAGGCAGAGTTCTTGCTCAAATGATGGCATGTCACATCATTAACATTATTATAAATGACAGGCAGCTAAATTTATACCCAGGGCAACATTATATATTAATGAGTGAATTGATAGGTCAGTGACCAAGAAATTACATGCCTAGTTGACAAGCTGGATAGTATTTGTCTTCATGACTACTCGCTCTACATATACAATACATGCGTCTTCAGCAAGGCCATAGCTTTTAAAATGCTGGCCTTAACTGTACGCCAGCCAGACTAAAACGTTGTCCTTGTGAAGTGTACCATTAGCCACTAGAGGGCACTGGTTCACAAAATGCTCAAGGCCTGAAAGGATGCTGAGAAAAAGACCAAGAAAACTGAACTTGCCGGAGTCATATTTATCAACTTACTAAGCACACAAAATTCAACTAAAATGATATTTTACTATTTGTTCTTAATTGAAGAACACTGAGTTTAAAACTCAGTCTTCCACATGGACACTGACACATTAAGAGGGTGTCAGATCTCCTGGGACAGGAGCTCTAAATGGGTGTGAGCCAGGAGTCAAACCCAGGTCTTCTGGAAGAACAGTTAGTGCTCTTAACCATGTGTGTGTGTGTGTGTGTGTGTGTGTTTACACAATATATTCCACCTGCAACTCTCTGCACAAAAGGATTGAGAGATAGAACATAAGAATCAATGGGGTCAAGCTGCCCTCTACTAAATACCAAACCAGGAGACTAGACCCGATTTTGTAGACAGAATTCTGGGAAGATTAAATTTTAAAAATGTTTTATGTTCTTTGAGTGTTAACACATGATGAACAGCAAATCTCCCAAATTCTTCTTTTTTTTTTTTTTTTTTTTTTTTTTTTTTTTTGGTTTTTCGAGACAGGGTTTCTCTGCAGCTTTAGAGCCTGTCCTGGAGCTAGCTCTTGTAGACCAGGCTGGCCTCGAACTCACAGAGATCCGCCTGCCTCTGCCTCCCGAGTGCTGGGATTAAAGGCGTGCGCCACCACCTCCCGGCTATCTCCCAAATTCTTTAGCCATGGTCAGGTGCACACTTCTTTTTATTTCAAAGTGATACTTGTTTTGTTTGTGTGTGTGTATGTATGCTTAGTGTGCAAACATATCAGCGCATGTGCCTGCACATATATGCGTGTGTCTGTACATATGCGCATGTCTGCACATATGCGTGTGTGTGTGTGTGTGTGTGTGTATGTATGTGTGTACAAATGCATGTGGAAGCCAGAGGTCAGTGTCAAGTATTCTTCTCTACCTTGTTTTGGGCTCTGGAGCTCACTAGTATGGCTAGACTGGCTGGGCAGTAAGTCCCGCATCTCTCCCTCCCCAGCACTGGGGCTGCAGACATTTGCCGACATGCCCAGCTTTCTATGTGGGTGCCAGGGTTCCCAACTCAGGTCTTTGTGCTTTTGCGGCAATGTCTTTGCCACTCAACCCTTCAAAGTCATGTTAAGGACAACTCCTGCCAATTTCTCAGAGCACAGTTTTGAGTGGTAGGAAGTGGGCCCTGGGTCCCTTCAGACTCACTTGAGACGTTTCTGGATAGTGTGGTGGTCCAGGTCTGTGCAGGCTCTTTGCTCATTGAAATAATGATGCTTACACTTGAATGGAGGGTCCAATTCCTAGGTGGGTGCACAGGAGCTTGAATTTTCTCCCGGGTCTGTGCCCACAATGCACAATTTCCTGGACCTTCAGGGGACTACACTGCTAAGGTTGCCTCCAGGGAAGACTGCTAGAAATCACAGGGCCCTCTACCATATGCTGATTCTTATTTAGCAAAAACCCTGGGCTCCCAGAGCCCCCTTTGGGTCAAGTTAGTCACGTTAAGTGAATCTTTATGACTTTCATGTTCGAAGCTTCTTCATCTTACTCTTCAAAAATTAATTTATTCCTTTTAGGCAGGAGATTTGCGGGCTCAAAGTCTGAGAAAAAAAGGATTATAGTGAATGCTTTTCAGAGAACCATTTACCTCTATATTTCTGAAGGAATAAATTAAGTTTGCTAATGTTTATTCCACAGAGAGGAAAAAAATCCTTAACAGATCATGAGTATCTCATTAAAATTTAAGATAAATAATTGTGAGAATCTTCTGTTTGAAAATCTGAGACTATGCCTTTTTGTAAACTGTCCATTATGAGTATGTGTTCTGACCTGGGCTTCCTGCGGTCAGGTCCCTGCAGAGGGGGCATGCTCGCTTGCAGCAGGAGTATTTCACATGCTCATTAGCCAAGGCTGCAAGCACTACTCTAGTGAAGCCTCGCTCTCCTGACCCCTTTCTCCGCCAGCTATACAGACTGTTCCTGCATATGTCTCCCATTCCTATCTGATGCCCTGGTGTGTTAGAAGGAGGAGTAGCCCTGCCTACAACATTCTATCTGCCCAGAGGTAACCATAGAGCACTTTCCAGGAAACAGAAATCTGTGGCAACATGTTTTTTTCCAGCTTGTATTAGCTGCCCTTCTCTCTACTGTGGACAAATACTTGACAAGAAGCACCTTAAGCGAGGAAGGGTTCATTTTGGCTCACAGTTGGAAGAGTTAGAGCCCATCATGGTTGGGAAAGGCATGGAGGCAGGAGCATGAGGCATCCACAGTCAGGAAGCAGACAGCGGGCAGGAGGCGAAACTGCACTATCAAACCTCAAGGCTAGCTCGAAGGGACTCACTTCCACCAGCAAGACTTCACCTCCTCATATTGAACTCGAGTTGGAAGAGGCGAGTCCGGTCTCAAAATGGAGGTAAAACCGCCGCCCGGTCGCCCCCAGCCTGACTCTGGCCGTCGCCGCCGGGGGAAGGAGGGCCATGATCCAAAGGAACCAGAACAGTTGAGGAAACTGTTTATTGGTGGTCTGAGCTTTGAAACCACAGATGATAGCTTAAGAGAACATTTTGAGAAATGGGGCACACTTACAGACTGTGTGGTAATGAGAGATCCCTAAACAAAACGTTCCAGGGGCTTTGGTTTTGTGACCTACTCTTGTGTTGAAGAGGTGGATGCTGCAATGTGTGCTCGGCCACACAAAGTTGATGGACGTGTGGTGGAACCAAAGAGAGCTGTTTCTAGAGAGGATTCTGTAAAGCCTGGTGCCCATTTAACAGTGAAGAAAATCTTTGTTGGTGGTATTAAAGAGGATACAGAAGAGAATAACCTGAGAGACTACTTTGGAAAGTATGGCAAGATTGAAACCATAGAAGTTCTGGAAGCCAGGCAGAGTGGGAAAAAGAGAGGATTTGCTTTTGTGACTTTTGATGACCATGACACAGTTGATAAAATTGTTGTTCAGAAATACCACACTATTAATGGGCATAATTGTGAAGTGAAAAAGGCCCTTTCTAAACAAGAGATGCAGTCTGCTGGATCACAGAGAGGCCGTGGAGGTGGATCTGGCAATTTTATGGGTCGTGGAGGGAACTTTGGAGGTGGTGGAGGTAATTTTGGTCGTGGTGGAAACTTTGGTGGAAGAGGCGGCTATGGTGGTGGAGGTGGTGGCAGCAGAGGTGGTGATGGTGGGTGTAATGGATTTGGAGGGGATGGTGGCGACTGTGGTGGTCCTGGCTACAGCAGTAGAGGAGGCTATGGTGGTGGTGGGCCAGGCTGTGGAAGTCAGGGTGGTGGATATGGTGGTGGTGGGGGAGGAGGATATGACGGTTACAATGAAGGAGGAAATTTTGGTGGAGGTAACTATGGTGGTGGGAACTATAATGACTTTGGAAATTATAGTGGACAACAGCAATCAAATTATGGACCCATGAAAGGGGGCAGTTTTGGTGGAAGAAGCCCAGGCAGTCCCCATGGTGGTGGCTATGGATCAGGTGGTGGAAGTGGTGGATATGATAGCAGAAGGTTTAAAAAAACAGCAGAAAAAGGGCTACAGTTTTTAGCAGGAGAGAGAGCGAGGAGTTGTCAGGAAAGCTGCAGGTTACTTTGAGACAGTCGTCCTAAACGCATTAGAGGAACTGTAAAAATCTGCCACAGAAGGAGCGATGATCCATAGTCAGAAAAGTTACCGCAGCTTAAACAGGAGGCCCTTCTTGTTCAGGACTGTCAGAGCCACAGTTTGCAAAAAGTGCAGCTATTGATTAATGCAATGTAGTGTCAATTAGATGTACATTCCTGAGGTCTTTTTTCTGTTGTAGCTTTGTCTTTCTTTTTCTTTTCATTACATCAGGTATATTGCCCTGTAAATTGTGGTAGTGGTACCAGGAATAAAAAATTAAGGAATTTTTAACTTTTCAAAAAAAAAAAAAGACTTCACCTCCTCAAGCTTCCTCCAATATCTAAAACATCTGGAGACCAAGTTTCAAACACAAAAGCCAGTGAGTGGGTAAGTTCCACATTCAAACCCCAGCATGGCTCTTATCCTGTCCGCCCTTACCACCCAGAGAAAGAAGCAGGCAGCTTGCGCCACTCAGAGATCACCAGAGTCCTGTGGCTCAGAGGAGTCATCTTAAATAATAAGGACCTTCAAGATCTGATGCCCTCTCTCACAGAAGGAAGTCTTGCTTCTGCCAGTCTCTGGAATGTTCCAGCCTCAAACCCAACCAAGGTGCTGATCTGTTTCTAACAAGCTGCAAGTGTTTCAGCCTTGTTTGTTTCTCACATTAGAAGTTATTTCCCTTAAGCCACCAACCGTTTTCCCTCGGCAAAGTCACAGCTATATTCAAATACCACTTTGATGCAAATATCATCTCTGTGGGACTTTCTAGGCTCCCAGGGCTATAAGCTGCCCTTTCTTTGAACTCTGGCTTCACTGTCTGGGGATGCACTCAAGGTTCATTATGTTAACCCGGAGAGAGGAAGTTCTCCCCAGCCTGAAGGACCCAAGGGAGGTCTCTGTCTGGTCAGTTTTCACCATTATTCTTGTTGCTGGGGGATGACTGGAGCATGCATGCACAGAGCTGACTGGGAGCATGCATGCACGGAGCTGACTGGGAGCATGCATGCACGGAGCTGACTGGGAGCATGCATGCACGGAGCTGACTGGGAGCATGCATGCACGGAGCTGACTGGCTAGGAGGAGGCAGGATGAAGAGAGATTGCCAGGCTTTGAATCCCTCTGCAAGCAGTCTGATTTCTCCCTTCCCCAGAAAGAGTCTTGTGAACAAGACATCGGCGCAATCTACAAGGCGGCCATTTGTCCATATTCTTGGGACAGTTATTGTAAAATAATTGGCCTAAGAGAACCTCTCTTTCAGATGTGATGGCCCTGAGTGCCCAGTCCCTTGTGTGATGTGTCACTATGTAAGTTTGTTGCTAACCCTGAGCTCCTAACGGTTATATGCCTTTTACTAACTTCATGCGATCTCATCTTCTGTGTGGGTAATACAGAAGCCCTGTCAGGACAGGCCTCTTGGCTTCTTGGCTTATCTCACCTCCCAGGATTCTCTAAATAAGTCTGGCAGTGCCACAAGCAGATCATTACACAAAAGCCAGGAACAAAATCAATCCCTGCACACAGGGTTTAGGGATCACATTCTGGTCTACATGTGACTCCAAAACCAGAATTTAGACTCTATTCTTCAATTCTCAACAAAACAGAAACAGAGAAACAAAACAAAACTATAACATGGGAGTCTAGAGATAGTTTGGCAGTTTAGTGGTTCAGAGTCTTCTTCCAGAGAACCCAGGTTCAGCTCCCAGCACTAACATCAGCTAGCTCACAACTGACTGTAACTCCAGCTCCAGGGTATCCAACATGCTCTTTGGGACTCCACATGCACCTACACATGCATGGTGCACAGGCATACATGCAGGTATTCACACACACACACACACACACACACACACACACACACAGAGAGAGAGAGAGAGAGAGAGAGAGAGAGAGAGAGAGAGAGAGAGAGAGAGAGATCTAAAACTGCATTGCAGTGCATTGTATAGTTCAAGAAATCTAAGCAACCAGCACAAACTGTACTCATTGGATTATGCAAGAGAAATAGAGGAGACAAAGTTAGGAAGAATGGGGAGGTGAGGGTGGATCTAGGAAGGATTAGGGGAAGGAGTGGGAGTGAATATGATGAAAATAAATTATATGCACATACGAATTTCTTCAAGAATAAAGGCATTATATTGAACAAAGAAGTCCGAATAACAAGCAATTCAACACAAACGAGCAACTTGAGGCAAGTCTAGAAATGCCCTCCCACTTTCCTGTGCTGGTTTCGTCTCTCTAGGAACTCAAGACGAGGACAGAGGCAATTCCATTTCAGGACAAAAGAAATCCAAATATTTCAGTTCTGTAGACTATGCATGTCAATGCAATAATGTACCATTAAATCTCAATTGCTCATATCAACTTAAATAAAATTTCCTTCGAGTCTCTCTCAGGTTGCTCCCACCTGGGGTCCCCAGGTAGCTGAAGCACTGGAAGTAGCAGGTCTCGACTTACTGATTATGTAGTAAGCAGGCACTGAGGAGCAGGCTCATGTCATCGTCTGCACACCTGTAGTGCCCTTCACACTTCACACCTAAAGCCATCCTGACATGGGAGCACTCAGGGATCCTCGGAAAACTGATGCAGTGTGATCTTGGAAGGAGACCTAGTCTGTCACAGGCATGGCTCCTGCCACAGGCAGGTGATGTCACTTCAGAGGAGCGCCAGTTTTGACTGAATGGTCCAGTATCAGCTCTGCACCACTTTTGTTGCTAATGGACTTAGAAAACACACACTATTTTCTGAGGTAAGCCCAGTTTAAGTGGCAGATGGGGGCAAATGAGTCTTGGTTAGGAAAATGGGTATAAAAGCTCCCAGGGCTGAGTTTCTCTTCTGGGTCATAACACAGAGCTAGGTGGGTTTCAATACTTAAGTGTGACTTCATAGTTGATCTTCAGAAAATGTCTTTAGATGCAGAGGAAAAGATGAAAGAATAAGAGCTTCCTCTGAACCAAGGAACCATTTTCCTGGGCAGTGATGTGGGCTCCACATTATAATTATGAGGCAGATGCACTTGAAGCCACGTCTTATTTACAAATCAGCCAAAGCTCAAAGGCATTTCAAAGTTTCGGTTTGTTCATGTAAGGAACAGAGAGGCCACCAGCCAGAAAGAACAGGCTTGGGCATGTCTAACTGCTGGTGTGATATTATCCGCAGCTGGAAGCTGGAATGGGGGATAGGGTGAGCAAATCTGAGGCCAGGGAGCACAGCAGAGGTGAGGTGAGGAGTGGGAGGCCTGCTTTGACTATCTTAGGGCACCCAGGTCTTTAAATCCTCCAAAACTCTTATGAATCAATATATATGTCAGGTACACGCAATCCACCTGTCTCCTCCTCTACTTTCATTTTTATTTATTTATTATTTTCTTAAGGGGCATTCTTTATGTGGTAGTTGTGGAATTTTTATACTTTGTGCGGCATTTAGTTTTTATTGTCAACTTGACGTACTCTAGAGTCATCTGGGAGGAGGGAACCTTAAGTGAGGAGCTGTCCAGATCAGACTGGCCTGGAGCCATGTCTGTGAGGGATTGTCTCGATTGATGGTTGATGTGGGAGGCTCAGGCCACTACAGGCAGCACCATCCTTAGGAAGGTAGGCCTGGGCTGTACAAGAGCACAAGCCAGAGAGGAACCAGCAAGCAATGTTCTTCCATGATTCCTGTCTGGAGTTCTTGCCATGACTTCCCTCAGTTATGGAGCATGACCTGGGAGCATGAGATGGAATCACCCTTCCTCTCCTCGGTCAGTGTTTCAGCACAGCAGCAGAAGGGCAACCAGGACACACCGCCCCTCACATTTGCAGTGAACTGGCAAACAGTCCCCAGAAAAAAGCCAACTCCATATGTTCATTCATGTCACTAATGTGTCCTGGGCGCTGTATGCCATCCTACAGAGACAGTCCTGACATGACTCAGCAAATGAAGACAAACCAGTGTCTTTGAAACAAAACAATTTAAAACATGCCTCATGTTGGGCCACAAGGCACTGACCGTGTCTTGTACGTCTTTGCCATTCTTATGGCTCCACAAACCAGCGTCCCATGTCCCACACCCTGAGCAAACAAAAGGTGACTCAAGAATATGGTTTTAGCTGCTCATGTTGTTTATGTAGCTAGAGCAGCGGAGAACTCCATCTTGGTACCGTGATAGAGTCCATGAAAACAGGTCAAAGAGAGGAGGTTATTAACCCGGAGGTTAGCCATGAGAAGATACAACCATGCAATATTTTTTTAACAAGCAAATGAGAAGAGGAGCTCGCTACTTTTGTTCAGAGGTCCTCAGTTCTGACCCTCTTTCTTGTGCATTCCCCTGTGCCTAGAAGAATATTAAATTGCCATACTCAGAGGGGCTCATTTAAAATTTGAGCCATACCATTCAAATTAGATCTTGCCCCCTCATCTCCTCCTTTCATTCTGTTTATCAGGTCCATACAAAGGGTGGGAATATGGTGCCACTGTTGACCTTTTCTTCTCTAGGGTTTTGAGTCAAAGGAGCCAGGAGGAGAAGACTGAAGAAGGCATGGAAATCAAAGGGAACAGACTCTCCTGAGAGTCAGAGGAAATTGAAACTTCTAGTGTTTACTACCTGGCATTTCCTTTTTAGTGCTGTCTTGGGATCTGGGCAATTAGGAAGAAAGGCTTTTAATAGCTTAAAGAAGGGCTCCAGGGGATGCTAATGTGGCCATTGTTCCTAATGTTCACTGGTCAGTGAAATGGCAGGCTCTAAATTTATTTTCAATCTACTTGGTTTTTCATTTATCCTGACTTACTTTGAGATCTTAACCCAACATTAAATTTAAAAAAAAATTTCTATTTTTATTTATGTGAAGTGATGTGGTGTGTGTGTGTGTGTGTGTGTGTGTGTGTGTCCCACAGAGATCAGAAGAAGGTGTCATAAAGCTGAAGTTATAGGCAGTTGTGAATTGTCTAAGTTGAGTGATGGGAACTGAACTCAGGTCTTCTGGAAGGGCAGCAAGCACTTTTAACCACTGAGCCGCTTCTCTGTTCCCCACTAAGTTTGTGTTTTAACCGCATACTTTGGTTTAATGATAAACGTCATTTTTTCATATTTAGTAAAATCATATTTCAATGTTTGAAACACTGACAAGAAATTTGGGGAAAAAGTAGTCCTTGAAACACTGTATTACATTTTACTGCAAGTTACCCTCTGAGCTCAGTCTAAGGGTGCATCTCAGGGCTGAGGAAAGCTGCCCACCCTCTCCCGGGTATCTGACAGGCTCTTGTCAGAGACACATCACAGAGATCGACAGCACAGTCAGGATCCTTCCCTAGCCACGTTAAACTCAGTCTTCAGGAGACGAAGTTGAGTTCTGAGGAGGCATTCCTGAGCTCCAGCTTCCAGCCCTACATACCCTATGTCCAACGCTGAGTGAAAGGCAGCGAATGGGGGGGGGGGTGGGGGAGGAATGGGAAGGGAGAAAAAGGGGTGGGAAGAGGAGAAGGGGTGGGACCCACGCAGAATTCTTGACTTAGCCCCTACTTGTGATGCTACTAACAGTTGATCCTTGCCAGGGACAGGGAACCAGTTTGCTGCAAGGGTGTGGCCCAGGGTAGGTCAACCATGCGTCAGTGGATAGCTCCATACTCGTGTATATACGGGCAGCACAAATTGGTAAAAAAGAGAATGTAAGACTGGAGAGGTAAGGGGTAAATATGATCAAAATAAATTGTGTGCATGTATGAAATTCTCAAAGGATTAGTAAGGTAAACGAATCTTTGAGTTGGAACTCAACAGCCCCAAGTTAGCATAAGTGTACAGAAAATCTACCATTAGTTTATCAGTGGAAACAAAGCCAGGGTCCGAGGGACACACGAGTTACTAAGAACACTTACAGCTCTCGCAGAGCACTGAGTTTGGTCCCCAGCAACCACCGGCAGCTCACAGCTGCCTGTAACGCCAGCTCCAAGGGATCCGATGTCTGCTTCCTGCTTCCATTGACACTGTACACATGTGGCATTCAGTCACACAGACACATCAATAAAAACAAAAATAAAAAGATAAATAATAACAAAAACTTGGGGCTAAAAATCAAAACCAAAGTCATCTATGCCTTCCAAATAACTATTTTGCTATTGCTATTATAATATACTACTATACTTATTCTCTTTAGCCTATCCATTTATCTGTAGGGGTTGGTCTTTGCACATCCAAATATAGGAGACAATATTTGATTTTCAGAGAAGTTTGGGAAGAGATGGGGCATTAACATTCAACTAAACCAAGCAGCAGAAATCAGTTAATAGCATGTGTTGGACAGAGAAGAGCTCACACTGCCCCTGGCTGCTCAGAGCCTCAGGAGGCCATGAGAGGCTGCCGACAGACCCACCTCTCACTTTCAGACCCTCTCTGTGACCTTCAGGATGCCAGCTTTGGAAGAGACCAGCAATAGCAGGCGAGTAGAGCACCTCGGACAAAGAGTGGCATAGGCTGAGAGGATGGCCAATGAGAGCAGTACGAGAGGAGAAACACTCAGCGCCATTGTCTTGTCCTTCACAGACACTCCCTGGTTCCCAGTGCCTGTTAAAGGCAGTCTCTAGATGCTTCCGGAAGCCTCTGAAGAGATGCTCACTAAGAGTGTTGGCTTGTCAATTTTCCATCATTTTGAGAGGCAGCAAAGGAATGAGAAGGGCTGGAGAGGTGGCTCAGCGGTTAAGAGCACTGTCTGCTCTTTCAGAGGTCCTGAGTTCTATTCCCAGCAATCATCTAGTGGCTCACAACCATATGTAATGAGATCCGGTGCCCTATTGAGGAAGAGACCTGGTCAGTTGTCCTCATCAACTTAGATCATGAAACCCAATACGGACAAGTTCAGCAGAACCACCATATATGGGCTGCCCATGCATGCTTCAGCATTGCCAGGGCATTAACTTCATTTTATTTCAAAGGAATGAGAAGGGGTGAAAAAAAGGATGGGACCCATATTAAAATTCCTGACTTAGCTCCTAGCTGTGGTGATGTTGATAGTTGGTAGTTGCTAGGGAAAGGAAGCCAATTTTCTTTAAAGTATAATCCTGGTAGGTCAACCATTCTCCAGTGGACAGCTCCATACCCATGCATATACGAACATGAAAAATTGCAAAATGTGGGGGAAAGAAAGGACGTGTGATTGGGAGGGGGAGAAGATTGAATTTGATGTGTCTCCTCTCTTCCCGCTCTCATAAGCCTCCTCTGGGACCAGAGGTTTCAGTCCATAGCACTTAGGACACTGGTGTCTGCTGCAGGATGGGGCACTGTGTCAGTGCTGAAATGTGTGGTGGAGAACACTGGTCACCTCCCAGATGGAACACGAAAAGACAGGAGAAAGGGACAGAGCCTCCACTGTCCCCTCAAGGGCATGACCATTATCATCATATCTCACTTCTGACTTATTATGTGTACTGTGTTCTGCCAGAAGAAGGCACCAGCTCTCATTACAGATGGTTATGAGCTACCATGAGGTTGCTGGAAACTGAGCTCAGGACCTCCAGAAAAGCAGCCAGCGCTTTCAACCACTAAGCCATCTTTCCAGCCCGTATTTCATTTTTTTCAGATGTAGTTTATGCTTTTATTTATGTGCATGCGTGCCAGGGGAGGGAAGGTGTGTGTGTGTGTGTGTGTGTATGTGTGTGTGGATATGGGCAGAGGCCAGAAGAGGGCATCAGATCCCCTTGAGATAAAGTTACAGGCAGCTGTGAACTGCCCGGTGAGGGTGCTAGAAACTGAACTTGGGGCTTCTTAAAGAGAAGAGGTAGAGAAAAGGTTGAGCAACATCCAGGGCAGGGCACAGAAGTACCATCCCTATGCTCTGTGAGACTGCTAGTTGAAGCAAGGCATTTGGATCAGATAAATTCTATCATTATGCATGTATGAAGAATTTCTTAAAGGACCAAACATTATAAGAGATAAAGAATCTACTTAGTACTCAGTCAACTAGAAATGTAGTTACCCCATGGACCCTTCCACAGAGTCTATGTTGGCTAGTTTTAACTGTCTACTTGACACATTCTAGAATCACCTGAGTGGGGAATCTCACTGAGGGGTGTGTCTGTGGGGGATTGTCCTGATCATGGTGGCCTATGGGTATATCTATGGGGGATTATCTGATCGTGTTGGCCTATGGGCTTATCTGTAGGGGGATTTTCCTGGTCCATGGGAATGTCTATGGGGGGACTGTCCTGACTATGTTAGTTGAAGTGGGAAGACACGCCAACTGTGGGTGGCACCATCCCCCAGGCAGTGGAGAAAGTGAGCTAAGCAGTGGCATGTATGAATTCATTGCTCTAGCTCTTGACTCTTGACCCGCTATGACCAATTCTCTCAAGCTCTTGCCTTTGTGACTTCCCTGCAAAGACGGGCTGTGCCCTGGAACTCTGTGTGAGTGGCCTTTTTCTCCCTTAGTTTGCTTTTGTTGGGACATTTAATTACAGCGATAGGAAACAAAACAAAAACATATGCAGCTTCTTGTTCACTGACTCAGTCTTTCGATGAATTAATACTTAGCAAAACTTTATTACAGGCCAGGGAGTCTGGCCTACGAGTGAAATATAATTATCATAATGTGTCCAAGGCCCAGGAGAAGCTCACTATGAAGGTAAGAGATGGAAACAGCCACCCGACCATGAATGTGGGTGCAGGTAGAAGACCCCCAGCCCCCCAGGGGGTTATGCTCAATTACAGAGAGATCAAGAGACTCTTATTAATTAAGAAGGTGATCCATATTTGAGAAGATGTCAATGATAATTAATTAGGTTCCAGCAGGTTGCCGTACTTAAGGACTGCATGGGATAATTTAATTGAGGCAATGAATGCTAACAGGATCGCTTACCATGTGAAGGATAACAGGCTCTCTGGTGTGCCTTCTGAGAACTACTGGAGAAACGGTACCAAAGTACGTTGCATGCTCAGCCCAAATGGGTATGACACTGGGACCCATCTGAGTTCTCACACTCTTAACTTGGGTGAAATTAAAAGTCTGGGGATGCTGGAACAGAAACATCTTTGTTGTTATTAGGCTGGCGGCATTGGCATGTGGAAGGCCACCTGTCCTGGACTTAGAGACAACCATGAAGAATGACTACCATCCCCGTCTCCTACCTGTGGGCCCATCTGCTCATCTACTCCAGGGAGGAGGAGAGTGAGGGCTATGGGACAGGTTGAGGCCCTTAGAAAATTCCCTGAATAGTCTCTGTGTTCTTGAAACAAATGCTTAATGTCCTTTTTCTTTTTTAAAATAGTCTTCATGCCGAGGAGGAAAATGCCCATTTGAGATTCTCTTTCTCAAGGAAAAAAATGTATGTACATATACAGATACATACCCAAACCACAAACATATATTTCCCTAGATCAAAAAGGCCTTTGTAATGCAAAAAAGAGCTCTATCAACTAGTAGGCATGGGGTGTAGCAAAGAAGTATTTAAATTTCCCAATAAAGTAATGCTTGCCAAAGATAAAAAGTCAGAACTCATCCCTCTTTGATGACAGACTATTGGCTTATACTAGCCTCTGAGGACTGGAGTACCAGCATCATGACCTAGACAGTCCCAGCAGTAGGGCCCGTGGGACATCATGTCATTGTTGAGGTGTGGCGGCAGACTGTGAGCATTTCAGAAAGCCAACAGGGGTGGTGTCCGAGAGCTCAGCTGGTCACTCCCTTATTTAGATGTTTCCCTAGCTGCCACAGAAGGGAGGACACAGGTCTGGCCTTCACAATGAACGACAACAGAAGAGAAAGGCAGTCAATTGTTGTCTGCACAAACATGCATTGCAATCACATAGTGTGTACAACTCAGACCTGCCGTATGGCACAGGGGTGTGCTTCAGTGTTCACTGTATGCAGTGACTTCACATGACCCCTCGTATCAGGCCCAACATGCCCATCTGCTCACTGGATACATGTTATATCTACATATCTGCATATGGAAAATCTTGAGAGGATTTCTCTGAGGTCAAGCCAGAGGAGTGAATGGGAATTTACAAGAGAAATGTTGATCCAAAACATTTGCAGAGACAAAAGCAGGAAGCGGGAAGTGGGGTGGAATTCCACCAGGCAAGCAGGCAGAGACCGTGCTGCAGAGAGGAAGTGGCAGTGGGGTGGAAGAAGAAGAAAGGAAACCCAGGAAGGCACACTGAGACAGGAGAACCCAGGTATCTCCAAAAGCCACCTGGGTAAGTCTGAAAAGAGGGGCTCGTTTTTTGAGACAGGTTCTTTCTTTTACTATTATTTTAAAATTTTTCATTTATTTTACATCCTGATCACAGTTTCCCCTCCCCCCTCTCCTCCCATTTCCCCTCCAGTTTTCCCCATCTCCTCTATACCCCTCCCCAAATCCGCTCAGGGTCTTTGAGACAGGCTCACATTCTGTAGCTCAGGCTAGCCTCGAACTGCCCTCCAGTCCTCTTGCGTGCAGAGACTACTGTCACGGGCCATCACACACACAGCACATTTAACTTCTTTGCGTCATATTTTTCTAGCATCTAAAGCAGTGACTCTCAACCCTTCCAATGCTGCGACTCTTTAATACAGTTCCTCATATTGTGGTGACCTCCAACCGTAAACTTACTTTGTTGCTACTTCGTAACTGTCATTTTCTATTGCTATGAATTGCAATGTATCTGACACGCAGGATTTCTGATATGCGACCTAGCCCCTGCCCATCTGCATTTAGTGAAGACTGAAATAGAGTCAGAGAGACAGAAGTCGGGGGATGCGTAATGGAGCACCAGTGGCTGTTTGTATTGCCCTGACACCGAATGCTTCTGCCCTCTGCATTCTTCCTGAGGCAAGCATGGGAGATTCGGAGAAGGGTGAGCAGATAGAGGTTTTATTTCAGATGAAGTGTGGGGGCTTCTACATCAGAGGAGGAGGCAGAACAGCGCTGACAGGCAGGCTTTGATGAAGCACAGGTGTGGTCAGATGTGACTGCCTCTGCCACCAGAGGAATAATTGGGCTCCTGAGGCTGGAACAGCAAGAGGAAAGGTACAGTCCCGAGGAGAACAACAGAAGAGAAAGGCAGTCAATTGTTGTCTGCACAAACACGCATTGCAATCACATAGTGCGTACAACTCAGACCTGCCGTATGGCACAGGGGTGTGCTTCAGTGTTCACTGTATGTAGTGACTTCACATGGCCCCTCGTATCAGGCCCAACATGCCCATCTGCTCACTGGATACATGTTATATCTACATATCTGCATATCTGTGAGAGGAGATCTAGACTGGGTTCATTGAGGCGGGAAGTCCTGCTTTAACTGTGGGTGGTCCGATTCCATGGGCTGGTGTCCTGGACTAAATAAAAAGAGAAATGGAGCCGAGCACCAATTTTTGTTAAATTGACACGAGCTGGGGTCATACTGGAAGAAGAAACCTCAACTGAGAAAACGCCTCCTCTTGAGTGGCCTGTAGGACATTTGCATGATTAATGAGTGATGTGGGAGGTGACACCTCTGGGTAGGTGGCCCTGGGTTATATCAAGAAGCAGGCTTAGCAAGCCCTGGGAGCAAGCCAGTAAGCTACATTCCTCCATGTGGCTGTTTTAGTTCCTGCTTCCAGGATCCTGCCTAAGTTCCTGTCCTGACATCCCTTAGTGATGGACGGATGTGGAAGTCTAAGAGAAATAAACTCTTTCCTCCTCAAGCTGCTTTTGGCCACGACATTTGAAAGAGCAGTAGAAACCTATGATGACTAGCGTACATCTCTCTGCTTCCTGGCTACAGATGCAATGGGACCAACACAATGAGACCATGGTCACACTCTCTTGCCCTCACACGCTCCCTGTTATGGTGGGCTATACCTTGAACTATGAGTTCAAATCTACTCTTCTTTGAGTTGCCTTGGTCAGGGATTTTGGAACGAATAGAGGCAGTGAGAAACAGGGTTTGCTCTGTTTACCCCATCCTTCTTGGGCACTTTCCTGTAGTCAATGTGCCCATAGGCCAGGGTGCTGCCATCAGGGATACGCAGGGTATGTCTTGTCTTCCACCCTGGTTCTGATTGAAAACTGTGGTCTCCCAAAAGCAGTGGAAAAACACGAACCATTTTAAGCGTGAATTCCCCTCTTACTGAACCCCTCAAGCTTTATTTAAAATAAAAAACCATCTGGTTTTTCAGAACAACATGGAGAGGGTAAAATACATTTGGAAATCAAATTGCTTTGAGCCCGAGCACCAAGGCCAATCTTATTTTCTCAAACATATACTTTTCCAGTAGCAACCAGCCAGCTGATTCTTTCCCACAGTCAAAGGAGGCAATTTTCTCCAATTTTCCAGTCTCTCCAGTTCTGTGTCCCGAGACACAGAGGGCTCTCTGCCAACAAGTGGAAGGATTCAAGAAAACGAGGTGACCAGAAGAAAGTCTGCACGGGGCACGGCTGTCTTTTACTACAGAGGCAGTTGGAGTCCAGCCTAGGCAGTATAAAACTCTGAACAAACAAGAATTGAAAAATGACACGGTGGTAGGCAGACTCCACGTAGAAACCTACTACCCTCATTGTGGAATTAACACCAGTCCCAGCTGGGCATAGAAAGGGACTATTTGTCTAAGAAGCAGCTTGTGGGGATGGTACAGGAGACTCAAGTGGATGAGTTTGCCATCAGTCGACATTAGGAAGTTGTATGTGTGTGTGGGGCACAGTTTTTTTTCGGTGTGTGTGTGTATATGTGTGCTTATGGTTTTGGATGGGATCAGGACCTCGGATTTGGAGATGTGTCTTAAGGTTAAATCTGTAAGGTCTTCGAGGCATGTGAGATGTCTGAGGAGGGCTCTAGTCTGGAGATGTGCATTTAGGAGAGGTCAGAACACTGATAGCAAGAGAGGAAAAGTCTAAGAAATGACCTGGAGGACTTGGCATTCCCTAACCTGGAGGTCCTCCGTGACCTTGACAAGAGGAAGTTCAGCAGCCTGGGGTAGATGCCTAATCAGAGTGGGCACCAAGACAAGGAAAGCAGAGTGTGAATGAGATAGTGGTGGACAGCTGCCCCAGGTTGTAGAGGACAGGGGGACCAGCTGGTACCCCAGTGGGGATGTGGACAAGAGGAAGGTCAAGATGTGTGGAATGAGGATGTATTTATTTCAAGATCAGCGTATTCTAATGCACAAAAATGTTCAGGGGAGAAAGAAGAGGTTCCCTACAATTATTCCTCAAGCCAGTGAAAGCCTACTCATGATTTCTTTAGAGGCTCTGTAGAGAGGGGTAGGTCACTGGTGGCTAGAAGAGGAGGTGAACACAGGCAGGGTGAGGGCGTGAATCCTGCAACCTCTCCCAAGTCATTTCAGCTGAAGAAGATGTTGGATGAAGGATGGAGGGGTGAGGCGAGAGGGGAATGTTTGAGGCTGCCCATCACTTCAGGCAGAGTAGAACTGGGCTGATTCAGTCTGGAAATAAGTGGTAGCCACAATGTTGTCCCATGTCACAGAATCCTGGAACAGCACAGAAAAGATCCCTGTGGTAGCTTCAATAAGAATGGCCCCATAGGCTTATATATTGGAATGCTTAGCCATCAGAGAGTGGCACTATTTGAAAAGGATTAGGAGGTGTGGCTTTGCTGGAGGAAGTGTGTGGTGGCAATCAGCTTTGAGGTTCCAAATGCCTCTGACAACCCGGTCAGCGTCTCTCTACCTGTGGGTCAGGATGTAGCTCTCAGATAGGTCTCCAGTATCTGCCTGCAGACCACCATGCTCCATGCTATTATGATGATGGACTAAACTCTGAAACTTTAAACAAGGCCCTAATTAAACATATTCTTTTCTAAGAGTTGCTGTGGTCATGATGTTTCTTTACAGTAATAAAACATTTCCCAAAAGTTGAGAGGACAGAGCAGATACTGTAACAAATATGAGAAGTTACTTAATGCAGCAGGTGTGTGGAAGGACGTAGCTGCTACCAGTCTCTCCCCAGCAGGCAGGAGGGACCTCCCAGGAAGCAGGGACCTTGTTAGCTCTGCTAGTTTCTGCTCTTCCTCTCTTGTAACAAAGGCACAAGGAAGTTCTCCCAAGTTTCAGGATTCTAGAAGATTTCAAGCTTTCAGAGAAGGTAGGCTTAAGAAACAATAAAGTAAAAAAAAATTGCTATTGTAATTAACTCACAAATAAAAGCATCGCCCAGCTGGTATAATAATACCACACAAACACCGCCTCAGTGAACTTCTGTCACATGGTCATTCTGAGGCCATGGAGCTTTGCTTAGGGTTTATAACCTTACTATTAATTACCTTTTAATCACTTATGCAATATTATATTACCAACAAAACTATTAATTTATTTAAAAAGAACCAATTAAAGTCTATATTCTTTTTTTTTTTTTTTTTTGGTTTTTTGAGACAGGGTTTCTCTGTGGCTTTGGAGCCTGTCCTGGAACTAGCTCTTGTAGACCAGGCTAGTCTCGAACTCACAGAGATCCGCCTGCCTCTGCCTCCCGAGTGCTGGGATTAAAGGCGTGCGCCACCATCGCCCGGCTAAAGTCTATATTCTTAAGACTCCCACCTAGCATAGTTTCTTTATGATAAAAACAGGGCCTTCCTTCTAGACCATGGGCTCCAATATTAAGCCTAAGCTACATGTTAATACCAGCGATTGATGTGAAAAAAAGTCTAAATTACTTTCTCAGTAGAGAAAGTCTCCATTTCCTTCCAGCGCTCAGTAGATGGTAGGAACTCTGTACCATTCACAGCCCAGACAGTGGTTAAAAGCAGAAAAGGTAGCGGGTGAGGGCACGAGAGAAGTGTCCTGGAGGCAGGAGACCCGGGTTCCACCTGGCGTGGCAGTCTGTAAACACAGAGAAGGTGGGGTTGATGTGGGATATGGGCTGAGCTACTTAAACACTCTGAGCCTCAGTTCACAGACCTGAAAATGGACCAGTGGAGCCTGTGAGAATCAAATGGCTTAATAGGCGTGAGGTACTTACTGAGAGATTAAGACATACCAGACACCCAGGGGATTATCCTGAGGAGGAGGGGAAAGGAGGGGGAAGAGGGGAGAAAGTGGGGGAAGAGGGGTGAAGAAAAAGAAGAGGAGGAGGAGGTTAAATTAACTCCCAGCTTTGGGGGAAGGCACTCTGGCTGGCTTCCCTTGGGTGGAGTCAGCGCATCTCCAGGCAGCTGTTCTCATTCAGTCAGAACAAGTTCCCAGCAGGTGATGCTGACAGCAGTGGGTGGGAGGGCAGCTCAGAGACACCACCCTTGCTTTCAGCATCTTACACAACCTGTGCCTCCATTTCATGGCTTATATCCCTCTTCCTTCCCATCCCCTTTCCTTCTCATCCCCTCCTTTTCCCTCCCCTCCCCACATCTTTCCCTTCCCTCCTCTTCTCTTCCACAGTCTCTAACACCCTCCCTGCCCCACCCCGCTCATTTCACTTAGACTGTTGCCTTAGGACTAGGCTGCCTGAAACCATGGCAACCTAATAAAAAAAGTGCACAGCTCTACTTTTGGCCCTTGCTGGAATCTTTCTAGGTTCTCCTCCAGTGGTCTCTGGGCCCCAGAGTTGGATCTGGTACCCTTATCTCTACCCTTCCATGTATCCTCTGAGCTTGTTTCTGCCTCCATTTGGATGTTTTACTTTCTCATCTCTGGGTATTGTCTCTCAGCTTGCATTTGGTTGTGCTGATCACAGTTTAGCACAGGCTGATGCTTTAGACTTACATTTCCCAGAAGTCTGTTCTCTCTTATCTAACAAACCCTAGCCATCCATTTAAGAATGCCCACAGTCTTCAAAATGCCTTCCCACGGAGAAGGAGAAAGCGGGAATCCATCTCTCTGCATCTATTGAGTTAGGATCAATGTTCCTCTCCAGAATGCATCTTTGGGCTCCCAATGAGACTGTGCTGTATTCTCAAGATCTGACCTTGAGCATTGCCTGAGTGCTCAGACCTGTCCAAACACTGAGTCAAAACACTAATGAGTGCATGTGTTTATTGATGCATGCACACGTGTGTGGGTACTTGCACAGTCACACACACACACACACACACACACACACACACACACACAGTGGGGGTGGGGTGGGGAGGATGCTAAGGCACCTTCAACACTGAAGGTGAAATTCACTCCCACGACAGCAGGAGACCTCTGCTCTCCCATCCCCCTGTGCTGGGTCCCCATGTACTATATCCACAGACACCCCTAACACCCTACTTGTCATTTCTCTGAAGATTTTACAAAACACATACTTTGAAACACCCATCTCCTGATTTGCTCAGGGAAGGAGATAACCTTGGGGTCAGAAACTAATACCACAATCATAGTACAGATAAGAGAGAAACCACTGCCCAGAGGAAGAGCTAGAAGGTGGGAATAATGCTAATTGACCTTTTTGAGTTGGCAAAGTATGGGAAGCCTGCCCAGGGCTGTTGGGTAACAAACGGCTCTAACAATACCACTTCACTCAGTAAAATGCAAAGGGCACAAAACTGGGGGTCTGGTGGGTGGCCAGCCCACTGTGCTGGAGACCAGCTCTGATATGTAAGGTTCTCAGGAAACCTGCTGCTCTCCGGAATACCCTATTCCTGAGCCTGGGCCTAATGTGCTGGAAAGGCTTGCCAACCCGAGGGCATTCCCTAAAGGGAAAACAATGGAAAGCATAGCCAGGGACACAGCAGGAGAGATGCCACCTGCCAGGGAGGGCGACGGTGCAGGCTTATGAGGTTTCAGATCCCCTTAGAGGAAAGTCATCATCCTGGATGCCAAGAGTCAGGAACATACCGCTGTCTGTACCATGTTCTGTTTTTGTTTCATTGTTTAAGAAAAAAGTCCCCCAAAACTATAAAATGAGATTGGATCCAGGTTGAAGCTGAGAGGGAAGGTATGCTTCTCAGCATCTGCACAGATCTCTGCACAGTCCTTGGTCACAGCTCCCAGGTGAGTGAAAGCGAACTTAAGCAGAGAAGAGGACCAGTACCAAGGAGAAGGCATGCTCAGCAGAGCAGCACCATAAGCTCTGTTGCTTAGCAACGTGTTTCATCTCCCTGAGAGAAGTAATGGCTCCAGGAGGAAGGGGACACATTGAGGATGAGGGAGGATGGGTCCTCAACAGACACATGTCTCACAGAGCTGAGGCCATGCTGACGTCCGTGAGGCAGCCTGTAGAGCAGGGAGTGGCTATCCCAGGGTCACATACTCCGATGATGACAATATGTTGACAGTCACAGTCAGAGATCAGACCTTCTGCAGAGCTTCACTGCCACAAGGGAAGGAGAGGACAAACCCCACACAGAGGTGACCGAGAGGAAGTGGGGTGGGAGGGACCTCTCGGGTTCTCTAAGGACTACAGACTTACCGCTTATCCACTTTGCCTCCGGGTCATGGATTTTGAAATCTTCACTGAAAAGATCTTCCACAGTCACCTTCTTCTTCTGAGACAGACTAGTATCTTCCGCTGGAGAGAAAAGGACAGAGACAGTTAAACACTACAGTGGATCAAAGACTGCATAAGCCACTGCGCCAGCCATTCAGGAATAGTGAACATGGTCAAACACAATTATGGATTGTGGATGGTGGAGGAAAACCAGTCTTGCTTTTCTCTAATGAAACTATCAAAAACTCTGACAAAGCCATTATGGTTCAGTAAAATTCCCTACACACACACACACACACACACACACACACACACACACACAGAGCTGACCTTGGATAGGTGGAAAATACCCAGTGTATGGCAAAAGAAAATGACTGAAAGATGAAAGATGAAACCAGAGAAGAGTAGCTGGACAATGCTTTACATGACAGGCTTCTTGCCTCTGTTCATTCTGCCCTTCAGGTTTGGATTGTACCCCTGCTCTACTTAGCAGCCTCTAGGTGTCATTCCAAGATGAGGGCAGCCTGCTGTGGACACACACACATGCATGTGCACACACACACACACACACACACACACACACACACACACGATCCTCTTTCTTAGACATAGAAGTAAATGTGTCTCACAGCTGGAAAGGGTAATCAAGAGAAAAGATACACTTATCCAAAACAGAGCTCAATGTCACATGCAGGCAGGTTGCTAGGAGTTGAAGGACAAAGAAAACATCTTAAAGATATTCAGCCTCCATTTGTGTCACCTGTCCCTGGCATCTTGGGGTTAAGGATTAGTTCTTGTTCCGATCAATGGACACCCCCAAATATCTGTATGCAAACTCCCAGGACAGCCTTCCCCATCCTGACTGGAAGCATCTGGGAGAAGCTTGGGAAGTCGGTGAACTAATATCCACCCAGAGAGGACATGCTCAGTTAATGGCCCCTCTTGAGAAGGCTTGAAAACCTGCCAGCTTTTATCCTATTACAGAGGTCAAAGTGTCCTGGATTTCAGCTCTCCCCCAGAAGAGGCTATCTCCATGACAGCCACAAAATCCATTTATCTGCTTACGAAAGACACAAGATTCTCCAGGAGGCCTGGGCGAACAGTTGAAAAACCCAAAGCTAGGCTGTCCAAGTTATTTCTCTTATTTTCACTTAACTAAGAAAGAGACTGTACCTTCAATAGTAACATTCAAAGTTTTGTCTACCTAGAATGCTGCTTCTTTCTTAGCCGGAAGATGCTAAATTCACTGGATTTTCTTAAAGACTTAGATCTTCATTTCATCAGCTCAGCTATGATGTGGGGTTGACTGAGGTAGTGTTGATTTTTGTGGCTGTTTTTTTTTTTTTTTTTTTTTTTTTTTTTTTTTTTTTTTTTTTTTTTTTTTTTTTCAGGAGTGCAGCAGATTGAACCTAAGTCCTTATGCATGACATCCAAGCCATCTGCCCCAGGTCATTGTTTTTGGCATCTGGTTTCTGGTTGTTGTTTGTGTGTCATTCCAATTCCTGGCTGTTGAGCCATCTTGGGGCCATCATTGTGCTTGCTTTGTAACTCCATTTGCCTTTTAAATTTTTCTATTTCCAAATGTGTCGTGGGTCTGGACCATAGCAAGGATCTTTGTGGGGATTGCATATGGAACAAAGAATAATCTCTGAACAAATCTCCCAATGCTTTTAGGATTTCAGCTCATAGATTTTATTAAGTCACCTTGAAATCCTTCCTTCTGGCTTCTCCAGATGTTACATATTACAGAAATCACTAGAGAATCCATGAGTCCCTGTGTAGACCACATCTTACCTAACTACTCTCTCTCTCCTGTTATACTAACAAGGGACCTGACTTTGAATGAACCATTTCTGAAAAGCATTAGGATTTGTGGACGTACTGACATCCTACATACTCAGTGGGAATACTGCGAACAAAAGTCTTAGGAATTGCAATGAGATACAATCAAAGGTGTCCTTGCTGTGAGATACAATCAATGCTCACATACTGAGCGATCGAGGTTCCAAACACAACATCTTAAAACAAGCCAAGCCCCAGAACTGGATGTCAACATGTAGAAGAATGAAAATAGATCCATATCTATCATCATGCACAAACTCAAGTCCAAATGGATCAAAGACCTCAATATAAAGTCAGCCACACTGAATCTCATAAAAGAGAAAGTGGGAAGTACACTTGAATGCATTGGCACAGGAGACCACTCCTTAAATAAAAGCCCAGTAGCACAGGCACTAAGAGAAACAATTAATAAATGGGACCTCCTGAAATTGAAAAGTTTCTGTAAAGCAAAGGACAATGTCAAAAAGACAAAACAGTAGCCTACAGAATGGGGAAAGATCTTCACTAACCCTACATCAGACAGAGGGCTGATCTTTAAAATATACAAAGAACTCAAAAAATTGATCATCAAAGGAACAAATAATCTAATAAAAACAGGGTACAGACCTAAACAGAGAACTCTCAAAAGAGTAATCTAAAGTGGTTGAAAGACACTTAAGGAAACGCTCAACATCCTTAGTCATCAGAGAAATGCAAATCAAAACAACTCGGAGATTCCATCTTACATTTGCAGAATGGCCAAGATCAAAAACACTGACGACAACTTATGATGGAGAGCATGTGGGGTAAAGGGAATACTCCTCCATTGCTGGTGGGAGTGCAAATTGGTACAGCCCCTTTGGATATCGCTATGGCAATTTCTCACAAAATTAGGAAACAACCTTCCTCAAGACCCAGCAATACCACTTCTGGATGTATACCCAAAGGATGCTCAATCATACCACAAGGACATGTGCTCACAGCTTTGTTTGTCATAGCCAAAACCTGGAAACAACCTAAATTCCCCTCAACCAAAGAATGGATAAGGAAATGTGGTACATTTACACAATGGAGTATTACACAGCAGAAAAAATAATGACATCTTAAAATTTGTGGATTTAGAAAACATCGAATTGAGTGAGGTAATCCAGACTCGGGAAGACACATATCATATGGACTCACTCATAAGTGGCTTTTAGACATAAATCAAAGAAAACCAGCTGACAAATTACAGTCCCAGAAAACCTGGATAACAAAGAGGACCCTAAGAGAGACATACATGGATCTAATGTACATGGGGAGTAGAAAAAGACAAGATCTCCTGAGTAAATTGGCAGCATGGAGATCATGGGAGAGGGTAGAAGGGGAGGGGAGAGAAAAAGAGGGAAACAGGGAAAAATGTATAACTCAATAAAATCAATAAAAAAGGAAAAAAAAAACAAGCCAAGCACATCCCTCTCATGACTTTCTGTCTGCCACTGAAGTAGCCACAGAAGAAGACAGCTTAAAATGTGATGTATTTTGGCCTCCATGGGCATCAAACATGTACCTGGTGCATCTACATATATGTAGGCACTCACACTTTTACATAAAATGAAATAAATAAGCTTAAATCTCTTATTTTGATTTTAAAGTTTTTAATGAACACATATAGTGGAAGTTTGTAATAGAAGCACTCTGTGTATGTGCGTGTGTGTGCGTGCATGCGTGTGTGTGTGTGTGTGTGTGTGTGTGCACGTGTGTTCTATTTGGCAGGAAACTTTGCCCATAAGCAGCTATATATTCTTTAGTTCCTGTCTTCTGTGTCTCTGGGCCCTAGTGTAGCTATTATATAACTCACTGCTTACTGTTTGATTCATTCCGTGTGACTTTTGAGGTGCTGGTGGACATGAACAACTAACTGATGTGTCTATAAGTCATGGTGAGCCCAAATGCAGGGAGCTCACAGTGCCATGGGAACCAGTCAAGCAAGCAACCAGAATACAATGCAACAGTGCATGAGCCTCGAGGCTGCCAGGTTTACCCCACGGTCAACAGGAATAAGACGGAAGGAGGAATTCTGGAAAGACTTTCCTAAAGAAAGAACAGTTTAGCCCAGATATAGGCAACAAAAGAACATTCACACTAGGAAGGCTACAAGGCAAGAACTACCAGCAGGTTTGGTATTTTGAGGACACGGCTTATTGCCAAGGCAGACAGCACGTGCGGAAGCAGCTCAAGATGAAGGGAGAAAGATTCTCTCATTATGCTCAGAAGCTCTGTTAGATGATGTTCTCTTGTGGGTTTCCTCTTCCAAATCTGGGACAAGAGTCTGTAGTATCTACAGTTCAAGAATAAATAAATCTTCACATTAGAAGTTATAACAACTACCCAATTCAGTATCACCTCTCCCTTGTCCTTCGTGCCCAGCTTCTGAAGCTCTGCCTGGGTCGTGTAGCCGCTCAGACACCCTCCACAGCGCTTTCTGGCTTCTATGTCTTTGAACGCATCTGCATGACTGACTCCTTCAATCCTGTCTCCCTGATTTTGTTGCTATTCAGTGTGCCCAATGGCCTTTTCACATGGCTCTAAATTCTTAAATGAAAATCAGTATATTTTAATTCCTAAAATTCCCAACTAGCTTTTCCAAGATCATTGGTTCCTCTCTCTTAATTTCTGCCTTCTCTAATTAGGTATTAATTAGGTTTAGTTAGGTATTATTATATCCTTCTGGAGTCTTTGATGGAGTTGAAGAATAGATAGATAGTTATAGTTTTCCTTTGTTATGGTAAAAGATAAAATAGATATAAATATTGTAACTGTAATTCTTGCTCGATAACTGTTTTGTTATATGTAATTTTACTATGTTAAAGTGAAAGCCTTTCTTTTTTGTTTAAACAGAAAAAGGGGAAATGATGTAGGTGTGTCATCTATCTATTTGATGATTCCATTGGTTAATTAATAAAGAAACTGCTTGGCCTGATAGGTCAGAAGATAGGTGGGTAGAGTAGACAGAACAGGATGCTGGGAGTGAGGCAGATGCCTCGAGCAGTCGCCATGCCTCTCCTCTCTGGGACAGTCGCCATGAAGCCAGCCACCAGGTCAGACATGCTGAATCTTTCCCAGTAAGCCACCACCTCGTGGTGCTACACAGATTACTAAATATGGGTTAAAGCAAGATATGAGAATTAGCCAATAAGAGGCTAGAGTTAATGGGCCAAGCAGTGTTTAAAAGAATACAATTTGTGTGTTGTTATTTCGGGTGTAAAGCTAACCATGTGGGAGCCGGGTGGGACAAAAAGCAGGCCTGCTCGTCTCATCACTACAGAGGGGGAGGGAGGCAGAAAAAGAGGGAGGAGACGGGAAAGCGAAGAGAAGGAGGAGGAGACAGAAGAGGACAAGGAAGCTGCCTATTTACCCTCAGGTGCTCTGATGGCCCCACTCAATGAGCCAGCACAACCTGTTCCATGGAGGGCTAGCCTAACACACGTGGCTTGGCACAAAGGAAAGGGCTCGGTGAGAGCCCAGGGTACCTGCTTGGCTCTGCCAGTGTGTGTCTGCCTTAGTACCCTGCCCCAGGCTCTGCTCGTGTGTGTCTGCCAGTGCATCCTGCACCAGATTCTGCCATGAGCTGGAAGCAGTGCTCCTCAATTAGACTCTATTTAAAGTACAAACACCCACCCCGGGACACCTACCTCAGACACTGCTCACTCTCTCTTATCCTTACCATAAGGAGAGAATGTTTGCAATATGCATTGAGACCCCAGACAGGGCTAGCTCGGCAAAATGCAATGTGAACCTGGGGCTTCCAGATTCTTTCCTGGCTAGTGTCCAGCCAATGTGCACTGTTCACTAGATGCCAGCTCTACTCAGAACCAAGAAGGTGGCATCTCATACCTACACCGAAGCCCTGCAGACAGAAGGGCTACAACTGTTATCCAGGGGCACTGTCTCCTACCACACAGTGAAACTGATGCCAAAACATAGTAAATGTATTTTCTGCATAATTGCTCTGGTATGTATCAACTCTGGATATAAAACTAAGTAACTATGGTTAATTGAGAATGACATTGAGACACCTCACTTCATGTGAGTGACAGCAGAGGGGCTATAGGAAAACCTGCACTCAACCCCTCTGTAGGATGTTTCTTTTGGCCTGGATCATAATGGCCACACCATCTTTTTTTCTACAAACAGTTAACACTGAATCCATCAATACCTCCACACTTTTATTCTGTATGAACCTGGCTCTTTTTCTATTTCTTTTTAAGAGAGGGACAGTGACTTCATCTTTTCTGAGACCTCACACATGGAAGATGTCCAACCGACGTCTCTGGAATGTAGAAAGCTTTGTTTTTCCAATCCACCCCATTGCTTTTGCTTATTTCATTTCAATAACTCACAGTGTTGCTGCAATATATTTTTATGGTTATATTCACAGTTTATAAAATCCCACAATGATAATTTATCCTAAAAGTTTTCTCCCATAAGTTCACATCTTCAAAGCCACCATAAAAACTAACAGCACAGCAGCAGAACTAGACACACTGTACTTTTTAATTGAAACACTAGTAACTTAGCCTGCAGGTTTTTATTGTTTCTTTTTTTATTGAGCTATATTTTTCTCAGCTCCCCTCCCTTCCTTTCCCCTCCCCTTCAGCCCTCTCCCCATGCTCCCAATTTACTCAGGAGATCTTTTTCTAATTCCCATGTACATTAGATCTATGTATGTCTCTCTTAGGGTCTTCTTTGTTGTCTAGGTTCTCTGGGATTGTGAATTGTAGGCTGGTTTTCTTTGATTTATGTCTAAAAGACACATATGATATGTGTCTTCCTGGGTCTGAGTTACCTCACTCAATTCAATGTTTTCGAAATCCATCCATCCACAAATTTCAAGATGCCATTATTTTTTTCTGCTGTGTAACACTCCATTGTGTAAATATACCACACTTTCCTTATCCATTCTTTGGTCGAGGGGCATTTAAGTTGTTTCCAGGTTTTGGCTATGACAAACAAAACTGCTATGAACATAGTTGAGCACATGTCCTTGTGGTATGATTGAGCATCCTTTGGGTATACACCCAAAAGTGGAATTGCTGGGTCTTGAGGTAGGTTGTTTCCTAATTTTCTGAGAAATTGTCATATTGAAATCCAAAGCCTAAGCCTTAAGTTTTATTAGGTATGCTCACAAAACAAAGAAAGTGTCATTTATTGTTTACAAAGCTTCTGAACTTGATACATCAAAAGTATCCAAACCCTCCCTCTTCAGGCCCTTCAATCCACTTTCCTACATATTTAAAACAAATTCAAACTTTAAAATCTATTTATTGACCTTTGTCCTCTAATGAATTACATCACTTAGTACCCATAACTTCGTTTTACCACACACAGGTAGGCTATATGTGTGTATGTGTGCATTAATTACCTCTTTATTGAAATACATATTAATTAGGGGAAGTGTAGCCAGGCAGTGGTGGCACACACTTTTAATCCCAGCACTCGGGAGGCAGAGGCAGGCAGATCTCTGTGAGTTCGAGGCCAGTCTGGTCTACAGAGTGAGTTCCAGGGAGGCTCCACTACACAGAGACACCCTGTCTCACAAAAAAGCAAAAGAAAAAAATGATTATATTTAAAAGTAAAATAAAATCCACACGATGGTTCACTCTGCCAAGTCTCTGTTTAGTGGGTCCAGTTTAGTCTCAGAGCCTTAGCACTGTAGAATCATGATTGTAAATTCAAACTGGTTCCGATGCCTTTAAAGGAAACTTAAAATCATCAAAAGGCATCATATCCAATGTTTACCTAAACTGTAGTGTACAGCACTGTGTATCACCTCTCTCTCCCCCCTCTCTCTCTCTGTGTGTGTATGTATGTGTGTGTGTGTGCGCGTGTGTGTGTGCTCATGCCCATGTATGTGCATGCTGATGCCAGATGTCTTTCTTTCTTTTTATAATTTACTTTTATTTTACCTTCATTGGTGTTTTGCCTGCATGTATGCCTTTGTGAGGCTGTCAGTAGCACTGGACCTGGAGTTACAGACAGATGTAAACTGTCATGTGGGTTCTGGGAATTGAACTTGGTTCTTCTGGAAGAGCAGTCAGAACTCTTAACTGCTGAGCTATCTCTCCAGCCCCCAGATGTTTCTTTATTGTTCTCTCTCTTATTTTTGAGGCAGGATCTCGCTTACAGAACCTGGGTACCGTTATTTGAGCCAGGCTGTCTGACTAGTAACCTCCAGAGTCCTCTTTCTCTCCACTTGCCTAGCACTGGGGGGTACTAGGGGTTCAGATTCAATTCCTCATGCCTGGGCAGCAAGCACTTCAACCATGGAGAGCCCCCCAGCTCCCCTATTCCTTCTTCATGGGTGGATGTTATCCCACATCTAATGCTGCTCACTGGCTATGTTTATATCTTCTTTGGAAGGAAGTCTCCCCTTCTTCAGATTTTAAAACATGCAAAATTAAGAGATTTGTCCTTGAGAGGCAAGAAGCTGCATGTACATCAGAAAGATCAAGAGGCCAGAGTGTTCGCCCTACAGAAGGCTCTGTGAAGAGCCCATGTGTGACTTTGCATCTTCCCAGCCATCTCCACAGAACCAGACAGAGATGGTGGTGCCACAAAAGCCCTGCGGGGGGCCTCCTGTGCCGAGAACTGCAGCCCCTGGGCACACACGGAAGACTCAGAGCTCCTTAAGAACTGGCTTTGTACAGACACTTTAGAGCTGGGGTTCAAAGGAACAGGGAGTCTGACATGAAGGAAGGCTGCTGAGTACCTAGCACCCAAGCTGAATCAGACTGATGAACCATTCAGCTGTAAGTGCTTCTGAACCGGTACCTCCTGTAATAGAGGAGAAGGGCAGGGGGCAGCCAGAAGAAGGCCGCACCTCACTTCTGATAATGTTTCTTCAACCAAACTGAGAAATTTCTAGGACTAATGACTGTCTTTACCCCTGCCTGGCCACTATCTCTCTCTCTCTCTCTCTCTCTCTCTCTCTCTCTCTTTCCCCTCTCTCTCGACTGTGTATAAACACATTTGTGTGGAATCATGTGGAAACTAGAGGGCAACCTTGCATATCATCCTCAAGAACACCATCCATTTTTCTTTGAAATAGGCCCCCTTTGAGCTGGAGAGATGGCTCATCAGTTAAGATTATTATTAAGAATCTCTCTGAGTTTGGCTCCCAGCATCCAAGTTGCATATTTCACAACCACCTGTAACCCTAGCTTCAAGGGATCCTATTCCCTCTTCAGGTTTCTGTGGGCAGCTACACATATGAGCATTTGTCTATACATAAATAAATAAATAGAAATAAAAGGAAAGGCAAACTTTAAAAATAGAATAGGTGCTCTTACTGACTTGGGCCTCCCAGATTAGGGCTGGTTAGCAAGGTCCTCCTGCCTCTGCCTCCCCAGTTGAGGGATTAAAAGAGCATGTCACCCCCCCTGGCCTTTCCACGTGGGATCTGGGGCCCAAACTCAAGTCCTCACAGCAACTATCCCTTATAGTTAGAGTGGGTGCCAACATTTAAAGGTGAGGAGGCAGAGTGTGTTAGTGCCTAAGGCTATCAAAGGCATCCATGACAACTGACTTTCTGGAATGGTGTCCCAACCGTAATTTGTTTGTTGGAGCCCTTAACATTGAGGTGACTGTATTTTGAGAAAGAGGTAAAAGAAGAGTTTCTCTTTCTATGTGCAGTCCCTTGCCATTTGCCCCCCCCCCAGTGTGTGCATACACACACACAGAGAGAGAGAGAGAGAGAGAGAGAGAGAGAGAGAGAGAGAGAGAGAGAGAGAGAGAGAGAGAGAGAGAGAGAGAGAGAGAAGAGGGAGAGGGAGAGGGAGAGGGAGAGAGAGAGAGGGAGAGGGAGAGGGAGAGAAAGAGAGTGGAAGCTGCCATCTTCAAGGCAAAGGGAAATACCACCAGAGAACAACCTCAGTTGCACCTTGAACTTGAAATTTCTGCCTCCAGTACTATAAAAAATCTCATTATTCATCGCCTGTGAGTTGGTGTATTTTGTTAGAATATCCTGATCTGACCAACAAGTTGCTGTCTCCAAATTTCTGATGACCAGCACACAAAAGCACAACGTTTGCCGACAGATGATGGATAATTTCCCTTCCTAGCTTGCTTATCACTCAGCACACCCCCTGGAAGCCTCAGAGTGTCCAATCTCCCAGTCTTATACAAATAACCCCACAAGAGCTGCAAAGTACACAGATTGCTTAAGGATCCAAGGTCCATGTAACGAGAAGCTAATTGTAGCTCTTGGTGTATCTGAGGAAATCAGACTATATTAGACTTGAGTGCTTGACAGCAAATTGTTTAGTGACACTCTGCAGCTTTTCTCTCCATAGCTGCAGCCATCCTTCCAGAGTCTACAAGGGAAATGTGAGAGTACAAAATTTATTTGGTGTGTTATTATGGTGGTTTGAATGAAAATGGCTCCATAGGCTCATAGAGACTGGCACTATCAGGAGGTGTGGCCTTGTTGGAGAAGGTGTGGCCTTGCTGAAAGATGTGTCACTGTGGATGGGCTCTGAGCTCTCAGAACTCAAGCTTGCCTAGTGGCTCACTGTCTCTTCTTGCTACCTACGGGACCAGACGTAGAACTCTCAGCTCCTTCTCCCCTCACACACATGTCTTCCTCATGCCATCATGCTTCCTGCCATGATGATAAAGGACTAAACCTCTGAGCTGTAAGCCAGCTCCAATGACATGTTTTCCTTTATGGGTTGCCCTGGTCATGGCGTCTCTTCACAGCAATATAAACCCTAATGAACATAGTTATTAGCATTTTCTATTTAATAAGCAGTCTTGTCACCATTTCACTGGAGATTTAGTTAAAAGAAAGAAGAGGTTTGAAATCTTTTCCATAGCAGAGAGAAAGCCTAGGAGGCAGGGCATGGATAGTGGAGTACCCACGGTGGACGGGGTTTTCAGACATGAGAGCTACCCAAGACACAAGGGATCCATGGAAGATGGATGGACACAGAATGCATATATAAAACCATGCCGGCATTTTTGTTACGAAACAAATGAATAAAGATTTCAATTAATGTCACAGAGTAAAGAAAAGGAAGACAATGTTAATGAGGTGACTGATTTCCAAGGATGGCAGTCCATGAACACCGGGCAGCACTCATAATATGAAGAATGAGTGAACATTAAAGCCAGAAACACTGAAAACGGTAAAATCTGGGAGCAGGATTTAAAGATAGGAGAAATAGATTGTGATGCATTCTGTTAATTCATTTACTTTTCTACTGGTTGTTTTTTTTTAATTTATACCTATTATTAACAACAGTTGATAAAGCCATGTGATGGTTACTCTCAACTGTCAAATTAACAGAATTTAGAATTACCATGGAAACAAGACTGGAAATGTCTGGGAGTTTCTAGATTAGATTAGACACACCCTAAATGTGGGTGGCATTACCAATGGCTGCTGTCCTAGACTGAATAAAGAGGGAAAGGTGCGCTGAGGACCAGCATGCATCTCTCTCTGCTTCCTGACCAGCCGCCTCATGTTTCTGCCCCATGCCTTCCCAACCATGCCTATCTTAAGTTGCTTTAGTCATGTGCTTTGTAGCAGCAATGAGAGAAGTAAATACCACAGTTATGCTGTGGCCACAGAGTGTATTCTCCCCTAAATGTAGATCCTTATCCGCCATGTGTCTAAATGACCCTTCAAACCAAGTCAGCCAACTGAAGCTTTCTAATGGCAACGCATATGGCAGAGACACCCAGGTATGCAGGAAGCCCAGCAGAGAAGGGGGTGGGTGGTCAACTCTTCAGCAGGAGTAACAAGGATAGAGCCACTAGCTCAGACCCCTGTGCCACGCAGCCTTAGTTCTAGAGCATATCATCTATTCTATGGAAAGTACGTTTGAAATCTGACTCTTGCTGACTCCAATGACTGATTTCTATCTAACTGCCATTTCTGTTAATTTAATTCAGACTGTGCATGAAACATATGTCTGTTGAATATATATCAAGAAAGTAGAAACAGAAATGAAAAGTCAGTATGGGGGATGGGCTTGTCTTTTCCCATGAAATCTGAAAAAATAATCACCTTAACCTGAACACATTTCTATTCTTTTCTCAAAGGCAAAGATGAATAAGAACCAAAGTTGCCGTCAAAAGGAGTGCTCTGGAGGCCAAGGAAGGAGCCCTGGGCTTGATTTCTGTGGCAGTGGATGGAAAAAGTGGAAGGGAGGCATGGGCAGGTTGGCTTAGTTCTCATCTTGAGTGCACAGCTTTCTCTAGCCGTGACTTCTCAAACTGCAGAGTGGGCATTCCTGTCACCTTGAAATAGGTGTCCTGCAGTGACCATGTCAGAGCACCATGGCCTAATGTTGATTGTGGTAGTGGTGGCTACCACAAACAGAACACTGTTTCCTCACAGTGTTGAGGACAGAGGAGGCTGTCTCACTGAACCGCATCAGCCAACAACATTGCATCCTTGGAGCTCTGAAGAAACATTTGCTCTGGTCTTCAGCCTCTTGTCAGAGAGCCTGGATCCAGTGAAGCATCAGGCCTGCCCTTGCCTTCTGAGGATGTCAACTCTGTCTGTCCATGTGCTTAGAATCTGTGTGATAACGCAGGATAACCCCTTCTCAAGATGCCTCCAATAGCCACAAAAGACCCTCCCTTCTTGGCTATAGAACATTCCCGTGTCAGGAGTTCGAATGTGAAGATCTTTGTGAAGATACTGTCTAGTCAACCACACGCACCCTTTCAGGGTTCTTTTCAATTTGCTACTAGCCAGAACTTTAGAAGTCTCTCTGCATATACAGTAAGAATTCATTTACTAAGCTCAGAAGGGTGTGAAGAATCTGGGAACGTGGTTCACACAGATTGCTTAGAAGGTAAGAGCACTTGGTCTTCTTGCAGAGGATACAGCACCTACATGGCGGCTCACAATCAGCTGTAACTTCAACTCCAGGGGATGGTTGGTGCCCTCTTCTGACTTCTGCAGGCATTGCATGCACACACTCAGGCATGCATACACCCACATACAATTAAACAAACACATTTAAAGAAAAAGAACCCAAGTAAGAGGAAACAAGTGGGAAAGAGACTGGTAAATCTGAATTCTATACACGATGAGCTAACAAACTCTGGTGATTTTTTTTAACCACAAGGTTCCTTCAGAGAGGCCCAGGGCTTGTGGGCTATGACTCGATGATGTGGGAAAGTACAAGTGCACTTTTGATTCCTGCGGATTCCACAGCTGCTGGGTCCAGTGGGGTCTAAGGCAGTAAGGAGCTCTGCGTCTGAAGAAGTCAGTGCCTACTTCAGCCTGGAGCATCCTCTGGTCCCTGACCTGCCTGGCTCACTGTGATACATTTCTCTTCAATTTCATTACATAAAAATCTCTATGTTTCCGACACTGAACTGGTACTGAACTGGTTTAGGACGCTTGCCTTGGTGTCTGTCCTTCCAGGCTGCTCACTAAGCCATCACCCAAGATATCAGGCAGTGTCCTGCAGCGCATCGTTCTGGATGTGTGTTGCACTAGTTTATAATGTTCTAATATGCTCTCTTGGTGACAGGCTCCAGAGCAAACAGGGAGGACCACAGTAAGATTTATGCCTTCCTATGGGTTATGCATCTTTAAAACTGGAGTATAAAGGAGCAAGGCCTGAAAAATATACTTTACAAATAAACACACTGTTGTGCTTGCCTTGGCTGGTGGCCTTAATGCACACACATGAATAATAAGGATGTATTGTCATCTTTAAGGAAAATGGGCATTTAGGGCAAGGGTTCCATAAATAAGCAAGCTACACTAGACATTTCTTTTAGAGTTAACGAGGAGAAGTCAAGAGAGAGACACAAGGATGCTCCCAAGGACCCACTGCTTAGTCTGCCAGTCTGCAACTCACTTTAAGGTTAGTGCTGCATAAACCAATCCTTCCGACACAACTCCTTCAGGTCTGCTTCAACTGCAAGAGTCATTTGAATGCACTGTTCAGGTTCAAGGTTTGCAGACTACAGATGCTGGGTCGTTCAAGTCTAGGGATCTTCCTGGTGTGGTGGACACGGAGGATTGCCTTCCAGGAAGCCACTGCCTCTCACTCCATAGGCCTAGTTTCTCAGAAGCTGCCACAGCCATGATTTCTATGAGACAGAGGTTCATCAAATGATTCATCTCCTGGCTAGTCCCAGGGACACAGCTTCTTCAGTGATGGAGAAAGTGGGTGTCGCTCCTCAGCTCCCTGTGTGGCTCCCATAACACATGAGGCTGCTCTAGCCCCTCAGCCAATGAGCTGAGGATGGCGGTAGAGCTGGGTGGAGACGAGCTGGCTGGGGCTGACCTGCACCACCAAATTAGACAAGGGCTTGCTATGTGGAGCACTACAGACACCTTCAAACTAGACAACATTAGTACTCGTTCTGGTACTCCATGTGTACATATTTTTGTTAATGGATATTCACAACGGCAGATTGTTGGGGGATGGGCTGATCCAAGGCTGTCCCCGAGGCCCTGATATATGGAGAAGGAAGACAGTTCCATCTGTAAAACTGGGAATATGCTTAGCCTGAGTCAGGGCCTTGGGAGAGGTGCAGCATTGGCCTCTGAGAAACAAACTCATCCCCTTAAAGGGCTGTGGCTATCAGTCCCAAGGCCTCTGTGTGCCCCACCCACAGCACTCTTGAGCTACGCTGTGCTCCCTTTGTGCAGCATTGCTTGATTAGCCTCCTGCTGACTTTGCCTATTGTACGATACTTTCCTACTGACTCTCACATTTTTCCTCTAAAAACTGTGTATAAGATGCTGTACTTTGTAACAAACTTGCTTGGCATAAGGCATACTTTGTGCAAGACCCCCTAACACCAAATTTACTATCTTCCTTTTTTTGTGATCTGCAGGTTCTTCCCATCAATAACCTGTTCCTGAAGAATGGCCTGCTAGTCCAAGCTAGCAGGTGGTCTACCGATATTCATAAACATCCCCGGGAATAGGATGACATAAAGTACTTATCAGATTCTGAAATTGGTTGTGATGGAGACCTCTGTATGGACAGTGGGAGGAATCAGAGTCCAATCTCAGCGCTCAAGCCTGGTGTCCATGTCCCTCCCTTTCTGTTACCACAGCCTCCCTTCATCAGCCTTTCCCTCTGATTGACCTCTCACTGTGGCCCCTATCTTCCAAGCCAAGCTGTCTCAGAACAGCATGCATGCTAGTGACAGTTCAGGGTGACCTCCAGGGCTTCCTCCTATCTCCAATGAGTGTAATCTTTTCTCAATGGCAGAGATAAACAAGAATGTAACAGCTCAGCTAAGACAATTGGTCACAGGCAATGCATTTATTTGAACTGTGGTGGCATCCCAGCACAAGTAATCTATACATTATGTTTCTACTACCAAATACTAGTTGATCTTTACCTCTGAGTGTGACCTGGCCTTGAAGCTAGTCTTCAGAGTGATCCTCAAAGTCAGTGGCTTTCTCATGATACTTCTTTGGAGTATGCTTACTGCTTCTGACTGCCCAGCTCTGGTCAGATGTCCATTTAAAACAAAATCTGAAACATTCTAATGCAACTAAGACCCTATCCTATCTCCAGACCCCTTACAGTGCAGATCACTGCAGTCAGTCTCATCAGAATGCAGGAATTGCAGATGCCATGAATGGTACACACCAGGCAACAGTGTGACCTATTAGAGACAGACAGTTACGGTAGTTAATAGCAGAAAATTAAAAGGGTAACTTTAAATCTATTATTCAGAAGAGAAATTTAGAAAAGAGCATGGCCCAACAAGGGAGAAATGCATGACAACCAGAAAGGTCATGTTCTCTTCAAAACCCTTCCGAGAGACATAGATAGTGAGTAATTGGTGACTACCAGCCTGCACCACAGAGCAAAGTACCTTGCCTCTCGTAATTGCCAACAAGCTCCCCAAAACCCCACTGCCCCAGAGCACACCCTTCCACCAGATCCTGCTTGTGGAGTTTGAGCTGGGTTTCTTTTGAGCACTGCAAAATGGTCTCAGACAAAGCAAATGAGTACAGAATCGAGAGTGGAGTAAGCATGTTCTAGACGCCGAGTTTCCAGAACACAATGTCAGAATCTGTGAGTTCTTGGAAAACATTCGCTTTGAAAGTTTTCTTGAGTCAATCAAAACAAAGGCAATCCTTGGGTGGCGTCAGGGCAATGCGATGGGGTTGTGCCCAGAGCTGCTCGCATGTAACCACAAGGTATGGCTGCTCTTTTGAGGACTCTGCACTGTAGCCCTCTTCCCTCTGAGCTCAGCCCCACCCTGCTCTCTGGTTTTATTTTATTTTAATGATAGCAACACTTGGGACCCATTGCCTCCTTGCTTCTAACTCAAAGGGGAACCCACATATTTATACGTTCTGCATTTGCTCAGTGTTAGCACAGCGGTTGCAGCTCCCAATGGGATTATTAATGTTAGAAGGAGGGCAAGCTTAGCTCTTGGGCTCCCGTGAGGATATTCTGTATCCAAGGGGATCTGGGGACACTTCAGAGCAGTACAGGCTGGACACCTGGCACAATTTTCCGTGTCAAAACAAAAGCTTCTTCTTTGCTCTGGGAACACAGAAATGGAATGCCCGGAGGGCCCTACAGCATGGCTTCTGTGCTCAGCGTTCAGCCTGCCTGGTCCTCTCAAGTCCTGGACACAGTTCCTCAGCAGCACAGCCTTCAGAAGCAGACACCACCATGGATGTCTCCAGAACCAGAGGGCTAGACGAGGCTCAACCATGTGCTTATTTCAATGGAAGAGGAAAGGAAACATCCTCTTTCCAAGTCTTCTTGGGATACAGAGACTCACGCGAGGCCCCAGTTTCCTTCTTTCTATGGCATCTTTTTCTCTGCCAACTGGTGTCACCTTCTGACAGAACCTTTGCAGTGGCTGTGTTCTCAGCTGGGGTTAGAGGGGGCTGTGGCTGTGTTCTGTGCTGGGGTTAGAGGGGGCTGTGTTGTTCTACGGTTGCTCCTATGCCATGGGAGTGAGGTAAAGCTCAGGGTTAGCTGTCAGGATGATTCCAGGAACCACTTTTCAGGTCTGGGTTTATTTACTGTCCCATGTACCCTGGCCCTGTTGCCACCAGCTGCCTCCATTCACCACATCCACTCTTGAGTAACGCTCACAAGAGTCCTTGATCCGGGGTGGGGGGTGGACTTGGTAACACTTCACATCAGGCAGGAGACTCTCTGAAAACCATTACCCCATTCTAAATCTCGAGAAAGTGTGATATGATCATGGGACCAAAGCTGTGAAAGTCACTTGTCACCAAGCACAGCTCTGCTTAAGAGAAAGCAAAGACAGCCCCGTGTTCCCCGCATCCAGAGAGCGCCCCAGTTCCTTCGTAGTCATTATGACTCTGCAGTTGCTCTTGTCCCTGCTGCACCTGCTCAGCTGCAGCACTCACGAGGGTCTGTATTCCCTAATCTGTCCACAGTCCTTTCTACAGCCCTCATCCAGATTCCAGCCTCAATGTTCTGTCCTACACAAGTAGATGTGATGCCTTATGTCCTCCACCTGGTTCCAGGTCTCTTGGACGGGATGAGGCTCTCTCCTGCAGGACTGCCATGGAAGCCTCTTCAACACTGGTGGCGGGGGGGCGGGGAGAATGGCATTCCACACAGAAAGGAGCATATCTTTTAAAAATAACCACCCATTGTTTCTAACTGAGACTTCTCGACTCAGGGAATGTAGGCTTGAAAAACTTCAGGAGACAAGGGAAGACCCCTTTGCTCCCTGAGTCTGTCTTTAACAAGCTTCCACAGCACACCATAGTTTACCATGGTGGTTCAAATGATAATGTCCCCATAGGATCATATGTTTAAACACACAGTCCTTGGCTCTGTTTGGGAGGGCTTAGGAGGAAGAAGAATGCCACTAAGGGTAGGCTTTGAGACCTTAAAGACTCTGGTCATTCCTCCTTTGCTTTCTCTGCTCTGTGCTTCTTAGCATCCTTCCCTAGCCACCTGGCGACTGTCTCTGCCCTGAAATTATAGGCACTGACCCTCAGGAACCAGAAGTAGAAGTCACAATAAACTCTTTCTTCTGTTATTTGCTTTGCATGGTGTCTACCACAACAAGAAGAGAACCGAGAGGAAAGTAGCGAAGCTCACCACCATAGCACCTATTGCGAGTCTTATAGCAACATGAGGAGATCAAAGCAATAGTAAGAGAAAGCATTTAGAAGGCAGACCTCATAATTTTAAAACAGCTATGCTATGGGCATACCTGCAGACATGTGGATCAGTGGATTTGAACAGAGGGTTCTGCACTAACCCCAAAGAGCCATAAGGGGAAGGAACAGTTGACAAACAATGTTGTTTCAACTGCGTATTCACACACCAGAAATGAGGTCAGATCCACTACACAAAACTTACTCAGTGTGGATCAAGGATCTCAATACAAAAACTGAAACTGTTAAAATGCTTTGAAGGGTAACAGGAATAAATCTTTGTAGCTGTGGACTAAAAACGCTTCCTTCACATGACCCTTAACATATAAATAACCAAAGAGATTTATATTTTTGTCAAACTTAGAGTCTTTTGTGTATTAACAGATAATATCAAAGGCCATGGAACATTGTGTCAGTAGTTGAGAGTCTGTATGCCCTCCCAGAGGCCTGGACTTTAGTTCCCAGTGCCTCTTCTGGCCTTTGAAAGCACCTATACCTACACACAGACATAGAGACACACCACAATTGAAATACAGACACACCACAATTGAAAATGAAAGAAAATTTAGAAAAAGATACTACTAAGACAGTGAGGGCCTGTGAGATAGTGTGGCAGGGAAAGGCACCTATTCCCTAGCCTGGTGACTGTACTCAATTACTGGGACACAAAAGGACACAACAGATATCACACACATTGGCCGCCGACTCTGCTCACACTTGGTGGCACTGACACGCTTTGATTGTCTATAAGATCTGAGGGTTTGCATGTTGTTCTGTTAATACAGGTACATTGCACTGAGTTTTGTATGTTGACTTAATACTCCCGAATTAGGATAAATCCCACTTGGTCATGGTGTGTAAAATTTTTTTTTGAGATTTATTTATTTATTTATTTATTTGCTTGCTTGCTTATTCATTTATTTATTTATTTATTTATTTATTTATTTATTTATTTATTTATGTGTGTGCATGTGTGTGTGTGGGCATCTGAATACAAACACCTATGGAGGTCAGAATAGGGCATCAGAGCCCCTGGAGCTGGAGTTACAAGGTGTTGTGTGCCACTTCATGTGGGGAATGAGAGCTGAACTTGGTACTCTGTGACCTCGGCAGCAGAGCCACCATCCAGCCCCCTGTCATGTCTTTACATGTTACCATGTTAGTTTGCTACAAGGAACTCTGGTCTGGTCCGAGAGAATTTTGTCCCTGGGTCCATCAGTATTAAAATCCATCAGTGTTATCTAATAAGAAATTTGCCCTTGGCTCACAATCATCATGTGTTGTTTAAACATTTTCTTAATTCATCCTTTCTCTAACACTTGGGAATACCATGGGCTATATTAAATTATTTCTAATGCCACTACCTTTAATTTCAAGATGAACAAACAACAGCAAATTTTTAATCTATGCCATTTTTATCTACTCAACAACTATATAAAAACTTAAAGCACAGAAATGAATTTGTTTTCACTTAAAACAAACGATATCCTTCTACAATGGTATAAGCAAAACTAGAACCTGGTAAGAATAAACCATGCAGCCAACAGCCACTTAGGAAATATCCCACAGTAAGACTGCCCCCTTTCAAATGTCTGTGACCGGAATTCTGAAAGCATCCATACCTGGTGTCAGTAGTATGACCGAGGTGACGATCAGGGAGCAGATGACCAGGATGACGAGCAGGGCAATTGCGATCCCCTTCCAGTTTCTCTGGGGAGGGTTACTCCCCACCAGCTCCTACAACCACAGGAAGAGAGAACCCAGTGAGCACGACAGTGGGGACAGGCCAAATCAGCAGCTGCTGCCATTTCACTCAGGACACAGGGCAGCGGCAGAAACCTCTGCCAACGTCAGACTGCCACGAGCTGCTCCCCAGCCCTGATGCCTGCAGAGCCTGAGGACCTGCTCTGTCCATCCTCATATCAGGGGAGACTGTCTCCACAAGGAATCTGACATGGTGCCATGTCTAGAAAATACCACTCTCACAAAATACCCCTATGAGCTAGACTACTGCACAGGCTGGCCTGGAGGCTCCCTTTGTCAAAGCCCCATGGAGTCTCCATGGAATCTCATTCAAGCACGATGAACATGGCCAGCCCCAGGTCTTCTCTTCTCCTGTCTTTTCTTTATATCCACACTGCTAACTTTGACCAGTAGCTACCAAGCTTGAATATTTAGTTAGCACATAATGTGGGCCACTTATCACGAGACTTGTATTCTGTCTCCAGCTTTGTAAGCGACCTGCAGTGTTCCTCAGGTCTCACGCCCCTGGGTGTCTCACCTAGCAGATTCTCTCAGCACCCTTCATGGTAAAATACAACATGTATGTTTTTGCAAGGGTGCAGGGTGGGAAGAATATCTGGAGATATCACTAAAGGAGGTGAACAGATGAACAAATCTTGGAATTCAACAGGCATATGGCATAAGGAGACTAAACTTCATTTCCCTTCAGATTAGGGTGGTCATGTAATTTATCATCCTCACTGGGATTCCTTAAAAAACAAATTGTGCATTATTAATATCTACTAATAAGTACTGCTAGAACAGTTAAATAGTAATAATTATTGTCAATTACATAGAAAAATCTCTACAGAAACAAAAGACATATGACCTCAGTGCAGTTCTACATATCATTGACCTGAGAATAATGCCTTTTATAATGTCCTTCATTTCAGCTGATGTTAACTAAGCCAAGATGAAGTAGGGTAGACAGAGTCTCTAAGTAGATAAAGCATAAAATACATCTTCATTTCAAATTCATCTCCACAACTGAATGTTCATTAAAAGGTCACGAACCAACATGACAGACAACACTTGGTTAGCCATGTGCCTTTTCTGGCCTAGGCATACCCACAATATGATATCAAGTCATGGTTGTAACTTAAGAGAACGGCAGGAGATTTAGCTATTGCTTTGCTATTCATCACCATCACTGCTAAATAACACAGGAACATCTCTTGCACAACAATAAGTGAACTCAGAAGTGCGTGGAGAAAGGGAAGAGCTTCCTACTGCACTTAAGTTCCAACACGGGAAGCTGAGGCTTTGATTTTGCAGGGAGGATGGGGCAGCTTACAGCACTTGGAGATCAGTGTTCATCGAGCTGCAGACAGCTATGAATGCTGATACACACATATAACACGCTTGCTTCACATGATGAACAGGAAGCTAAAGGGGAAGCAGGATAACACTCAGCAGAAGCGAAAGGAGAAGAACTCCCAGAAAACAAAGGCATCTCTGCAGCAGAAGCCTGAGGTCTTGGGGGCTGAGATACAGGAGATGGCAGGTGGCAGGTGTACAGTGGAAGCTGTGCTAATGGCATGGGTATAACTTGTTGGTCACGATGGGACAGTGGGTGGTTCCACGTTTTATTTTTTGCTGCTGAAAGCAGAGGGGTCAACCAGATGGCCCTCTCACCAGGGAGTAGTGAGTACATTCAACCCTCTTCCTTTCAATAAACTATCTTTCAACTCCCTAATCAGGCACTTTTTATAATTATATAGAGATGTATAAGATCCGTGCTCCCCCAAAGAGAAAAAAAATAAGTCAAACCAAACCAAAACTACAACAAAAAAAGCAAACCAAGAATAGGCAACTAATAATGGTAAACGTTTGCAGAGGGGATGCATATGCCAGCAGCTCTTGCGGTAGGGCTGATTCTGACCCAATTCTGCAGGCAACCCCTCCCATCCAGGCTCTCCCGTTCCCAGCACTGTGTGTCTCACAGGTACTAATGTGTGGCTTTGTAGATGCGAGTGTGACGGATGTAACCATGAAGTACCAGTGAAGGCTAGATTCAGGGAACAAGTCTAAGACACTTCAAGTGAACAACCAATTCAGGGAGATTGGTGTGTGTGTGTGTGTGTGTGTGTGTGTGTGTGTGTGTGTGTGTGTGTGTGTGAAAACATGGTCCTACCCTCTGCAAAACCTCTGTTGATCAATCAGACTTTCTTTAGGTTAGTTAGTGCAACTTTGGAAGACTGGCAATTCATCTCAGGGAAATAAGAGGGGCAGGTACTTCCCAGGACCATCAGGCATTGCTCTCAAGGACCCTCCTCCCATCTATTCACTGCCTTCTACTGTGCTTGCTCTAGTTTGCTTTCTGTTTCTGTGGAGAAAAAAAAAACTTTGTCTAAGTGCAATTTAAGGGAAGAAAGGGTTTATTTGGCTTACACTTGCACGTCATAGTCTCCCGTTGAGGAAAGTTAGGACAGGAACTCAAGCAAGATCTTGAAGCAGAAACCCTGGAGGAGCACTGCTTGGGGCTTGCTCGGGTCCATGTTCAGTGAGCTTCCTTATACAGTTCGGGACCACCTGCTCGGGGAATGGAGCTGCACAATGAGGACTGAGCCCTCCTATACCAGGTAACCACAAAGACACTTTCACACAGACATGCCCATGGGCCAATTTGATCTTTTCAAGCTCTCAGTTGAGACTTCCTTTCCAAGAGACTCTAAGCTAAGTGGACAGTCAATGCTGCTTTCTCCTGGGGCTTTCTGGGTTGTCTGGGCTCCACTCACTCTTTCTCACATATAGTTAGAAACTTCTCAATTTGACTGTTTCATACAATGTGATTTTATAGTATTGAGTGAGAGCCAGGCACCTTATCTACCCTCAGCCAGTCAAATCTCCCCCACTCCCACCTAAGCCTGGTCTAAAGCCCAGCAAAGCTGTGATCAGAAGTGAGTTGTGACTCTATTGACCTTTCTAAAGAAAAATAGAAACAGGAAAATTGTGGACTCCCATAGTTCTTAACATAGTTCTTAACCTTTAGGTCTCTTCCCCCTACATATTCAACCAGAGCTCAAATTAGTTCAGGCTGCAGTGCTACCGCTGGCTGTGCCTTGTCTGTTCTCCTAAGAATCAACCCCAGGCTCCATCAAGGGATGCAGCTCAATGCCTTGCCCAGCCGTCATCAGAGAAGCTTCCTCCTGTAGCAGGGAACAAATACAGAGACCCATGGCCAGACACTATGCAGAGAGTGAGAGACTTTAGAACACTTAGCCCTAAATGGGATGTCTCCAGCAAATCTCCCACCTCAGGGTTCAGGGAACCCCATGGAGGAGAAGGCAGCGTGTAAGAGCCAGAGAGGATGGAGAACACCAAGAGAACAAGGCCCTCTAAATCAACAAGATCAACATATATACACACTCCCAGCGACTGAAGCAGCATACACAGGGACCGCCCAGGTCTGCACCAGGTCCTTTGTGGATATTTAGCACTTCCGGTTTAGTGTTTTTATGGGATTCCTGAGTATATGAACAAGTGGCTCTCTGATGTTTGTGCCTTCTTGCCTTGCCCAACTCCAATGTGTTGGTTTTTGTTTTATCTTATTAAATTTTATTATTAATCTTTAGAAACCTGGTTGTTTTCCAGTGGGAATGGGAGACAGAAAGGGTGTGCATCTGGATAGGAAGAGAGGTGAGGAGGAACTGGGAGGAGTAAAGGAAGGGAAAACAATAATCAGGATATTATGTGAGAAAAAAATCTATTTTCAATTAAAGGAAGAAGAAGGAAAAAGAATGAACCCCAGCCACAGTTATTGTTCCCTCTGGAGCTCAGCCTGGCATCGATCCATGTTGATGCAAGGCTTTAAGGACAACAGACTGTGCCCTAGACCCTGCCAAGCAACAGCCTGCATCCACAGAGTCTCAGAAGTAAATCTACATGACAACATATTCCCTTTCAAAACATGGGTGTGGAAGTCGACGGTAGCAAAGTCCAGCAGTGCATGCTACTCCGTCAGGTTTGGCAGCCATGTCTCAGTGAATGGCTGTTTCCTCCTCAAACATTAAGGCCCGTAGGTCAATGTGAGATGAGTTTCTGTGCTGGGAATTTTTGACAAGTTCAGTATGTGAGTTCTCAGTGTCAAAAGTCCCCACAGGTTCTCAAAACTTTTTAAGTTAGTAAGAGCTAAGGCTCAAAAGCAAGAAACACCAGCAACTCGAGGACAGGAGCTAAAATTATTTGAGGTCAAATTTATACGAGGGACTAACATCAGATACCATGGTCCAGGATGGAATCGTTGTCCTGAGAAAGTACCCTCTAGTTAGTTATGCATGGTGGTTAATACTTATAATCCCAGCATTTGAGGAGCTGAAGCAGGAGGATAACCACAAGTTCAAGGTTAGTTTGGGCTACAGAGTGAGAGCTCATCTAAAAGTCAGAGAGGGGACAAGAGAAAGAGGAAGAGGAGGAGGCCAAGAAAGAGAGAGGGAGGGAGGCAGGGAGGAGAACATCACCTCTAGAATAATAACCACCTCCCTCCTCCTGCCTGTGGGTCCCACCATCTTACTACACAAGTCAGCTCCTTTCCTTCTCAGTCCTGGACAAGCCTTATCTGGCTTCATCTGCCAGGGAATCTGAAGCATGGCATTAACATACTACAATCCTCCGTGAGATGGGAAGGCGAGTGGGGAGAGCCTGGCATTGGCTTCCACTGTATCTACAGATTGAGGAGGAAAGAAAAGGGGCCTCTAGGATGGCAGAGTGAAGGATGAGGCTGAGAGATGGGATCCGCAGGGGTCAGAGCGAAGCTGAGAGCAAGCCAGGTCCCCTGCCTTTCTATGCCAGGGTTCTGTTTATTCCCAAGGGAGTGAATTCTTTCCCTTCAGAATGAACAATTTTATAGCTGTTCTTTCTGAAATGGCTTCTGTACATTTTCACTTGAACTAGGCAAAATGCTACAGTAAGTCAGTGGCTACTAGTGGGAGAGACAGTCAGCTCTGGGGACAAGGTCCCACACAGGTCGTCCAATCCCAGGTTGTCCACCCTGGACACATAAGAGAAAAACTAAATGGACTCAGTAGGTTGTATACTCATACACACACATGCGTGCCACATGCACGTGCACAGGCACACACACATACACACACACACACACACACGCACGCACGCACATGAACACACTACTTGACTTGATTTGATTTAACTGGATTTCAGCAAATTGAACAGAGAAGCTGAAAAAGCTATAGGTGGAGAGGCCAGCAGATGCTCTGTGGAAACCATACTGGGAAACATTTGTGAAGCCCACACTCCGGCACCTACCGACCAAGCCTCCTCTGAGAAGCCTGGTGAGAGATGTAATTGCTCACTTGGCTGAGAATTGTTTTATACTTTATTTTATTTTTCTTTTTGAGACAGGGTCTCTCTATATAGCCCTAACTGTCCTGGAACTCAGTATATTGATCAGGTTGGCTTTGAACTCACAGAGATCTGCCTCTGCCTCCAAAATGCTAGGATTAAAGGTGCACACCACCATGCCTGGCTTTTGGCTTGGACTATTCAACTAACTAATTAGCCAATGTTTAAAAAGCAATATTCTTTAGAAAGACCAGTAGTCCAGCTGTGGTGGTTTGAAAGAAAATGGCCCCCAAAAGGAGTGGCACTCTTAGGAGGCATGGCCTTGTGGAGTAGATGTGGCTCCTCCCCCCACCCCCCTTGTACCCTTCTTGTCCCAGGAGTCCTCTTTTCATTGCATGCCCCACATGCTGGCTGCCTTTCTGCTGCTTGGATGATGCCAGACCAACAGCTGGTTGCTGTGGATATGCTTAGATCCCTTCTCCACCAACTGTAGGCGAATCATTGCACTTTCTTCTTGGTAAATTGGTACCCGAAGTCAGAAAGGTCCTAGAGGCAGCCGGATCCCCTGTGTGCCATGCTTTCCCAGCCATGGGATTGGACTTTGCTTCTGCTCAGGGAAGTGTCCAAGATGGTAATACACATGACAGAAGGGAGAACAGGACTCAGGAGGGTCTGAGGTTGCTAAAACATCACCTAAATTTTTTTTATGGAAAGAGTAACTGCCTACAGCAGGTATCTTAGGGTTTTTATTGTGAAGAGACACCATGACCATGGCAATTCTTTTTTTTTTTTTTTTTTTTTTTTTGGTTTTTCGAGACAGGGTTTCTCTGCAGCTTTAGAGCCTGTCCTGGAGCTAGCTCTTGTAGACCAGGCTGGTCTCGAACTCACAGAGATCCACCTGCCTCTGCCTCCCGAGTGCTGGGATTAAAGGCGTGCACCACCACCGCCCGGCTGACCATGGCAACTCTTATAAATGAAAACATTTATTTGAGGTAGCGGCTTACAGTGTAATTACATCTGCAGCCTTAATCTCTATCATACAACCTAACTTCTTCAGATAGCCTTCAAATCCTGGTTCTGGGATTTGAATGATGACATCTTGGTAGATCTGGGGGAGAGTACTGTTGGTTTGCCTAACAAAGTGGCTTATTCCAAGGTATTCAAAGTAAACCAGCAATCAAAGAACCACCCACTGCTGCATTCACAGGCTGGGTGAGCCTAGCAAATAGAACTTCAAGTGAAATAATCGGGTTCTAAGGAATATGTTCACAAATGACTGATTCCATTAATATAAAAGCTCAGACTGGGAAAAACCTACAAGTCAAGTGAATCAGTGAAGATAAAAAGGAACACATTACCCAAGCAGGTGATACATGGTGCAGTGGGCATGTACTTGGTACTGGGTGTGGCTGGATACTGTGACCAGGTGAAACATCAGGCAATGAAGCCCTAGGAGCAGCCTCAGACTATGCCAGCTCCACAGATACTCCCTTGCTTTCTTTTTCACCTAAATCTCAAAGGAAACTTGTGGAGGATTTCTTCAGCCAGACTCAGCAACTTCTGGAGTTAGACATCAGCTAGTGAGTCACTTTTTAAAAAAATTATATGCTGAACAGGTTGGAGTTTTCCCCGGGCTGTAGTGTGGGGAATACTAGACCAGTGTGGAATCAGAGCCTTAATGTCCAACATGTTCACAGGTCAATGATGCAAACGACCGGAAGGAAGTCAACAACACAAACCTAAGCGCAGGATCTCCCACTTCATGTCTCTGTGAAATTCTACTGTCTGAATGTGTGTTTCCTCATATTTAGTCTTTGTAAAAAGCTTGGACATAAATTTCTTTTATGAATCACAGACCATTTACTGTAAGTGGAAGGTTGCAACAAATTATAAAATCAATGGTGCATCCATCTTGGGTGGAAAAATGGCTTTCTGACCATTGCATTTCCATATTTGGGAATACATGACCACAAGATGACAAGAATAAGTCTTAATGACATTTAGCAACTGGCACATGTCTATTACTAGTCACTTGGAAACCTGTAGGATACCTGGTCCTATTTCTCTCTTATTGACACATTGACTTCATCTTCCTCATTGGTGGCTCTGATCCTGGTGCTAAAAACTCAACACAGATAACGACTGGGTGCAGGATAGACCTCGCTGAGCAAGACCACAGTCCAGTGATGCTGGCCTCACGCTGGTGATAAGGTGGCTGCACACTCTTCCTGAGGGGAACTTGGGGACGAGCCTGCTTTTGATGTGCAGAAACACACCAGGAGTTGGCATTGTTTCTATCAGTCATTCCTCTTCTCCCTCTCTCTCCTCTCTCTGCTGCTGCTGTTTCTCCACATGGCTCCCAGCTTACTCGGCATCAACACCATGGTGTCCATGTACACTCAACTTTTCTCTGTCTGCTGTAACCATGGCCACGAAAGTGACATCAACAAAGCAGTTTCAGAGTATAGGCTTGGGCCAGAGAAGCCATGAAGCTTAGAGATCTCAAAACTATTCATTCTGCCGTTTACGGGATGGGCCTCTCTGCAGGTCAGAGGGCAGGAGCACTTTGCCTAGATGTTGATGTTGCAAATGACCTGTTGAGTGCCAGACTGTGGCACGGGCCAGCAGCTCAGGACAGAGAAGAAAGGAGGAAATGGGAGAAGAATGAGAAATAAGAGCATGAGGCCCAGAAGAAGACAGCAAGACAGGGAGTATTTAAAAAGGAATGTTGGGGAAGGTGGGGGTCAGAAGAGGAGGGAGAAAGTGGTAGGTTACTGTAGTCTGTTTTAATAGCAGCTATTTTTATCGTGCATTTTCGAATACTTTCTACCTGTAACAAGGAAAAATTCCACAAGTCAAGAAGTCAAATTAAAGTTATCTGGAAGCTGCATGTGTCAGGATTATTTCTCAAGCTAACTCCAGACTGCTCTTGTTTATTTCAGCTCTCTCAGCCCAGCCAAAAGTTCTGTTTTGTTTTTGTTTTAATGACCCAATGTCTTTACTCAGCTTTAGCATGTCTGAGGACACCTTTCTGGCTTCTGTGTGTAAACTGGCTTTTTAAGAATCAAACGCAGCTTAAGATATTTTAGGGAGATTTGAGGCCTGAGCATCAACACAGCGCACACAACACGAAAGGAAAAGCTGGTGTCTCGGCTTGACCTCGGACACTGTGGGACTGATGAAAGGAACTTGCCAGAGAGGAAAGTGGGGCAAACAGGGATTGTTTTGTTAGAGATTTGGACCTATAAGAAAAAGGCCGTGGTAATTAGTGTACTTATCTGGATCCAGGTGGAACCTAATTAATGCTTTCATGTATAGCATCATTGGATAATCTGAACGTTTTTGGACGAGAGAAATAATAATTCCTTATTCCCTAGGACAGAAAGGAATCATCGGATATGTCCAGATATGGGATCTGAAAAGTCTCACATACTTTTCAACATAATGCTGTGGAAATACCATTAGAAACTGTTGGCTGTCCATGTGAGATGACTCCTAGGCCCTCCAAGGCTGGCTGAATAGGGGTCCTTGGGCTGTAGCTGGTCACACAGGCTGATACTTAAAAATGCCACATATGGAGCCACTGTCACCACTAGTGGCACAAACCTCCATTGCCTGGTACCTCCCAAATTCAGAAAAATAAGTGTGTGATGGTGAGCTTCCAACAGTCAAACCCACCCCTACAGCAGTTAGAACAGTTTGGAAACTTCTCTGTGCAGAAACAAGATTCTGAATGGCAGCTGAGGGCACCAGAACCAAGTCAAGCTCTTGCCTGGCTTCACAGGGCTACTGCCCCAGGACGCCCTTCCCCAGAGCACCCTTCCTGGGGATACTCTCCCCCAGGGCACCTACCATGGGCTACCTTTCCATGGGCTACTCTTCCGTGGGACACCCTTGCTGGGAATACATTTTCCCAAGGCACCCTACCCCAGGACACCCTTCCATGGGACACCCTTCCATGGGTCACATAGAATAACGGACCTCTCAGCAATCAACAGAGAAGCTTCCTTCTTTAATAGATGGTGACTGACACAGAGACCCATGACTGATCAAAGTTCACAGCATAAGAGACTGTTGGGTGCTCATTTCTAAATGGGTCATTTATATTAACCCCTCCTCCCAAATCTCAGGGACCATTGTGGAAGAAGGGACAGAAGGACTGTAAGAACAAGTGGCGGGGAATGGCTAAAAGGAAACTGTATTTTGGATGCAACAGGGTAGCTGCACACATGAATTCAGCAGCTGTGACAGCAACCCTACTCCAACAGAAGACCCCACAAGCCAAAGTACATGAACAGCACAAATTGTACTTAATGTATTTTTTTAAAAATATACATATTTGCTTGTGTAGGGAATGGTTTATGGATCTGGGAAGAGTTGGGGAAGAGAGTGATTATAATTAAAATACATTGCAAAAATTCTCATAAAAGTAATATAATATATGTAAAATATATAAAATAAAATAAAATTCTTCAACTAAAGAAAGAAAAAATATGGGGATTACTTTGGTGAAGGAAGAGCCTGAGGTGAGGAGTAAAGGGAGGCTAATAGAAAGGAAAGAAAACTCAAATATCCATGTTCTCTCTTATATATGAATCTCTATTTAGGTATATGCATCATTTAGGGAGTGGGAGAATAATGGGTCGATATAAGTAAAGACAATTATAAACATGTATAAAATGTCAGAAAGAAACTTATTTTGTATACTCACTAAAAATTTTCAGTCAAAAAATGAAATAGCATAATTATATAAGTAGTCTTCAAGGGAATCATTAGATAATACTGTTAAAATACCAGCAACTGAGTCCATGGGATTCTTTGGAACTTAAGCATTTAAGCTAACTTGATTTAGCATTGCCTCTGACTAACTCAGGAGAGACAACACACTGGCTATCATTCGGGCTGTTTCTTGGAAAATGACACAGAGACAGACTGATTTATTCAGGACACAGCCTTGCCATCCCCACACTTCTCTTCCAAGAGAAGAGGAGGTTTGAGAAGCCAAGGACCTGGTCCTGGAAGGACCTAGTTTCTAGCCTTGGCTTGGAATAGACCCAGGAGCAGATGGGCCTGGCCTGGAACTGCAGAACCAAGCAGAGGCAGCTGGAGATGGTCCTGCATGGTTGGCAGATATCAGGAGAAGGAGGTCCTTAATACCAGTCCCGAGGAAGCCAGTTGAACACTAAGACAAATAGAGCCTGACGTTTGCTCTGATGATGGATGGAGACTTTCTGAGAATGAGCCTGGCTTTCTATCTTGGAATGTTTCTCTGTGGTCTCTTCAGAGCTGGACAGCTTCCACAGAGACTACAGGGGAAGAGGGAAGGGCAGGAGGAGCAGGAAAGGCATGCTGTATGGGCACGGGAGGGTCTCTGTTGTGTGATCAGCTGGCTCTGGAGAGCAATCAATCTTAGAGGAGGGAAAAGTATTCCCAGTTGCCCCCGCATGGCTCTGAACAGGTTCTCTCAGCAATTAACCTCAGGACACCTTCCTCTCCTGGATGCATGTCTTGGCGTCTGTCTGCTTCCAGACATCCCACCAGCACATGGCCAAACTACCATCTCTTTATGACTCATATCCTGCTCCAACACATGCTGCCGCCTGCATCTCTGGACTGAAGCTGTTTTCCCTCCTATCTTCCTGGGATCCGTGATCTGCTCCTTCCCAAGTGTCTTCTTGTCTTTTCATTGAGAGCATAGCTATTGTCCCCTGCTGAATGTAAGTGTGTGCGTATAGGGCACACTGTCCCAGCCTCTCAGCATCCCTATCCTTCAGTGTCCCCACCTCTTAGTGTCCCCATCCTCTCAGTGCCTTGGAGCCATTGAATCCTTCACCCACTTGACGTAGTTCTTGCCTCCCAAATCAAATGCACTTAATTTCACCTGGAGAAAGGAAGGCTCCGATGACCCTGGCCTGAGTGTCACATGCCTCTGGACTTAGCACACGGCTGCTAAGCCATCTTGTATTGATTAATGGAAGCTCAGTTTCTGAACCTTGAGTAGGTGGTGATGCAAGCTTCAGGCAGGTGAACAGAGGATTAAACGGAGTATAAGAGTGCAGAGCAGTGCGCAGTGTGGCACGGGCAGTCAGGATGCTGCTGCACTGTTCACAGGACACTATGGGAAGTTACAGTGTTCCGCAGCTCTGTGCTCCGGTGAAGGCACCATGGTCTGAATGCGGCGTGCATCTCCCTTCAGTTCACGAGTAGAGACCCTGACCAACAAGGCGACCGCGGGGGGCATGACGAGGGTGGTGCCTTTGCAAATGAGACAAAAGAGTTTGCTGCCTGCTGTCCACCATATGAGGACAAAAGAGAAAACAGAGACCCACAGGTCAGGACGAAGAGCTTCCCAGGCCTGACCTCAGGCCTCCATGTCTGTGGACAAAGTTGCCTAGCCTGCAGAATTATGCTCTATTAGCTGGCTGCCCAGGAAGTTAAAGGAACTCTGCACATGGCAGAGCCTCTGCCTGGAGTTTCCACAGTTTCCTGCATCATTAAGATGACACAGTGTCACCATACTGCCTGCCTGCATATATAGTGCAGATGTGGCATCTTGGTTAGATCTATTGTTCCAAATGGCCTAAGGCTGGAGGTGACAGAAGCTGTCACCTTGCAAAAAATAACAGCCTGTTGCCTAAAGCAAGAAGCTCACACGTTGAATTCTGGGGCCAGAAAATGGTGGGAAGATCCATTTGACTTGGTGACAGTGGCTGATCACTCGTGGCTGCATTTCAGGATGTCAGGAAGGCTATCAGTGGTCTGGCAAGCACATAGCACCAGCCAGAATTCACAATGTTATGGAAACAATGGTGAGCATCAGGTTTGAGTTCATTAACTGAAGCATTGTCCAGATGGTTCACATCAGGCCTGACTCCCCTGACTATTGGGGTCACAGTCACCCCATCACCTACTCATCTACTTCAGGCTCATTCCCACCCTTGAACAAAATTCCTGTACCCAGAACCAACATGGTGTCAATCTGGGATGGCAGCTGACAGGTCTCTCCATATTCAACAATGACAATTTCATCTCTTTCCAGCTATATTTGTGTGACCCCCATATCTGATTATGACAGTGTGGCATCTAATTGCTTCTTGCTGCCAAGTCCTTTGGTGTGTTACAAGATGGGATTGTGCCATGGGACTGTTCCCTGAGAAAATGCTTTGTAGCATCAGATGCTGATGCCGGACCAACCCGGCACATTGCAGAGAAACGCCAGAGACTTCTCTAGACACCCATGCTCCCTTTCATGGAGAGCTGACATGAGTAGCCAAGCTGCAGGGGCCATGAATTCCTGTCCAGCTGGCCCTGCCTTGCTGTATGGCTAGATGACTCCAGCAGGGGCTAGGACAACAAAGCTCTTGTTTTCTCACACCGGTCTGTAGGTCAACTCAGGATGAACCCAGAATCCTTTTCACTTGTATGAAACAAGATTGTACAGGTGAGAAACTAAAGCTCACAGACTGGAGGATTTTCCCAAGGTCACACTGATGTAAAAGAGTAGAGAAGGGCCTTCAGTTCTAAGCCAGACACCCCTCAACAGCACCCCCCTAGGGAGCTGACATTTCTGAGAACGAATCTCTTCTCATTTCTAACACAGTCTTCTTCCGACTGTTCCCTTCACCCCCTCTGCCAGCAAAAGGCCTCATTTGTTTTAGGTGTTTCATGCTGAACAGTAACTCAGAATAAATATCAGTTTAGGCTCACTTTCCTATCCCTAGAGTCCAATGTTCCAATTGATTTCTGCCTTCTCTGGGTTTCTCTATAACAGCGTTTAGGTACTCCATGGAATTCTATGAGGAATTTTCATGTCATGATTCAGCTGAAATCTCTCAACAGAAGTGATCCCAGATTTCTGACTTGTGTTTTCATATGGGAGTCTCGCCTTATTTTTGTCAGAATTAGTAACACAGAGGTTTCCATTTATCTTGTTCTCTTTTAAATGATGCCAAAAGGCTATGGTATTAATATAAATCTCAAGATATTCTGATGGCTTAATGAAAAGTTACAGCCATCGACTCTAAACTTTCACACCATTCCTGTCTAAGGACTGCCTTATGGGACAATCTGCGGTTTGCTCTTGGGCAAGGCAATGTGATTTAGCCCCTTAGGAGCCAGACTTAAAGAGTTAGACATTTCTGGTTGGCCCAGAAATTCTAGTGCCTGAAGGCCACTATAATATGACCCTGTCATGGTTACAGGAGTTTCTAGAAATATTCCTCTTCCCTGAACAGCTTGCGGGTGAGAACAGGAAGAATTCATGTGGAAGTCAACCAAGACATGAATGGCACATAGGATGGCAGAAATGTGGGCTAAAAACCTTCCAGGGGCTGGGGATGCTCAGGGAGTGGTTAGAGCATTTGTTTCCAAGCAAGAGAGCCAGAGTTTAGATCCGCATGGCAGACTGCCTTCAATTCCAGTCTCACCTTGGAAGGTAGCAATGGGATCCCTGGAACAAGCTGGCCTGCTAGACAGACTAGCCATATGGATGAGCTCTGGGCTCAGCTGCGAGACCCTTCTCGATGAATAAAGAGGAAGACTGAGGAAGACTGCTGGCCTCAATCTTGTCTCCCCACATGCACATGCACACAGGAGTCCCCATACAAGAAGGGTCTGAAAGGTCTGGGGGGGGGGACTGGGGTGAATATGATCCAATTACATTATATTCGTGTATGTAATCCTCAAATAATTAATAAGATATTAAAATAGAAAAGGAAGAAAAAGATTTCTTTTTCTCCTCCTACTGGGCTGCCTTGTCCAGGCTTAATAGGAGAGGAGATGCCTAATCTTACTGCAGCTTCATCTACCATGGCTCGCTGACACACAGTGGAGGCCTGCCCTTTTCTGAAGAGGAAAGAGGAGGAGCAGATAATAGTGGGGAGAAAGAAGGGAGGTTGGGGGAAGGGACTAGGAAGAGAGGAGAAACTGATCAGGCTAGAAAAAATTAATTAATTAGTAAAAATAAAAAAGAAAAAGGGATTTCCATTTTCCATTCAGGGCTATAATAAAAAGATTAAAAATATATAAAATTCACATGTGTATTTGATTGCACTATCCCACTGTCAATCTTGACTTTAGCCCTCGATTAGAAAATAGCAGGACAATTACTGTGATCATATTGGCAAGATAATTTAGAAAACCAAACTTGACAGAATATATTCCATTCCATTTCATGCACCTACAGTAGCAAGGAGTCAAGTTCAGTTCTGAAATAAACTCTAAGTTTTCACGGTAAACTTTTCTTTTGGTGCCATGACATTCAAACACTGCCACCCATTTTAAAATTCCCACATTTCTCCCCAAAGTAACCTATAAATAAAAGAGCAAGAGTAGAACCCCATGGACCCAGAGGTACCCCACTCCACAGTCCTGGATGTGCGGATTCTCTCTGAATCCATTCAGAAACACCACCAGGTTTTTTGCCGTGTTCTAGGGATGTACCATTTGATGCATACACCTGGGTAAAGCTCAGGGGACATGGATACTTGGGACTGTGCCACCTGCCTCTGTTTGCAGACACTTGTCTGGGACGGCTATCCTGAGCTATTTCCAGCACTTTTATTGGCTGGGATCCACTGCGAGAGTGTTTTTGTTTCTCTGCAGCATTGTGGAGTGTTTCCCATGAGAGCAAAACAGTTGGAACCTGTTTCTAGAAGTCTGGGGTGCATTATGATAATCTGTTAGAACCTAGCTTCTATTTTCCAGGAAAGACCAGGAGCCAGCCCTAATGAACCTCACCAACTAATTTCCAGAGAAGAAGGAAGATGTCCCTAGGTGTTATGCCCATCTTTTTGGGAGAGCATAAGCCATCCCTCTGGCACTTCACAGGGGAACTTATCTGCATTTAATTACACAGTGGGGAAATGCTTATGCAACGGTGAAATGAGAAACTCTAAATGTGGACCAGGGTTCAAGAGCATCTAGGTTAGAAACAGAGAATGCGGATGCTTTCCAAGATCTTCACCTTGGATGGGTCTTTAAATGAGACTGCAGAGGTTTAACACATGGCTTTCCACTCACAGACAGAACCCAGGAAATTCTTAATTCCTTTCCTCTACTCCCCTCCCTACCATCATTATGAGGAGGTTTACCTAAGGTCATACAGTGATCACGTGGCATCTACTATCCTATTTCCTGATGCAGCTCTCATTTAAACATCTTACTGCTGTATGCCATGAATGAAGATCAGAACTCAGAGACAGGGATTCTTTTTGACCAGAGTCAGCATAGACAAACCTAAGTGGATGCATGTATCTCTTCATTGGAATGGGCGTTTTAATTAACTATCATAGGCAGACCACTGTCTCACAGAGGTGTCTCTGTCCTGATTCCCTATGTTGGAAATCCATGATATTTCACAGAAAAGAAAATTAAGGAGCACATGAAATCAACATTCCTAGTCATTAGTCCTCAAAATAGAAAACTAACCTGAATTTTTCATGGGACCAAGAAAGTCACAGAGGTGATGGCTGTGTGTAAAAGGAAGAAGGCTTCAGCATGCCACAGCTGACCATTGCTGGCCCCGAGAAAGAAGGTGGGCAGCCTCTGGAAGTGGGGGAGATGAGGAGGCAGATTTCCTAAGAGCCTCTATGCAGAACCAAGCCTGCACCCCTTGATTTGATCTGAGGGAAGCCTGCCTCAGATGTGCCTGCTTCAGAGTGTAGGCAAATGAATGTGAATTTAGTGATAGTCCCAATGGCAGGAGGGAATGAACTCATCAGCTACTGGTTTTTTCTTCTCTCTGTGTGCACATGCGTGCAGGTAGACATGCACGTGTATGTGTATAAATGTGGAGGCCTTGGGTCTTGTTCCTTGGACACTGTCACACACACAAACACACACATGCATGTGACAAGCTCTATGTATGTGTGTGTACATATATGTGTATACACATATATGTGACAAGATATATATGGATATATTTTACACATATATGTACACACACATGATGTGGGAGAGTCTTCTGTTTGTGTTGATTTCATTCATTAATAAAGAAACTGCCTTGGCCCATTTAATAAGCCCGCCCTTAGGTGGGTGGAGTAGACAGAACAGGAAGAAGGAAGTGAGGTAGATGGCTCAGTCAGATTGCCATGCCTCTCCTCTCTGAGCCAGTCGCCATGAAGCCAGCCACCAGGTCAGATGCAATGAAGCTCCGGCCAAAGATGGACGTACGCTAGAATCTTCCTGGTAAGGCACGCTACACAGATTATTAGATATGGGTTAATCAAGATGTGAGTAAGAGGCTGAAACTAATGGGCCAAGCAGTGTTTAAATGAATACAGTTTGTGTGTTGTTATTTCGGGTTTTAAGCTAGCCATGTGGGAGCCGGGCGGGATGAAAAGCGGGCCTGGTCGCTGTTCCTCACTACACACACATTGTAGACATGTTTGACTAGACAGGGAGCCTCAGGGATCCTTCTGTTCTCACCTCCCTAGTGTTGGGTTTAGAAACACATGACACTACACCTATGTCTTTTTACATGGGATTTGGGAAGTGAATTTAGGTCCTCATATTTCTAAGGCAAGTACTTACCACTGAACTATCTCCTGGTCTCCCTATGACATTTGTATTGGACATCTTCTTCTGTTCAAGGACCAAAACTCTAACCTGTCCCAGAGATGCAAATGTGACTTGGTCTATACTTGCTGTGAATATAAAGAATCCTTGCCTGTGGCCTATCTGAGTTCCACATCTTCATGTATGACTCCGGATGGGACAGGGCAGTGCAGAAAATTACTTTGAAAGTCCCTTCGGAGGAGTGTAAACCTCTTTTCACACAGCCCATGCTGGTGGGCAAGGCAGTGGCAATTCCCTCCCACAGAAAGAGTGTTGAGAACAGAGGGTTGTAAACCAAGCCCAGGGAGAGTCCAGGGTGAAGAGGGAGGAGCTCACTGTGACTCTGGCTCTTTCATTTCAGGTTTTTTCCATAACTGGAGGGATTGGTGTGAAGTTTGGGAAGTTCCTCTAGCTGCACTTTGAGTGACTTGCTGATTTGAATAATGGCATATTGAAGAGAAAATGAACACGCACTCAACAGTTCTATCTATACTTGGGTTTAAAGAATGCACTGAAAGTCCTCAGCTACACTGCAAAACACAATTAATTTGTACAAGTCATTAAGGGAGGCAGCTTTCAATTTTCCAATTCATTAATCATTGCAGACATGCCTTTTCCCAATAAAGCTGTGCTTAGACAGCCTGGTTTATTGTGTTCATTTTTCTATGTTCTGTAGTTATTGAGAGATGACAAAAACTCCACACAGACACGAAATAACAGGTGGTAATGACCAAACTCCAGCCAGCCACCTCAGGCTCCTTCCTCAAGGAGGGTCTAAAACTTGAACACTGAGTCCTAGCATGCTCCTTTTTTCTTTGGCTCAGCAATTGGCTAGTTCCAGAACCTGATGCCTGGAGTGATTGGTGGTGGCAACTTCTTGCTGTTCTAGCTCCAGAATTTTCCACAACTACTTAAAACACTGGATGAACCTGGAAGTAGTGACTAACACCTTTAACCTCAGCCCTTAGGAAGCTGAGGCAGGGGCATTGCTGCACATTTGAGGTCAACCTAGGCTATATACTAAATTCTGGACCAGATTAGACTACAGAGTGAGAGACTTTGACAAAAAACAAAAAGTGGGGTGGAAAGAAGGCTCTGGGGGGCTGGAGAGAAGGCTCTGGGGGGCTGGAGAGAAGACTCTGTGATTAAGATGGTTGTGGCACTTGTAGAGGACCAGATTTGGTTCCTAGCACCCATATGGTCGCCAACAATTGTCTATAACTCCAAATTCCAGGGGATCCAATGTCCTCTTTGGCCTTTGTGAGTATTGTTTACATGTGGTGCATATATATATATATATACATATATATATGTATATATATATATGCACACACACATACACACACACATATATATATGCACACATAAATACATACATATCACACACAAGCATTCACATATACACATAAAATAAAATAAAATAAATCTTGGCCAGGTGGTAGCACATGCCTTTAATCCCAGCACTCAGGAGGCAGAGGCAGGCAGATCATCCTGACCTTGAACTCACCGAGATCTAGTTCCAGGATAAGCTCCAAAGCTACAGAGAAACCTTGTCTAAAAACCAACCAACCAACCAACAAACCAACCAACCAATCAACAACCAACCAAGCAAACAAACAAGAACTTCTTAAAAAATGTTTAAGGTCTGTCATGCTTAGTGATACATGTCTTTAATCCCAGCATACAAGATGGGGTAGACAGATCTCTGTGCTCAAAGACAGCGTAGTCTACATAGCAAGTTAACAGGCCAATCAGGACTACACAGTGAGAACCCATATTTTCAAATATTGAAAATATTTGAAAAGGGAACTAAATGAGAATGAAAAGTTCCAGGGAGTATAAAGTTAACACTTTATATTTCTCACATAAAAACAATTATCCCAAATGAACATATTTCTAATGTAGCTTTAATACATGGGTTTGAATAATATTCCATATTTCACTTTAGGAAGTAATCAAGGCTTAAGAGTAGGTGACAGTGACTCTTAACAAAAAGGACCACAACCCATTTGCTACCCGCAGTCCCACTCATCCAATCTCAGTGCTGCAATTCAGCATGGCTTATCTCGGCATCAAAAACTCCTGCAATACTCAACAGGTTCCCCAGCAACAGCCTGGCTCTCTGAGCAACTGCAGAAAGGGCTGGAGGCAGAGGCATCGCACGGGGACTTGGAGGAAAGTGAATCCCCGGAAAAGCATCTGCAGGTGTATTTAAATACACAGAAGAAACTGACCAGAGAGGAAGGGAGGGAAAGGATGGGGATGACCGGGGTGACTTTGAGGTGACACCAAGGACTTCTCCAGGACCCTGCTTCTTCACCTTTGTCAAAATGTACAAATACCGTTATTCCCTAAACCACAGAATCCTGTGTTCAAATGCAGACTCTACATATGCATTGAACCAGGTGCATTAAGAGTGTCCTATAATCAAAATTTAAAGACACACCAAAAACGCAGTTCATCCTGAGTTAAGCAGCACTTACAGATGATTTTGTGTGTGTAGGTGATGCTGGCTTGTGTGGTGGAATTGCGGGAAAGATTAGTTCTACAGATTTAGTTAGTGACTGACACCAGGGTAGGGCCACCACTGCCAACCTGCAGACACCGAGAACTGAAGAGCACAGCAAGTGCTTTCAAAACCAGACAGGCGTGAAGGATGCACTTCGGGTCTATCTCTGTAACACTCCAACTGAACTCCAGAGACTCTTCTTTTAAAAGGTCATTTGTGCTTTAATGAGAAAGGTAGTGAGGAGTGCCCTTGGTGACCTGGAGGAGAATGTCTGGTCTTCAAAATAGCTGGAGGGAAGATTCTTGCACAAAGCCAGGCGGGGGCATTCTAATATCTAAATTCCTGCACAAGCCTTGTCAAAGTCTCAGTACATAAGGCTGAACTACAAACCTTCATGTTGTTTCATCCATTTATTTCTTTACAAAGAGAAAGAATTGTAGCAATCAGCTTGCTTCCCCATGTGTGAAACCGCGCCTTTAATGAGTTTTAATCTAGCAAATGAGTCAGGCTCTAAGGGAAAACACTGAACTTAATTTTTTAAAAGGAAAGGAACAAAGTTTTGCACTCTGTGGGACTCTGGTGCTTATTAGTGCTAGAATTAAAAGTCTATTATGTTAGTCATGTAGAATCCATTTTGCTCTTAACATCCATTGAGTAAAGATTCTAAAGTGAAAATAGATGTTTGGTTATTTGGTTACAACTAACCCCACCTCTTTGCCTAGCACAGGTCATACCGGAAAGATACAAAAGAAGAGCATGTCACTATCAAATACACATGCAAACAGCAAAAGAATCACAGAATTTAATTTGTTTCAGGGATGAAAAGTATCTCTAGCAAAATACTGGCCCTGAAATACTTCCACCAAAGACGCTTGTTGTGGTTGCTTTTCGGTTGCTGCAGTACAAGACCCAGGCAAAGCAAGCGAAGGGTAAAGAGCTCATTTTGGCTCACGGTTCAAGGCACAGTTCACCGTGCTGGGGAGTCAAGGCAGTGGGGCTTTGAAGCCGCTGGCCACATCCCATCCACAATCAGAAATCTGAGAGGGATGAAAGCTGGCTCATCTGTTATAAGTTCAGGATCCCAGCCCAGGGAATGGTGACGTTCACAGTGGGCAGGTCTTCCTAGGTCAATTAACTTAGGAAAACTTTCCACAGACATGTCCGGAAGCCTGTCTCCCAGGTTTTAGATCTTATCGCGTTAGCAGTTGGGATTAACCATCACAATGTTTAGTCCAGTTTGTGCTTGCTTATTAGTATTAAAGATTTCCAGGAACTTTGTTACTGCTCTTTTCATATTCTACCACTAACAGCTGTCAGGGTGCATTATGTTTCTACCTTGAGCCCCTTGAGCCCTGGTTTCTTCAGACTGCCCCACTAAGTCATCACTGAGACCCAATGGGAAGCAAGCCTGAAGTCACGTGACCTCATTCATAGCTCATGATCATCACAGTGTCTTATTGCAGCTTCTAGTCACAGATGATCCCCCTTCAATGGATCAATTTGAGAAGAGACAGACACTGATCATTACATTATAAGATTTTTTGATTCTTTCCACCTAAGCTATGCCTGCCTGCCCCTATTTCCAGTGTGAATGCTCAATTGTGATGGTCTTGCATGCTTTCCCTGTCTCCCAGCACAAGGGAAGCACAGACTTTCGACACCAGCACCTTGGAGAGCAACTGTGGCCCCCATGGTTTATCAGGAAGCAGTCTAGTCCACTGGCTGGCAGGTGCTGATCACAGAGGCCAGCACTCTGGGCAAATGGCTGATCCGAGGGCCACCGCATGGAAGAAACAGCTTGTCAAATCCTGTGTACCAGAAAGGAAGTGCTCAGAAGCTGGCTAGAGACAACCCAGAAGCACCTTCAGAGGTCAAGATCTTTGGCTAGCTTGAAGAGAACCGTGCACACACGTGAGGACTGCCCTGCTACCACTAGAACTCAAGACAGTCGACAGAGGCAGCCAATGTGTCACAGAGGCTCAGTGTGCATAGGCTTGCTTTCAGCATTTTCTCAGTTCATTCAACCACTGGCATAGTCTTTTGAGTTGCATGCTTCTACCATCCCTCATTTGGGAAATCAAGAGATGGGGTACACATCTTGCTTAAGGTTGCCTAGTTACAGCTAGTAGGTCACCAAAACAACACTAAAAACTAGTCAGTGGTTACAGAGAATTGGCCTCCACCTAAGAGTATTACATTAGGGACAATGCAGGGGACATGGGGACCATAGCAGCCTGGAGATGGCCTGCACACTTCTCAAGGAAGGTTTATGACCTTGACAGAAGGAGTCACAGTTTTAACTTTTGTTCTGACATACTCTATGTATCCCAGGTTGGCTCTGAATTTTCAATCCTCCTGCCTCAACCTTCTGAGCACTGGAATTAAAGGAGTGTGCCACCATACCTGGCCAGTTTTCACTTTTTAGTACAAAAGTTTCTAAATTCTAACTTGAGATTAAACAAACAAACAAAAACAACAACCATATGGGCTAACTAAATCAGCATCTCTCCCAAGATCCTAGGAGCTGCAGAATGGAGAGGGACCAAGGACAGATGTACAGGCATGGCTGGGCCATGTTATGGTGGGAAAAACATGCATCCATATTTAAGGCATCAAAGCAAAGCCATCAGCAGCTGTCTCCGAGAAGCACCCGGATACTGAGAGGAAGCAAAGGAATGTGTCAGATGGGGGTCTCTAAGGTGGGCCAGTGAGAAGAACAAGGATCTGAGTCTGACCTCTGGGACCCACATGGCGGAAGGAGAGAACTGAGTCCTGTAAGTTGTTCCCAGGCCTCCCTGCATGAGCCGGGGTATGTGCTCGCAGCTCCAAATACACACATAAATTAATGAATGTCAATAAAAATTAAAATAGAAATATCCTCCTCCTCAAACTCTCCTACTGTGAATGGAGCAGTCAAGTGTAACATCCATAAAATTATTTTGAAAAATGAACTGTGAAGACTTTGGTGACAGATTTGGAAAAGAAAGAATTTAAAGTTACACAGAGAAGAGGAGACTTGAGACTTGGTAGAAACTCCTGAAATGATCTTAACCTTTCAGAGGTGTGTGTGTGTGTGTGTGTGTGTGTGTGTGTGTGTGTACACACCAGTTTGAAATCTCTGGCAGTGAACCCGTAACACCTGAGCCCTGAAAAGGCATGGAGTACAGAATCTTCAGGCTCACTGTAGAGTGCAGAGATGCACAGGGCCATGGGCTTACATATAGGCACAGTGAGTTCCTAACAGTGGGACCTTCACTGTGGGCTTTCTAAATCCTCCCAGCTCCTGGGGCACTTGAATGAGGCTCCACCCACACAGAATAAAACCATTACATCATGATTTCCGAGTATCTCCCATAGGCAACAGGAACATGTCCTTCAAGACATGTGTGTGTCCAGCACAGCTGTGCACAGACCATGCTGTGAACCTTGCTCTGCATTCTGCAGCCTCTGTCTTGTGCCACTTCGAGCCTGCCCAGGTAACCTCCAGAGTGGTATGTGCAGCTGTCCCCCTCATCTCCCAGAGACCATCCTCTGCTGGGCCAGCACTTTGCAATTCTGAGTTTGCAGAGCCACAGAGTTCGAGTAGGCAAGGAGCTCCCTGTGTCCCAGCTTACTCACCCTTTCCCATTTGCATTCTAATGCATTCACTTTCTAGGACCTTAGGGAACATTTCTAGTTCCTAAGAGATGACAAACCAGGAGGAAAGAAGCTCCTGAGTGAATCCATAGCACCGAACCATTGACAAAAAATAAAGCATTTGTTGTCATTTAGAGCAAGTGAAGCAGCCATGTGTACTCAAAAGAACATTACTGAAAACCAAACATCTTGGCCTCGGACTAGGAAACACTCATGTGAGATGAACCATGAGGCCTGCACTAGTATCATCTCCCTTCCCCTTCGCTCCTTCTGTACAAAGCAAGTACTGCAAACCCCAGGAGTGCTGGGGCTCTGCTGACCACCAACTATGGACACAGGTCCTACCGCCTACAGTGGGTTCGGAAAAGAAAGTGAATATTGTACACTTACTGACACTGGAGGGGAGGCCCTTATCTGACATGCTGGGGACCACACTACTTTGGATTTGAGAAGTGTCAGATTATAGGATATTGGTTCCTCCATCAGGAGATACCTTGAAGGCTGAGCCCATGTATAAACAGCAAACTCATTGATTTCATATGGGTCTTGCAAATGGATATGGGAGGCAGTTTTATACAGTAGCCTTGGTGTTGCCTGCATGTGGAGTGCCACCTGCCACAGGAGGCAAAATGGGGGCTTTTCTATCTGTGCCATTACAGGGGTACTCAAAATGTCAGGTGTTGAAACATTATTATGGATTTCTAGATGAGAGATGTGCAGCTTGTATACGCACACACACACACAAACACACACACGCACACACACACACACGTACACACACACACACACAAACATGCATAACGCAATATCCATGTACATATAGTCACAGTGTTTGGTACATAATTGCTATTACTACTAAGTTGACAGATGACTTAAATGTATGTATGTTTTATATGGTATTTTCCTATTTAAAAATGCCAACATAAACACCTGGTGCAGATTTTTGTATCAAGCCTGCACAGAATGCTATTTGCTTAGGACAAGCTTCTAGAAGAAGGCTTTTGGCTTAAGCATATGGGTACTTTCAGTGTTCCCGTAATACAAGCTAGACCTTCTCTGAGCATTGGCGTTAGTAGTGATGGCTTGACAGAGCACTGAGGGAAGGAAGCTTACCTTACTGAAAGCTGTGGAGTTCTAAAACACCTGATAATTCAATGAACCAAATATCTCCCTTTGATCCCAATCTGTGTACAGGTATTCACATGTCTGAGTGTTTTAGGTGAATACATGGAGTGTGCACACACACGTGTGCATGTGTGTGTAAACTGGAGGACAACCTTAGGTGTCACTCCTTGGACGCTGTCCACTTTAAGGCTTGGAGCTTGCAGAGTAAGCTCGACTGACTGGCCAGAGGACCTCAGAGATCCATCTGTCTCTGCCTCCCGACACGAGGATTACATGTGCATGCTAGCACACCAGCCTTTTATTAAATGTGGGTTCTGGGGATTGGGCTTGGTCTCTTACACGTAAAAGGCCAGCACTTTATCGAGTGAGTTATTTGCTGACCAGGAGTTGGACACTCTTTTGAGTAGAAACCATTCACGTTTCCTCTTTAGTCTATTGATGCCCACCACAGTCATGAACTTGACCTTTATAACCTTTGATTCCCGTGGTTGCTCTTGCAGCTCGAAGCCAGCAACCTTTCCCCTATACGCCATAAACATTTGCTCCTGGCTCTTTTATTTGTTTTTCCAGTTGGTATTTTAAAGAGTCGACAGTTTGTCTTTATGTAACATTTACTCATCTTTCCTTACAGCTTCTTCCAATCCTTTAGAGCCCAAACGTCCCCCGTCACTCGCATAGCTCCTGACCATCAGAGTTGTTTGCGTAAGTTGTGCCACTACCACGAGCCTGGGCATATTTCAACTTACTGCCTTTTCTGAGTAGTGGCTGCACTTCTACGAACAGAGCACTGCGAGGTTAGAAAGTGGCCTTGACCAGTTACCACCTAAAGTCCAGTAAGAGGAAGCATGCACCAGCTTTAAGAATGTCTCTAAACTCAGTCCTGTGTGCATTAAACACAATCCACTTTAGGCTAGTTTTAAGACCTGCATGTGGACTGTGAACCACACACACACACAGCAAATTCATCTGCAGCCATTTGAAAAACAAGAAGGATTTCTTTTAGAGCAAAAGATAAAGGTGAGAGAGCTTAGTTGAGCTGGTCTGTATGCACAGAAGCTCCTGGTCTCCAAAGGAAACAAAGTTCTTCCTAAGAAGGGGAAGGGACGAGACTCACAACTCAATGAACATTCTGCTGTGTGGAGAACTGCACCAAAGGACCACTGCGTAGGACAGATGCAGGATCCTCTCCACCAGACTTACTGCCCTGTATCCCCAGAGCAGGCTGTCTTCCCAGGAGCCTGTGCATGCCCCTCCCCTCACAGCATGCTCCCTTCATATGTCTCACACAAGCTCAGTGGGTGACCTTTCAGAACTGCCTCCTGAAAGTGACATTTGGAAGCCTCGCCCTTCATCCCTCAGCTTTCTCAACCCAGGTTCCAGATTTGCTGTGAAGCCCTGTGCAGATGCGGATGGGAAGGACCAGGAAAGGAAGGAAAGGAGCATCCGGGCTCCACCTCTTGAGCTACCTTCTCAGCTGTTTTGGCTTTCCTCTCAAATCTGCTGTGCCAAATCCTTCCCCTTCTTCAGAGCTCAGGAGGCATCTGCTGCAGCTGCAACAGCACCCTCCCCCCACCCCAGGTTTCTCTCTTCTAAACTCCTGCCGTGCTATATACGGTCTCTGGGAGATTGGGTACATCCAGTGGGCAGCAAGATGCATCCTTTCTCTGTGATGCCTATGGGTGAGGGATACACAACATGGTATGTATCCTCACCCAATCACGACTGGGGTGACGGTCATATTGGAGGCCATCAGGACATCCCACTGACAGAAGGACCAGAGCTGGACCTCACCACAACTGTGTACTGTGTGCCAGTGTTAGGAGAACAGAGGTCAGTTAGCATTACAGTGCTCTCACTCAATGGATGAGCAGCAAGAAACATTTCCTGGTGTGTATACGACCCTGTCTTCTAAGACCCCAGTCTTTAACGACCTCAGATGTAACCAAACTCAGTAATTTTGGAGCTGTGGACAAATGTCTCTACCCTAGAACTGAGGGTCAGAGTACCTCATGACATGCTGTGGTCGTGGTGTGTCTTCACAGCAACAAAAACCCTAACTATGACACCTGCCTCGTGGCTCAGAGATCTTGGTCAAAGGACAGTGTGGTCACTTCAGGATGGAGTTATAAAAGGCATCACAGCTTCCTTTTTGCCCTCATAGAAGCCAGCTGAGGGGGGCCACACAATGGGGAGCTAAAGTTGGTACCTTTCCATGCTTTGTGGGGGAACCTAGCACAGGTCTTCCTGAGGATCCAGAACTGAGCTAATATTGCTTTGTCAACAGCTCACTACAATCTTGTAAAAGTCCTGGGCTTCATAGGAATTTGTGGCCCTCAGAAGGAGGGACAGCTCTGCCCTTCACATGGCTAAACTAAGG